>NC_138778.1:161079188-161694188 GCF_965119305.1 Pelophylax lessonae | reverse complement strand
CCGTGATCCAAACGCTGACATGTGAATGCAGCCTTAAGCAATTAATTGGGGTCATAAGAATTTTTCTCATTGGTCAGAGCTGATTAACCATTTTGTATACCTGCTACTGTTTACATTGGAGATACCTCTTCTTAAACTTACAACAGAGGACTAAGTTAATAATGGGAAATTAATTAATTAATCTTCATCAGCAAGCAAGCTGATGATCTATTAATTTCACGTCATTGAGACTGACATCATTTTTATCTCTTTTCTGCCCCCCTCCTGTCCTATCCATCTGTTCTCCAGCCTGTCTGGTGTGTGACCTGTATATAAACCATTCACTTTCTTTATCTAGCATATCTGCACGTTGACCCTTTCTTTTACCACCTCCTCCTCCCTCTGTGTAGGACCTCTGCTTTTAATGTATCTAATGCACCATTGTCCAGCTTCACGATGTAACCCCCTAAATACCAGCATGTTTCTTCAGTTCCAAAAAATTGTGTCGAAAAATGAGATCACCTTGGAGTGTCTACTTTCATTTTTTTTAGGCAAAGCTTTGTTTTTTTTTTTTTTCAAAACTATCTTTTTTTTTTTTTTATCTTTAGCAATTACACAAAAGAAAACCCTAAGTCCTTGGCCCAGTTGGATCGCTTTTTACAGGGTGGCTGACAGGCAGTAGGGAGTAGATATGTTGCCTATCCTGTGCCTGTTTTAACCCTAAGGCTCCATGTACACAGGACATTGTTAAAAGTCCCTTGAACGCTGGAATTTATTTTTTTTTTTTTTAGAACGTTTAAAACGCCCGTCGCGTTTGCACCCATGTTTAGCGGGCGTTTGCATTAAAACCGTTCCTAGAGGTCAAAAAACATTCCCCTTTAAAATGGAAAAATGCAAGCGCTAAACGTGGGTCATCGCATTTGGTCGCGTTCGGCCGCATTCGGTCGCGTTTTTGCGTTTGAAACGCCGGGAATTACACGTTCGAACGCAAATAATTGCTTTCCAAAAAACGTCCCTGAACTCAACTGCCTGCAAATGACTGTAAATGACCCTGTGTACATGGACAGATAAGATAACATGTAGGTGGGTTCAGGGGCTTATGAAAAAAACGCCTAACTGCTCCTAAACGGCCATTTACAACGTCCCGTGTACATGGAGCCTAAAAGGTTACATTTTGCATACAGTTGCAGGGCGGTTGTTACGTAGCCCCATTCACTTGAAAGGATCGCTCCACGCAGTACTCCCCGCCAAATGCAACAGGGGGTAGTGTATCGGATCCATGTGTACAATCCCTTTCTGCTGCTGGGTCGGGATAAATATAATGGTTGGGAGGTGGTAAAACCATGGCTCAACCACCTACTTTTAACGCCTCCCGCATGAACAAGCCCTGTTGGTTTCATGAAAAAATTGCATAACATTAATCTGGCTACAGTGTTGCATGACGGAATAGATGTCAGTTAAACTATCACAGCACTGCAAACTGAAAAATGGCCTAGTAATAAATGGGTTATACAGGCTGATTGTATATTTCTGCCTAGAGTTCATCTTGAAATCTTTCTCTTCCCTGTCTCCTCCACTTTCCAGTCTCCTTCATCTTCCCACACAGTGCACTTTGCTTGCAGGTGATGTGAGCCTAGTCCACATGCGTTTTCTTATGATATCCAGGAAATCCTTGCAGATTACTCCCTGCCGAAGCTTTATTGCTTTAAACTCGAGGAATGTGTGGCCGGTCTCCAGCTTTCTCTGCTGCTCAGTCTCCAGCTGCTGAAAGGGCCATAGACCAGATCCCTCTTCCTCCTCCTCCTCCTCCTCCAAGCCTGCCTGTGTCTACTTCTATAACATGCTAGCTGGAGCTGAGAACCAAATCTCCCAGTCTTTATGCCAGCATCAACCACCTTGCTGCTAAAGAACAACAGAACTTTGTCTAAACACTTTGGAAATATATACACCGTTAAGGCACAATTTCTCCCTTAGACATTGTATCCTGTAACACATTTAACTGACTCACCATTAGTTTTTCTGAATAACAGTGTATGGTTGTTGTGTGTATAAACAGCTGCTGTTTTTTAAAGCGATCCCATCCAATGCATAAAGAAACTCAAATTATGCTTTCCTGAAATAGAAGAGCTATTATGCTCACCTCTGATGGCCCACAAGTCCTACTTTTGTTTGAATTGAGTGCCTCAGCCTCCAATAAACTTGGGGATTCGGGGAGCGTGGCATTCCAGTGTGCCTCAGCCTCCAATAAACTTGGGGATTCGGGGAGCGTGGCATTCCAGTGTGCCTCAGCCTCCAATAAACTTGGGGATTCAGGGAGTGTGGCATTCCTGTGTGCCCTGTCACCCACCGTTTTCATCCTCGGATCCCTATGTCACTGCTGGATCCTGTAGAGCAGGGGGTCTTCAAACTATGGCCCTCCAGTTTTTCAGGAACTACAATTCCCATCATGTCAAGTCATGTCTGTGAATGTCTGAATTTTACAATGCCTCATGGGACATGTAGTTCCGTAACAGCTGGAGGTCCATAGTTTGAAGATCCCTGCTGTAGAGACATAGGGGTCAAAGGATGGAACCACAGCGTGTGGTGGGGAATGGGAGCATCTGATATTACCGGAAGTGTCAAACGCTGAAGAGTCTGAGGAGGGCTTTAAGCCTCGTACACACGCAACGATTATCGGCCGACCGATCGGCCGTCTTTTGTCCAGTGTTGTTGTGTTGGTTGGAATGCGCCTAGACTGCACACGAATTTTCTCGGCCAACAAAAATCAACTTCAGAAGTGATGTCATGTGATGGTTTACTTTCCGTGTGTTTTTTCTTCTCTGAGCATGCCCAGTCTTGCTCATCAGATTTTTGTCTGCCCAAATCTGTACTGACTGACGGAAAATCGGCCGTTCTGTTGACGGCCAACAAAAATTTTATAGCCTGCACACCAGATTTTGTTCAGCCGAAAAGTCGGAGGCGGTTGTCGGAAGCATCATACTAACAAGCCGACAATTGGCCGATCGGACGTTGGCCGAAAATTCACGGCCAACAATGCGTGTGTACGAGGCATTAGTGCTGGAACAAACTGAAGGTAGTGGCCATTGTCCTCCAAAGAGGTGAGTATAATAACCCCTTTAAAAAATAATATAATTGCTTTGCCATTTTTATATTCTTTGTTGAGTCTCAGTGCTGTTGATCTCTTACAAACATTTTTACAATACGAGTCCATTGCTGGTAGCTTTTGGTGGAAGGGTCACCTTGCCAAGAACTAGTGTAAATACTGTAGCTGTTCCATGTTTAACCACTTTAGCCCCGCTCACTTTGCTGCTACTGCAGCAAAGTGGCTCGTTCCCATCCAGCGACGTAGACCTACGTCATAGTTACATAGTTACATAGTTAGTGAGGTTGAAAAAAGACATCAGTCCATCCAGTTCAACCTATGATGTGTGTGTGTGTTTGCTTTTAACCGTACATTGTATACACCTGTATGTTGTGGTCTTTAAGGTGTCCATCTAATAGTTTTTTGAAACTATCAATGCTCCCTGCTGATACGACTGCTTGTGGAAGAGAATTCCACATCCTTACCGTTCTTACAGTGAAGAACCCCTTACGCATTTTAAGGTTAAACCGCCTTTCCTCTAGTTTTAGTGAGTGGCCACGTGTCTTATTGTATCTCCTTTCTCTGAATAGTTTGTTCCTTATGCTCGGGTCACCAGTACAGTATTTGTATATTGATATCATATCCCCCCTCAATCGTCTATTCTCCAGAGAGAATAGGTTCAGTGCTTGTAGTCTTTCCTCATAGCTGATGTCCTCCATTCCCCTAATTATTTTTGTTGCCCTTCTCTGGACTCTTTCCAGTTCCAGCACATCCTTCCTGAGGACCGGTGCCCAGAACTGGACAGCATACTCCAGATGTGGCCGGACCAGAGTCTTGTAGAGAGGGAGAATAATCTCTTTATTTCTGGAGTGAACCCCCTTTTTTATATATCCCAGTATTCTGTTGGCTTTGCTTGCGGCGGCTTGGCATTGTATGCCACTGCCAAGCTTGTTGTCTACCAGTACCCCCAGGTCCCTTTCCATCCTAGACTCACCCAGAGGTTCCCCCCCTAGTGAGTAGCTTGCTTTCTGGTTTCTGGCCCCGAAGTGCATTACTTTACATTTTTCAACATTAAATCTCATCTGCCATGTAGTTGCCCACCCCGTTATTTTGTTCAGGTCTGCTTGCAAGGTTTCCACATCCTGCATAGAAGATATTGGCATGCCTAGTTTAGTATCATCTGCAAATACTGAGATTGTACTCGATATCCCCTCCTCTAGATCATTTATGAATAAATTAAACAGGATTGGCCCCAGGACAGAACCCTGGGGGACCCCACTTTCCACACCCGCCCAATCCGAGTACTCCCCATTAATCACCACCCTCTGTACTCTCCCCTCGCTGTTTTCAGTCACAGCGGGAGTCGGGCCAGGGGAGGAGCAGCGGCGATCGCCGCTGCTCTTACCCGATCGCCGGGGATCGAGTCTGGAGATCCGCCCGCTGTGTGTAAACACAGCGGGCGGATCTCTGAAGTGACAGGCAGGGTCAGATTGCAGGGTTCAGCTTAGCTGAACCCTGGATCTGTCCTTGTGTCACTCAGTCACCTCCCCCCCCACACGTCAGTAAGCACCAGGCATACGTTAACCCCTCCCTCTCCAATAAAATTAACCCCTTCCCTGCCAGTGTAATTTTTACAGTAACAGTGCATATATATAGCACTGATTACTGCAGTAATGTCACTGGTACCCCCAAAAGTGTCAAAAATGTCAGTCAAGGGTCCGATCTGTCCGCCGCAATGTCGCAGTCCCGCAAAAAAAATCGCAGATCGCCGCCATTACGCGTTAAAAAAAAAACACCAAAAATGACAGAAATCTTTCCCTTAGTAAATGCAATAACTTTTGCGCAAACCAATCAAAATACGCTTATTGTGATTTTTTTTTTACCAAACATAGGTAGCAGAAAACAAATTGGCCAAAAATTAAAAAAAATTTTGATTTTTACAGTTTTTTGGGGGGGGAATTTCATATAAAAAAATGTGAAAAATATTGTTATTTTTTCAAAATAAACGCATTTTTTTGTTTATAGCGCAAAAAGTAAAAATCGCACAGGTGATCAAATACCACCAAAAGAAAGCTCTGTTTGTGGGAAAAAAAGGACGTAAATTTCGTTTGGGTACAGCGTCGCACGACCGCGCAATTGTCAGTTAAAGTCGCACAGCGCCGAATCGCAAAAAGTGGCCTGGACGTAAGACAGCAAAATCCTCCGGTGGTAAAGTGGTTAACGGGCTACTGAAGTATCCAGACATTCTCAACCAGGGTTTCGTGAAAGCTCAGGGTTCGAGTCTAGAGGTTTCCAGGGGTTCCGTGAGCTGTTACTTATTGAATTCCCATTTGATGGTGCCTGCATAGTTCCAGGAGCAATGCCACTTGGCAGAGCCAGTGCCATGACATCAGTGATCTTTTTAGCTGTCTGTAAGGGTGACATTCTGACCACCAATGCAAGGAGGGCATTCTTCTTATTGAACTCCAATAAATTGGTTTTGGAAGGGTTTCCCAAAACCTGAAAATTATTTCAAGAGTTCCTCAGGAGTAAAAAGGTTCAGAAAGGCTGCCGTCTATAATGTCTTACAAAGTCAGTCTTCCTCTGTGTTTGTTTTATTCCCCCCCCCCCCCTTTTTTTTTTTTTACCCCCTGGGATTCTTTCCGTAGAGTTTCATGGAATTGTGTTCACAATGTTCCTAAAAGTACCAAAGGTTTTTTGATTAGTTGTTGCTTTCATCTTTTATATGACTCTACTACAAATATACTTGGTCATGTTACTTGGATTTCTCTCATGTTGCTCGTTTGACATTGCGTTCTGTTGCATTAATGTCCAAAGTTCTGTGTTTATTAGCAAAATGTAAATTATTTGCATCATATATGCTTATATTAATTAAGGAATTACAAAAAAAAAGAAAGGGTGTCCTACACTAAATTAACCCCCAACACAAAGTATTTAAATATCTGGTCCCCTTGGATAGAAAGTCTCCAATTTGATGGGTATGACCTCATCCTACTACATATGTTCCTCATCATGGCAATGACCCCCTAGTGGCATTCCCCCCTGAATCTTTTCCATGTTCAATTTTTTTCATTGCATCTAATATGAGTAAATCCTATAGCTCTTAGTTACAGAGACTTTAAACATTGTAAAATGTACTATTGACCTCTATCAGTACCATCTATAAATTTTATCCCCTATGCTAATGTAACGTTTACCCCCGAAAGGGCTGCTGAGTGTCCTGGGTTCTTTTCTACTAGTGTGATGGCAGCCAGGAACAAAGCAGCATTCACTCTTGTGGCTCACTTAAACAGTCTAGGGGGTTTCCTAGAACTGTAGGATACTCCAGGACACTGGAAGACAAAGAGGACATTTTTCACTCTGCACCTACTCCTTAAAGCAGTCCAGCAGTCCCTTCAACAATAGATCAGGGAGTGGACAGCACTGGGACACCACAAGCAATGGCCCAGGCCAGGCAAGCCTTAGTATTAGTGTGCTAGGGGGTTACAAGCAGCAACCATCACCCAGACCCTGACTCACAGGTCTGTACTCACAAGTGCTTGGGTATTCGGATGCCTCCCTCCGGTGTCAGGCAGAAATTTCCTTATTGGACTCTCGAGACCGGATTCTATGTGAAATCTCCCCTCTTTAGCTTTAGAGTTTCTTAGCAAGTAGGCCCCCCAGCTTTAGAATAACTGTGACCTGTCATGCTGGGTTATCTGAGAGGTAGAACAGGGCAGCTGGACAAGAACAGGGCAGCTCCAGGCTTAAGATTATTTATGCTCACACCCAGCCATCACCTGGGCATGCTCCCCCAGGGATTGGCTGAGACAACATAAATATTTAGCTGCTGATTTTCTTTATCCAGCCCACTACATTCTAGAACTATCCAGAAGGCAGGGGGAAGCAGTCAAACCCACAGCCAGAGCATCACATACGAGCAGTGAGTACAGAGGTGCCAAAAGAACTAAATTTAACTAACCATTCTAGCAACCTATTTTGAAGGGTGCTACGCTGAAATGTTTGCAGTAGCTTAGGGGGTTTTTGTTTAAATATGCTAAGGTTTAAACAGAATAGATGCTTAAGTCCTATGGTACAGCTTTTGTGAGAAACCGAACATCACAGAAAGAGCACAACAGTCTACATTTGTTCTAAAACCAGATGCAAGAAATTAGCCAGGCCGGTGGCACCAACTACCCTCAATCAAGCCACTCTTTTACAAAATAAGGGACACAAGTACATTTTGAGACATAGAACCCACATCCAACAATTATGCACTGAGAATTCACAGAAGTGTATTGAAAAGTTATAGAGTATTTTCCTGACTGCAGTAGTACCGTATAGGTTGATGCCAATGCTGTTTGATCTGGGTGTCTTTCACAAACTTAGCCTCCTAATATGAAGAAGACTTTAACTGGAAAATGAATTATGGTTATGGTAAATAAA
The DNA here is from genome assembly GCF_965119305.1 of Pelophylax lessonae. Taxonomy (NCBI): domain Eukaryota; kingdom Metazoa; phylum Chordata; class Amphibia; order Anura; family Ranidae; genus Pelophylax; species Pelophylax lessonae. The sequence goes on along the minus strand of NC_138778.1, from coordinate 161,686,702 downwards.
GATGAGTAAGCTTCTGAAAAATTTGCTCAGTTGTGGTTTGGCCGAACTTTATAAAAACTTGCAGTCTTTGGAAATTCTGAATTTCTGAACCCAAAGTCCCATTGAAGTCAAAAGGAATCACAGAGCAGAAAAGGATGAAGAATTGTGTAGAATGGTTCGGAAAGCTCTTGTCAACATTGTATGATGAGATAATAGGGCCAAAAAATGATTAAAAACTAGGATGCAGTCTGGGGGAAACAAATAAACCAGTAGCAGCTTCTAGCAATCTTAGAAGCCTCACATTTTTTTTTTTTTTTTACAAAGAATATATAAACAGAGAGTTCGGACCTGTAGGCACTGACAGGCATGCTAAAGGTGCTCACACAACAGCAGAAGCAAATATGAGGCAAAAGCAGCCTGAGCCATTTGAGAAACCAATCCGCCAGAAATAACTATGAAGAAATATGATCTGAATTGAAAGCCTTTTTATTTCAGGATCAACTCTAAGCCTCGGTTCACATTTATGCGATGCGGGAAGGCTGTGAATCCGTAGCCTGTTCCCGCATCGCACACGCACCCCCGTCAGTTCACACTGCCATATGCGATACGCTGGGGGTGTCAATGTAATCTTAACGACACCCCCAGTTTGATCGCATATCGCAGTGCGATCGTGCAGTTCGCACAGGATCGGATCGCACAAGTGTGAACCGCTGTGCGATCCGATCCTGATGCGGCTAGAAAAAAGGGTCCCTGTGCGTGTTTGGTGCGGCTGCGGTGCGAATTTAGCCATACAAACTGTATGGCTAAACTCGCAGCGCACAGCCGATCGCATGTAATGTCGGAGCAGTGCGCTCCGACATTACATGCGAACCCCGCACACGCACAAGTGTGAACCGGGGCTAATAGTGAAATGCTGTAGAACGCTATATGCTAAATGCTATATGCACAGGGGAGGACTGGGCCAGGGGGCAGGGGGGCAATTGCCCCCCAGGCTGCTCTGATGCCCCATAAAAAGTCTGCACTGCTTCTGCCACAGACATGCCTAAAGGATTCCTGGTGAAGGGAAGTAAACTGTCCCCGCAGCATAATGACAGAGCGCAGGATACTGGATACTCTCCTCCCCCGGCCAGCCCCAACCAAGCTTTCCCAGCTCCCCCAATCAGCTTACACTGGACAGGTCTGGAACTTGGATTCGGCTGGTGAGTAGAGAGTACCTGGAGCGGAGCTTCAGCATGGAATGGGGGTCAGAGGCTGGGAAGAGGGAGAGTGGGAGGGGGCTGTACTTGCCCCCTGGGCCGAAAGTTGCCAGTCAGCCCCTGTATATACACCTGTCATTCCATACAATTAATCAACTCAACTTACCCCCCTATGCATCATGGGTGGCTCATTTGTTACACTAAGAAATGCAATCGTTTTAAGTATGGAGCAGGAAGAGCCAATTTAAACCTGACTGCACTGCCCCACAGAAGTATAGCCAAAGTTATTTTGGCTATATTTCACCTGTAGGTCACAGCACTGTAATGTAAAGGGGGGCTGTGATGTAAAGGGGACTGTACTGTCATGATTACTATATTTAATTGGAAGTAAACTTGGAGTTAGCCTTAAATGTGTAGCATAATTAGCCCTGTCTGTACTGTGCTGGCAGAACTTATTCTCAGTTGCAAACTAGATTTTGTCTTTCCTAAAATTCAAAGTGCTGCAGGTCTAGAAGCTAGGTTACTGAATTGTATGTTAAAGCGGGGGGGATCAGTATGTCCTGCCTTTATCAGGTGGGACAGATTAAGTTTGTTCTCATATTTTAAATTGCTCTGAGTAGCTTAGTCTGCCCGAGGCCTGCTCCAAGCAAAATTGAAGAAAGGTACCATTTTTTATTTTTTAAAGAGAAGGGACAAAGCTTTATTGGCCATGCTTCTCTTGAGGGCCACAGGATTACACCTTCTTTATTTCTCCTGTAACCCAGAGTCAGCTTATAGTGGGCTATTGCACAACGTGTTTGTTACCCCAACACTTCATATACCTGCTATGTGCGTAATGTATCATGTACTTGTAAGAAAAAGTATCCTGTTCTCTTTGTATTGCTTCCTTTATGTGAAATCCCTGGTGTTCCTGCCAGCCCCTCTGCTTTCCTATTAAGAACTGACCACACTAAGCGGGAGAACACAGTGTGGTCAGTTCTCTAGTTCTGCTGGGAACTCAGCCTGCTCTCCTCCAATGAACAGACTTGTCCTGACACGCCCCCTCTGCACAGCCTCTCACTGGGAATATCAGTGTACTGTTGCTTCTCCTCCACCTAGCTCTTTTAAAGCTGAAAACAGAGGGAATGTAATCACTTATAGAAAAGTGAAAAAAAGGGACGAATATATATATATATATACAGTGCATTGCAAAAGTATTCGGTCCCCTTGAACTTTTCAACCTTTTGCCACATTTCAGGCTTCAAACATAAAGATATAGAACTGTAATTTTTCTTTTTTTTGAAGAATCAACAACAACTGGGACACAATCATGAAGTGGAACGAAATTTATTGGATATTTCAAACTTTGTTAACAAATAAAAAACTGAAAAATTGGGCGTGCAAAATTATTCAGCCCCTTTACTTTCAGTGCAGCAAACTCTCTCCAGAAGTTCAGTGAGGATCTCTGAATGATCCAATGTTTACCTAAATGACTAATGATGATAAATAGAATCCACCTGTGTGTAATCAATTCTCCGTATAAATGCACCTGCACTGTGATAGTCTCAGAGGTCCGTTTAAAGCGCAGAGAGCATCATGAAGAACAAGGAACACACCAGGCAGGTCCGAGATACTGTTGTGGAGAAGTTTAAAGCCGGATTTGGATACAAAAAGATTTAAACACCCCAAGGAGCACTGTGCAAGCTATAATATTGAAATGGAAGGAGCATCAGACCACTGCAAATCTACAAAGACCTGGCCGTCCCTCTAAACTTTCAGCTCATACAAGGAGAAGACTGATCAGAGATGCAGCCAAGAGGCCCATGATCACTCTGGATGAACTGCAGAGATCTACAGCTGAGGTGGGAGACTCTGTCCATAGGACAACAATCAGTCGTATACACTGCACAAATCTGGCCTTTATGGAAGAGTGGCAAGAAGAAAGCCATTTCTTAAAGATATCCATAAAAACTGTCGTTTAAAGTTTGCCACAAGCCACCTGGGAGACACACCAAACATGTGGAAGAAGGTGCTCTGGTCAGATGAAACCAAAATCAAACTTTTTGGCAACAATGCAAAACGTTATGTTTGGCGTAAGAGCAACACAGCTCATCACCCTGAACACACCATCCCCACTGTCAAACATGGTGGTGGCAGCATCATGGTTTGGGCCTGCTTTTCTTCAGCAGGGACAGGGAAGATGGTTAAAATCGATGGGAAGATGGATGGAGCCAAATTCAGGACCATTCTGGAAGAAAACCTGATGGAGTCTGCAAAAGACCTGAGACTGGGACGGAGATTTGTCTTCCAACAAGACAATGATCCAAAACATAAAGCAAAATCTACAATGGAATGGTTCACAAATAAACATATCCAGGTGTTAGAATGGCCAAGTCAAAGTCCAGACCTGAATCCAATCGAGAATCCGTGGAAAGAACTGAAAACTGCTGTTCACAAACGCTCTCCATCCAACCTCACTAAGCTCGAGCTGTTTTGCAAGGAGGAATGGGCAAAAATTTCAGTCTCTCGATGTGCAAAACTGATAGAGACATAGCCCAAGCGACTTACAGCTGTAATCGCAGCAAAAGGTGGCGCTACAAAGTATTAACTTAAGGGGGCTGAATAATTTTGCACGCCCAATTTTTCAGTTTTTATTTGTTAAAAAAGTTTGAAATATCCAATACATTTCGTTCCACTTCATGATTGTGTCCCACTTGTTGTTTATTCTTCACAAAAAATTACAGTTTTATATCTTTATGTTTGAAGCCTGAAATGTGGCAAAAGGTTGAAAAGTTCAGGAGGGCCGAATACTTTCGCAATGCACTGTATTTATTTTTTTTATGTTTATACGCACTTTTTTTACCTTTCATTTCAGTTTTATACTGAATGAGTTGTTTTACAAGGCGATTGTTTGCAATAAGTTTAAGGCTCTGGAAGGATCCCCAACAATATTGTCAGTATCCACCCAGCTGCCTGATTGACAGATGGCTCCGCTTCTGGAGGAGCAGAGTGGAGAGCCGTGACTGACAGTCATTGCTCTCCACTCAGAGCAGACCGAGAACTAAGCGTACAGTGATCAGTGATCATGTGATTCCTCACTCAGTTCTCATTCTTAGAGCCGAAGTGGGACACCTGTGGCATCAGTGTGCTGACTTGAGCATAGATATGGTAAGTATGGATGTTTATGTTTTTAGAAACCCCAAACTTCTCCTTTAAATTATTTTTAGGTACGCTGTGTGAATGGAAAGATACAACATACAGTAGGGTGAGGGTTCTCAAATATGCTTTAACCTCTTCCAGACCACCCACCGCACATTTACTCCAGCAGGCTCGAAGCGACGTGCCTGTATGTCGCTTCCCCTTTCTGGTCTAGGGTCCGGCAGACCTGATGTCTCCAGGAACCCGCCAATCGTTCCCGAAGCAGACAGATTACCATTCTCGCCCACAGTGAGGAGACGTGGCGGCCATCATTTTGGTGGATTGCCGTGGCGGAACATGCTTGGAAACAATTTGGACTGCTTTACATGCTCGTTATGATTGGATCCTTGTAAGTGTTTTTAATCCATTATTTTGATCTGGTTAATAAATGGTCTGCGCTATGATACTGCTTTGTGCTTCATTCCTTACATACCTGTGACTACTGACCTGAGACTTCCAGAGAAGGACGCATATTATCCAGGATGCATATCGAGTCCTACTGAGTCTATTTTTGGCATTTGGGATCTCTGTCATGGGGATCATCGTTATGTGGTAAGGGTCAGTGTGAACTGGGTGTCTGGTGGTGATATCACGGATTTGCTACATTTTTTCATCTGATCATATTGGGACTTTACATGGACTTTTTAATCTTTCTGAGAACTTTTTATTGATGATTAGCGCTACATTGTTCTTACAAAGATTACCATTCTGTCAGGGGAGAAGATAGAGATCTTGTGTTCCTGCTAAACAGGAACATTGATCTCTGTCTTCATCCAGTAAGAGCATCCCCCACACAGTTAATAAGCACCACCTAGGGACACATTTAACCCCTTGACTGCTCCTGATGTTAACTCCTTCCCTGCCAGTGTCATTAGTACGGTAACAGTGCATATTTTTAGCATTGATCACTGTAATAATGTCAATGGTCCCCAAAAAAATGTCAGTTAGGTGTCTAAATGGTCCGCCACAATGTCGCAGTCCTGCTAAAAATCGCTGATCACCGCTAGTAGTGGTAAAAAAAAAATAAAAAAAAATGCTCTAAAAATGTCCTGTAGTTTGTAGACGTGATGACTTTTGCGGAAACCAATCAATATACGCTTATTGGGATTTTTTTTTTTTTTTACCAAAAATATGTAGCAGAATAAATATTGGTCTAAATTTATGAAGAAATCTGATTTTTTATATTTTTTCCTGGATATGTTGCATAGCAGAAAGTATTTTTTTTTTTTCAAAATCGTCGGTCTTTTTCTGTTTATAGAGCAAAAAATAAAAACCCCAAACAAACAATTCAGTCAAGCGCTCACTCCAAAGGGGATGACCGGCATGCCGCTCTCCTCAGGCAGGGAACTCCAACAAAAGCACATGAAAGAAAAAGGAGGCGCAAACACCGAGTGGCATTACCCGTGGTCACCTTAAAAAATGTTTTAATAAAATGCCAAAAACATACTCACAGACATGAAGAGTAAAATCGCTTTACAAGACTCCACCACACATGGAATGGAACATGTCCCTGTAGATAGGACCGCTAACGCGTTACGGGAGTTAAGCTCCCTTCATCAGTGCCGTGTACTTGCTCCACTGCTGATGGACTAATCGCTAGATCTCTGGTCAGAAGACATGGCGAGTAGACCTGACTTTGACGAAGCGTAGATTGTGAAACATGTCGTCACGGTGACAGGACCATTTGCAATCTTACTTTCTTGCTGGCGCGGTCGAGTGACGTCATCTCCCGCGCCGCCGCTTCTCTCACCCATCTGTCCCGTGTATCAATCACCGCGCCGATTCTCTTCCTGAAGCATCAGTACACCAGCCGCCCTCCCATCACAGTGACAGCATGGGTGTCTGCTCGCCATGTCTTCCGGCCAGAGACCTAGCGATTAGTCTATCAGCAGTGGGGCAAGTACATGGGCTCAGCCTGACATCCTATGAGTGACTATTTTTTTATCGGTTACTTTTTTTTTATTTCATTCGAAAAAACGGATTGATTTGGATTTTCCATTTGGAGTGGCGCTTTACTGAAGTTCTCTCTACAATATACTATCATGCAATTTGCTTTTACTTCATTGTGACTGGTCATCTTGTAACAGCCATAACCAGAAGCGCTCCCTTATTTCCAGTCTTCCTATTGTCCAGAGTCTGACCCCAGGAATCCCAGAAGGAGCACCTGAGGTTTTGATACAGGCCTTCTAAAAATTGGTCATATTGGGCGCCTCGTCTCTCCTTGCTTGCTGGCAAGAGGTCTTCCAACCTGTCCATTTGAACAAGGGATTGACCGATTATCGGCAAAGCCGATATATCGAGGGCCGTTCTGCACTTTCCCCAAAATATCGGAATCGGCCCCTGATATTACCGATATTGCCGATATTTCGGGAAATTGCTTGTACCGGAGTGATGCCTGCAGCTAGAGGCATCACCCCGGTACCGGAGTCCATAGCCGATGGTCGGCTGTCCTGTAATGACAACCGAAGCGGCTAAGAAGCCGCTCGGCTGTCATTACAAGGAGCAGGAGGGGATGTCCCCTCCCCCCCCCCCCCCGCCGCCTTCTGCCGCTCGCTTAGAATCGGGTCTCCATGTAAAAACCCAGAAGTGATGTCATGACATCACTTCCGGGTACTTGGCACCAGATTTAAAAAAATGACAGCATTCAAAACAGCCAAACTTGGCGTTTTGAATGCTTTTAAGCAGTGTTAATTTCGTTGACTAAAACCGACTAAAACGTTTTCGTCGACTAAATTAACACAATTTTAGTAGACTAAAATACGACTAAAACTAAAACAATTCAGATGACTAAAACACGACTAAAACTAAAATGGCATTTTAGTCAAAAGACTATAACTAAAACTAAATTGAAATTTGCTGCCAAAATTGGTGCATGCTCAAAGCTTAATACCATAAATAATAACATATTAGATTTTTCACTCCAGGACCAGCAGTAGTATATAATGAGTTTGGAAATTGTAGAGAAATGCTTAAATAATGCATTACAAATTACAATTGAACTACACCCATTCGATTATAGATGACTAAAATGAGTTTTAGTCGACTAAAATGTAGGACGTTTTAGTCGACTAAAATGTACTGGAGTTTTAGTCGACTAAAATGTACTGGAGTTTTAGTCGACTAAATACGACTACAACTAAAACACTTGCAGAGGACTAAAATGGGACTAAAACTAAAATGCCATTTTAGTCCTAAGACTAAGACTAAAACTAAATTGAAATTTGCTGCCAAAATTAACACTGCTTTTAAGTGCAGAGGAGGGGTTTGGGATCCCTCCACAAGAGTACCTGTCAAAAAAATAAAAAAATAAAAATTTTGTTTAATGTACGAAAATTTCGGCCGATACCGATATGCGATGACCAAAATATTGGTATCGGCAATAAAAAAACGACGTCGCTTGATCTTGCTAAAAACAGCCGGTCAGGTGACTTATCTCATGTCTATCAGTACCTTCTCATAAAGGGGATGCGGAATGTAACTTGAGAGAGAACAAACAGCATGGGAAAAGTCATAGAAATAGCATAGAGGTCACTAGAAGAGAGGAAGCGTGACAAGATGCTGGTGAAGGGGGACAGAAAACTTTAGATCAGAGCTTCTCAAAGCTTTATATTGCAGATTACGTACTTTCTTGTCACATCCCATGTTTACCAAGTGGTGTGTGTAGCATTTTGGATTTTGCCTTATGTATCCTGCTGAGACATTTTTCCATTTCCCTCATTGCACAAATAATCACCCAGAAGGTTTCACCCCCTTCCAGACCAGTATTTTTTGCAATTTGGAACTGCACTACTTTAACCACTTCTGGACTGAGCCTTTTTCTGACACTTGTTAAAATCAGTTTTTTTTTTTTTTTTTTTTGCTATAAAATGACTTAGAAGCCCCAAACATTATATATTTGTTTTAGCAGAGACCCTAGAGAATAAAATGGGAGATCATTGCAATATTTTTTTATCACACCGTATTTGCCCAGCGGTCTTACAAACGCAATGTTTTTAGAAAAAAAACTTTTTTTTTTTTATGAAAAAATAAGAAAACAGTAAAGTTAGCCCAATATTTTTCTATAATGTGAAATATAATGTTACGCGGAGTAAATAGAAACCCAACATGTCATGCTTTAAAATTGCACATGCTCGTGGAATGGCGACAAATATTGGTACTTAAAAATCCCCATGGGCGACATTTTAAAAAATTCTACAGGCTATCAATTTAGAGTTACAGAAGAGGTCTAGGGCTCAAATTATTGCACTCGCTCTAACTATTGCGGCAATACCTCACATGTGTGGTTTGAACACCGTTTACATATGTGGGCGGGACTTGAATATTCGTTCGCGTCTGTGCGCAAACTAACAGGGACAGGGCGCTTTCATTTTTTTTCCTATTTTTTTTTATCATTTTTATTCCTATTACAAGGAATATAAACATCCCTTGCAATAGAAATAAGCATGACAGGACCTCTTTAATGTGAGATTATCTTAATCTGGGGTCAAAAAGACCTCAGACCTCACATCTACACTAAAAAAGAAAAATAAGTATTTTTTTTTTCATGATGAAAAAAAATTGGCTCTTTAAGTCCGTTGCTAGGAAGCGACGTATGCCGTCGCTCCAGTCCTCCAAGGCCATAGGGTCAAGTGGGGGCCATATTGCCCTTACTCGACTTCCTGTCTGAGAGGAGAGCGGACCGGAACTTTTTCCTAGCTACTGGCGGTTCCGGTCCGGTGGGAAAAACGACCGGGAAGCGGCGGGAGGCGGGGTGGACACCTCTCCTGCCGCCCATAAGGGTGATCCCGCGGCAAATCCACCGCTGGGACCACCCTTATGTTTAAAGTGGACCGTAAGTGGTTAACTGACAATTGCGCAGCCGTGAGACCCTGTACCCATACAAAATTGATGTATTTTTCCCACAAATAGAGCTTTCTTTTGGTGGTATTTGATCTCCTCTGAGGCTTTTATTTTTTGCGCTATATACAAAAAAAGAGCGACAATTTTGAAAAAAAAAATTTTTTTTTACTTTCTGCTATAAAACATATCCAGTAAAAAATCTAATTTCTTCATCAATTTCGGCCAATATGTATTCTGCTACGTTTGGTAAACAAAATCCCAAAAGGCGTATATTGATTGGTTTGCACAAAAGTTATCGCGTCTACAAACTATGGGATATTTTTATGGCATTTTTACTTATATTATTTTTTTATATACCAGTAATGGTAGCGATCAGTGACTTATGGCGGGACTACGACATTACGATGGACAAATCGGACACTGACACTTTTGACACTTTTTTGGGGACCAGTGACACTAATACTGTGATCAGTGCTGCAAAAATATGCACTGTCACTGTGCTAATGATACTGGCAGAGAAGGAGTTGATATCAGTGGTGATCAAAGGGTTAAATGTGTTCTCTGGGAGTGCTTACTAACTGTGTGGGGGTCACTTTGACTGGGGGAAGGCAGAGATCCGTGTTCCTGCTTAGCAGAAACACAAGACCTCCACCTTCCCTTGACAGAACGGCGATCTCCCTTGTTTACATAGGCAGACCGCTGTTCTTCCTCTTTTGGTAGAGATCGCTGGGTGCCGGCTGACAGAGATGTATAGTAACTAAGTAGAATTACTTCACTACTGTACTTAAAGCGGAGTTCCGGGCAGAGAAACAATTTTTTTCTGAACATACCCCCGGGACAGTCAGGGCTAGCACATTCCACAATGGCTAGCCTCTGATCTGTCCCGGTTCGCACTTACCTGTAAGAAGAAATACTTACTTAGAAATTTTCTTCCACAGCGTTTCCATCTCGGTTGTGGGCAGCTGAAGCCGGCGCGGTCCTCTTCTCTGTCTTCTTCCGCGTCTTCGTGTCCCAGAATGCACTGCACCGGCCCCTCTCGTCACTTCCGGTGCGGCGCCGCATTCCTAAACAGCTTCTGGGCATGCCCAGAAGCTGTTTAGCAGGGGAATGCGGCGTCGCCCGGAAATGACGAGCGGGGCCGGTGCGGCGCATTGATTCCTGGGAGCTATGACGTTTAGCTCCCAGGAATCATCGCGAGGCAGGAAGGGACGGGGTGAGCCTCGGCGCTGGAGGAGGAAGCTGTCATAGGTGAGTATTTACGATCTTCAATAAAAAGGTGAGTAAACAAAAAAAAAAAAAAATAACTATCCAATTCCTTTTCAGGTGAGGCATACCTAGCGGAGGGGCACAAAAAAAAAATCTTTTTTGTGCCCGGAACTCCGCTTTAAGTACCGAAAGGCGGTATCTGTACTTTCCTGGAGTAGAATTTTTTTCTCCTACTTCCACTTTTACTTCACTACATTTTTTTGATGATTTCAATACTTCTACTCCAATATTTTTTTTTGGTGCTGCATAGTTACTCGTTACAATTATAAAAATTACCACTGCCAGAACAGTAGATGGCAGGTTTCATGAAGCTCAAAACATGTGTATAATGTCATGTGTAAATCAGCGCATATTAAAATAAATGCTACTGTATGTATAAATAAAATGGTCTACATATCTGCTGTTAAGGGTAAAGAGAAGCTCCCCCAACCAAGAAGAGTCACAAGCGTACATAGACCTTTTTTCTGGTAAGAGGCTGATTTTCCTTTTTTCACTGGAAGTTGAGAGCACAGGTTTTGCAGTTTTGTTTCACTGGAAGAGTCTATTTGGATATTATTTTGCACTTACCTTCATCCGCCGGGTAAGGGGGAAATCCACAAGGTGGTGGGAGGAGTCTGCACCTATTATTTGGAATAGCACCTGTTTGATTCCTGCACCTTTGAAAATATATTCATCTTGTTTTGTCACATATATATGGTATTATGGCATTATAGATATATATATATGGACTTTTTATTGACTTAGATTTCATACACTCTTCCTTTATTTCATTATTGGAATATATTGTTGTATATCACATTGGTTTTTATATGATTTTGCGCACCATTAAGCTATGCAGAAAAAAAACATGCAGGGAAGAGAAGGAGGGATGCTTTAAAGGGGAAAGGGAGGGACTTTATCTGTTTTTGTTTACAAAAAGTTACAGCCAAAGGAATTGTGATTGTCCTTTAGGTTAATCATTTGAAATAATAAAAAACAATATGATGTCCAAACCTTTGACTTCTTTCTTTATTAATCACATAACACAATACTTGTACTTTTACTTTCAGTACTTGAGTAGCAAATTTTTTTTAAAAACTACTGGTACTTTTACTTTCAGTACTTGAGTAGCAAAATTTAAAAAAAAACTACTTGCAATACTTAAGTACAAAACATGTTGAATACTTTAGTACTTCTACTCAAGTCACTTTTTGATAGAGCACTTACACTTCTACTCAAGTCACTTTATGATCGATCACTTGTACTTTTACTCAAGTATGGGTTTCGAGTACTTTATACAAGTGTGCCGGCTGATTGACCCGCTGTTTAGCTCCTGCTGTTTCAAATCACAGCCAGAGCGTGTCGCCGGCGGCGTGCGTGCACGCCCCAGACCAGGAAGAAGCTGCGATGTACCCATTTGTGATTTCGTGGACCACCCTGCCTACAGTAAAAGTATGTGGGCAGTCCAAAAAGGGGTTAGGCTGAACTCTGGGATAAGCAAATATTGTCTAAATACAAGAGGCAGTGTATTTTTCTGTAATCTTGGTGAGCTTTGTGTATTTCTTCCAGATCTGTGCTGTATTCCAGTGTGTAATGTTACCTCTGTGCAACAACTTTCTGTAATAAAGACCTGACTCTGCTGCTCTCTCTCCTTCTGCAGAATTACTGGTCTTGTCTCCGCCCCCTCCTGTAGTTTACTGCAGGCAGCCTGTAGTGGGCGGGGTGTGTTCTCTGCACAGGCTATGTACAGCACAATCATGATGTTGCTGCTGCAAGGTAATAGTTGGAATTGCACATAACCACTTGCTGAACGCGCACTGTACATTTACTGCGACAGTGTGGGCTGGCTGTGAATCAGGTATATATATATATATATATATATATATATATATATATATATATATAATGTGATAAATATATGAAGCGGAGCTAGAAAATTTAACTCAATATTGTGAAAACACAAAAATGAATTCAATATAATGAAACCAAACTTATTGGGTGTAAAACGTGTATAAAGAAATCACACCAAATATATAAATAGTGTCCATAAAAGTCCATTTACAAGGGCTAAAAAAGGAAAAATATATGTGAAACAAGAAAATCAAAGGGAAACAAATTATCCACTTACTCCACCAGTGTCCCCACAATCACAATTCGCAGTGCTTCCACCTCCAGGTGACACCAAATATTAACCACTTCTGGACTGGAAGGCTTTACCCCCCTCAATGACCAGGACAATTTTTGCGATTCGGCACTGCGTTACTTTAACTATTGTCCGGTCATGCAACGCTGTACCCAAATAAAATATATGTGCTTTTTTCCCCACAAATAGAGCTTTCTTTTGGTGGTATTTGATCACCTCTGCAGTTTTATTTTGTGCGCTATAAACAATAAAAGAACAACAATAAAAAAAATATATATTTTTAATATTTATAAAACACATAAAAACATGAAAAAATGTAAAAAAAAAAAAAATCAATTTTTTTTCATCAATTTAGGCCAATATGCATTCTGCTACATATTTTTGGTATGTAGCGCTATACACAAATAAAATGTATATCATTTTTTTTCCCACAAATAGAACTTTCTTTTGGTGGTATATGATCACCACTGCATTTTTTTTTTTTTTTTGCGCTATAAAAAACAATATTTTTTATTTTCTGCTATAAAACCTATCCCATAAAAACATTTAAAAAATCAAATCTCTCAATACATTTTGGCCACAATGTATTCTGCTACATTTCTTTGGTAAAAAAAAAAAAAGAAAATATCCCAATAAGCGTATATTGATTGGTTTGCGTAAAAGTTATAGCGTCTACAAAGCGATCAGCGATTTTTAGCGGGACTGTGATATTGCTGTGGACAAATTGGACATCTAACTTACACTTTTGACACTTTTTGGGGACCAGTGACACTAATACAGTGATCAGTGCTAAAAAAAATTGTGCACTGTCACTGCACTAATGACACTGGCAGGGAAGGGGTTAACATAAGGGGGTGATCAAAGGGATAAATGTGGCCCTAGGGGTGCTTGCTAACTGTGGAGGGTTGGTTGCACTGATTGGGGGAAGACAGAGATCCATGTTCCTGCTTAGCAGCAACACAAGATTTCTAACCTTGTCCCTTTGCAGAACGGTTTGAATCTCATGGATGATCGCGGGTGGCCGGTGGACACCGGGTCTGTCTGACCCGTTGATTGACATCACCGCTAGCCAATCACAGCGCGATCGCGCTTCCGGCTGTTGACCAGGGCCGCTGATAAGGCAGTACAGCCAGTCCCATTGTACCAGACCCGGCCCTATCAGTTTAACAGGGGGGACCGGGCACCTTCATTTCGGCAAAATAACAAACAGGGCTTTCTAAATCCCTGTAGGAGCAGAGATTTAAATATGATCAGATGCTTTGAAGGCTAGAGGAGAGATTTGGGGGTCTAATAGACCCCAGATCTCTCCACATGTCTCATTCTATTACATGTTTAAAGCCAGGACAGGGGAGGGGCCAAGAGTGGAGTCAAGGGTGGGTCAAAGGGGCCCCAAAAGGTAGGCTGTACGGGGCCCCATGATTTCAAACAGCAGCCCTGTTATTGACTTCTGGCTATTGAATGAAACAATGTACAGCTACATCCTTTCGCGCAATGGCGCACTTTTGCCGCAGTATATACACGGCGGCTGGTCGGCAAGTGGATAAAGCCTCTTATGGGATCCTGTGGACTATCATATAGTATGGTCAAATGCGTGTGTTACATCTCCTTATAAAGGGAAACTTCAGAGCGCCAAAAGTGATCCAGTCAGGGTTGGTTCATCAGCAGGATGAAGAATAAAAAGCATCTACGCCCATAGCGTAACCCATAAAAAGACATTTATTCAAAAAATAACAAGTGAAACTTGCAAAGAGAATCACACTAAGCAAATCCTAGGGCATTAGGTTTAAAAAACGTGCATATAGCAATAATAAACAGGTGAAATAAAAAAGGGGTGTTTCTGCGCTATAAAGTGATAATCAATGTATGATGGAAAAAAAGAGGGGGTTTTTTTCAAACGAAAAGCAGCTAACACAAGATCTACAGACAGTGATCAATAATGCAATAGTAATAAATAAGTGTAGCGCTAATAATAAACATGAGTGAATAATACAATGCAATAAATCATCATCCAGGGGATGAAAAAAATGCCAAAGGAAAATACAGTGAATAAAGTCCCAAAGAGCAATGAAAATAATGGTGAAAGTCCAAAAAAAAATCCAAGCTGAAATAACATGTAAAACGATCCTTCTTGTGACACCCAGGGAAGTGTGTAGAATGGGGACACCACAGTGCACAAGTATAGGGAGCAGCTTACCACAGCGCCATGGCTAATCAAATGAATGAGAAAGCCTCACCAAGCAAAGGGATGTTTCACATGAACCTCAATAGCTCCAAGGGGAAAAAGACAGCGCCATGGAAAGGTCAATTCCTCATAATTATTCCGTGATGTAGGTATATGGAGGAAATAAAACAGAGGACCATAGCGTAATCTCGTAAACACATATACAAAATTTATTAAAAAAACTGCTCACAAAAGGACGGTACAAGCAGGCACATAAATATGGCAGCTGAAGGTCCGTCCCGCGTGTATCCAGTCAGCATAAAAGCAATAGGCCGGTTCAAAAAGGGGGAGTGTGGACGTTGCGTCTGGTGTCGCCGACGCGTTTCGTCATCAAAAGACGTCTTTTTTTATGGGATATGTTTTACAGTAGAAAGTAAAAAATATTGTTTTTTATAGCGCAAAAAAAAACGCAATGGTGATCATATACCAGCAAAAGAAAGTTCTATTTGTGGGAAAAAAATTATAAAAATGTATTATGTGTATAGCATTGCATGACTGTGCAATTGTCAGTTAAAGTAACGCAGTGCCAAAAAGAAAAAAGCTTTTTTTTATGGAATATGTTTTACAGCAGAAAGTAAAAAATGTGTTTTTTTTTATAGCGCAAAAAAAAAAAATCATATACCACCAAAAGAAAAGTTCTATTTGTGTAAAAAAAAATGATATAAATTTATTTTGTGTATAGCGTTGCATGATTGCGTGATTGTCAAAGTAATGCAGTGGCAAAAAAAAAAAAAACGTTCTTTATGGGGATATGTTTTAGAAGCAGAAAACAAAAAATATGGGATATGTTTTACAGCAGAAAGTAAAAAATATTGTTTTTTTTTTTATAGCGCAAAAAAAAACGCAGTGGTGATCATATACCACCAAAAGAAAATTATATTTGTGTAAAAAAAAAAAAATGATATAAATGTATTTTTGTATAGCGTTGCATGACCACGCAATTGTCAGTTAAAGTAACGCAGTGCCATAAAGCAAAAAATGGCCTGATCACGAAGGGGGGTAAATCTTCCAGAGGTCAAGTGGATAAAGGGGATTTAAATTCAATCGTGGAATATATTTAAATAAAAGTTTTTGCTCCCAAAATTCAGATTAATACATAATAATACTTTTTGGTTTATTTTTTGGTAGAGTAGGGGAAAGGTCAGAAGCTCTGGATGTTTTTATTGCGCTCTGATTTCCTCTCTTCCTATTTTGGTGACAAATCTACAAGGTAGGGGAAGAAAGATCCGTGGTTTTGTGACCCCACTGGGAGATTCGCCTTTACTTCCTCTCCCCACCTGAGACAGGCAGTAAATTATTACTTCTCCAGCAATAAAATAAGAGGCTGTAACCATTCTACGCTCTTTTCAAAGCTAATACAAGGTTTGGGTTTAGCTTCACTTCTAAGCTGAAAGCGGTTTTAACCCCAAAGCCAAAAATGTAATATATATATATATAGCAGTTTACCAATAATTCGATTTGGTGGCTGCATTCGTTTTCTATTCTTTAGACTTTTCCCCTCTGTTTTCTCCTGGTGATCTGGCCAGTAACACACCTCCTGTGATAGAGTGCCCCCACTCTGGATGAAGGAGCACAGGGGGCACATTTGGACAGCAGACAGTCTGTCAGTCTGAGGGGGGGTGATAGATGTGCTAGAAGATTTAGATACACAAATAAATTGCAGCTAAACTCCAGCTTACGATGCAGTTGTGCATTTAGGGCCGGTTCACACTGATGCGATGCCAGACATGTTATTGGCACTGCATTGCTGTGCAGATCACATGCGATATTTGTGCAATGCGAATTTAGCCATACAAACTGTATGGCTGAATTTGCATTGCATTCGGACCAAACTCGTGCAGGACCTTTTTTTTTTTGTGCGCACCAGAATCGGATCGCATGGGTGTTCAGGCCCATGGGATCCGATTGCTGTCCGAATTCACAGTTTGCACTGCGATCTGCGAACCAATCTGGGGGTGTCATTAACTTTGTTTTATTTGCAGAGGGCAGTGTGATCCGCCGACGATTCAGGTCCGATGCAGGAATCTGCACTGGATTCGCAGGGTTTCCTGCATCGTACCAGTGTGAACAAGCTCTTATAGCAATATTTTTTTTTTTTTTTTTGCTTTTGGGTTTAAGGTTTTACATATACAAATAAAAAAGAATCATTGTAAACACCCCTGTCAGTTTTAAATTGTTTGTCTCAACTCACTAACTGATACATTTGCAGGAGAGCTTGTTTTTTTGAAAAACAACAGACTTACTGGCTAGATCAACAGGGGAAAATAAAGGAAAGAAAGCCTAAAAAAGAAAACAAATGCAGTTATCATGTATAAGAATTAGTAAGCTGCAATATAATAAATGTTTGCTTTTGTATTTAATGCCGCTTGAAGTTTAACCACTTGCCAACCGCGATATAGCCGAATGAAGGCTACAGCGGGGCTGGCCAGTTCTGAAAGGGCGTCATATGACGGGTGGCAGGCTCTGTGATCAGTTGTGTCCTTAGGACACAGCTGATCACAGATCAGGGTAAAGGGCCAATCACATCAGCCCTTTACCATGTGATCAGCTGTGTTCAATAACAGCTGATCACAATGTAAACACAAGCTGGTTATCAGCATTCCTTTCCTCACACTGACAGCGTGAGGAGAGGAGAGCTGATAACCCGCTTGTGTGAAAGGGACATCTAGCAGTGTCCTGATTATCAGTGCAGTCCCAACAGTGCCTACCAGTGCTGCCAATCTGTGCCAATCAGTGATGCTAATCAGTCTCCATCAGTGCCTTCTGATCAGTGTCACCGATCAGTGCAGCCTCATCAGTGCCCACCACTGACGCCTATCTGTCCCTATCAGTGCCGCCTATCAGTCCCCATCAGTGCCCATTAGTGCAGCCTTATCAGCAAACATCAGTATAAGAGAAAATTAGCTGTTTGCAAAACTTTATTACAAACTATGAAAATTTTTTTTTTTCCATAAATATTGGTATTTTTTAAAATTATTTAAAGCGGAGTTCCACCCAAAAGTGGAACTTCCGCTCATCTGCTTCCTCACCCCCCTCCAGTGCCACGTTTGGCACCTTTCAGGGGGGAGGGGAACGGGTACCTTTTTTTGACAGGTACCCTTCCCCACTTCCAGGAGACTACGCCATGGCGCCATCCACTGGAAGTTCCATCCATCTTCTCCTTCCCCCGCCACTGAGTCTATGAGAATGCACAGCGTGCTTCGCGCATGCGCAGTAGGGAACCGGCTGTGAAGCCGAAAGGCTTCAATGCCGGTTTCCCTTAGAAAGAATGGTGGCGGCAGCACCTAGCAGCTGATCGGAAAATCAGCTGGGGTGCTGACATCACGGGCTCCCTGGATAGGTAAGTGTCTATATATCTATATATTAAAAGTCAGCAGCTACAGTATTTGTAGCTGCTGATTTTTTATTTATTTTTTTTCCAGGCTGAACTCCTCTTTAACAAAAAAAAAAAAACCCAGTGGCAATTATTGTAAATACCACCAAAGGTATATGTTGTATGACCGTGCAATTGTCATTCAAAGTTTTATAGCGCTAAAAGCTGAAAATTGGCCTGCGCAGGAAGGGGGTAAAAGTGCCCGGTAGGCAAATGGTTAAATATGGCCATTTTTACATAGTTACAGTACATTAGCCCTGCTTAGACCAATGTAACTTTGTATACGCCATACCTGTGGGATCCAAGGTTGAAGCTGGAAACTGCTGTGGTAGGCATCGTCAGGGCTGCCGCCAGGGGGGAAAAGCCCATGCACATGTAGGGGGCCCGGGTGTCCCGAGGGGTCCGGGCCCCAGAGGCTTCGCTACCTCTGACCCTTTGCTTGCTGCTCACTGCTGTCCCTTGTAAACGTGGGAGTGACATCGCTGCTCTCCCGGCGGCACACACAGAACCCTACCTCTCCTGCATACCCCCATAACAGCAGAGGATGGGGCGGGCAGTGACATTGGTGGGGAAGGTGAGGAGGTGGTGCATCAATCCAGGAGGTGCCTGCATGGCCACAGTTTCTTCTGACCATGGAATGTTGGGGGGTAGTCCTAAACCTGTGTAAGGGGCCCCAAAATTTCTGATGGCTGTCCTGGGCATCGCTACTACTGAGATCTCCACTAGTTTCCGAATTCGGTGGCGAGAAGCCGTCCAGCTACATTGTGAGCCCAGGAGGTCGCTTGCTCAATACAAACACGTTTTCATTTTTATCAAATGAATGCAGTATGTTCTCTGATTGGACACGGTGAAGATTGTGGACTGTGACATTATCGCCCCGATTCCAAGAGAATGTTTAGCAAAGTGTTCTCTGAATGGCGTACCTGCTGTACAAGTTACCTCCTGTGTTTTGCATATATTTGCAAATGTGTGTGACTAAAGGCCCGTACACACGTAGCGATTGTCGGCCGTAAATATTCGGCCGCCGAACGATCGGCCGATTGTCGGCTTGTTAGTATGATGCTTCCGACAACCGACAGCGACTTTTCGGCCGAACAGAATCGGGTGTGTAGGCTATAAAATTTTTGTTGCCCGTCACCAGAACGGCCGATTGTTCGCAAGTCAGTACAGAATTCGGCCGACAAACAGCCGATTAGCAAGACTGGGCATGCTCTGAGAAAAAAAAACACACGGAAAGTTAACCATCACATGACATCACTTCTGCAGTCGGCTGTTGTTGGCCGACAAAATTCGTGTGCAGTCTTTTGCAGTTTTCAGCGGACACGACAGCCCTGGACAAAAGACGGCCGATCGTTCTGACGACATTCGGTACGTGTGTACGGGGCTTATACCTTCACTTTTTAACACACAGTTTTTGTTTTTTTTTGGTAAGAGTGCTGGGAAATTTTCTGTCTGGGACCTCCTGTGTTTATAGGGCAGCACCGCAACTTTTCAGCAAGCATGAAAAATTGCCATTCCTAAACGTCAGATTTAATTGCATTTAAACTGCGACCACTGGTTTCTCCATGAGTAGAAACTAGCCTGCGATCTGTGTATTTATTTAACCACTTGCTTACCAGCCAATTCTTAGAACCCCCAAACATTATATATATATATTTTTTTAGCAGAAGCCCTAGAGAATAAAATAGCAGTCATTGCAATTTTTTTTTGTCACACAGTATTAGCGCAGCGATTTTTCAAACCCAATCTTTTTGGAAGAAAATGCACTTTAATGAATTAAAAAATAACAAAACACAATATATAACCCAGTTTTTTGTAAAATATGAAAGATGATGTTATGCTGAGTTAATGTATACCCAAGATGTCATGCTTTAAAATTGCGCACGCTCGTGGAATGGCGCCAAACTAAAAATCTTGATAGGCAACACTTTAACATTTTCTACAGGTTACCAGTTTATAGTTAAGCAGGAATTGACATCTAACAAAAACGGTTGTAATCTGCCAAAAAAGAAGCCCATGCACTCTTTTGAGCTTCAGGCGTTTTGCTTCAGGAGACAAAATGCTCAGATGTGAACAGCGGCCATTGAAATGAATAGGAATTTGCTTGTTGGGCATTTTGAGACTTCAGAGATGAGCGTTTTACGAGCTAAAAAACAGGGGCCTAATATTATAATATCATAGTGCTATATCGCCCTTTGAAAAGCGATCGACCACGGATCAATTTTCAGAAGGTGGCGACGGTGAAAGATCCAATACAGCTGTAAACATATTTTAAATTTTCTTTAGCATAAGCCTGCTATCTCTGGCTCAGCAGCATACTAGAATGTGAGAGGCCAATACTGCAGACCAATCAGGCAGGGAGCGGACAATATTTGAGCAACGTAAGGCCAGTTTACCTTGTAATGAAACATGTGTTTTAACTCTCTACCAGTGTTAATTTCGTTGACTAAAATTGTTTCATTGACCAAATTAACACTATTTTAGTCGACTAAAATATGACTAAAATTAAAACAATTTAGATGACTAAAATACGACTAAACCTAAAATGACATTTTAGTCATAAGACTATAACTAAAACTAAATCAAAAATTTACATCAAAATGAACACTCCTCTGCTGACCATTTCTAAATGGGCAACACAATTTCATCCAGAGCCTGTAATAATAGTACAGTAAAGTTTAAACTTGTATTGCACCACCGCATAAGCATAGCTAGGGGGCATCTATTAAGCTGCTGAAAGAGAAAAAAAATTAAGAAAAAGGCTTTTCTTATATTTTTTCCTAATATTTAATGTTGGTAATACATTCAGGTAATATGTGCAATGACATTACAGCCAATAGAGTTTACAGTTCTTTGTTAAATTTTTGTATTTTACCACTTAAAGCGGAGTTCCAGCCATTCACTCACCTGTCCAACGGTCCAGCGATGCGGCCGCCCGAAGCCTCGATCCTCTCCCTCGGCGCCGGCATCACTGCTGTGGGCACCCGGCTGTGACAGTTTGCGGCTTCACAGCCGGGTACCCACTGCGCATGCGCGAGTTGCGCTGCGCGTCTTGATTGCCCGGCAATCTTCTGGGACCTCTGATGTGTCCCAGAAGATTGCAGGGAGGGAGGGGGAGAGGAGAACTTCCGTTCACGGCGCCGCTGCGCTCCGAGCGGAAGTGGGAGCGGGTACCTGTCAAAACTAGGTACCCGCTCCCCCCCCCAAAAAAATGACATGCCAAATGTGGCATGTCAGGGGGTCAGGACTCCCTAAAGCGGAAGTTCCACTTTTGGGTGGAACTCCGCTTTAAGGACCGGGCCTATGTCTGATACTTGTTGTTTACAAGTAAAAATCTGTATTTTTTACTAGAAAATGAATTAGAACCCCCAAACATTATATATATATATATATATATATATATATATATATATATATATATATATATATATGTGTGTGTTTTGTTTTTTTTATCAATGACTCTGGAGAATAAAATGGCAGTCGTTGCAATATTTTATGTCACGCCGTATTTGCACAGCGGTCTTTCAAACAAAATTTTTGGGGAAAAAATAAATTTCACTACATTTAAGAAAATCTAAACAGTAAAGATAGCCCAATTTTTTTCTATAATATGAAAGATAATGTTATGTCGAGTAAATAGATACCCAACATGTCATGCTTCAAAATTGAGCACGCTCATGGAATTGCGACAAACATTGGTACCTAAAAATCTCCATAGACGACATTTTAAAAATGTTTTACAGATTAACAGTTTAGAGTTACAGAGGAGGTCTAGGGCAAGAATTATTGCTCTCACTTTAACGATCGGGGCAATACCTCACATGTGTGATTTGAACACCATTTACATATGTGGGCACAACTTGCGTATGAGTTCAGTGCGCAAGCTCGGAGGGACGGGGCACCTCCGAGCTTGCGCACTCTTCATAATCTTTTCATAAAGAGGACCTGTCCTGACCTATTCTTATTACAAGTGATGTTTACATTCCTTGTAAATAAGAATAAAAGTGATCAAAAAAAGAATTGAAAGGTAAAGGTAAAAGCATTGTGTCTGCTTCCACAAATAACCTGGTGAGGCCAAGTGAGAGTTGTCCTCATGTACTGTGAATAGTTCAGTTGTAGTATCCCACTATTCCCTTCTCCCATCCAAGTTCCACAATAAATATTAAACCAAATCCACTGGACTGTTTATTGCATAAAGAGCCATTGGGAGTAAGGATGGATGAGTGAACCATCCCTAAGCGACTGTCTGCAGGTAATCAGAGGAGGCCCAAAAAGTCATCACACAGCAAGCCCTACGGGGACAGTGCCACAATTGAAAAAAACAAAACAGTCCTTAACCACTTGCCGACCGCCCGCCACAGATTTGCTGCGGCAGGCTGGCTCGGCTGCGCGAAACGGCGTAGCCCTACGTCGGTCGCACGCATGGTGCTGGGGTGGCAAGGCAGCGGGGATGGCTTGAAAATTGATAGTTTTTATCTTTTTTTTTTTTTTTACAAATATTCTTTTTAGAAAATTTGCAATTTACAAGCCTCAGACAGGAATAGAAAGGAGTAGATTTAAAGAGTGTGTATCTAACCCATTACTTACCAATATTTCCTTTAACTGCATTGATATTATATTTTTGTACCTTATATAATGCAGTTTTAATCACATTAACATACATATAAATAGGTATGCATATAATATTAATAATATTACCAAATTATTCATTTATAGTGGCGGCAGCATGCCTGAGTAATTTGGATTGAACCGTTAATACAATCAATTAATCCGTATAGAAGATCTACAATGGAATATAGAAAAATAAAATAAAATAAAAACAACATTAAAAAAGAAAACAGAAATAAAATAAAGAAAAATCCTTTATATTAGTAATGAATAATAACCAATGACTAATAATTAATAATGATTATGTCTCTCTAGGCAGACTAAAAATGGAAGAGTTTTATTTAAAAAGTTCACTAGCATGTTAGTGATGGTTAAAAGAGGGCCGCATATTATCCCATATCAATGCAAAATTCTCAGCAACAGATGAACATTAAAATGCATGCCAACGCATATAAATGCAATGCAGCATCCATGAAAATGCATGCAAATATGTGCTACTGCACATGCAACATGTCTCCCCCCATAAAAAAATAAAAATGTAAAGTCAACAGCTACAAATACTGTAGCTACCAACTTTTAATAGAAGGAAACTTACCTGTCCAGGGATCTTGCACCGTCCTCACCCGGTCTTTGTGTTCCCGACGCCGGCATGTTTACTTTGGGAAGCCAGCTGTGACCCCTTGCAGCTTCATGGCCGGCTTCCCACTGCGCATGCGCGAGCTGCTTTGTGAATGTTTCCGCAGACTTCTAGGACTTCTGCAGGCAAATGAGGGGAGGGGCAGAACTGCCGCTCAGATCTTCTAGGCAATTCAAAGAAGAAGGAGTGGGTACTCACTCCCCCACAAAAGTGTCCAAAGGTGAGTGTGTGTGTGTGTGTGGGGGGGGGGGGGGGTGAAGTTAAGCTTTAAAGAGGAACTTCAGTTCTCTGTCCGTTTGTCCCTCCTTCAGTGCTGCTATTATTGCGCCTGCGCAGATGTTTTAAAGGACCCTGTTGAACCTCCTTAGGGCTCAGTTGGGTCCTGGCAGAGCCCTTCAGCACATCTGCACACATGCAGGATATTTCCCACATGTGTGCAAGGATGGGGACGTTTTCACATTTCTGTGTTACCCATCTTCATACATATGTGGCTACAGGCTTGGAAAGATCAGTTTGTAAATGGATAGAAAACTAGCTAAAAGTTAGAATTCAAGAGAGTAGTGGTTAATGATTCTTTCTCTGAATGGTCTAAGGTTATCAGTGGTGTACCCCAAGGTTCCGTGTTGGGACCCTTACTTTTTAATACATTTATAAATGATATAGGGTCTGGAATTAAAAGTACCATTTCAGTCTTTGCTGATGACACCAAGCTTTGCAGTGGAATAAAGGATAAGGATGTCTCCAATTTACAAGCTGACCTCAATGCACTGTTTCATTGGGCAACTATGTGGCAAATGAGGTTTAATGTTGATAAATGTAAAGTTATGCACTTGGGGGCTAAGAATATGCATGCTTCATACATACTGGGGGGAGTAGAACTGGGGGAATCCATAGCGGAGAAGGATCTGGGTGTTCTGGTAGATCATAAGCCTAATAATAGCATGCAATGCCAAGCTGCTGTTTCCAAAGCAAACAAAATCATTCCTTGTATTAACAGAGGCATAGACTCCAGAGAGAGAGATATCATTTTGCCCCTGTACAAATCATTAGTAAGACCTCATCTAGAATATGCAGTTCAGTTTTGGGCACCAGTTCTCAAAAAGGATATCGGGGAACTGCAGAAAGTGCAGCGAAGGGCAACCAAACTGATTATAGGCATGGAGGAGCTCAGCTATGAGAAAAGATTAGAGGAACTGAATTTTTAATTCTTCCCTACTCTATCCAAAACTAAGAAACAAGGTTTCACTCTCCAAACACTAATAAACCTTTTTTGATCCAAGATATGATGGAGTTATCTGCAGGCCCTAGATGGAACAACATATAGATACCATCAATATGCATTTAGTTTGATGCTAAAACTACATTACTGCACCACATGGAGTCAATTTAGCCAAAAGACAGGTAGTATGCATAATGAGAGCATAGAGCTAAACATTACACTAGAAAGAAGAAGAATGTAAATAGACCTTATATAAAAATACAGAGTAGAATTACAGAAACTTTTTGACCATGCACATGATCAGTGCAGTCAGAATGTGCACACCTCTGTACTGGTAAACCGACAGTAAAGCTGGTCATACACATTATAGCTTTCCATTTGGCCTGCAGCCTGAATGGAAAAAAATTGAACAGATCCCCCCATCTACGCTACACAGTACAGATGGACAAATCTCACACTGCGGCTATTGTGTTTTGACAGCCAGCCAGCCCATCCGCCTGCCCGTCAGCTATCAAAATACCCAGTCGACGTTTGCATCTGAGTGGATGCAGTTACTGTTTGGCTGACAATTTTTCTCTTAAGTTTCTTCAATTTTTCAATCAAGGGATTTAGCGCAGGAGGAGGCCCACAGGGCCATCCACTGAGTTAGTTTTGGTTGGTTCATTAGGAACTAACTGAAATTTTTTCTGTATATGGGCAGCTTAATACTGAAAAACTGGCTCCCTAGATTGAACAAAATTGCAGAAATTGAAGAGCTCATCCATAAAGCACAAGACAGAATGTCTAAATACACTCAAAAATGGCCCAGTAGAAATTTACTGGGACCACAACGCTCCATAAAGCAGCCCCTGAATAGTTAAGCAAAAACAAAATGGTAAAACCAAATGGTTAATGTATGAAGTCAAAGTAGCACCATATCACTTAATAATTTCAAAAAGAAAATGTGATACCACAAATTAATATACAAATGGAATCTTTGACTTCATACATTAACCATTTGGTTTTACCATTTTGTTTTTGCTTAACCATTCAGGGGCTGCTTTATGGAGCTTTGTGGTCCCAGTGACACAAGAGGAGAGAGAAAACAGGCGTAAGGGCCACCCTGGTGTAGCATTAAAAAAACACTTTATTAAAAAATTTTAAGTTGCCTTCAGAAGAGCATGTAGGAGAAAGGCGGAAGTGACAAGATTTGCAGCATCGGGACTCATCGTCCGACCATGAGAGAAGCCAAAGTAGCATTTATTTGTATAGTGTTGGCCATCCACAGGCCCTGTACCAGCTAGCCACCCACAGCCCCTGTGCCAGACACCCACCCGCCACAGGGTGCCAGCCAGCCAGCCACCCACC
This sequence comes from Pelophylax lessonae, assembly GCF_965119305.1. Classification (NCBI taxonomy): domain Eukaryota; kingdom Metazoa; phylum Chordata; class Amphibia; order Anura; family Ranidae; genus Pelophylax; species Pelophylax lessonae. Next base: position 161,660,718 of record NC_138778.1, on the reverse strand, counting down.
ACAGAGTGCCAGACAGTCAGCCACTCACCACAGGGTGCAGGACAGCCAGCCATCCACAGACAGGGTGCCAGACAGCCAGCCACTCACAGGCCCTGTACCAGCCAGCCACAGGCACTGTACCAGCCAGCCGCCCACAGGCCCTGTACCAGCCAGTCACAGGCACTGTACCAGCCAGCCACCCACAGGCCCTGTACCAGCCAACCACCCACAGCCCCTTTGCCAGCCACCCACCACAGGGTGCCAGCCAGCCACCCACCACAAGGTACCAGCCACCCACCACAGGGTACCAACCACCCACCACAGGGTGCCAGCAAGCCACCCACCACAGGGTACCAGCCACCCACCACAGGGTGCCAGCAAGCCAGCCATTAGGCATTAAACAAAAAATAACATGTTCAGTACCAGATTGTCAAAAATTGTCTTTATTTTTCAAAACTATAAATGTACAAAATATCGGCACATATGTGACCAAAATATCGGTATCGGCCCTGAAAAAAACATATCGGTCTAACCCTAGTACACACTATTCGTTTTTATTTTTTTTCAACGAGCTGAACAGTAAAAAACTCAGGAGGAGCCACTGTACTAACTATGCAACATTAGTACAGTGATCTCCCCCTCTGAGCTATTGTGTTCTGACGTTGACGTTCTGACGTTGTGTTCTGAGGGATGGCCTCCCTGCCAGAACACTCCGATCAGCGCTCTCAGCCGTTGGCTGAGAGCGCTGATCGGGAGCCAGTTGGCTCCAACTTTGTACGTCCAACAGAAGCCTGCCAACCGTTTTTTTTTTTTTTTAACCAACCGTTGTCTTCCAACATTCAGCTCATGTGTATGGACTTTAGAGGGGAACTTCCTTCACCCAATGGTGCAATGACAGCAAGATATTAACCTGGCAGGGGTTTTAATTCTTCCCTACTCTATCCAAAACTAAGGAACAAGGTTTGACTCTACAAACACTAATAAACCTTTTTTGACCCAAGATATGATGGAATGATCTGCAGGTCCTAGATGGAACAACATATAGATGTCATCAATATGCATTTAGTTTGATGCTAAAGCTACATTACTGCACCACAGGGAGTCAGTTTAGCCAAAAGACAGGTAGTATGCATAATGAGAGCATAGGAGCTAAACATTAAACATGCCGATTGGCAGACCTTTTTCAGTCATGCCCCTTGTCGGACCGGCTGCCTTACCCATAGGCCGAATGTCTGCCCAATATTCGGCCCGAATGTATGACCCTTAGGACACCAAGTGTTTCATACGCCACCCAGTGTTTGTTTACAAAAAAATACATGTTCACTATATTTGCGCTGCAGGCTTCACCAATGAGTGAGAACGCCATCAGTGCAGGAAAAGATGCACTTCCACATGCTAAACATTATACAAAAAGCAAACACAAACCTATACCCGAACCCCTCTCACTATATAACATGACCCCACCAGGCCTCGAACCCTCACATAGGTTTATATTACAAGAACGTTTCTGGGTCCTTTCATGTCTCCAAAAATTTAAAATTGTATTAAATATTTACTGTCATTTTCTTTTTCTGGCACCTATCAATGGCAGCATACCTGTTGTAGTATGCTGCCATGTTGGCACCAGGGAAACTGAAAAATATTTTAAATACTTACAGTATTTTGCCTTCCTTTTCCTTTTATATATAATTTTTCTGTTCTACCAAAATGTATGCCTTTGTACATTCTTTCAAATTGCTCATATGATCAGCCTACAATTGTACATGCATTCGAAAACTTCAATAGAATTCTTTATGGCTTTAAAAAAATGCAGGACAAACATAACATTTTGTAACCCGCAGCAGCCAGACCAGTAAAAGGAGTCTGATTGGTTGCTGACAGTTACCGCACGTTATCCCTGTTTCGTTAATTTAGAAAGGACGGAATCTGCACTGCAATACTGCTTGCTATGACATGTCAGCTGTCACGCTACATTTTGCAGTTCTTGGTATTTCTGGACACTGACTCTGCATAGTGTTTGTGTCTAGTTAACATTTAACTGTCCCAGCATTAGGTCAGAAGAAGGGTCACTCAAAGAGCAATGTTCTGAGCAATGTCCCATTTACATTGCCCTGTATTTCAAACTATTCTGTCCTGGTTTCCACCCACATATATTTGTATGCATGTTTTTATTTAAAGTCATCAAGTGTGGAAATCCATTATGGTAATGTGTCTGCATACCGATGTCGTGTACATGTCCTAAACTTCTTCATTCCAACAGCAAAAAATTCATTTTAAACCAAAAAAAAAAAATTGTACAACTAGATATTGTACATACTACAAAGTTTATGGAAGCCTTTGTTGACTGATGTCACAGACCCTCTTTCCACTGGCCCATTATCTTACAAGGGCTTCAACACATGGGTCCAGAACTGTATCTGAAAACCCACCTTCACTTTTGTAACTTTTCTTTGCGGTGGTAATTCCTCACCCCTACCTTGTTTCGGTCTCTTTTTTTTCCAGCTCTTCTAAGATTCCTAATTCTGCCATTCTGTTACTGTCATAAATGAAATAAGCCATTCTCAACCCTTTTAACCCCGAGGAACCCCTAAAAAAATGTTCAGGTCTTGGGGAACACTTACTAAACGTATTATTCGGCTGTCAATAAGAAAAATGCCCATTACATTGGTGGTCATTAGGAAGAATGGAACCAATACAGTGGTGGTCAGAAGGCCACCATTAAAGACAGCTAATTGAAGTCTTGCTGCTGAATGTTCTAAGTGGTCTTGGTCCTGGAACTATGATAGCACCATCAAATAGAAGGTTATTCAGCCACAGCTCAAAGAACTCCTAACAACCTCGGGAGAAACCCAAGTTGAGAATGGTGGCTCTAGGTGTTCAGAACAAAAGTAAGGTATGACCTTACACTTAAAGTGATGCATCTTAAAGTGGAGTTCCACCCTAAAATTATACTTACCTCCATCTTCTTGCTCCGGGTCACCTGAAAAACAAATGGATAATCGCAAATTTTTTTTTTTTTTACTTACCTTGTTTAGAAGAAAATATACTCACCTTACTTCCTCTTCCTCCCCTCGGCGGCCACGGCGATTCGTCACTTCCTGGCTTGCAATGATCCCAGGAATCAATGCGCCTGCACCGGCCCCAACGTTAGTTCCGGTTCAGGCGCCGTCATTCCTTGCTTAACAGCTTCTGGGCATGCCCAGAAGCTGTGCAGGGATGACGCTGCGGCACCGGAAGTGACGGCGGGGCCGGTGCAATGCATCGTGGGACTGAAGAAGATGTAGAAGAGGATCGCGCTGGCTTCAAGCTGCCCACACCTGAGATGGCAGCACTGGACAAGACATTTTCAAGGTAAGTATTTCTTCTAAAAGGTAAGTGCAACCAGGGACAGATCAGAGGCTATCCATTGTGGAATGCTCTAGCCCTGACTGTCCCGGGGGTATTTTTATTAAAAAAAAACTTTCCCAGTGTGGAAAGACTCATTACAGTCCTCAACTAGGTCAAGCATATCTCAAGTAGGGATGAACCAAACGTACCAGGGTTTGGTTTGAGTTGTGTTCGGTGAACATTACTAATGTTCAGGTGCCAAATCCCAATGAAGTCAATGGGAGCCAAATGTAAAATAAAAACTGTTACAGCCATTTTTGGGCTGCTATGCGAGGGATTGTAAGACAAATGGCACACATACTTGTGGGACATATACCATAGCAAAAAAAACAATGCTTAAAATTCAACCTTATAATTGCACAATTCCTTTAAAAATAGGAGGGGTCCCAAATAGGCCCTCCCAAGTGAATATTTAAGGGGTAGTATCCCTACTCATTCACGAAACAAAAGCGTAAATAAAGACCTATCCAGACCACAAATCAAAGTCAGTCTCTTTTTTGACCTAGAAGTCACTGGTAGCATGGGAAACTTATATCGGCCCCCTCAGCTGCTGATCAACTGACCACTATACCCAGGGAAAAGAACCTGAATTCTCGGTGTTCGACCCTAAACCTGACCATAGACATTAGAGAAAAAACAATAATGCATGCATTATCCCTCTGCTTTACAATCTCTCCAGGATCAGTTACTACCTTAAAAAGAAGTACTCTATTTACATGTTTAGGGTAAAGAATGGAGAATAAAAGGGCAACGAACCCTGCACCAGGGATAACAATAGCAATCATGTAAGGTTTTCTACCCTGCCTGACCATTTGGTTATCTTAGAACTCTTGTTTAAGTCTGTCGCACATTGCCCTATGCACTGTGGTTTATAACTTTGTCTGGTTAAAGATCAAATTGGCAGAATGCTATTCAACACACAAATACATTTTTCTGCTTCACACCTGTATTTTTCAGCCTTAAAATGTCAATAAACCCACATCATAAAAACGATCAATAAATGGTGTATTACATGCTGTTCATACTCACTCAGTCACTATGAGATTCGTTTTCTGTATTCTGCAAAAAAAAAAACTGGTTGATCCTGTTGTTCTCTATCTCCCCCTTCTGCCAATGTCCCCTATTCAGCTAGGGATTTTGCAGAGCAGTGTTGACAGCTCTGCACATGCTCAGTTTTCAGTGAGTTTCTGTGCTGGGCATTTCCTCCCTATCACATCTGAGCAGACCATGTGACTATAGAGTCACACACGTGGGTGCATACACAGTGGTATATGACAGACCACACTACCCCCCTCTTCCTCCATGCCCACTAACCAGCTAAGCACAATGGAGATGGGATATTACATGTAGATTGATGGAGGCTTCACCTCCCTCTTATTCTAAGACACAGGCTGAAGGGGCGTGACACAGCCTGTGACTGGCAGAAATCCACCCACACCATGTTATTGCCAAGAGAAAAAAAATTGATTTCAAATATATATTTGTAGGACAAAATAAAAAACAGTTTATTGATATTAACTATTTATTTTACTTGTATACTTGTTTTAACATGTGACCAGCAGCAGAGGACAAGAAGCTCCTCCAGCTTAGGTTTTCCTGCAGACAGGCTGGGAAATATCTTGGTCATGTGACAGCTGTATATCAATTAGTAAAAAGGTACTTAGATGTTTTCTTTAATTAAATAAATTACAGTGCCATCATCCATACACAGAAATAGAAGGGACAATGTAAATTAAACAGTGTGTATTTAGTATCACTTTAACCACTTACTGATAGGGCTATAGCCAAATGACAGATACAGCATGGTTGGCCACTTCTAGGAGGGTGTCATATGATGTCCTCCTGTGATTGCACCCGCTGCGGTGTTCGTGGGGTGCGTTCTGTGGTTGCTGTGTTCTTGGGACACAGTTGATCACAGATCGGGGTAAAGGGCCAGTCACAGTGGCCCTTAACCACGTTATCAGCTGTTTCCAATCACAGCTGATCACGGTGTAAACACAAGCCGGTTGTCAGCATTTCAGCACGAGGAAAGGAGGGCCGATAACCAGCTTGTGTGAAAGGGACATCTACAATGATAATCAGGGGACTGATTATCAGTGTCCTGATTATCAGTGCAGCCCCAACAGTGCCCATCAGGGATGCCTATCACTGGCCATCAGCGCTGCCAATCAGTGGCTATCAGTGCTGCTAATCAGTGCCCATCAGTGCCTCCTCATCAGTGCCGCCTATCAGTGCCCATCAGTGCCACCTATCAGTGGAGCCCCATCAGTACTGCCTATCAGTGCTCATCAGTGACGCCTATCAGTGCCCATCAGTGCTGCCTACCAGACAGCCTCATTAGTGCCCACAAGTGACCACAAGCCCACGTAACTGCCCATCAGTGCAGCCTCATCAGCGCACATCAGTGAATGAGAAAATGTACCTGTTTGCAACATTTTATAACAGACTATGAAAAACTTATTTTTTTCCTGTCTTTTTTTGTTTATGTAGCAAAAAAAATAAAAATCCCAGTGGTGATTAAATACCACCAAAAGAAAACTCTATTTGTGTAAAAAAGTGACAGCACTGAAATCTGAAAATTGGCCTGGGCAGGAAGGGGATGAAAGTGCCCAGAAGGCAAGTTGTTAACACCTCCAGTGTCTTTATTAAGGAGGTTCATTTTAAGGATATCTGTTAAATAGCATATGTTTAATTTCAATCTGTATAAAGCATGTGTTATACTAATATGCTAAAAGCTTTGTTTAGACAAAGCGGGAGTCAGGCTGGAGGCGATTGCCGCCTCTCTTCCCCGATCATTTGTGTAAACAAAGCAGGCGGATCTTCTCAGTGACAGACAGGAACAGATCACAGGATTCAGCATAGCTGAACCTGCGATCTCTGTCTGTGTCACAGAACCCCCCCCCCCTACACACACGTCAGTAAGCATGAGGCATTCATTTAACCCCTTGATCACCAACAGTATAAATCTTCCCCGTAGTTAGTAAACGTGATAACTTTTGCGCAAACCAACCAAGATACGCTTATTGCGATTTTTTTCCCCAAAAATATGTAGCAGAAAACAAATTGGTCTAAAATGTTAAAAAATTTAGATTTTTAAATTTTTTTTGGGAATGTTATATATCAGAATATGAAAAATATTGTTTTTTTTTTTTTTTAATTTTTAATCTCACAGATGATCAAATACCACCAAAAGAAAGCTCTATTTGTGGGGAAAAAAAGGATGTAAATTTTGTTTGGGTACAGCGTCGCATGACCGCGCAATTGCCCATTAAATTTATGCAGTGCCGAATCGCAACATATGGCCTGGTCAGGAAGGGGGTAAAATCTTCCGGTCTTAAAGTGGATAAAAATACGCTCATTGAGAATTTTTTTGTCAAAGACATGTAGCCAAATACATTTTGGCCTAAATATGTGACAAAAATTGAATATATTGGATATTTTTTAACAAAGTAGAAAATGTCAATTTTTCACAAAATTTTCGCTTTTTTTTTTATTAATATCGCAAAAAATAAAAAGCGCAGAGGTGATAAAATACCACCAAAATAAACCTCAGTTTGTGGGGAAAAAAAGGATGTAAATTTAATTTGGGTACAGCATTGCATGACCGCGCAATTGTCAATTAAATTCACGCAGTGCCAAGTAAAATAAAGTGGCCTGGTCATTGAGCAGTAAAGTCTTCCGGTCTTAAAGTGGTTAACAAAACATCACTTGGGCACAGAAAGTATAAAAAATCCGGTCACATAGTAGACATTTCAGGTGTCTATGCAGGTCCCAGTTACAGGACAAATCAAATGAAAACCATGGTTTGTATAGAGTACAGACAACTTGTATGCCTGAAAGTTATCACTTTGGATACTGGATAGTATGAACGGTCAATGTAGTGATATATGAGAACTTCTACTTCATCTGCATCCCACGCTATATGGGAAATTGGCTTGTATGCTGAAAATATAGATTGGCCAAATCTGGACCTCCCTGTTGTGACATATCTGTTTAAAATCAGTCTGCACATGTTGAGATGTTTAAGCTGAAACAATTCTGCAACTTTCCTTGATGAAGACTTCTGATATCATGAATCCCGATTAAGTCAGTTTTAAAGCCGTACTCCAGCCAAAGTGACCAAGATAAAAATAAATAACCCATTAAAATATCAAATAAAATCATATTTTACTGCAATATTCCGCTTCAATCCAGATTACCCCCATGCTACTTTTTTTCCTGCCCCTAGATGTCCTCAGTCTGAGGATCAGGAACACTCATCCCACTTCCTCTGAGCCCAAGGAGAAGCAGTACAGTCATGAGCTCATTTCTCTGCCACCCTGATTTCTCACACTTCTTTTTAGCACATAAATGTATTTTGTACTCTCTTTGTACGGTTTCATCCTCTCCCAATCCAGTTATGCCCTACAATAACTCTCCAAGAGTCTGATACCAAGTCACAGGGCTGCTGTTAGAAATCACAGGGCCCGTACAGTCTACCTACCAGGGCAAGACAATATTTTCACAAAAAATACACTAAAATCATTATTAGCAGACACAAACATAACAAAGAACCTGTGTTATTAGCCCTTTTTAATTGTCTTTTACTTAAAAAAAAATATATATATATATAATTTTTTTTTTTAAATGTTAAAAATGTTTACAATAATTTTATTTTACAATTTTTTTTAATTATTTATTACAATGTTGAATTATTATTATTTTATACATTGTTGTTTTTTTACAGGACAGGGAAGCCTGCGGCGCTGTGGGGGGGGGGGGGGGGTTCACAGTAAAAGGGGGCACACAAGAAGGGGGGGGTCAGAGGTAGGCAGAACAGGGAGGGGGGTCAGTGTCTGAGAAGCAATGTGTCTTTCCCGGCAGCAACTGAAAAGGGCTTCCTTTTGTAATTGCCCCTCTGCCCGACTGCACTGATTCCCTGTGCTGTTGGAGCCCCCTGTGTGTCCGGGCCCCCAACAGGAGGACTGGTGGTCCATCCCCCCCCCCCCCCCCCCGCTTGCATTTACAAAATACATTTAATGTAATAATCTGCATTAATGTGCCTCCTCTATATCTGCCTAGAGTTCAGAGAACCTGTTCTTAATTTTAAACTTTTAAATTGAAAAATCTTTCTTAAAAGTACACATCACAGTATGTCTATAATTACCTCTTTTAATAGAAAAGTCTCTGTTGTGCCCCTTTAGGATTTATGCCTCGTACTCGTATTTTGTTGCATGATACTAGTATCGAATTTAACAATGCCTACTAAATTTATGATTTTTTTCATACAATTCTGGAGTAGCTTCCTGGTTGCGTAGCTACGTATCGGATAGTGCAAAACAAAAACAATGACAGCCGGGCTTTTTCCGGGTTATTTTTGTGTTTCTGATCATGCGTGGTCTTTGTCTATTGATTTATAGCGGACGCATACTGTACTGATTAAACGTTTGTCATTCGCTAGGTTATCGTACAACAAAGGTTTTCGTGTTTGTCCCTTCGGATTTTGTTGGACGAAATGTCGTGATCGGCTGTCGAAATTATCGTGCGATCAATTCGAAAGTGACTTTTTTCATACGATTATCTGATTGTGTGTACGAGGCATTAGTTTCACTTTGGTTTGGCACCTGCCTGTCTACTGGGACCTGCCTTTCTGAATTCATAGCTAAGCCCTGCCAACAGTACTCCTAATTCCTTTCCATCCAATTAAATTGCCCTTATTGGCCACTGAGGCCGTATTATTGGACTGGAGGTATGACAGTAGGTCCCTGGTATCCAGCCTGTGGCCTGGGGGCCATGTAGCCCTTTGGCACTTTTGGGGGGCCCTTAAAGACATTAATCTGTGTTTCCCTATCACCCTAACGCGGAGTTCCACCCAAATGTGGAACTTCCACTCATTTGCTTCCTCCCCTCCTCCGGTGCCACATTTGGCACCTTTCAGGGGAGAGGGAGGGACTGGTACCTGTTTTTGACAGGTACCCTTCCCCACTTCCGGGAACGGTGCCGCGGCGAAGTGAGGACCCCTCCTCCTACCCTCCGCCGCAGAGCCAATCCGAATGCGCAGCGCGCTTCGCGCATGCGCAGTAGGGACCTTCTCATGAAGCCACAAGGCTTCACTGCGGGGTTCCCTGACCGGCAAAGGCGGCGGCAGCACCCGACAGCTGATGGAAACATCATCTGCAGTGCTGACATTGCTGGACTCCACGACAGGTAAGTGTCCTAATATGAAAAGTCAGCAGCTACAGTATGTGTAGCTGCTGACTTTTAATTTTTGGAGGGGGAGCGGAACTCTGCTTTAATACAGCAGTGATTTCCAGAAGTCTCATGTAATATGTCTCCAGTCTATTACTGAAGCATATCTCCAACAACTCCTATAGCATATACCCAAACTCAGAGTCTCCTGCATGTCTGCAGTCTCTATCTCTTGTAGGGGGATAACACTGGGCCTCTTGTATGGGGCCCGGGCACCAATCAGGAAGCAGGTCCGATACGTGCTTCCTGATTGTCCGAAAGGCAAACCCCATGCCATTGGCCGAGGAGGAGGCGGGAGGACTGAGGACTCGAGGAGACGCCGGGAACTGAAGAGAAGCCGCCGCTACAGGTAAGTGCACTGGTCTCGGGGGGGGGGGGGGGGGGGGCTTAGCATGCTGTTCACTCTGCATTGAAAGCGGGCACGCTGGCATCTCTGCATTGAAAGGGGGCACGCTGGTATCTCTGCATTGAAAGGGGGCACGCTGGCATCTCTGCATTGAAAGGGGGCACGCTGGCATCTATGCATTGAAAGGGAGCACGCTGGTATCTCTGCATTGAAAGGGGGCACGCTGGCATATCTGCATTGAAAGGGAGCACGCTGGCATCTCTGCATTGAATCGGGGCACGCTGGCATCTCTGCATTGAATGGGGGCACGCTGGCATCTCTGCATTGAAAGGGGGCACGCTGGCATATCTGCATTGAAAGGGGGCACGCTGGTCTCTGTGCATTGAAAGGGGGTACGCTGGTCTCTGTGCATTGAAAGGGGGCACGCTGGTCCCTGTGCATTGAAAGGGGGCTCGCTGGTCCCTGTGCATTGAAAGGGGGCACGCTGGTCTCTGTGCATTGAAAGGGGGCACGCTATGCCTTAATTACTGAAGGCCCCTTTCACACTTTTGTGACCTCAGCGTTTTTTGCCGCAAAGCAATGCCTATTACATTTTTCTGTATGCGCCCCCCCCCCCCCCCCCAAAAAAAAATTTTGAGCACCAGCCACCACTGATTGTATCATGTCTGCAGTCTCTGACCATCTATTGTATCATGTCTGCAGTCTCTGACCATCTTCTGTATTATATCCACAGTCTCTGACCATCTCTTTTATTATGCTCGGTGTCGTTAAATACTGTATATTCTGTGGAGTGTCTACAGTCTCTGACACTAAATATTTACGGAATTTTATGTGCGGCCATTTAGTGATGTTGGGGGTCACACTTGAGACCCCAGATAGAAATAGAAAACTGAATCAGAAGACACCAAATAGGGCTATTTGGTTATTAAAGGTAAAAGAAAGCATTTTGTTGTAAATGCTGTTAGGTAGGACTTTTTTTATTTTAGAAATGAAGTACAGATTCCTCTGAAAGTCACTCTGAATAATTACTTGGAAAGCTGGAGACGGCTCGGCAAACTTTCACCTGTATGGATTTTGGGAAGCTGTTGGGGTTAAGGTCAGCCCTGCATATATTTCACAGCTTCCCTCGACTCTCTTCCCAGTTCCCTGAATTTCAGCTCCTTTTATCTTACAAAATACACATGGGTGTTTACTGTAAACATTCCTCTCCCAAAAAGTAATGTGACTCAGCCAAATTCTAGAATTTCTGATTTCAAACTATGACCTAAAACAAATATATTTTAGCTGAGTAATGCGAATCCAGTTGCCCATTTACAGATCAGAATATAATATTCTTAATATGAAAAAAGAAGGGGAGTGATTGAATTGGCAGACAAGAGTCAGACAAACACAACCACAGATACCAACTAAGGGCACTCCAGACAAAATATTTAGAAAAAGTAATCAAATTTTATTTAGGCACGTATGCCTTAGCAACACATGTGAACAGATAGGAAAATCAGTGTGGCAAACCAGACACTACAAAACAACATTAAAATTCATAAAATAATCATACATGCACATAGAATTGCAGTAGAACCATCTCACAGTTTGCACAGGACCAGACAGGCATCAGCATACAGTGTAGGCTGTATGACCTGAGTAGTGCTGTGCGAGGACCTCATTATAGATGGCGAAGAGCTCTCATGGACCCTGGGGCTAGTGAGCCTGTAAAAACTATAGGCACGGTATGCTGCACGTGGATATATAAAGATTGATGAGGCAAACAATATATGGGACCAAGCCTGTAGAATGGAGGTCGGGGGGATGGTCTATGGGTGACCCTCAGGTGGTCCGTGGTTGGTAGGTCCCCTCAGTATCCATAAACAGGGAGATAGGGGTGTGCGTCAACACTGGAAATGGACTGCAACAATAGGACAATGGTCACGGTGTGGGATGAACAGACCACGTGGGTACCAACTTCCCGGGCCGTTTGTATGACCCCAAATGTTATTCCGCCAGTCAAAAGGCCGTATGTGACTCCAAAATAGAGGAGGCAAACCACTGAATTGGTGGATATCTGGTCGGTCTTTTACCTGCTGGTAGCTGGCTAGATGGAAGTATGTGAGTCACGCCAGAGAAAGAGGCTGTGAGATGGTATGGAGCAGCGGTGACATCGTTGGACCAGATGGTCAGGTCCCACACTACGTTCTGCCCATACGTGAGGCTGCACCGGTGGCTGGAGGATTGACTTCTGGATCGGAGTTAACCGCCGGACGTCACTTCCGGTTTAGCGATCTGCCGGGCGCCTGTAGGGGAACAGCTTGGAAAGTTGTGGATGGGGGGTCCTGTGTAGAGGGTCAGTCACCGATAGTGCATGGAGGCAGGATGCTGGACGTTGACGCGTTTCACCGACTGCAACGCCGGTTTCCTCATTCTATGTGCATGTATGATTATTTTATGAATTTTAATGTTGTTTTGTAGTGTCTGGTTTGCCACACTGATTTTCCTATCTGTTCACATGTGTTGCTAAGGCATACGTGCCTAAATAAAATTTGATTACTTTTTCTAAATATTTTGTCTGGAGTGCCCTTAGTTGGTATCTGTGGTTGTGTTTGTCAGACTCTTGTCTGCCAATTCAATCACTCCCCTTCTTTTTTCATATGCCAGTGTCTGACCAACGGTCACGATCCATGACAAACTCCAACCAAGGTAAATCATACAGGGCTACTTTTCCTCTCATTGGGTCCCTGATTTAGGCCTCTTTGTGGAACACAAACCCCTTCCCCCTTTTTATGGTATAATATTCTTAATGACTGTATTTCATATGATCATCTGGGAAGAAATGTATTCATTGAGGACAGGTCTTGAAGAACTGTACCTGGATCGTTTACTGGTCATGACCAAGGCCACACACCTTGGTCTAAATGATTTAGCTGTTATCATCTTGATTATCCCAGCTAACAACCATATAGATGAAAGATTAGTTCTGTAGACATGAGATAGGTTAGTGTAAAGCAGTGGTGGTCAGCCTGCGAGAAAAAAAAGGCCTTCACTGTGGTTCCCTACTCCCTAACAAGCCTTGGTGGCCTGCACATAATATTTAGTATATGTAATGCTATAGAACAGTGGTCACCAAACTGCAGGCTGCAAATGTGGCCCCTGACATCCCTGGGTGTTTAGTATAAGTAAACGACAAGAGAAGGGTGCACCGACCTTGTGCATTACCACTAAAAAAGTTTATTAAAATCAAAGAAGGTAGCATACAATATACTCACAAGATATGTACAAGCATGTAGGAAATGCTCGCTTCCAGGACAATTCTCTACTGCTGGATAGCATGATGGCGTCCTCACAACCTTGTATGGCTTCCGCCTTTCGATGGAGGACCCTCTTCCTCAGAGCCAAAGTTGCCATTTTGTTGAGTGGGGATTTTGGCTCTGAGGAAGAGGGTCCTCCCTCGAAACGTGTAAGCCACATCAGGTTTTGAGGACGCCATCACGCTATCCAGTAGTAGAGAAGTGTCCTGGAAGCGAGCGGTTCCCATTTCCTATATGCTTGTTCATATGCTACGTTTGTGAGTATATTGTACTCTACCCTTCTTTGATTTTAATAAACTTTTAAGTGGTAATGCACAAGGTCGGTGTGCCCTTCTCTTGTTGTTTTCTTGTAGTGCCTTTTGGATACCCTTGGTCCTGAGGGGGGCAGCAAGACCACTTCATTTGTGTCATAAAACCGCCTAGAACATTCACCTTCCCCATACCACTCGAGCGCAGGAGAGATATTGTTGCTGTTTAGACATTAATGGCTGTGTGTTGAGTTATTTTGAGGGGACAGCAAATTCACACTGTTATACAAGCTGCACACTCACCACTTTACATTGTAGCAAAGTGTAATTTCTTCAGTGTTGTCACATAAAAATATATAATAAAATATTTACAAAAATGTGAGAGGTGTACTCACTTTTGTGAGATACTGTGTGTATGTGTATATATATATATATATATATATATATCACTACCCCCTTAGGAGCCACTGATTATTCTGAGTTCCTTGCTAACTACTGAGCCCCGAGCAGACCACTGTCACTGCTGACACCACCGAAATACCTTGGCCAGGTGGCTCCCTGGCTATCAAAAAAAGGAGAAATACACAAACTGGTGAGATAAATGTTCAGTTATATTAAAGACAATATAATGGTAAAACAGGTGAAGGAAAACAATTGGCTGAATTTATCAAATAGCAAGACACTACAGGGAAAAGGCAATATGTCACAATGCAGTACCACTTTATGTCACACCCACCCGTCCTGTAGGACTGAAGATTTAACCGTTAGCTCCCAAACCAAGAGAATTTCCCAAAGTGAGCAGGAAGAGAAAGCAACACAATGTAGGGCTAGCTCACTTGTGGACTCACATTAGAAGATTCAAGGTTAAAGTCTCAGGAATTTAGGCAAAAAGAAAAAAAATGAATATATCACATAAAGAAATCCTAAACATGTAAAGAACTCTTCTGCCGGCTAGTTGAGTTGAGGCCCATATGTTGGTTCACAATAGAAATGTAGTCTCTTCCAGAGGAAGCGGAATTAACCCAAAAGATGGTAATCGAGCAGCAGAACTCCCCTTTAGTAGATCATGAGAGTAATGTAGAGATTCACTTTTACGGACATCAGATGGTAGAAAGTATTTGCTTTAGCAGGAAAGGGGTGGGGGGGGTAACAGGATTTGTCAGCGATATGTTCCTTCTAAATAAAAAACTGGATTTGACAAGCCAATTCTTTCCTTGGATGGCTTGAGTCTGAAGTGGAATGTGTGCAGGGTCTTGCCTAGCAAATGGGGTTACCTCTGATATCGTGCAGGCACTGGGCAGCATTAGTAAAGGCAGTTAAGGCTGGTAAGCTGCAGCGTAGGATGTGCTATAGTGTCTGTGCCTAAAGATAGTGGTCTGTACTGTCAAATGTCCTTGACTCAAAGCAACTGGAAACCATATGCACACTTGAAACAAGGGCAGCATTGGGTGGGTTTGAAACCCTCTCACCGGGTCCTTCAGCCCAGCAAGGTGAAGCAAAGACCTTCCTGTTGGGGGGGGGGGGCTTGTCCTTCACAGATGTGGCTGGAAAGATGGTAGTGACCCGGAATGTCCGCCTGCAGGCATTCCTAACCTGCCTCCTCAGAATGCTCAGCTTTCTGGCGACTCTTGCAACTATCTGGCTCGTTTCGATCTGGCCTGGGCCTACACAGATCCACTCAGCTCTCTCCCTCAAGTCCGGACTCCTGCACAGTCCCCTTCTTTCCTCCCCTTCTGTTCCCAAAGCATCACATGTACCTTTTTAGTGTTCTGTCAGCAGTCATCCTTTTCACCCAGCAGCAGTCTCCTACAGCAGAGTGCAAGAGAGCCCTAAGCATCTGTCAGCTCACATATATAAAGGCCGGTGCATAGCTGAGATTAATAAGGAGGTCTGACTGCCAGGTAGTATGTGGCCCTAGGAATGGAGGAATAGGACCCAGGAGAAGACACTTGGTTTGTTTTTTTCCATATCAGTCATCCACCGTAAAGTCTCTCACCATTAAGGATGTGCCAAACAAACCTGGGTTCAGTTCTGGGAGGTTCGGAGGAACATATTAAAAGTTCAGATGATGAATTTGAACCTCACTAAAGTCAATGGGAATTGAATCTATCAAATCAATTTTCTACAAGTCCAAGACATTTCCAAAGGAAAAACAAAGCTGTTTAAAATGGTGTTAATTCACTTTTCCCTGCAAACCTAATTTATTAGGCAATAAATACCTCCTTAAAATACATTCCAGGCCCTTATTAAGGAGAATGGGGGACTAGTATGCTTCTTAGAGGTCCCCTATTGCATTAATTACAAAAAGAAACTTGAATGGAAAAGTTAATTAATGGCTATACATGTAGATAAAAAAAAAATTGTCATGCCCCCTCCAAATTCCACACACATTGGATCTGGTACAGATTCTAATGGGCAACCTCATGAAAAAAAAAATACACAGCCCCCCCAAATCCATAAAAGATGCTTTGTATCTGATATGGATTTTAAAGGGGGACCCCATGCAAAAAGAAACTGACAAAGGTTCCCCCCAAAATCCATACCAGATTCCTAATCCGTGCATGCAGCCTGGCACTTGTTCACACTTATGCAGAGACTGCAATAGAAAAATGTCAGTCTCGGAAAGGGCACACAGAAAACAGTTGTGCCCTGTTCACCTAAGATGGTAGGTATTGTAGTATTGTTTTGTGGAAATCTGCAGCATGAGGCACATATGCATTTTTCCACACTGCAGCTCTCTCTCTTTGTGCCTGCATTTGTGTGCACCGCAACTGAGATAAAATGACAACTATAATGAATTAAAAAAATAGATAATTTCCCTCCTCAGTAGATTCCCTCTCTTTAGGCCCGTGCCTCAAGCATGTGTTTCTGGCATGTATGTACAGTACATTCTTACTGTTCCTGCAGTACTCTGTCTCCACAGGAGGGGGCATGACTGAAGCTTACTCCCTTTTGCGGGCAACACTAACCTGACAATCAGTCTCACACCGTCCAGAGGCATACTGAAACAAGGTATCCCCCTGCCAATCTCTGTACATTTTTAATGAGACAGACTATCCATCCGACCCAATATATAGGGTCCCTGCACTGTCACTGGTCGTTATTTATTTATGTGATCATGCAATAAAAGGAGCTTTGAAATCTGAAACATGCTTGTTGGTGTGCTAGTGACTAAAGAGTAGTTCTTGAGTGTTTGGATACACTTCCAAACCCATGTGACCATAGCCACCAGGAAGCTGTCACCTGTAATGGAGGAATCATCTGTGGTGGAGCCATTCTCCTCCCCACAGCCGCATGTATATATGGGACAGGTATTTTGATGGCTGTAGGGAATGCCTTGGTAGCAGATAATCGGCCCATTACCAGTGGTAGCTTTCTGATGGGCTTGGCCATGTGGGTTTAGAAATGCATCCGAACGCGCTGGAGCTCATCTCTACGGTTGACATATCCTATCTATGTTATCCACTGTTATCCACTGCGACCAGTAGTAAGTCGTTGCAGCACCATTTTAACCACATGGTTATTTCCAGTAAAGTGTGCAAGAGGAATATAAATGTCAGAGGAAGCATGAGGCACCAAGCATCTTTGAATGTGGCCTTTTGGCCAGCCAGGGCAATTTTTTGTGTTTTTGCACAGAGATAGAGAGTGAAGGTCATCAGGGGGCCCGCCCTTATGTCGGGGGCAGGCTCTATGGCCCTCGGTTCTTTTGCCTCTCCCTATCTGGACGGGTCTCTCTTTGGGAGAGCTCCTCACCAAGTGATTGAAGGATCAGCTTCGGCTGGTCCCTAAGGAGTGAGGCCCACCTGGCTTCGGCTTAGGTGGACCATGGCATAACTTGC
Source organism: Pelophylax lessonae (assembly GCF_965119305.1). Taxonomy (NCBI): domain Eukaryota; kingdom Metazoa; phylum Chordata; class Amphibia; order Anura; family Ranidae; genus Pelophylax; species Pelophylax lessonae. The sequence goes on along the minus strand of NC_138778.1, from coordinate 161,643,392 downwards.
CTCTATCAGGAGCCTTGTGCTCTGAGAGGTTCGGGGTTATTAGAGGCCCTTTTTCTCTGGAGGATTGGACATTTTGTACCCTCTGTGAACTTTTTTGTGTGCTGTGATTTCACTGTTCACTTTTTTATCACAGGGGTTTGATGAAGCATCGCAACGAGGAGCTTCAAAAAAATGTGGCACCAAGTATCTTCAAAAGAAGAGGACTGCTGTGCCAGCTTCTATAATTCCTTAGCAGAGGGTTTCCTATAAAATACATTTCCCTTGGTACTTTAGGTGGTAGGTTTTGCTTGTGCTGCAGGCCAACTGGTCAAAAAACTCATTTCTGAATTATCCTTTGAATGGTTTGAAGCATTTTCATGCATTTGTGTTATTGCAATTTCTTCCAATGATCTGGCCTCCAGTAATATATTGTTTCCTTGTAAGGTCATGGAAAGTAAAGTTGTGTAGGTCCTCCTGTAATGAGTCTTCCATATTGATATTCAGTAAAAGAGAAGAATATTTTCCAGACAGCCACTGGTTTTTAAAGCCACTTCAAGGTTTACTGTGTGCTTGCTGTGACTGGGTATCTAGTAAGTCTTCATGAGACATTGCTTCAGGTGTACTTATTCACAGTATAAAACAGAGAGGCAGTTTTCTGTGCAAAGCGAGGGTCAGACGCGGTTTATCATAGCAGCAGTGGCAAAAACACTTCCAGAAAACAATCGCCCATGCAATTCCCCAAGCGATGTTCAAAGTAAAACTCTTCTTTTAATAAACAGCCAACAATAATGAAATGAATATAGGAAACACATAAACATTCTTACTGACACTTGCTTCATAAATGTTTATGTTCCCAAATTCCATTGCTTTGTCCACCAAATGCCTGCAAAGTCTGTACCTCTATTTTAAAATCAATGTCATCCATGGCCAATTTCTTCTTACTAGTTATCTGGGCTGGCCCACGGGTGATGTAAGCACTATGTCTCGTTGCATTTTTTTTAATGAATGTACTGTTTCCCGAGAATTTGTGAGCTTTCTTGAAATCCTGCAAGATCTTGCAGATTTCTTCTAAGGAGACAGCAGAGAGGCACTGGCATACTGGCCAACATGGGCATCCCTGTTCCAGAGTCCCTGTGCATGCTCAGTAGCTCAAATAACATAGAAAGTTTCAACCGTTTGCCCTTGGGACTTTAAATGAGGTGCGACATGCACAAGTACAGCATTGCCAAACAGATTTGTGAACAGTTGCAACTTTGTGTTATGTAGGGATGGAGGTGCATCACGGGGTGCTTCAGGCAATATTTTATTATAGAAGCTCAAATAAGGTTGATGCTGTGATCTTGGGATGCAGCCCAGGATAAAGCATCATCAGAACAGAGCATCTAGATATGGCACTATCCCAGCAAATCTGTATCTGAATCTCCAAAAAACAATAGTAACGAGTTTCAATAAATTCAAAATAAATTATAACAAAAGAACAAAATTAATTTGTTTAATTTGGATGTTTGAAGCATCCAAAGTAACAAATGGATTTGTGAATAGCTGGATGTTAAAAAGTGGGCGGTCGCCGCTTCCTTAGCAACTATGACTCATCTGCTGTCATCGGGTTCTCCCGTTCACAGCAAAAACTAAACAGGAGAAGACCCAATCTTTCAGGTCTCCTAATCTTTCAGGTCTGGTATGTATTTTAAGTGTAGCACCCTCCTAGGCAGGTGCTAGTGAGAGAATATAGTTTTGAGCTCTGTCTGATTACCAGAGGGGCTGCAGGGAAATCTATATTGTTCTCTGCCCACCAGAGAGCAGGATCTGTTAGGTAGAGGTAGAGGCTCATTGTCTCTTCAGAGGAGGGGATGTCAGAGTGAAGGACCCCTTGAAGAGATTTGCCAAACTAACAAGTTGGACAAGTGTGCTCAGGCTCCAGCAAAATAGTTTGTCGCAGAAGAAGATGTGTTGTCTCGTGTTACAGAAGGAGAGGACACTGTGAACACCAGTCGGTGGATTCCGCATTTCTTCATTCTGAACTTGTGGGTCTGACTATAATAGGAGAGAGAGTCAGTGCCCTGGTGTCTAAGAGGGACTGTGCCAATTTAGTCAGAAATATGATTCTCGGTAGGAATCAATGGTGAAGTGTTACATAGTCAGCTTGGCAGGATCTGTTTGTTTTCTATTACAGGTACACAACAGAGCGTTGAGTCAAGCGTGTTCTTAGGGGGGCCTGGAGTGATGAAGATCTCTACAAGGATATCATAGTTAGAGATAATTTTGGTGAGAAGGTCGCCTCTGAGGAGAGGACAGTCTCACTGTAAATACGTAACAATGTACAACCTGTGCTTAACTATCATTTCCTTTGCAGGCTTGCTTAGGACTTCCGGGTCTGGATAGGCCCTCCACTGTTCAATGTAAATTTCTATACAATGTAGATATTGTATTTCGTTAGCTTGATAGGGTAATGTCTTAACCTGTCAAGCAGATTCTTGTTTAGCGGGGGGTGCATTGATCTAAATGCATCTGGTATTTGTAAATAAATGTGTGAATATTTATACAGCAGAGTCATATATTTTCCCACATAATTTATTGTATTCACTTATACCCCAGGTATGCCCCATGGCCCTGTACATATGTTATTTCCCTTTTCCCGTTTTCCTAGTTTGTGGGATACTCTGTGAAATTTTTGTGCAAAGAATTTTTGTAGGGGAGGTTGCTCAGAGCCAGTGAGGACATGGCTCATTTTTTTGGGGGGGGGGGTGAGTATAGTTTTGAGCTCTGTCTGCTTACCAGAGGGGCTGCAGGTAAATCTATATTGTTCTCTGCCTACCACAGAGCAGGATCTATTAGTGAGGTCTGCGCATTGTGCTCAGTATGCGATCCATTCAGCCTGGAGAGTGTTTCATGTGGACTCAGGAGGTCATCCTGAGGGACGGAGGAGCAGTTGGGAGGAGCTGAACCCAGAGGTCCAGGGAAGCTGACTGAGAGGGGAGACACTGGAGACCCTGTGGCTGCAGTATCGTGAGTACAGCGACTCATGTCAAGGGGCCTGACCTGAGAGGGGCCACCAGGGCCGGTTTTAGACAAAGTGTGGCCCTGGGCAAACCTAAAAGTGGGGCCCCAAATTTTTTTATATTCTACCAAAAATATAGGCGCATTTAATCAATTTAGCCAAATAAAACATACAACTACATGAAAATATGCTTTAATTAAATAACATTAAATAGAATAAATAAGAAATCAAGTGAGCTTTGCACCTTCACACATCAGATCACCCCAATTCCTGCACCTTCACACCTCAGATCACCCCAATTCCTGCACCTTCACAAATCAGACCACCCCAATTCCTGCACCTTCAAAAATCAGACCACCCCAATTTCTGCACCTTCACACCTCAGACCACCCCAATTCCTGCACCTTCACACCTCAGACCACCCCAATTCCTGCACCTTCACACCTCAGACCACCCCAATTTCTGCACCTTCACACCTCAGACCACCCCAATTTCTGCACCTTCACACCTCAGACCACCCCAATTCCTGCACCTTCACACCTCAGACCACCCCAATTTCTGCACCTTCACACCTCAGACCACCCCAATTTCTGCACCTTCACACCTCAGACCACCCCAATTCCTGCACCTTCACACCTCAGACCACCCCAATTTCTGCACCTTCACACCTCAGACCACCCCAATTTCTGCACCTTCACACCTCAGACCACCCCAATTTCTGCACCTTCACACCTCAGACCACCCCAATTCCTGCACCTTCACACCTCAGACCACCCCAATTTCTGCACCTTCACACCTCAGACCACCCCAATTCCTGCACCTTCACACCTCAGATCACCCCAATTCCTGCACCTTCACACCTCAGACCACCCCAATTTCTGCACCTTCACACCTCAGACCACCCCAATTCCTGCACCTTCACACCTCAGATCACCCCAATTCCTGCACCTTCACACCTCAGATCACCCCAATTTCTGCACCTTCACACCTCAGATCAGCCCCTGGTAGGCTGGCACTGGCAGCAAATATTTTATTCAAATCAGGATTTCTTCTGCAAATAGGCTGGCATCAGAGTCAGACAATTACCAAAACCAATGTCATCATGACACATGATCAAAAAATGAGGAAAAATAAGGATTTTTTCTGCAAATAGCCTGGCAGTGACATCATCCGATCAGACAAGGCACTGGCAGGCATTGTACTAGACTAGTACTATGCCTGGCTGCCAGTGCCAGGCCAGCCTATTTGCAAAAGAAATCCTGATTTGAATTAAATTGTTGCTGCCAGTGCCAGTATATTTGCAGAAGAAATCCTGATTTCTTTGAATAAAATTGTTGCTGCCAGTGCCAGCCCAGCCTATCTGCAAAATAAATCCCTAAGTAGAAGTCACTCCTCTCTCCAGTCCTCCACTTACCTTGGGTGTGCTGTGCGGTGTGGCTGCAGAGTGTTCCCGCTGTACATAGTACAGGAGATGGTCAGAGACTGCAAACATGATACAAGAGATGGTCAGAGACTGAGGACATGATACAGGAGATGGTCAGAGACTGAGGACATGATACAGTATATGGTCAGAGACTGCAGACATGATACAGGAGATGGTCAGAGACTGAGGACATGATACAGTAGATGGTCAGAGACTGAGGACATGATACAGTAGATGGTCAGAGACTGAGGACATGATACAGTAGATGGTCAGAGACTGAGGACATGATACAGTAGATGGTCAGAGACTGAGGACATGATACAGGAGATGGTCAGAGACTGAGGACATGATACAGGAGATGGTCAGAGACTGAGGACATGATACAGGAGATGGTCAGAGACTGAGGACATGATACAGTAGATGGTCAGAGACTGAGGACATGATACAGGAGATGGTCAGAGACTGAGGGCATGATACAGGAGATGGTCAGAGACTGAGGACATGATACAGTAGATGGTCAGAGAATGAGGACATGATACAGTAGATGGTCAGAGACTGAGGACATGATACAGTAGATGGTCAGAGACTGAGGACATGATACAGGAGATGGACAGAGACTGAAGACATGATACAGGAGATGGTCAGAGACTGAGGACATGATACAGTAGATGGTCAGAGACTGAGGACATGATACAGTAGATTGTCAGAGACTGAGGACATGATACAAGAGATGGTCAGAGACTGAGGACATGATAGAAGAGATGGTCAGAGACTACAGACGTGATACAGTAGATGGTCAGAGAGTGCAGACGTGATACAAGAGATGGTCAGAGACCACGGACATGATACAGGAGATGGTCAGAGACTGAGGACATGATACAGGAGATGGTCAGAGACTGAAGACATGATACAGGAGATGGTCAGAGACTGAGGACATGATACAAGAGATGGTCAGAGACTGAGGACATGATAGAAGAGATGGTCAGAGACTACAGACGTGATACAGTAGATGGTCAGAGAGTGCAGACGTGATACAAGAGATGGTCAGAGACCACGGACATGATACAGGAGATGGTCAGAGACTGAGGACATGATACAGGAGATGGTCAGAGCCTGAGGACATGATACAGGAGATGGTCAGAGACTGAGGACATGATACAGTAGATGGTCAGAGACTGAGGACATGATACAAGAGATGGTCAGAGACTGAGGACATGATACAAGAGATGGTCAGAGACTGAGGACATGATAGAAGAGATGGTCAGAGACTACAGACGTGATACAGTAGATGGTCAGAGAGTGCAGACGTGATACAAGAGATGGTCAGAGACCACGGACATGATACAGTAGATGGTCAGAGACTGAGGACATGATACAAGAGATGGTCAGAGACCACGGACATGATACAGGAGATGGTCAGAAACTGAGGACATGATACAGGAGATGGTCAGAGACTGAAGACATGATACAGGAGATGGTCAGAGACTGAGGACATGATACAAGAAATGGTCAGAGACTGAGGACATGATAGAAGAGATGGTCAGAGACTACAGACGTGATACAGTAGATGGTCAGAGAGTGCAGACGTGATACAAGAGATGGTCAGAGACCACGGACATGATACAGGAGATGGTCAGAGACTGAGGACATGATACAGGAGATGGTCAGAGACTGAGGACATGATACAGGAGATGGTCAGAGACTGAGGACATGATACAAGAGATGGTCAGAGACTGCAGACACGATACAGGAGATGGTCAGAGACTGCAGACATGATACAAGAGATGGTCAGAGACTGCAGACACGATACAGGAGATGGTCAGAGACTGAGGACATGATACAAGAGATGGTCAGAGACTGCAGACATGATACAAGAGATGGTCAGAGACCACGGACATGATACAGGAGATGGTCAGAGACTGAGGACATGATACAGGAGATGGTCAGAGACTGAGGACATGATACAGGAGCTGGTCAGAGACTGAGGACATGATACAAGAGATGGTCAGAGACTGCAGACACGATACAGGAGATGGTCAGAGACTGCAGACATAGTACAGGAGATGGTCCAGAGACTGCGGATGTGATACAAGAGAAGGTCAGAGACTGCAGACATGATAGAAGATAGGACACTAGGGGGCCGGAGAGCACAGGGAAAGCAGATAGCACTGGAGGAGCTGAAGGGCAAGGGGGGAGGGAACTGGAGAGAATTAAGGGGGGGGGGGGTTTGGAAAGCATTGCAGAGGGGTTGGAAGGTGCAGGGTGTGGATAGCACTGGGGGGAGGGTGGCGGGCAGGGAAAACCAGGGGGATGGAGAGCATGGGGGGGGGACTGGAGAGCACTGGAAATCACTTAGGGGGAGCCAGGGAGCACGGGGGGGGGGGGGTGGAGAGCACTGGGGGAGCCAGAGAGCATAGGGGGAGATGAAAAGCACTGTGGGGACTTGAAGAGCACGGGGGGGCTAAGGAGCACAGGGCGGGGGGGGGGGGTAAAAAAATACAGGGGGTTTAAGATCACTGGGGTGGCTAAGATCACTGGGGGGGGGGCTAAGATCATTGGGGTGGCTAAGATCACTGGGGGGGTGGCTAAGATCACTGGAGGGGGTGGCTAAGATCACTGGGGGGGGTGGCTAAGATCACTGGGGGGGGTGGCTAAGATCACTGGGGGGGTGGCTAATATCACTGGAGGGGGTGGCTAAGATCACTGGAGGGGGTGGCTAAGATCACTGGAGGGGGTGGCTAAGATCACTGGAGGGGGTGGCTAAGATCACTGGAGGGGGTGGCTAAGATCACTGGAGGGGGTGGCTAAGATCACTTGGGGGGTGGCTAAGATCACTGGAGGGGGTGGCTAAGATCACTGGAGGGGGTGGCTAAGATCACTGGAGGGGGTGGCTAAGATCACTGGAGGGGGTGGCTAAGATCACTGGGGGGGGTGGCTAAGATCACTGGGGGGGGGTGGCTAAGATCACTGGGGGGGGGGTGGCTAAGATCACTGGGGGGGTGGCTAAGATCACTGGAGGGGGTGGCTAAGATCACTGGAGGGGGTGGCTAAGATCACTGGAGGGGGTGGCTAAGATCACTGGAGGGGGTGGCTAAGATCACTTGGGGGGTGGCTAAGATCACTGGAGGGGGTGGCTAAGATCACTGGAGGGGGTGGCTAAGATCACTGGAGGGGGTGGCTAAGATCACTGGGGGGGGGGGTGGCTAAGATCACTGGGGGGCAGTAAAAGAAGTTGAATAGGAGGGGGATGGGACAGCTCAGCTGCATATAGAGAAATTGATATTTCCATATTTCTCCTGCAGCCGCAGAATGCCTGCAGAAGGGAGAAGAAGAATCCATCCATCCAGCGGCATAAGGAAACATCAAATCCTCTATATGCAGCCGAGCCGCCCCAACCCCCTCCTATTCAGCACACACGGCCGGGGCTGCACAGGCTGCTCTGCAGGCAGTCTCTTACCTTCCCTCTCGTCGCCGCCCCCCCCCCCCGCGAGCAGCCCGGAGTCGGGCTGAAGGAGCTCCCATCTGCAGCGGCTTCAGTGATCATCGGCGGCCGCGGGAAGGAATACACACACCTTGACTTCCGGACCGGCTCCGCGGCCAATCAGCCTTCTGCTCAGGGGGGTGTGACTCACACCCCCCCTGAGCAGAAGGCTGATTGGCCGCGGAGCCGGTGTAGTTGGCAAGTACACCGGCCGGCGGCCGCCCGCAGTGAGGGATCGTCTTCTTACTGTATCTGATGACTCTGAGCGCCGCGGCCCACCGGGAGTCGGGACACTGCCCGGTCCGGCCCTGACTGACAGTGACACGGGGCCCCTGGACATTTGGGGCCCTGGGCAGTTGCCCAGTTTGCCCCCCCCTAACGCCGGCCCTGGGGGCCACCCCTGCTCATAGTATAGTCAGTGGATGGGTGTCAGCACAGAGAGAGGATGCTGGGGAGAGTGTCCTGAAGATAAGATAAGTGATTGTCCACCAAGTCGTCTTAAAGGAAAACAAGAGACTTAATTCCTATTCATCCAAAGTGGCAGGATGAATTAACAGCCTGGCTGTTCCATACCCTGAAGTGAAGTAGAGAAGATATACGTCCTCAATTACTGTGAATAGTTAAATTGGAGTATCCCACTATTTCCTTCTCCTATCCCCATTATAAAATAAATAAAAAAACAACCAAATACCCCTGGACTGAATATTGAAGAGGGAGCCAAGAGGAACTTGAGAAAATTGCATTGTTTATAGCCGTGTGCTGGTAATTAGGGGAACCCGCAGTGTTGATATCTGGCAGTCCTTATGGGGGCAGTGGTACATAAGGGTGACCCTACAATACAACAAAAAAAGAAAAATGCATGGTCCTCTCGAAAATTCATACCAGGCCCTTTTTCTGAGCATGTAGCCCAACAGGCCAGGAAAGGGGGGTGCAACCCCCCCCATCCTGAACCACACCAGCCCCCATGTTTACCTGTCATTTAGCGAGTGTCTCTCAATGTGATACGTCGTGTTCAGCAGGTTTTTTTCTGTGTGGGTCCGCGTTCATCTTGATTGGATTTACTTTGTTTCATTTTAATAGAAGATTTGTCAAAAACTATGTTAGTATTTTTTTTTTATTTTATTACATTTTTTTTGGGTTAATGAGTAGGGGTACTATGTACCCTTTACTCATTTACATGGGAAGGCTGGGATCTGGGGGCAGATGAGTCAAAGTTTTTAAGCACGTGGCAGGCCTGCTCCTTAACTTAACTTAATTTTTTATTTTCTCCAACGACATAATGAATGAATCCAAAATTTACAAATCTATTCTGCACAATGAATCCGAATATACAAAACAAATTCCCAAAACATATCGTTTTACCATAGCGAATATGACGAAACAAAACGATTTACTTTACAAATAAATCTGAAATGAATCAATTTATTTTGTTGTTGTGCACATTTCTATTTTTGAATACATCTTTGACAAATATACAAATTCTGTCTTTAGCTTCCTGAAATTCCCTGTACAAGGGGAGCCTGGGTAAATATGGGCTCTACTGCACTGCACAGCGCTGTCAATATAACAACGTCAACAAGTGTACAGGAGGAAAAATCACAGGGATAAACTCGTCAGTGTATTTCTGCTCTTTTATTGTCCAACCAGCGGTCTAGTTATTGGCCAAGCAGTATAATTATACTAAGGCTCCGTTCACACTGGGGCGACGCTAATTCCCGGGGCGACCTCACAGTCAATGCAGGTCGCTCCAGGTCGCCCCAAAGAAGTTCCGGACCCTTTTTCTAAGTCGGAGCGACTTGTGTCGCTCCTATTAGAATGGGTCCACTGCTTCTCTATGCCAGGCGACCTACGGCGACCTGTCAGGCGACCAGGTCGCCTGACAGGTCGCCCCAGTGTGAACGGGGGCTAAACGTCAGGGACCTGGCTATGCCGCCTAGCAGGGATTGTTATTCATAGACACTGTCACTTTGCCTTGAATGGACAATGTCTTTTTAAAAAGTAGTATGTAAAAAGTAAAATAATCAGTCCTCCAAGCCTGGGTTATGATGCAAAGGATAACCTCTCAATGCCCCCTTTTTTTAACATCTACCTACCTATATATGCCTAAAACATAGCTCCTTCTCTAATAAATGCTTAATGATTACACTTCCACAACTGAAATCTTCTTACAATCATGAAAAAAAGGAGAAAAAAAAGCCAGTTTGTGCTGACTTCATACCATTCTATATATTCATGATATAAATCTGCACAAACTAAATGATAATTACATGAATGTAAGCAATTCGATAATTTACAACCTTCATCAGCATGTGCACTTAACTAAACAGATCATCAGATACAAATTGAATAGGCACATGAACCAAATAGTAAAAGATAAACACCATAAAGCAATGACATTTACAGACTGCACATGCTGTTACCATGAGTTTATGAGGCACAGAGAAGCATTTTTTTTAAGGCTTGTAGGAATGTATTCATAAAACAGACCAAAAAGGACAGCTTGACAGAAAGCAGGACTCCGAGACTAAACACAGCCCATTGCTTCCAGGATGGACAATCAAAACTGGAGAAATCATTTTTGTGAGGATAAATGAAGAAGTGTTGTATGTAAAGTATACTCCACCATGTACCTCAATTGTGCTATTTTTTAGTGTATGTGTTATCTGTAACACTGTGGTTAAAATAACTACATAGAGGTGTCTGCACATAGCTTTAGAAGCATGTTTCATCACCTTAGGACCCATTGAATTGTGTTCCAGTCCACTGTGCAAATTTTTGGGTGACTGAAGATGAGTTTAAAGCGGAGTTCCGGCCACAAAATCGACATAATCGATTTTGGGCCATCCGCTTGCTTTTGGTCACCTGAAAAAGAAATGGATAGTTATTTTTTTTTTTGTTTACTTACCTTGTTATTGAAGAAAATATACTCACCTTTCTTCCTCTTCCTCTCTCTTTGGCCGTGGCCCGCGCCATCACTTCCTCCTTGCATTGATTCCTCGGAGCTGAATGTCATCGCTCCCAGGAATCAATGTGCCTGCACCGGCCCCGCTCGTCAGTTCCGGTGCGGGCGCATCATTCCCTGTTAAACAGCTTCTGGGTATGCCCAGAAGCTGTGGAGGGATGACGCGTCCACACCGGAAGTGACGAGCGGGGCCAGTGCAGGCGCATTCTGGGAGAAGAGGACACGGAAGAGGACGCAGAAGAGGACGCGATGGCTTCAGCTGCCCACATCCGAGATGGCAGCTCTGGAGGAGAAATTTTCAAGGTGGGTATTTCTTCTAAAAGGTAAGTGCGACCCAGGACAGTACAGAGGCTATCCATTGTGGAATATACTAGCCCTGACTGTCCTGGGGGTATTTTTATTGAAAAAACATTTTCGTGGCTGGAACTCCGCTTTAAGCTTTTTCCAGGTAAATAACCACTGGCAGCACCATAGAACTTCAGGGGTGGTCTGCTTGCAGACAGCACAGGTCATCTTCACGTCTACGCTATCTGAGATTTAGCAATAAGAGCTAAAGTACACTGTATAGAGTAGCTCAACCACTAATCCAGGTGAACATACTCCTTCTTAGGGCTAATCTAAATGGCCTATATCATAATGATACAGTTACATAGTAGTTGAGGTTGAATAAAGACAATAGTCCATCCAGTTCAACCTGTGTAGGTGTGCATAGCAGTAATCATCTCTCATACCCCTGAATGTTCTGATCCTTGAGATGTACGTCTAAGAGTATTTTGAAAGCCACCATACTTCCCACAGAAACCACCTCTTGTGGTAGAGAATTCCACAATCTTGTAGCCCTAACAGTAAAGAACCCCCCAAGTTGCCTGAGGTTAAAACGCTTCTCCTCTAATTGCATTGTATGCCCTCGAGTCCTCATTGAGATATTTATAAATTGCTATCATGTCCCCTCTCAGGAGTCTCTTCTCCAGGGAGAATAAATCAAGCGATTGCAGACGCTCTTCATAATTAAGGTCTTCCAATCCCCTAATTAGTTTAGTTGCCTTTCTCTGGACTCTCCCCAGCTCCAACACATCCCTCCTGAGGACTGGCGACCAGAACTGGACAGAATACTCCAGATGTGGTCGGACCAGAGTTTTATAAAGTGTGCCCTTTTCCTTTTATTATAGACCATCCAAATTTTGACACTTGTAATCCAGCCCAATCCCATTGTTCGTGCCCAATCCAGCCCAATCACACTGCCACATATAGGAGGAGGCTGGAAGACCTTGGACTAGGAATGGTTGGTATTGCACAGAATTAAGAGACTTTAAAGTCACATCACAGAATTAAGAGACTTTAAAGTCCCTGATGTGAACATACCCACATACTCCATCTATCTTGACACTCTTAAAATGGCCACTGAAATAAGAGGCGTGATATGTCTTGCCATTCTTAAACATCCATTCAATATAGCCACAGATCTCAAGATAAGGCTTGGATTTTTTAGCCCAATACACTCATCTATTACTGCCGGCCAATCCAATATACGTATTTAAAATGGCTGCTTAATTTAAAACGAAGCTTGGATATCTAATTCCATGTAGAGATCAAAACAAGGCTTGGCCTCTCATCACATCCTGGTAGTGTAATTGAAAACGAGGCTTGGCCGTCTAATACATTGTAATGGTGGCCATTTTGTTTTTTAAACTGAGGCTTGACAAACAGCTGTTTGGTCTTAATTATACGCCCCTATTTTATACAAAGCGTGGTGATTAGTGTGGCCCCCATGCCCTTGATGAGATGATCTTTCACAAAACGTGTTGGGTGGAGTCCATGCTCGTGACGTTACCACGCTTGCCGATCCCACAAGTCTGTCGACTTGAATCCCGGGACAGATATACATTGCATACATGTTCGTTTTTAACTGCCTCTATGTAAGTAGTTGGTATCTTTTATCTCTGCTGGTGAACCATTGATTATTCCCTATATAAGTGCTCCTAGTGGACACCAAAGAAAAGTTATAGAGGTCTCCCATTTTGCTGCAAAGGAAAGAGGGTTGATGACTCTATTGATTCTATCATACTGCGCTCGTGACTCCTCCTATAATTTAGAGTCCATTTCTCTGGTAAGTGGCCATCTCATATTATATGGTGGAGGCGCACCTGGGTGTTTCACCTTTTTTCACAATTTTCACTGTCAAGGTTTTTTTTAGATATGTTGAACATGTAATCCCTCACATTCTCCTTGGAGTAACCTACCAGTTTCATGATTGGACAATATTATTTCTAATTGGACTGTAACATTTATAGGTCTATATTTTTGTCTTTTTAGCGCAGCAATTTTCTGTTTGTATAAACCAACTATGAAGCCTGGTCTGCTTCAAAGGGGCGCAGAAAAAAGGGGTCCATAAAGTTGATGCAAATGAAGAGGGCAGATTATCATGATAGAGGAAACATTGCATAAGTTCCACAGCATGTTCATTTTTTTATGTGTACATTGCATTTTAGAGTAGGTTGATGGTTCGATACAAACTGCAGTTCAGATTAAACTTTGGCTGTTCAGGTGTTTAGACAGACGCCCCAACTTGTTTTGGTCCCATGTTTGTCGGAAGCCTTGCATCATATTTATACTGCTTCTATATACAACAGCTTCCCACTGTCACTGGTTCCTTATGAAGTCGCAGGTACTTGTGCCCACTGAGTTCCTAATAATCACTGACGTCACAGGGAATCTGTGGGGATAACAGTGACATTATTGCCAAAATATGGTCACTGGCCATAGTAGGGAAATGGCATTTACTATGGCATTTACTAAATATGGTTCTGCTAGTGTTACTGTGGAGATCGGTCTCATGTGGTTTTTTTAACGTCTTTTTATCGGCAGGCATCTTGATTGACAATGTATTTACAAAAAGGGACATTTTTTTGAGGTTCTTTATTTTTTTTTTTTTTTATAACAGACTTGTCAAATGTTTGGGTGTATTCCTAGGTTACAACTGTTTTTTTTTTTTTTGAGAATGAGTAGGGATACTATGTACTATGTGCATCCAGTTCCACAGCATGTCATTTTCAAAAATGTCCTTCTCATTGAATATTAGGAGTAGACCCTTGCTTGAGACCCCTCTAAGCAATAGCATACTGTAGCTAAGTCCCTATTGACACAGTTTCCACAGACCATCTTTTTTGCCACATCGGGTCATATCAAAGCTAACAGCTCAGCCTAGACATTCAGAAAATGGGAACTCCCACCCATTTCTTGCCAGTGGAAATAGCTGTCAAGTGCCAAATGGTATCAGTTTCTCCTGAATCATGTTTAACCAGAAGTCTCGATTTTTCATGACTGTGGCTCTGGTGTAGGGTCTATGACTACTGCTACTTATTCTTGTTAGCATTATTACGGTGTCCTGTATGGAAAACAACAAATCCATGGCATGGCACCATCTTTTTTCTGTCCTTGTTTACCCTGTCCTCCTAACAATGTGTGTGATCTTTTATAAGGTATTTGGGTCTAATAATTGGTATTATTTCAGGCAGGGTGCTTCCTAACAATCTCAGTCAGTAGGTGTACAGGTGAAATATCCGTACCTGAGATATGTGTGTGTTCAGGTAGTAAGTACAATTTATGGATTGATATCTCACATGAATGAAGATGCTTATAATCTTTATCATCTCAAATTTTCAAATGTATTGTGGGTATTCCGGACTAGAGTAAACTAGTTAGGTTTGCCACTGGGGAGCAAAATATGTCTCTTTAGGGTTGAAAAGCATGTTATCTGAAACTATGACGTGTTTTATTCTTTTGTTTAAGGACCTGGATTTTGAAAAACAACCTAAAATCAGCTAGAGTGAGTGTCTTCCTAAAGCAAAAATATCAATGGCTAGTTTGAGCTACAAGAAATACTCATCTCAGGGAACCCTCAAAGTAGGGCGGCAGGCTAACTCAAAGGGACAAGTCCTTGGTTTATGATGGCAAAAAGAAAGTTGGGTGCTGGTAATTTTAGTCATCTTTATAAATGTGTTGCTGAATCAACTTCAAGAAGGGATATGAGATACCCCAAAAATAAGATAGCTCAGGTTTTGGTTGTTGGCATGAAAGAGCAGCCAAGTAATTCCCAAAGACTCTGGGATAGCAGTCCCTGTTCTAATGGATCTTTCTTTTTCACTATACAATTTTAAGCCCTGACATTTAGAAGCAGCCATCGGTACCTTGAACTTTGAGCAGGGAGTTCTTCTTGTATTGTTCATTAGCAGCTTCTACAAGGCTCTCCCTGGACACTTTTCAGCACAGCACTTCCTCCAAAGATGCTTCTGCCCATCTTCCTGCTCAGATCCCTCAGGATATAACTTCCAGGGGTAGCTGAAATTCCACTAAGCTTTAAGCACAAGCTACGACTGGGCAAGGCTCAGATAGGAAAGAACACCCTAGATGGGAGTGTTATCACCTTCATTCAGCTCACACCACTCAGCAAAACTGAAGTGATTGGCTGGCATGAACAGATATTCATAATTCCATTATTTCTCACATTAACTGCTGGAGACACCCCAAGAGCAGTAGGCAGCTCTGAGCTTATGAAAAACCCAAACATCACAGAGAATGTTAACAAAGTTTAGGCTGGCTACAGCATAGCTACCAAAGCAAACACAGAATTTAACTAGGGACACTTTAGCTTAAGGCAGGGTCCCTACAGTTGACTTATCTACTTACAGTGCCTTGCGAGGCAATCTGGCCATTATGGAAGAGTGGCAAGAAGAAAGCCATTTCTTAAAGATATCCATAAAAAGTGTTGTTTAAAGTTTGCCACAAGCCACCTGGGAGACACACCAAACATGTGGAAGAAGGTGCTCTGGTCAGATGAAACCAAAATCAAACTTTTTGGCAAAAATGCAAAACGTTATGTTTGGCGTAAAAGCAACACAGCTCATCACTCTGAACACACCATCCCCACTGTCAAACATGGTGGTGGCAGCATCATGGTTTGGGCCTGCTTTTCTTCAGCAGGGACAGGGAAGATGGTTAAAATTGATGGGAAGATGGATGGAGCCAAATACAGGACAAAGACCTGAGACTGGGACAGAGATTTGTCTTCCAACAAGACAATGATCCAAAACATAAAGCAAAATCTACAATGGAATGGTTCACAAATAAACATATCCAGGTGTTAGAATGGCCAAGTCAAAGTCCAGACCTGAATCCAATCGAGAATCTGTGGAAAGAACTGAAAACTGCTGTTCACAACTGCTCTCCATCCAACCTCACTGAGCTCGAGCTGTGCAAAATTTTCAGTCTCTCGATGTGCAAAACTGATAGAGACATACACCAAGCGACTTACAGCTGTAATCGCAGCAAAAGGTGGCGCTACAAAGTATTAACTTAAGGGGGCTGAATAATTTTGCACACCCAATTTTTCAGTTTTTTATTTGTTAACAAAGTTTGAAATATCCAATACATTTCGTTCCACTTCATGATTGTGCCCCACTTGTTGTTGATTCTTCACAAAAAAATACAGTTTTATATCTTAATGTTTGAAGCCTGAAATGTGGCAAAAGGTCGCAAAGTTCAAGGGGGCCGAATACTTTCGCAAGGCACTGTATAGCCCTTGCAGCTGTGCACTTTATGATCCATGCCCCTAAGTATACCAGGTAAACACATTCTTGTTTTGGTGTGCTAAATTATTTTTTTAGCTTGTAGCCTTCTTGTCCTAAACATGGGCTATTATGTCAATTTTGTTTTTGACTGAGCTGTAGTTAGCTCAGACTGTGATTGTTAAGATTAGGGTAAAAAAAAAACTGTTGAAAAATGATTCTATCAATCAACACTAAGTTATGAATATTTAAATTTCCATCCGCCAATCCAGTAGGAGGTTTATGTCACTGGCGTAAGCTGGGGGAGGATATAAATATTTGGGCATGCAATATACTCGCTCTCTTGCCTCAGGCTTAGGACCTAAGGAGGCCTAAGAAGGTGCTGCTGGATGGAGCTCTGCGGCTGGACCCAATAGCCTGTTTGAGGCCTAACATATGCTGAATTGGTTCTGAAGCTGTCCTGCCTAGTCCGGAGGAAGCTGTGACAAGAAGGAGACCCAGGGAGACACCTTGTTGGAGAGAGTCAGGCAGAAGGCTCGTCTCTCAGAAGGGCCTGGTCATTATTATTATTAATATACATGATTTAAATAGCGCCAACAGTTTGTGCAGCGCTTAACAAAATGAGGGCAGACATTACAGTTAAAATACAATTTGCTACAAAAGGAATCGGAGGACCCTGCTCGTTAGAGCTTACAATCTAAAAAGGGAGGGTCAATTGATACAAAAGGTAATAGCTGTGGGGGATAAGCTGATGGAGAAAGTGAAACAGTGTATTAGTTAGAAGTCGGATAGGCTTCTTTAATGAGAAGGGTTTTCAGGGATCGTCTAAAGATGGATAGATTAGGGGACAGTCGGACAGATTGGAAAAGATAAATTCGGATTCTGTGTTTTAAACCTGGAATCTTGCCAACATCCCTAATGAATATGGAACAAAGAATAACCCCTGAGGATTGGGACTTTCAACGGCAAGAACCAGGACTTGAGTATGAAAATATATAGATTTTATTACACGTATTACAAAGATGAAACATACATAATCACACATAAAATATATGATAAAAACAAGGTCATAGATACGTCTTGGAACCAAGAGGGTCTGAGGTGTCTGGATCGGACTAGATGCGTTTCGGTCCAATTGCCTTTCTCGATAGTCCAGAGAACACCAGAGCTCAGACAGATATGTAAGACCTCTGTGGAATCCAGGACGTAAGACCAAAGGGATGGGCCTTGGTGGATGAGAAAAAGGCCTTCAATTGTCTATGGCCGCAAGTAGTATACGCCAGTTTGGCTGGGTCTATGCAAGATAGGCTCAGAACAATTTATTAATATTGTATGGGCTTCCAAAGGAGATTTAAATAGTTATAAGTAGTGTTGAGCGAACACGGACTGTATTATTCGTGTTCGTACCGAATAATTGGATTTTTTTTACCCGAACACGGACACGGACACTTTACTGTATGTTCGGGTAAAAATCCGTGTTCGGTCGTTTTATTTCCGGGTTTTGCATGCTTTGGCGCTCTTTTCATGGCGGGCTTTCAACAGCCAATCAACAATCGTTTAACTGGTGTGCCTTAAGCCATCCCAGCCATGCCTGCAAATGTCTTAGTAGCTGTGATTGGCCGTCTGAAGCATGTGACCAAGTCTTTATAAGTTCGAGGCAGCCGCCGCAGCAGCGTCATTCTGCTGCTTAGCTAAGGGACAGAGCACACATCAATGTGCTGGCTGCTGATTAGGGAAAGATAGGCAGGAAAAAACCATTTGTGTCCGGATAGAATTGAGGGACAGGTCGGAGTGTTTAGGCAGGGCGAGTTGTAGGCATTTTAGGGATAGAGTCTGCTGAATTATAGGGTCAGTGTCTTCTACAAACTACAATCGATATTGCTGTGTGGGGGGTGGGGTGAATCTGCACTCAATCCTGATCTACGATCTCTTCTCAATCCTGTTAGGGACAGAGTCTGCTGAATTTTAGGGAAACTGTGTTCTACAAACTACAATCGATATTGCTGTGTGGTGTGGGATTGGAGATAGGCAGGTGTCAGTGATCCACATCCATTTTTCTGTGTGTGAGCTGCAGTGAACACAATCTTTTTGGGCTGCAGTGAACACAATCTTTTTGGGCTGCAGTGAACACAATCTTTTTGGGCTGCAGTGAACACAATCTTTTTGGGCTGCAGTGAACACAATCTTTTTGGGGTGCAGTGAACAAAATCTTTTTGGGGTGCAGTGAACACAATCTTTGTGGGGTGCAGTGAACAAAATCCTTTGTGGGGTGCAGTGAACACAATCTTTTTGGGGTGCAGTGAACAAAATCCTTTTTGGGGTGCAGTGAACAACATCCTTTTTGGGGTGCAGTGAACACAATCTTTTTGGGGTGCAGTGAACAAAATCCTTTGTGGGGTGCAGTGAACACAATCTTTTTGGGGTGCAGTGAACACAATCTTTTTGGGGTGGAGTGAACAACATCCTTTTTGGGGTGCAGTGAACAAAATCCTTTTTGGGGTGCAGTGAACAAAATCATTTTTGGGGTGCAGTGAACACAATCTTTGTGGGGTGCAGTGAACACAATCTTTTTGGGGTGGAGTGAACAACATCCTTTTTGGGGTGCAGTGAACAACATCCTTTTTGGGGTGCAGTGAACACAATCTTTTTGGGGTGCAGTGAACACAATCTTTGTGGGGTACAGTGAACAGAATCTTTGTGGGGTGCAGTGAACACAATCTTTGGGGGGTACAGTGAACACAATCTTTTTGGGGTGCAGTGAACACAATCTTTGTGGGGTGCAGTGAACACAATCTTTTTGGGGTGGAGTGAACAAAATCATTTTTGGGGTGCAGTGAACAACATCCTTTTTGGGGTGCAGTGATCAAAATCCTTTTTGGGGTGCAGTGAACACAATCTTTTTGGGGTGCAGTGAACAAAATCCTTTGTGGGGTGCAGTGAACAGAATCTTTGTGGGGTGCAGTGAACACAATCTTTGGGGGGGTACAGTGAACACAATCTTTTTGGGGTGCAGTGAACACAATCTTTGTGGGGTACAGTGAACAGAATCTTTGTGGGGTGCAGTGAACACAATCTTTGGGGGGTACAGTGAACACAATCTTTTTGGGGTGCAGTGAACACAATCTTTGGGGGGTACAGTGAACACAATCTTTTTGGGGTGCAGTGAACACAATCTTTGTGGGGTGCAGTGAACACAATCTTTGGGGGGGTACAGTGAACACAATCTTTTTGGGGTGCAGTGAACAACATCCTTTTAGGGTGCAGTGAACACAATCTTTGTGGGGTGCAGTGAACAACATCCTTTTAGGGTGCAGTGAACACAATCTTTGTGGGGTACAGTGAACAGAATCTTTGTGGGGTGCAGTGAACACAATCTTTGGGGGGTACAGTGAACACAATCTTTGTGAGGTGCAGTGAACACAATCTTTGTGGGGTGCAGTGAACACAATCATTGTGGGGTGCAGTGAACTCAATCTTTGTGGGGTACAGTGAACACAATCTCATACTTCTGAAGATTTGAGGGTGCTGCCTGTTCCATACTCCCCCTACTCCTCATCTAGCCTTTTAGGGGTACAAACAATAGTAATTGGGGCCTAGTGTGGTTGTGTACGTGTGATATACATACACTTTTTTTGGATCATATTTTCTATTCCGCTATTTAATCAAAAACCTTTGGGGATCAGTTAAATTGGGGGATAGTCTGTGTTGGTACGTGTGAGAGAGATCCACCTTTCCAAGTTGTTGGGGTTCATCTCATACTTCTGAAGGTTTGAGGGTGCTGCCTGTTCCATACCCCCCCTACTCCTCATCTAGCCTTTTAGGGGTACAAACAATAGTAATTGGGGCCTAGTGTGGTTGTGTACGTGTGATATACATACACTTTTTTTGGATCATATTTTCTATTCCGCTATTTAATCAAAAACCTTTGGGGATCAGTTAAATTGGGGGATAGTCTGTGTTGGTACGTGTGAGAGAGATCCACCTTTCCAAGTTGTTGGGGTTCATCTCATACTTCTGAAGGTTTGAGGGTGCTGCCTGTTCCATACTCCCCCTACTCCTAGCCTTTTAGGGGTACAAACAATAGTAATTGGGGCCTAGTGTGGTTGTGTACGTGTGATATACATACACTTTTTTTGGATCATATTTTCTATCCCGCTATTTAATCAAAAACCTTTGGGGATCAGTTAAATTGGGGGATAGTCTGTGTTGGTACGTGTGAGAGAGATCCACCTTTCCAAGTTGTTGGGGTTCATCTCATACTTCTGAAGGTTTGAGGGTGCTGCCTGTTCCATACCCCCCCTACTCCTCATCTAGCCTTTTAGGGGTACAAACAATAGTAATTGGGGCCTAGTGTGGTTGTGTACGTGTGATATACATACACTTTTTTTGGATCATATTTTCTATTCCGCTATTTAATCAAAAACCTTTGGGGATCAGTTAAATTGGGGGATAGTCTGTGTTGGTACGTGTGAGAGAGATCCACCTTTCCAAGTTGTTGGGGTTCATCTCATACTTCTGAAGGTTTGAGGGTGCTGCCTGTTCCATACTCCCCCTACTCCTAGCCTTTTAGGGGTACAAACAATAGTAATTGGGGCCTAGTGTGGTTGTGTACGTGTGATATACATACACTTTTTTTGGATCATATTTTCTATTCCGCTATTTAATCAAAAACCTTTGGGGATCAGTTAAATTGGGGGATAGTCTGTGTTGGTACGTGTGAGAGAGATCCACCTTTCCAAGTTGTTGGGGTTCATCTCATACTTCTGAAGGTTTGAGGGTGCTGCCTGTTCCATACCCCCCCTACTCCTCATCTAGCCTTTTAGGGGTACAAACAATAGTAATTGGGGCCTAGTGTGGTTGTGTACGTGTGATATACATACACTTTTTTTGGATCATATTTTCTATTCCGCTATTTAATCAAAAACCTTTGGGGATCAGTTAAATTGGGGGATAGTCTGTGTTGGTACGTGTGAGAGAGATCCACCTTTCCAAGTTTTTGGGGTTCATCTCATACTTCTGAAGATTTGAGGGTGCTGCCTGTTCCATACCCCCCCTACTCCTCATCTAGCCTTTTAGGGGTACAAACAATAGTAATTGGGGCCTAGTGTGGTTGTGTACGTGTGATATACATACACTTTTTTTGGATCATATTTTCTATTCCGCTATTTAATCAAAAACCTTTGGGGATCAGTTAAATTGGGGGATAGTCTGTGTTGGTACGTGTGAGAGAGATCCACCTTTCCAAGTTTTTGGGGTTCATCTCATACTTCTGAAGATTTGAGGGTGCTGCCTGTTCCATACCCCCCCTACTCCTCATCTAGCCTTTTAGGGGTACAAACAATAGTAATTGGGGCCTAGTGTGGTTGTGTACGTGTGATATACATACACTTTTTTTGGATCATATTTTCTATTCCGCTATTTAATCAAAAACCTTTGGGGATCAGTTAAATTGGGGGATAGTCTGTGTTGGTACGTGTGAGAGAGATCCACCTTTCCAAGTTGTTGGGGTTCATCTCATACTTCTGAAGGTTTGAGGGTGCTGCCTGTTCCATACCCCCCCTACTCCTCATCTAGCCTTTTAGGGGTACAAACAATAGTAATTGGGGCCTAGTGTGGTTGTGTACGTGTGATATACATACACTTTTTTTGGATCATATTTTCTATTCCGCTATTTAATCAAAAACCTTTGGGGATCAGTTAAATTGGGGGATAGTCTGTGTTGGTACGTGTGAGAGAGATCCACCTTTCCAAGTTGTTGGGGTTCATCTCATACTTCTGAAGGTTTGAGGGTGCTGCCTGTTCCATACTCCCCCTACTCCTAGCCTTTTAGGGGTACAAACAATAGTAATTGGGGCCTAGTGTGGTTGTGTACGTGTGATATACATACACTTTTTTTGGATCATATTTTCTATTCCGCTATTTAATCAAAAACCTTTGGGGATCAGTTAAATTGGGGGATAGTCTGTGTTGGTACGTGTGAGAGAGATCCACCTTTCCAAGTTGTTGGGGTTCATCTCATACTTCTGAAGGTTTGAGGGTGCTGCCTGTTCCATACTCCCCCTACTCCTAGCCTTTTAGGGGTACAAACAATAGTAATTGGGGCCTAGTGTGGTTGTGTACGTGTGATATACATACACTTTTTTTGGATCATATTTTCTATTCCGCTATTTAATCAAAAACCTTTGGGGATCAGTTAAATTGGGGGATAGTCTGTGTTGGTACGTGTGAGAGAGATCCACCTTTCCAAGTTGTTGGGGTTCATCTCATACTTCTGAAGGTTTGAGGGTGCTGCCTGTTCCATACCCCCCCTACTCCTCATCTAGCCTTTTAGGGGTACAAACAATAGTAATTGGGGCCTAGTGTGGTTGTGTACGTGTGATATACATACACTTTTTTTGGATCATATTTTCTATTCCGCTATTTAATCAAAAACCTTTGGGGATCAGTTAAATTGGGGGATAGTCTGTGTTGGTACGTGTGAGAGAGATCCACCTTTCCAAGTTGTTGGGGTTCATCTCATACTTCTGAAGGTTTGAGGGTGCTGCCTGTTCCATACTCCCCCTACTCCTAGCCTTTTAGGGGTACAAACAATAGTAATTGGGGCCTAGTGTGGTTGTGTACGTGTGATATACATACACTTTTTTTGGATCATATTTTCTATTCCGCTATTTAATCAAAAACCTTTGGGGATCAGTTAAATTGGGGGATAGTCTGTGTTGGTACGTGTGAGAGAGATCCACCTTTCCAAGTTGTTGGGGTTCATCTCATACTTCTGAAGGTTTGAGGGTGCTGCCTGTTCCATACCCCCCCTACTCCTCATCTAGCCTTTTAGGGGTACAAACAATAGTAATTGGGGCCTAGTGTGGTTGTGTACGTGTGATATACATACACTTTTTTTGGATCATATTTTCTATTCCGCTATTTAATCAAAAACCTTTGGGGATCAGTTAAATTGGGGGATAGTCTGTGTTGGTACGTGTGAGAGAGATCCACCTTTCCAAGTTGTTGGGGTTCATCTCATACTTCTGAAGGTTTGAGGGTGCTGCCTGTTCCATACTCCCCCTACTCCTAGCCTTTTAGGGGTACAAACAATAGTAATTGGGGCCTAGTGTGGTTGTGTACGTGTGATATACATACACTTTTTTTGGATCATATTTTCTATTCCGCTATTTAATCAAAAACCTTTGGGGATCAGTTAAATTGGGGGATAGTCTGTGTTGGTACGTGTGAGAGAGATCCACCTTTCCAAGTTGTTGGGGTTCATCTCATACTTCTGAAGGTTTGAGGGTGCTGCCTGTTCCATACTCCCCCTACTCCTAGCCTTTTAGGGGTACAAACAATAGTAATTGGGGCCTAGTGTGGTTGTGTACGTGTGATATACATACACTTTTTTTGGATCATATTTTCTATTCCGCTATTTAATCAAAAACCTTTGGGGATCAGTTAAATTGGGGGATAGTCTGTGTTGGTACGTGTGAGAGAGATCCACCTTTCCAAGTTGTTGGGGTTCATCTCATACTTCTGAAGGTTTGAGGGTGCTGCCTGTTCCATACCCCCCCTACTCCTCATCTAGCCTTTTAGGGGTACAAACAATAGTAATTGGGGCCTAGTGTGGTTGTGTACGTGTGATATACATACACTTTTTTTGGATCATATTTTCTATTCCGCTATTTAATCAAAAACCTTTGGGGATCAGTTAAATTGGGGGATAGTCTGTGTTGGTACGTGTGAGAGAGATCCACCTTTCCAAGTTGTTGGGGTTCATCTCATACTTCTGAAGGTTTGAGGGTGCTGCCTGTTCCATACTCCCCCTACTCCTAGCCTTTTAGGGGTACAAACAATAGTAATTGGGGCCTAGTGTGGTTGTGTACGTGTGATATACATACACTTTTTTTGGATCATATTTTCTATTCCGCTATTTAATCAAAAACCTTTGGGGATCAGTTAAATTGGGGGATAGTCTGTGTTGGTACGTGTGAGAGAGATCCACCTTTCCAAGTTGTTGGGGTTCATCTCATACTTCTGAAGGTTTGAGGGTGCTGCCTGTTCCATACCCCCCCTACTCCTCATCTAGCCTTTTAGGGGTACAAACAATAGTAATTGGGGCCTAGTGTGGTTGTGTACGTGTGATATACATACACTTTTTTTGGATCATATTTTCTATTCCGCTATTTAATCAAAAACCTTTGGGGATCAGTTAAATTGGGGGATAGTCTGTGTTGGTACGTGTGAGAGAGATCCACCTTTCCAAGTTGTTGGGGTTCATCTCATACTTCTGAAGGTTTGAGGGTGCTGCCTGTTCCATACTCCCCCTACTCCTCATCTAGCCTTTTAGGGGTACAAACAATTGTAATTGGGGCCCAGTGTGGTTGTGTACGTGTGATATACATACACTTTTTTTGGATCATATTTTCTATTCCGCTATTTAATCAAAAACCTTTGGGGATCAGTTAAATTGGGGGATAGTCTGTGTTGGTACGTGTGAGAGAGATCCACCTTTCCAAGTTGTTGGGGTTCATCTCATACTTCTGAAGGTTTGAGGGTGCTGCCTGTTCCATACCCCCCTACTCCTCATCTAGCCTTTTAGGGGTACAAACAATAGTAATTGGGGCCTAGTGTGGTTGTGTACGTGTGATATACATACACTTTTTTTGGATCATATTTTCTATTCCGCTATTTAATCAAAAACCTTTGGGGATCAGTTAAATTGGGGGATAGTCTGTGTTGGTACGTGTGAGAGAGATCCACCTTTCCAAGTTGTTGGGGTTCATCTCATACTTCTGAAGGTTTGAGGGTGCTGCCTGTTCCATACCCCCCCTACTCCTCATCTAGCCTTTTAGGGGTACAAACAATAGTAATTGGGGCCTAGTGTGGTTGTGTACGTGTGATATACATACACTTTTTTTGGATCATATTTTCTATTCCGCTATTTAATCAAAAACCTTTGGGGATCAGTTAAATTGGGGGATAGTCTGTGTTGGTACGTGTGAGAGAGATCCACCTTTCCAAGTTTTTGGGGTTCATCTCATACTTCTGAAGATTTGAGGGTGCTGCATGTTCCATACTCCTCTTCCTCATCCTCCCTTTAGGGTAGGAAAAAATTTAATCGGGCCTAGTCTGTGTTTGTACGTGTGAGATACACAGTTTTTTATCCTATTCCGCTATTCAATACACACCATTTTGGTGTAAAAAACATTAAATTGCGGCATAGTTTGCATATTTGACATTTGCATATATTGTGCCTTGTTGCGCTGTTTTGGGTACTCCACCAACATGGCCAGTGGCAATGACGCCATTCTCAGCTTAACTATCCCACTTCTATGCCTCCTTGAAAAAACAATTTGGGCGATGATGGAAGAGGATGTGGCACAGGATGAGGAGGAGGAGGATGAAGAGGTAACATTTCAAAGGCTTTCAGGGCAGTCATTCGCAAGGGGCTCCGAGGGTGGGTTCCTGCACACACAAACGCCAGGGACACAATTGTCCAGCAGGGGCACAGCTCTGGAGGATGAGGAGGATGAGGAGGAGGAGGAGCTGGAGGAGGAGATGGAACCATGTTCACAGCAGGGTGGCACCCAGGCCAGCTCATGGCCATCACTGGTGCGTGGCTGGGGGGATACAGAGGACACGGACGATACACCTCCCACAGAGGACAGCCTTTCGTCGCCTCTGGGCAGCCTGGCACACATGAGCGATTACATGCTGCAGTGTCTCCACAACGACCGCCGAGTTGCCCACATTCTAACTTGTGCTGATTACTGGGTGGCCACGCTGCTGGATCCCCGTTACAAGGACAACGTACCGTCCTTAATTCACTCACTGGAGCGCGATCGCAAGATGCGCGAGTACAAGCGCACGCTGGTAGACGCCATGCTGCTGGCATTCCCATCTGACAGCGGGGCCACAGTGGAAGCACAAGGCAGAGGAGGAGGAGGAGGAGGTCGCCAACGCAACCAGGGCACCGCCAGCACCTCAGAAGGCAGGGTTAGCATGGCCGAAATGTGGAAAAGCTTTGTCAGCACGCCACAACAAACAGCAGCACCAGCAGCTCAGATGGAACGTCTTAGCAGGAGGCAGCATTTTACCAACATGGTGGAGCAGTATGTGTGCACACGCCTACATGTAGTGAATGACGGGTCTGCCCCCTTCAACTTCTGGGTCTCCAAATTGGGCACATGGCCTGAGCTTGCCCTTTACGCCTTGGAGGTGCTGGCGTGCCCTGCAGCCAGTGTATTATCTGAACGGGTATTTAGCACGGCTGGGGGCGTTATAACAGACAAGCGCAGCCGCCTGTCCAGAGACAATGTGGACAAGCTCACGTTCATTAAAATGAACCAGGCATGGATCCCACGGGACTTTTCCGTACCTTATGCAGAATAGCAATGGATACCGACCTTACCCACCCATTGTTCCATTTTTGCTCTTTCTCACTCTTTTGGGGTGTACCCTCATTTAAAATTTTTGAAAAGAAGCAGTGTTGGCTACCTCGTCCTCCTCCTCAGGGCCAGATTAATGTAGGGGCTATTGGAGCTGCAGCTCCAGGCCCCTACCTTTTATATAGGCCCCGGGTTGGCCATATTCACTGTTACCGCTCTTCTGTCACTTGTAAACACAGAAGTCTGGCTTCTATGCTCGCTTCCCCAGGCAGCACCCTCAGAACCTCCCCACACAGCGTGAAGGCCGGACAAGGAGGGACAGTTGGCGATGCATGGATGTGTTTATGGGCTTCAGAGACAGCATCCCATGTTGAATTAGGCATGCATGGCTGCACCCTTCCTCCTCTGGGTGCATGGCAAGGCACGGCCCTTAAGGCCCTTCAAAATCCTCAGCACCAAGCCCATGATGCTGTTAATCCGGCCCTGGTCCTCCTCCACCGCCGCTTCCACCTACACCGCCCATAGGTGTGCGCAGCCTATTGCATTAAGGTGTGCACCCCAAAGTTGAAATACACATGCATGTGTTTGCCAGCAGGGAGAGTAATGTATCGGGGCCATGTACCTGTAGGCAAGGAGAAATAGAGCAGAGCAGGTCCCAGGGAGATCTTTCCCATCTCCTCACTGGCAATGCTATGTGCCCTAGGTGATTAGGGTGTGCCCAGGCACACCCAGCACACCCTGTGCGCACGCCTATGTCACCGCCACATCCACCACCACCTCAACCTCCCTCCTACTCCATATGGGCCTCGTCCTTCAGAGATGAAGAAGAACATTGTTTTATTTTTCTGTTTTTTTTTGTTGTTTTAAGTTATTTCCCTATCCACATTTGTTTGCAGAGCACTTGCCATGCTCTTAATTACGTTTTGCTGCCATTTGCAGCACTCTAGCCCTTTCCTTTGGTGTTTTAGAGCCATTTTAGTGCCTTAAAGTTCGGGTCCCCATTGACTTCAATGGGGTTCGGTGTCCGGGAAAAGTTCGGTAAAAGTCCGGGACACGGACCCGGACTTTTTTTTAAAGTTCGGCCGAACCCGTCGAACACGGACATCTAGGTGTCCGCTCAACCCTAGTTATAAGCCAAATACACAGTGGTTTGGCAAATGACAGTGAGAAGAGAGCTCCACGATCAGAAATTCCCACGAGGGTCTCCAAGGTAAGGTCAAAAACACACAGGTCATCTGTGAATTAGTAGTAGAATGGAGGTGTCCCCCGATGGATATATAGTGCTGGGACGTATCCAGCACTGCATCCCTGTACAGCCCTGTATGTGTGAGTAATGGCGTCGGACAGATTGGGGTAGAAAGTTCCAAAGGATGGGAGAAGCTCTGGAGAAATCCTGGAGGCGAGCATAGGAGGAGGTAACAAGGGAGCTAAAGAGCAGCAGGTCTTGGGAGGACCCAAGAGAGCAGCTTGGTTGATATTTTGAGAACAGGTTAGTGATGTAGTTGGGGGCAGAGTTGTTGATGGCATTGTAAACTATTGTTAGTACTTGGAATTTTATTAGTTGGGTGAGTGGAAGCCAGTGAAGGGATTGGCAGAGAGGGGTGGAGGACACTGAACGGTTGGTAAGGTGGATGAGTCTTGCAGCAGCATTCATTATGGTTACTCACTTGATGCATTTATATTTGGGAACATGCTTACAGTGTTGCTGGGTCAGCTTAAAGGTTCTAACAGACAAAAAGAGCAAAGTGCACAGACTAAATGTATTGGAAGAGTAAACCTTTATTAAAGGAAGACAATCAGTGCGCATGCGCGCGGCGCCGGGAAGAGTCATGTACTGACGGCGCTCCGCACGACCCACCGGCTTCAGAGCATATATTCAGCCTTTCTAGCATCGGCAGCCGTTCGGCAGTGACACCAACCCGTGGGGGAGAGGAGGATGAACAGGAGGGCCACAGGAACAGTAAAGAAGAAGCACCATACGCCGGCAGCAGCGGCCGGCAAACCGGGCCGGTCTCCCTGTCCGTCTTCACAGCCAGCCAAGATGGCCGCGACCCGCGGCTCAGCAGCACGAGGCGGCCCTCCATTGGCTTCACCCCATCTAGCCTCACCGCTCCTGGAGGCAGCCACATCACCGTCCCCTGGAGTGGGACACCCCTCGCTGGCACAGCCACAGGCGCACATGGAGGAGGTGAGAGACCCGTTCTCCTCACAGTCGCAGGGAACCAGCTCCCAATCCCCGCTGGCTGCATCCCACCATCTCTCCCCTTATCAGGCCTCATTCGATGGGGACATGGAGGGGGCCTCCTCACCGGCCTCTTCCCTGGACAGACACATGGCAGACATTGCCGAACTTGCATTGAGCCAGAGCAGCTCCACGGCCCCCCCCCCTCCCCCCCAAGCTACATACTCTGGGGACTCGGTCCTCATCGCCCGTTTCTCAGCTCTCCTGCAACAAGAGCTGACTAAAGCATGTGCCACCATTACAGCGGGCCTCAGGGGGGACCTCCAGGAGATAGGGGGGCGCCTGGACACCATAGAATCCAAGATGGATGGCACTGTACACAGGGTCAACCAAAATCACAAGCTAATTGTTTCTTTACAAGACCAGCTTGACACTGCTAACTCCAGGATTGAAGATCTGGAAAATCGTTCCCGCAGATACAACTTCCGCATAAGGGGGCTCCCCGAGACAGTGACTGACCTAGAACCGGCTGTCCACACGCTCATGTCCTCTCTTATCCCGGACATCTCTCCGCATCATTTGGAACTGGACCGCTTTCACCGAGCGTTAACAGCCCCACGCTCCGATGGTTTGCCAAGGGATATCATAGTAAAGCCTCACTTCTACCGGATCAAGGAGAAGGTTATGGCGGCAGCCCGCTTTCGCAATAATATCACTCTGTTTGATCACCCCATCCAGCTGTTTGCGGATATCTCCCAGACCACCATTCAGAAGAGACGTTCGTTCAAACCTTTACTGACACACCTGATCAACCGACAGATCAAATACCGTTGGTCCTACCCATTCAAATTATCTTTTACTTTTAAGGGCAAATCCCATTCTTTTACGACATTCCATGAAGGAGAAGATGTTCTGCTGGGCCTAGGCATCATATCCAGAGACCCTCCACCAGCCAGGTCCCCTCCGGGAACCCAGGGGGAAGCACCTAGGCCACTGTCGCCCTTGTGATCACAGCCTTCCAGGAGGGGGGCCACCAAATCTTACCCCCCGCCATGAACTACACTTTGTCTGCTTTATGGGCGTTGCGCCTAAGCCCTTTTTTTTTTCCTTTTGTTTTCTCCTGTTTTGGAGGACCCCTACCCTAATCCACCCAGTGATCTGAGATTGGTCGGCCGACCTGATCAACTGGGGCCCACTTTTTGCCGTAGACCTCTGAGTCCCAACCTTTGTGGATTTCGTCTGAACAAACGGACATGGACGGTAATGGGACGGTAAATGGGGGTGGGGGGGGAAGCTCGGTCGCTCCTGGCCACCGTTGTGGTCTCTGGTGGCTGACCTAGTCTTTGAGCTCCAGCTCTTATCCACCTGCTGATAGTTTTTTGCAATTGTTAGTTGCTCTTGTTTGTTTGTCTTGGGGGGATAGACACCGTCTACCCCCGTCCATTGCTCTAGCCTTTTTGGGATAACAAGAAGAGACGTTTTTTTTTTTTTTGTCTGTCCTTTAAATTTTTTTTTTTTTTTTTTTTTTTATTGTTCACTTTTGTGTGTAGCCTCCTCGTAACGGGGTGCCGGACTTCCGCCTGCTCCTTTCTTCCTCCGGGGGTCACATCCCTTTTGTTTGGTGGCTGGCCGGAGGGGAAGGACCATCTGGGGTCCACTGAACTCTGTGTTGGGCCTGATTCAGGCCCTGGGGAGAAGGTTCCAACTTGTTTTTGAAACTGCTTTCTTTTACTTTTTGTTGTTGCTGCCGACAAACGTCGTATCTTCTCATTTCTTTTTTCAGCCTGGATTGAAGCCATTTGTGGGTTGGTCCCGCATGCCACTTACTGCGTCCTTGCCCCTGTCCTCGGATGGTGGGCAACCTCGCACTATCCTACGGGGTGCTGGACCCCACAACCAGCATAAACTGTGCATTACATGTTTTTTAAGAGCGGATCCGCTTCTCTCCCCTCCTCACCACCAGCGGGTGGTGGGGGGGAGGGAAGGGGATCGTTTTTTCTTCCCTTCTCATGTTTTTTTTCTCCTCTTGCTCTCTGACTTTTCTCTTCTCTCCCCCTTTCTACTAGCGGTGTGTCGGCGTCCTGGTCCAGTCCCCACCTGCCTCGTTGCCAGAGCATCTCTGGAGCCGAGTATACCCGGGGAAACGACTCTCCAGAATATCAGGCGAGTACAACCTACCGAGCCACGATGACACGTCCGTCCACGAGTAACTTTAAAATCCTCACACACAATGTCCAGGGCCTTAACGCTCCTGTTAAGCGGACAAAAGCCTTCAGTCACTACCACAAGCAGGGTATTGATGTTGTCCTCTTACAAGAGACCCACTTCACCCGCACATCCGCACCTAAACACCTTAGCGCCAAATATCCCACCTGTTACATGTCCAATAGCACTGACAAGAAGCGGGGGGTGGCGATTTGCATAGCTAAGAAAGTACCATTTACACCTAAGACGGTAATTAGAGAGGTAATAAGGAGGGACGCTACATTATGGTTCACGGTACAATCAACGAACATGAAGTGACTTTTGTCTCTTACTATGCCCCTAACGCAGGCCAAATACCCTTCTTCACTGAAATGCTAAATGTGATTATGCCTCATGCATCGGGTCATGTAGTGTTCGGGGGCGACAGCAATGTCCCCTTGGACCAAGTCATGGACAAATCTAACTCTTTACATGCGTCCCTAAAACACGCTCCACGGCTGGGCGTCCGGCTGGCCCGTCTGCTGCACTCTGCAGGATTGGTGGATGTGTGGAGAAACGAACACCCGACGATGCGCGACTTTACACACTACTCCCACGCCCATAAAACTTATGCCCGTATCGATCACCTTTTTGCCATGTCGGCAATCCTTCCCTTTATACTAAAAGCACAGATAATCCCTACCCCGTGGTCGGACCACTCTCCAGTGGTGATGACGGTCTCTGACCTGTGGACTAAGCCTAAACCGTCCTCCTGGAGGCTCAACGCCTCCCTGCTCAACGACCCTTCAGTTTCCCAGGAAGTGTCGGACTGTTTGCACCAATTCTTTGCGGAAAACCCTGTCACGGACACCTCCCCCGCGATAGTCTGGGCGGCGCACAAAGCGACGATCAGGGGTAAACTAATCCAAATAGCCGCTCGGAAAAAGCGAGAACGGGATGGGGAAATATTACAACAGGAAGGGGTCTTACGTGACCTCTTGAGAGAACAGAAGAGGGCTCCAGAGATAGATATTAGACACAGAATTGATGCGGCCCGAGTGGCCCTCAATTTCAGCCTGACCACTAAGGCGGAGAGGTCTCTCCGCTGGACGGGTAACCGTTACTATACTTTGGGAGACAAACCCCACACACTGCTGGCCCGTAAGTTAACTCCAAGGCCTTATTCACCGGCACTTCCTAAACTGAGACTCCGGTCTGGTCTTCGGACACAGAACCCTCAATTAGTGGTAAACGAGTTTTACCACTTTTACTCCAAACTCTACTCACAGCCGCCGCCCCTCCGTCAGCCCCTTTTTGATGATTTTTTTCGAGATATCCCTCTGCCTCGGCTATCCTCCCCCCATGCGGACCTCATGGACAGGGAATTTTCGGACTTAGAGGTACTGGCCGCTATTAAAACCATCCACCCTATAAAGCGCCTGGCCCCGATGGGTTCTCTGGGCACTATTACAGGAAATTTAGTGAAACCCTAGCCCCTCATCTTTGTTCCTATTTTAACTCTGTTAGGAGGGGTGAGGCTATCCCCAGATATGAAAACAATGCGTTCATTCACGTCATTCCTAAACCGTGCAAGGATCACGGAGACTGCCTTAACTATAGACCGATATCACTCATTAATGTAGACCTCAAAGTAATGGCTAAGGTACTGGCGACCAGGTTGAATTCCTTCCTGGCAGACTACATTCACCCGGATCAATCGGGTTTTGTTCCCGGTAGGCAGGCCCCGGACCAAACCAGGCGCGCACTCAACATTATCTCGGCCCTTCAATCTAACTGGGATGGTATGGGGGATAGGAAAGGCATGCTGTTATCGTTAGATTTACACAAGGCATTCGATTCCCTGTCATGGGAATATCTAATGCGGACTCTGGAACATTTTGACTTTGGGCACCACTTTCTTACCCTTATTCGAACGCTGTATGATAACCCTATAGTGAGGCTGTCTATTAAGGGCTATGGTTCTGACTTCCTAACAATACGCAGGGGCACGCGTCAAGGCTGCCCCTTGTCGCCTCTTCTCTTCATTCTGGCCTTGGAGCCGTTGGCCTCTAAGATCCGCCTTAACCCAAATATTCGGGGTATACCGTGTGGGGGCATGGAACACAAGTGTGCCCTCTTCGCGGATGATATCTTAATGTTCGTCTCGAGCCCATTACTATCTCTCCCTAACTTGCTTAAGGTCCTGACAGAGTTTGCATCCCTCTCTGGCCTGCGGGTCAACCCCTCCAAGTCCCAGGCATTGAATCTGACGTTAGATGCGCCAACACAGTCGGCCATCAAGGCCAATTTCACCTTCGCATGGCAGGAACGGTCGCTACCATATCTGGGGATACATCTTACATCATCCATTGCCACTTTATACACGCACAATTACCCATCTATATACAAACAACTTCGGGAGGACCTCACTCGCTGGTCGGTCAGCCCTCCATCGTGGTTCGGTAGGTTGAATACAGTCAAAATGAACATCTTACCTAGACTGCTATATTTGTTTCGCACTCTACCTGTGATGCTGCACATGTCGGACCTCAGGGACTTTCAGGGGACACTTCTCCGCTTTATATGGGGGGACAAGAGGCCCAGGGTAAATAGACGTACTCTCTTCACCCCAAAGCTTAGGGGTGGACTGGGGGTCCCTGATTTGGTGAAATACTATCACGCGGCTCAACTTGCTCACCTAATTCGCTTCCATTCCCAGACTCCTCACCCCATTTGGATGCGATTGGAATCGGCCCACCTGTCATTTCCGATACATCACGCACTATGGTTGAGGGCCAAGGATAGACCGGGGGTGCTCTGCCCCACTCTGTCCTTCTCCCTGGGCATATGGGATAGACTTTCGAAAAGACACAGTTTTAAATCCCCCCACGCGCCTCTGGCTCCTCTGTTGGGCAATCCCTCGTTTCCCCCTGGCCTGTGCCCCTCGGCTTTCGAGTGGTGGACAAACAAAGGCCTCCTTCGACTGGCAGATCTCTGTGATCACCGTGGATTGCTCACCAGGGACCAGCTGGAGGAAAAATACTCCCTCCCGAGCGGTGAATGTTACCGCTACACCCAAATTTCTCATTATGTAACCTCCCTAAAAAACAAGAGCGACATCACTACCTCCACGCAAATGGAATTTTTATGTCGCATGGTGGATAAGCAAAAGAGTTACATATCCTCAATCTATAACATGTTGCATGATGACGAAACTAAACTACCGTACATGCTCCGCTGGGAGGAAGATCTAAATGATGACTTAGACCGAGCTGAATGGAATACCCTAGCACAATCTAACTCCAAATCCATCCTCAACACCTCTTTGATAGAGGCTAACTACAAGGTGTTCCTTCGCTGGTACATGGTCCTGGTCAGATTGGCGGCGGCAGTTCGTACTGCGTCCCCCGACTGTTTTCGGGGATGCAGACAAGCGGGCACGGTATTCCACACTTGGTGGACTTGCCCGAAAGTAAGACGCTTCTGGATCCGCACATACAATTTGATCTACTCATTGACGCAAGTCAATTTAGTTAAATCCCCCCAACAAGCCTTATTGGGTGGGCGGATCGAGGGGGAGTCTAAACCCGCTAAGCGCCTTATAGCTTTTATATTTACAGCGGCTAAAATTGCGATAGCCCGCTCCTGGCGCTCGCCGGTTATACCACTGGAGCTGCTCAAAGCCAAGCTGACGTGGATCATGATAAATGAACGGATGGTGGCGCTGCTTAACGATAAAATGCGCCAGTTTGATAAGACGTGGGACCCTTGGCTCAGATATTTGGCAGGCCCCCATTAAGGGGAAGTGCTATTGGCCCACACGGGAGCTGGGGTGAGCGGGGTGACCTGCTGGGGGTGGACGGACCTGGGCGCGGACGCCCCCCTACCCTCTTGACCCACCGCTACTAACTCTCCTTCCCTCCTTTTCATTGCTATTGCTTGGGCCCTAGTGGACCACTTACCCCCTTCTCTCTTCCCCTTCTTTCACCCTTTGCTTCCCTTCTCTTTGCTCACTTCTACCTTTTTCTATTTTGTTTTGTTCCCCCTTTTTTTTTTCTTTCTTTCTTTCTCCTTCTCTTCTCTCTCCCTACTTCTTCGTTCTTACTCATTACAGTGCACTGCCGGAAAGCCGGTGCCCCCCCTCAGTTTAGGGAGGGGGGCCAGGGCCGGGGGTCTGGGGCCTCCTCCCTCCTTGGGCGCAGCGTGTTCCCTTGTGGGGCGCCGGAGGGGGGGGCTCGGGCCCCTGGCCAACCTGGCGGCCGATTCAGGCTGCCATTCTTAGCATTACTATGTTTCTGTTGCATTTTTTCTTTTATTTTACACCGGCTATATCTGTATCAGTTGTGCCTTGATTTATATTATGGGATGTTATGCTATCCTTGAGATATATGTTTAAGCCTTATGGGCGTAAATTGCACTGTTGTACACTTTGTTTACTTTTTGCAAAACTTTAATAAAAAATATTGGAAATTAAAGGAAGACAATCAGCAACTCACATAAAGTAAGATGAGTTACAGTATCTCATAAAAGTGAGTACACCCCTCACATTTCTTTAAATATGTTATTATATCTTTTAATGTGTAAACCGCTGGCAACAAAAGTGAGTACACTACTAAATAAAAATGTCCAAACCATTTTCCCTCCCCAGTGTCATGTGATTTGTAAGTGTTACAAGGTCTCAGGTGTGAATGGGGAGCAGGTGTGTTAAATTTGGTGTTATTGCTCTCATTCTCTCATACTGCTCCCTGGAAGTTCAACATGGCACCTCATGGCAAATAAATCTCTGAGGATCTGAAAAAAAGAATAGTTGCTCTACATGAAGATGGCCTAGTCTATACGTAGATTGCCAAGACCCTGAAACTGAGCTGCAGCACAGTGGCCAAGACCATACAGTGGTTAACCCAGGACAGGTTCTACCCAGAACAGGCCTTGCCATGGTCTACCAAAAAGGTTGAGTGCACATCCTCAGCATCATATCCAGAGGTTGTCTTTGGGAAATAGACGTATGAGTGCTGCCAGCATTGCTGCTGAGGTTGAAGGCGTGGGGGGGGGGGTCACCCTTTCAGTGCTCAGACCATACGCCACACACTGCATCAAATTGGTCTGCATGGCTGTCATCCCAGAAGGAAGTCTCTAAAGATAATTCACAAGAAAGCCTGCAAACAGTTTGCAAAAACAAGCAGACCAAGGACATGGATTACTGGAACCATGTCCTGTGGTCTGATGAGACCTAGATAAACATATTTGGTTCAGATGGTGTCAAGTGTGTGTGGCAGCAACCAGGTGAGGAGTACAAAGACAAGTGTGTCTTGCCTACAGTCAAGCATGGTGGTGGAAGTATCATTGTCTGGGGCTGCATGAGTGCTGCCGGCACTGGGGAGCTACAGTTCACTGAGGGAACCATGAATGCCAACATGTACTGTGACATACTGAAGTAGAGCATGATCCCCTCCCTTCGGAGACTGGGCCGCAGGGCAGTATTCCAACATGATAACGACCCCAAACACACCTCCAAGACGACCACTGCCTTGCTAAAGAAACTGAGGGTAAAGGTGATGGACTGGCCAAGCATGTTTCCAGACCTAAACCCTATTGAGCATCTGTAGAGCATCCTCAAATGGAAGGTGGAAGAGCACAAGGTCTCTAACATCCACCAGCTCCGTGATGTCGTCATGGAGGAGTGGAAGAGGACTCCAGTGGCAACGTGTGAAGTTCTGGTGAACTCCATGGCCAAGAGGGTTAAGGCAGTGCTGGAAAATAATGGTGGCCACACAAAATATTGACACTTTGGGCCCAATTTGGACATTTCCACCTTGGGGTGTACTCACTTTTGTTGCCAGTGGTTTAGACATTATGGCCGTGTGTTGAGTTATTTTGAGGGGACAGCAAATTTACACTGTTATACAAGCTGTACACTCATTACTTTTCATTGGTGCAAAATGTAATTTCTTCAGTGTTGTCACATGAAAAGATATAATAAAAAATTTACAAAAATGTGAAAGGTGTTCTCACTTTTGTCAGATACTGTATGTTTATCATAGTTCTCAAAAGGACTCTCAGCTGGGGAAGACACCAAGGAAACTGTCGCAATGGATACACTGGATCTGGTCTGCACCCATCGCGCCATACTGGCACGTTTTATCCTTCGACTTAAAGATTCTTAAACCATGAAGCTGGATATTGACCTGGATCTGGACAGTCTGTAAGAGATCTGCTATGGTATCTAGGACCCTCACTTCCTTAACCATTCTGCAATAAAACTTTAAAAAGTTAAAAGTGACTTGCGTCCAATATCCTTTCTCGGCCCCCCTATTGTAGCCATGGACTCAGCTCTTGGAGGAAATGCCTCTGAGGGGCTATTTTGTCTTTGGGGCGTCAAAGGGGTGCTACAAGCTGTACATAGAATTAAGTATTTTTTACATCTATAATATTTTAGAATACTTCTGCTTGTATTTCCAGTTGAGTGTATGGGTCATAATACCTCAAAGACAGGAAAATTCATCAGGTGGTTTTAAACTGGTTTTCAGAAGATCTGGGCTTTGCATTCTGCTCCCATCTAGCCACAGAATGTCTTTATTACATAGGATTTTCAATGGTACACTTAAAGAATCATTGTGCAAAAAGAAATAGCTCTAACTTGTTATTCCAAAGAAAACCATAAAACCCGTTTATACTAACTCGAGATACAGTACTGTACTCCAGGTTGTAGCCCAACTCTAGCATCCAACAACCCAAAGTGGGCACCCTGCAATTGACTCCTAAGATGGGATGCCAGTGCTCAAACCTAGATCCTGAAGTAATACCTCTATAAAGTGTTTACTTTACAAAGATATTTTGATATTAATTATTTTATTTCAGGTAATTTGTGGGTTTATTTTCTAAAGCTAGAGAGGGCAAAGTTAGTCACAATTCTGCAGAGAAACCAATCAGCTTCTGAACTCAACCTGTTTAAATTAGGCTTTAGCAATAAAACCTGGAAGCTGATTGGTTTCTCTGCAGGATTGTGAATAATGTTGCCCTCTCTAGCTTTATTAAATAAACCCCTTGGTGTCTAGTCTACCATATCAATCCTCTATAAGGGCTGCAGGTCTTCACAAACTTTTCTGGGCAGAATTCTCAAGAGAATAAAACTTAGGATAAATAAGATTCTAATAAAGGTTCCATGGTATTTCACCATTACTTCCAATTATGTACATCCTTTGGGATTTAGTTATCAAATGCCTTATAACACTCAAGTGGTCAGTAGTCAACATACATACAGTTTATATAAATTGTATTTATATGCGCTTCCTATGGTAATCATGGTTTTACAACATTTTGCAAAATTATTCTTCCTCCACACTTATGTCAAGGTGAGACATTCATTTTTATTTGTGCATTTTCTCATATTCTTGATGGTCTATAAGTATATATAAATCAATAAGGGTTTATTTACTAAAGGCAAATCCACTGTGCACTCCTAGTACACTGCAAGTGCACTTGGAAGTGCAGTACTCTAAATCCAAGGGGAAGCTCTGAAATGAGGGGAAGCTCTGCTTATTTCTATCCTCCAATCATGTGCAAGCTAAAATGCTGTTTATTTTTTTACTTGCATGTCCCCCTCGGATCTACAGCGACTGCACTTGCAGTGCACATGTAGTGCAAAGTGGATTTGCTTTTAGTAAATAAACCCCACTATCCCTGTAAGGCTCCTTTCATACGGGAAGTGCACCCGACGGAGTCCGTTTTGCTCTGTGGGGATCGATCCACCAATCCCCGCTGAGCAGGCAGATGAAAGCTCTGTCTCCGCTCTGTGTGCAGAGACAGAGCTGTCAGATCCCCACTCTCCTCTATGGGAGATCGGATGTGAACAGAATGCCTGTCCATTCTTATCCAATCATTTCCGATCGGGATAGCAGCAGGTGTCAGCGGAGATGTCTCCGCTGACATCTGCCGCTCCATAGGGCTGCATGGAGCATCCGATCCGGTCCGCCTGAAAAACTGACAGGCAGATCGGATCGGAAAGCTCGTATGAAAGGAGCCTAAATCTCCTTTCTAGAAAATTTGGTGTTCTTGGGTTAGTCGCCAATGTGTTGTCCTTTTTTTACAGATTTCACCAATTTTGAGACCATGATCTGTTATTATGTTCTGATACCAGTTTCTGGTCATCTCTAAAGACAGCTTGTATCACCTCATCACATGTTTTGCATGGTCCCTGGAGTATGTGAATTCTGATCAAACAGGATAAGTGAAGACTCTGGAACTTATTTGAAAACATTTTTACTGAAGAGTTCCCAACAGGGGGCAGAGTAATAACATGAAATATAGTATGCCCGCTGCACACTTTACAGTTCCCATCCTCTTGTAAATGCAGGGTGCTGCAGTAATAATATGAATGGCACCATCAAACTTAAAAGCTATATTCTTCGCCAACTCAGAAGAATTATGAAGCAAGCGTCATGATGACGTTATAGTAGCATGACCCTGATAAGTTGTTCAATAAATCTTCTCTTTGAAAAATGGAGGGGCGCTTGTAAAAAGTATTAACATGAACACACAAGGGAGAACACTGCTAGAAGGCTACGGCAGCACACAGAAACTGCAAACCAAAAAAAACAAGGGGTATAAATATATATATATATATATATATATATATATATATATATATATACGCTGCTAACAAAAAATTAAAGAAAACATTTTTATCAGAGTACAGCATCAAGAAATGGCTTTCTTCTTGCCACTCTTTCATAAAGGCCAGATTGCCTCGTAAGGCACTATAAGTAGATAAGTCAACTGTAGGGACCCTTCTGGGAATCCAAGACATGAGGGTGGTGTATCCATGTTCCAGGGCAATAGGAACCCCGCCAAAACTGGGAAACCACACTCGGATCTAGGGGCTATTCCTAAGAATTCCTCCAAAACTGCTACCCATCCCCCTTTAAGCCCTCCTTCGGCCTCCTCACCTCCAGGGCTAGTCCCTTTGGAGCAGCCATTAGTCAACTTGGCAACCCCTTTGGGAGTAGACAGAGGGAGGGGGCGAGGGGGACCCATGGACATCTTTGTTCTGAGACCGGGGGGGACCCCCGCACTCTAGACATTATTAACCTGTCAACTCATCAACTTACGAATCAGGAATGTGAGGTACTCAGATTGGGCTTGAGCTTCTGTCCGTCACAGGGTCTGAGCAAATTTGACCTTGTGAAGGACGTGCAACTCTTTGCCAGGAACCTAACTTTCAGGTTCCTGTATGATAAAGAACAAAGTAAGGCTGAGGGCAGTGATGTGAACCCCTATATTTAGGGTCCAGGACTTTAAAGTTTTAAAGATACTTATGCAGCTGCTAGCGGAGAATGAGCACAATGCTCCCAAAGACAGTGACTCCCCTCCTTCCTTTGAGAATGAGGGTGGTGACTCCAATCAAGCTCAGCAGCCCCCTTCTTTTAAACCTAAATCGGACAAGTTCCCTAGCCTTCAGACATGCCCCTCTATATGGGCTTTTGTCAAACAAACAATGAAAGACATTGAGCAATTGCCAAACAAAATGCCATACAAATCCAATCTGACTCAACCTCAAATAGAGAGGCATTGAATGGATTAGCCCGTAACACCAGTATCATCATTAAGCCCTCCGACAAGGGGGGCAATGTGGTACTGATGGATAGATCTAAATACGAACTAATGTGCCTCAAAATCTTATCAAACACAGAGTGGTATTCCATCATCCCTTTTGAGAGGATCCAGGACTTTTCCAACAGATATCGGTCTATTATATTGGATGCCTACCATCAAGGCATAATTCCCCACGACACGTACCTCTTTTTGAAGGTACAGTGGCCTATCATTCCTACCTTCTACGCACTCCCCAAGGTTCATAAGAACCTTGGGGATCCCCCTGGGCGCCCCATAGTATCAGGGGTAGGATGCGAAACAGAACCTGCAAGTCAATTTGTTGACAGTCATTTGAGACCTTTGATCTTGGGGCTACCCTCATATTTGAAGGACACCCTGGACCTATTAAGGGCGGTTGAAGGCATTGTGGTTCCACCTGGAGCATTATTGGTCGCAATAGATATCGAGGCCTTGTATTCAAGCATCCCCCATTCTAGGGGTATTGAGGTGATTTCCTCCTTTCTCTATGAGCAAGACCAATCTGAATGGCCTATGGCAGATTTCATCATTATCCTATTGGATCACATTTTACGATCGAACGTGTTCCTATTCCAGGATGTCGCCTACCTCCAGGTACAGGGCGTGGCGATGGGGACCTCATGTGCCCCATCTTACGCGACCCTGTACCTGGGGGGGTGGGAGAAATCAGTGTTCCGTGATGAGGCCTTGTCGATGTACCTGCGCCACATTCTTTTGTGGCGCAGGTACATCGATGACGTTTTCATCATATGGACTGGGAGTGTAGGGGAGTTGCGCCAGTTTATGGACCTGTTAGCCGATAACACCTTCAATTTAAAGTTTACTATGCAATACAGCTTGGAAAATCTTCCATTTCTGGATACCAGGCTGTTCGTGGATGAGGATCGATTGCTCCGCACTACCTTGTACCGCAAGGAAACTGCGGGCAATACGATCTTGCATTATACGAGCAGCCATCCCCGTCCCTTAATTAACAGCATTCCGTTTGGCCAGTACCTCCGTCTTCGGAGGAACTGTGCCAGGGACGAGGATTTCGAAATGGAAGCTGCAGCCCTGAGAAAAAGACTCAAAGCTCGGGGATATAGTAAAAAAGTTCTTCGGAAGGCCTATAATAAGGCTAAGGCCTATACAAGAAATGAACTAATTTTCAACTTTGGGAAAAAGACATTAGGTTCTGGTACAACCAGACTGGTTACCACGTATAATGACCATCACTCGCAGATTCGAGCAATTATGAGGCGTAATTGGCATTTCCTGACAGATGACAGGGTAGTGTCCAACTATGTTCGCCAACACCCAGAGCTAGTTTTTCGCAAATCTAAGTCACTTCGTGACTCTATGGTACATAGTCATCTTCGGCAGGTACCACAGGGTGAGGATCAGACACGTAGAGGTACTTATCCATGTGGCCAATGCGACATCTGCCCTTGGATACAGGCAGGTCCAACCTGTACCCTTCCGAATGGCTCTGTATACAAACTTAACTGTTATGCAGATTGTCAAACGATTGGAGTAGTATATATTGCTCTCTGCGAGTGCGGCTCATTTTACGTGGGCAAAACGAAAAGGTCCCTGGCCTGTCGAGTGAGGGACCATTTGTATTATATGGAGGTGGGATTGGTGTACACCCCCATCTGCAAGCATGTCGGCAACCATCATAACTTCAAGCCTGAAGTAGTCAAATTTTATGTTTTGGAGGTGGTGAACCCCAACATTCGGGGAGGAGATGTAGACAATAAAATTTTAAAATTGGAAGCTCGATGGATTTATAACCTACATGCCACAACCCCTCCAGGTTTAAACTCAGTTATTTCATACCAACCTTTCTTAAAATAAACTACAACTTCATTGGCCAAGAATCCCCAATCTGACTTTTTTTTTTTTTTTTTTTTGTCCTCTCAAAGCATGTCATTAATAATTTTGTATAAAATTATCCATTTTTTTGAATACTTTATTATGATTATTTGTTGATTTGTCTTCAATATTTTTCTTCATGTGCATGCTTGTGGCTTTTTGTGCCTATTGGACTGGCGCCCGGATGCTGGCTGTGCGTTCCAGACCTGAGGGACCTAGGGATCTACATAGGAGACCTATTAGGGAGGTGTTCGGGCGCAAAGCCGGTGAGTATTGGTCATCTGGCTCCCGGCTTTGGTCACTTCTTTTGACCAATGAGGAGATTATCTTTCGGGTACTCTCCAGTCCCGGATGTTTACCTCCACAATTGTTGCGCCCGCGCCGTAGATGGTGCGGCTTCCGGTTTCGTCACTTCCGGCGGAGTCTGAGTACTTCCGCCGGAGTTTGGCGCGATCGTTTAGCCGCATCACTTCCGGTGGAGCCCCATACTTTAGGGGGAGGGCGGCCGGTGCTTAGACACGGCTGTCTCTCCCCCTCAGGCTGTGCGTTCGTCCCAAAAGGGAGGGGAACCTTTGTTTTTCCTCCATCAAGACTCATTTGGGCACGGGTTTACACCCCTAAATGGGATTTTCAAGACGGAAGCAGCGGGGATTCAGTGTTATTCACTGGGTAAGTGGGGTGGTATATCCTTCCTTTCCCCTCCCGTCTTCACCCCTGGTGGGCATTTATTCTTATCGGGTAGAACTGTCTAGGGCAATCTGGGTTAACCATGTCCAATTATATATGGATATAATTTTGCAAGCCTTTTTTATGGTTATTTTTTACAGCAAGATGTGCTATGGATGTACTGTGATGCAGATGGCTATACACAGTCTCCCAGGTGTTGTGGGGGCCCCTCCCTTCCCCTTTCCCTCCCCCCCTCCCCATCTCCTCTTCCCCTCCCTTTCTTTTTCCCTCCCCTTTTCCCCTTTTGGTCTTTTCCCCTTCCCCCCTCCTTCTTCCCCCTCTCCCCTTTCCCCCTCTCCCTCCCCCCCACATCAACTGTGATGTTACATCAAGTTTTTTTCATGTTTTTTTTCACGCTTTTCATTTCTTCCTTTGGTTACATTCCATATACTTTCTTTCTCAGATGGTTTTCCACTAGTACGCCCGGGGTCTGCTTGTTCGTGAGGGAGGCTACCTCTCTGAATGTACCCTGTCGGTACGGGACTCGGCACCTTTCCTGGGCTCCTTGAGTGAGAGGTTTTTAGGGTTGATTTACCCTGATACCCTCACCCGGTTGCATCCCTCCTGCACGTGGCCCTGTATGGTCGATAGTGCAGCCAGCATTTCTGGTCTCTTGTTCAAGCACTTTACAGCACAAGTATTTTGGTGAGCATCAAATAATTTTGTAGTGAACACGTGTTCAAATGTTCATATGTGTTTATTACTTTTTTCTGTGAACTTTTGTAACTTATGATTTTTTCTTTCTATGATAGTTAACCAAGGATCAACAAACGGTCTTCGATAAAGCGCCATTTTATGCGAAACGCGTCAGACCGATCCTATCTGGTTATAAACAATGTCAATTGTACTGTGTGTTTTTTCTTTTTAAAATGTCATGTGTGGAGTTGGCTCCATTTTTACATTTATGAGTGTTAATCACCACAATAAAGTTTACATTTTTATTACATTGTTTGTTCTATTGCTGTTTACAGCGGTTTTGATGCTCCAAACTAGTTGGTTGTGACAGTCTCCTTACCATCCCTTTTTCTTTTTGTCTAGAGGTACAGTGGGGGCTGGTTCCCCCTCATGGGGTGGCGTCCCACTGTCCCTTTTTACATTTGTTCCAATACAGCATCAAGTCAATTAAACTCCTGGGATTTTGATCTAGTCTGTTAAGTAGCAGAGGGGGTTGTTAATCAGTTTCAGCTGCTTTGGTACACTAGATGGGCAACAACGAGACGACCTCCAAAACTGGAATGTTTTACAGGTGGAGACCGCTGACATTTTTTTCCCTACTC
The DNA here is from genome assembly GCF_965119305.1 of Pelophylax lessonae. NCBI lineage: Eukaryota > Metazoa > Chordata > Amphibia > Anura > Ranidae > Pelophylax > Pelophylax lessonae. The sequence goes on along the minus strand of NC_138778.1, from coordinate 161,598,756 downwards.
ATCTTTTCTGACTGTTTTTCACTAGTTTTGCATTTGGCTAGGGTCAGTGTCACTACCTGGACCCTATAGAGGTTGCACCTATAGAGGTTGCACAGGCAGTCCAACTCCTCCAGGATGGCACATTAATAGGTGCCATTGCCAAAGTCTAAAGAGCATGAAGGAGATTCCAGGAGACAGGCAGTTACTCTAGGAGAGCTGGACAGGGTCGTAGAAGGTCCTTAACTCATCAGCAGGACCGATATCTGCTCCTTTGTGCAAGGAGGAACAGGATAAACACTGCCAGAGCCCTACAAAATGACCTCCAGCAGGCAACTGGTGTGAATGTATCTGACCCAACAATCAGAAACAGACTTAAAGAGGGTGGCCTGAGGGCCCGATGTCCTCTAGTGGGCCCTGTGCTCACTGCCCAGCACTGTGGAGCTCGATTTTTCACTTTGATTCTCGGGCTGTCTTTGAATTCAGCCTGCTGTAGGTTGATAATTTTCATTTCCAATAAATGATATGGCATCCTTTCATTCCTAACACATTACCCAGTTCATATCAGTATAGATATCCAGCATGAGATTTTTCCCCATTCAGATCTGATGTGTTTTCAAAGTGTTAATTTTTTGAGCAGTGTATATACTCTTTATATATATATATATATATATATATATATATATATATATAGCATAGCATAGCCATTTATCCAGCATCCTGTACACTTATTGTGTGCAAATTGAACAAAGATGAATGTTCTTTAGGGTATTTTCTTATCTGAATTAATGTTTTTTTTTTATTTTTATTGTAGGTAGTAGTACAACACCACATTATAGCCACTAGATGGAGCACATACAAGGTAACGATTCTAGAGAATGCTAGAGGGAATTGGAAAATAAATGTAACCATTTGTTACATTTATTTGCCAACTCACTTCAGCGTTCCCTAAAATTGTTACATTGAATCTCTTGTTACATAAATGTACTGTATGTATTTCCTATGCGTCTTATTTCCAAATAGTGGTCATAATGCCAAATTTTTATACTTCTTATAATAAAAGAACAATAATTCAAAAGAGAAAATAGCCTAAAGAGCGTCTGTTTTTTTCTTTATTGCACAGAACAAATGTACACACAGGTTCTCTGGATAAATGGCTGTGCCAACTTTTCATTAATTAAAGTGTTTGTAAAGGAAAACATTTTTTGAATGACAAACATGTCATAGTTACATGCTCTGTGCAATGGTTTTGCACAAAGCAGCCCACGGTTCTCCTCTTCTCGGGTCCCCGGTGCTCTGGGCCCCTCCCTCTTGATTTGGGGGCACTCGTGCGTGCGTGCATACTTGTTCCCAACCTGTCCATAAGACACAGAGAGTGCTACTCAGCCCTGCCCCCCACCCCCTCCTCACTGGCTGTGATTGACAGTAGCAGGAGCCAATGGCTCCTGCTGCATCTCCCAGGAGAGCCGCTGCTCTTGTTCACATCACTGGATCGAGATCGGGCTTAGGTACAGTTAGTATTAGAGGGTGCTGAGGGGGGAGCCGCACACTGAAGATTTTTTTACCTTCGTGCATAGAATGCTTGAAGGTAAAAAACCTTCAGGCTTTAGAATCACTAATTATAAACAGACCTGCTAATCTTGTCTAAAAATAAAATAACTGCAGTTCAGGAAATATAAGACTGGGGATAATTACGGTATATGTAAACCCTATCACCAAAGTCTCAAAGCTTGTTGTATTATAATTTTTGAAAGCTATTTTTAGTCCTTTTAAATCTGCGTCTTTTATTAAAATAATATCAGATGATCCTGCCATGAAGGTCCTTGTGTACACACTTTCTTTTATAGGGTGACAACACCTTGTTCCTTGCCTCCAAATTGTTCTCCTGAGTTGTCACCCTGTTACAATTTCACCCAACGAAGACTACAAGTGGGTGACAAAGCACAGATATGGCCCACTGATGTCACCATCAGAAAATCTTCCATGGAAAAAAATGGAAAAATCTCTATCCCTATAACCAATTTACCATTATACAGGATGACCTTGCAAAAACAGCAGATTGCAATAGCAGATGTTACTGGTAAAGTCTGTAATGGCATCTTCCACTCACAGCAAAACATTACAGCATGTGAGATCTATCTCTATTACAATGCTAAGGGATCACAAACAATTAGGAAACTGTAATAATTCCTAGAAACCATATAGGTGAAAAGCATACATTTCAGCAGCCAGTCAATCTAGCCATGTATAAACTCTTCCTCAGTCACAAATGCAGTCTCTAATTGGCCTTTAAAATGGTTGGGCTCAGGGAGCAGTGAGCTCACCCACTTGTGATATTAGCGAATGAACATTCAATATTGTTTTCCTGCTTCTAATCCTGGCCAATCAGGACAGGAAGCGGGTCCTAAGATTGGATTGACTGGGAGGAGAAGCCGCTGAACCCACCTGAGTCCTGGATGAGGTAAGTGTGGGACTGGTAGGCTGGGGAGCGGGGTTGGCGAACGGGCGGGGGGTTTGTTTGCCGCCTCCCCCAAAAAATGGAGCACCACTGTTCAAAACTAGCGTGACAACGCATACAAGGCACTTACTTGCTCACCCAATAGAAGATCCTTCCTCTAATAGGCGGGACAGTGGGAGTGTCTATCTAAACTTTCACACCCCTCATTTCACTCATGCACACTTGTGCCAGGACACTATGGTCGCTCAGATATGTAGTCTTGTAGACTTTAGCGCAGGTGCAGAAAGAGGTAAGCAGAGGTTATAACGTGCACGTAAGATGCTACAAGTAAATATTTAATACCTGAAAACAGATAACTGATTAAATTATTAGGCAACTCCATTATAGGGATAGTTTTATGCTATAATGGTATTTTTTACATGAGCGTTAAGTTCTACTAAATGTCAGTTTTGAAACTTTCTAAGAAGGCTGAGGCAGCATGACCTTTTGCACACAATATTATACCATGTAGATGGATATTTGCAAACAATCAGGGACTTAAAGAGTACTTCCACTTTTGAGAAAAAAAATATTCTTCTCTGGGTGATCTATGTACATTGCAAGGGTTTTAACAAACTTTGTTGCAGGTTACAACTTTTGCTATTCTGGAGGAATAGCTGTATGTTTGACTGTGTCCTTGTGAGAGAATCTGTATGGTAGTGGTTTTGTAATTATCAATCAGCTGCTTGTAGGGCTCTAATGAGGAAATTGGCAGGGTCTGCAACTCTGCATCCCTCTAGACCTGATTTCACATTGGGAATATCTCACCAAAAATGCCATTTTTGTTGCAGGGGTCGCTCAAAATCGAATTGGTATTTTAGTGCAGACTTCTGGGAAAATCAGGGAGCCAATCGCACAAGCAGGAAATTACCTACCTGGGGGGAGTGTAAAGAATGCCTCCTAGCCATTTTGCATTACATTTTACAAAAAATTACAGAGCTGCAGATTGAAAAGTTAAGGTAATTTTTTATTAACATTCAATCAAAATATGACTTAAGCCGCAATTGTATACCCTATAATATTTATTTATTTTTTTTCCCATGAAAGTGGAGTTACCATTTAAAGCAGTGGTCCTCAACTCCGGCCCTCACGGCCCACTAACAGGCCAGATTTTGAGTATTAACTTGGGGAGATGAAGACTAGAGTACTGCAATCACTGAGCAGCAAATTATATCACCTGGGATGTATTCCAGTTATCTTGCAAACCTGGCCTGTTGGTGGGCCCTGAGGACCAGGGTTGAGGACCACTGATTTAAAGGAACATATATCCCGAACATTCAGTAGGTTGTCATTTCTGATCTATCATTCTAAAAATACTAGTTGATTGCTTTTATTCCAATCCAAATCGTCATTACTAGAATCCTTGACCATAATGCGTAAGGCACATTGTAATTCTGACTTTACTTTCTTTGTACCTGTTATAGGTCAGTAGCCCAAAACTGGGGATGAGCACAGATTTGGTTCGAACTTGGGTTCAAACCAAAAATCAGAAGGAATCAATCACTCCTGCCCACTGCCATCCAATCAATTGTGGCCAGGGAATTTCCCACCTTGCAGCTGGCTGTAGGCAAAGGGGTTTGGATGCTGTTGATATTATTGACCTACGATGGCCACATGGTCATGTTAGGTCAATGTCATTGAGCTAAGAATGCCCTGGACTCAGTTGATTGGGTGGCAGTGGGTGGGAGTAACAGCTTCTCTCTGGTTCGGTCCAAACCTACGTTTTTACCAAACCCGTGCTTATCCTTACTTGGAATATAAACAAAAAGAGAAAACACTGCAACAAAAAAGCTTGGCGATGACAACACTCATAAATTTTGGTTTGTGGTGGAGGAATTAAGGAAAACATGGTTAGAAGTGGAGCTGATCTTGAAGAACTAGGGACCATGAACTTCCACAAATATTAAAAGGCTTGGAAGCTTAGGTGCCAGCTATATTTGTCTAGCCTGGTACATGCACTGCAAAATGAATTTAATCGATATTAAAGAAAATAAAAAAATAATAAAATATAATTTACAAGCCTTATACAAGCTTGTCTTTACTTCGTGTCTACACAAGACAGAAAAAAAAAAAATACATTTGCCTGCTCTACAGTATGCAAGCATGCTTTAAGTGTTTTAATTTGAGCTGTCAAGCACACATCACTCACACTTTCCTTCCAAGCTCAGCTTACTGCCATGGTAAAATTGCACTAAGAAAATTGAGCATTAAATGAGGGTAATTAACTTTGCTCTTTAACACATTATTTTTCCTAACACCACAGACCACTCGTCACTCCATCCTATAAGTATATATGCAGATGTGGAACAAAGTTAATGATCTGGCACCAAGAAAAATAATCCAGACTTAACTCTTTAAGATGCAAAGCTGTGCTAGGTTGTTCATGTGTTTTAAGCCTGCATAACACATTAAAAGTACTTCTATACATTGAGAGACAGGCAGCCTGGTGCTACAACAGTTAAGAATTCGATTTGTGGTAAAGTTATATCCTTGAGGCATTTCCTGCCTTTGAAGTGGGAGAGACACAATTGCAAGTTCCTCAAAACACAATGCTAGAATCAGATTGCATTAAGGAAATTTAATTAGAAATAGCTGCTGAGCTGTGTTCTTTTTTTTTTTTTTTTTGGGAGGGGGGGGGAAATAATTCTCACCTGCTGTCTGGAAAGTCCCCTGTATGGCTTCTATCTCCCCGATCTCAGTGCAGACCCCCTGCCCATGCATAAGGGTCTGCAGGGGTTTTTCGGCACCTTTGGTGGGATAGCAGCGCAGCCCAGAGCCACATCGGGCAGTGTAGACCCCACATGGCATCCCTTTCTGGAGGGCACAGGTGGCACAGCACCCACAACCGGGTTCTTTCACCAATTCCAGGCACCCAGTAGGGTCCAGACAGCGAATGAGCTTCTCCTGTGAGCAAGGTGGGCACTGTATGGCATCATCTGCAACTCCAAGAGATGCCAGGAAGATGAGGATTAAGGCAAAATGGCAGTGCCCAAGCATTGTGTGTGGCTGGCCAGTAAGGTTAGAGGTGAATTAGAGGGTGGGTAGATCTGGCAGACTGGTACAGCAGTCACTCAGCAGTCAGCACACAGGAACATGAAATGATCCAGCCTTGACTGTGCTGCTCTCCATAGCAAGAATGAGGGGGACTGAGAATTTACTGCACTGAGCAGATAGATGTGGACTTTATACTGGCTGCAAGCCACTCCTATCTCTAGTCCCATTGCCAGAAGAAAGGGGGAGAGTGTGGGGATGGTGAACGAGACAAGCAGAACTTATAGAGCAGTGCACTCAAAGAAACAGAGCAAAAGAAGATCAGAAAGAATGAGAAGAAATCCTATAAGGAATAATGATTATGTTTATAAAGGGTTTCCCAATGCAAACACCAATAATGATGTATAAAATGCAACAGCCCAAAGCAAGCAACCAGACCTTTCTGCAGTTTAGAGGAGGTAAAACAATTTAACATGGTTAGTCTTTAGGTGGTGCAGGTAAGTGTGCATAGATATTAGAACACAGTCTTCGTGATTGGCCTTTTTTAAAAGAAGGTGAATATGAAAAGCTGGACTTGGATTATTTTGTCCATCAATCAGGCAGCATTAGCTGGGCTTGGTGACTGAACCTTGGCAACTCTACCACAGAGAGGACCTCCTAAAAAGTGAAAAAGCCTCCACTAGAGAAATTCACGTGACATCGAAAAAAGAACACCGGCTGGGTGTCTTGGGGGTCTGTAAACATTTATTGCCAATAAATTTGGGTTTCCCGAGCACACAAACATTGCAACTAATAGAGCTTCTCTTCTGATAAAGAGCTCTCTCCAGGTGCTTATATAGGAAATTTAGCAATTTTTTTATTTAGGCCTGATGAAAGGGGGATTGTTTGGACCCCGAAATGCATTGGCTATCGTTTATGTTCCTATTGTCTGGATGTTATTGGCAATAAATGTTTATGGGCTCATTAGATGACCAGTTGGCAATTTTAGTCAAGCCGAATCTACCCAAGTGAAAGAAACAATAGGGCAGGAAAGAAACCCATGCCTGATTGCAGCCTTTTTTCCCCACCAGCAGGACTGTCTGCAGGCTGCTCACCCGCCTTCCTCTATTACCAGGCCCAGTATTAGAACTACAGTACTCCTCCCAAGGAATAAAGCTGGCACAGGATATGTCGTCAGACATTCTGATGTCGGGGTGCTGACCTTAGTGCAGCATAAAAACTAATAAAAGTCCATAAAATCACAAGCCAATTGCAGACTCACATAAGTGAGCGAGAAGTGCGCTTGTCTGTATCAAAAATCAGCATCAAAGGCCAATCCTCCTGGGAAATGTCTGCAGTAGCATCCAGGGGTAGTAGAAGCCGAGGCACCGTATTTGGCCAAACCAGGAAGTGAAGGCAACCACCATGGTGAAGACATTTGCCAGTACACCATGGATCTTTAAGTTGATTCCAAACGTTTTTTTATGATCACATCACAAGCAAGAGAGTGCAATGTTTCGCAGTCATACAGGTTCTCTTTGTCAGCCAACCACAGTGGAGCGCAGAGCCCAAAGAAACGTCACACCAGGGAAGGGGCTGTATTTATGGTAACGTGTTTCAAAGCACAAAAGGTTTCTTCCTCTGACTCTTTGTTGCTGTTTAGAGATTTGGTCCAGTCTCTGGAGGAGCATCCTCTCTAAAGTGCATATACAGCCGCAAGATCTATTACTGTGGACTCATTGGTCTTTTAATCCCTTCCTGCCACTCTTATCCCCTTCTCCAATTTGCTTGATATGTATCTTTGTCCATAAGGAAGGAACTGTTGCCAAATACATCTGCATTGCACCATATATATAACAGTTTTTTTCTATTGTGTATCTATGTCCAGCTTTACTACCCTTAGCATGTCCTTCTGGTATTTTATTACATTGGTAAACATTTCAAAAAAAGTTTAAAGTGAAGTTTCTGTAACATAGTGATCTTTATTATTGAGCTACTTTTAGGACATCTTCAAGAGGATTTCCACTTTCCCAAAGTGGCCTCCCACAGCAAATCAGCAGAAGTGTTTTGCTCGGAACCCCTCAGGCACCTGTTTGAACTCAGCAGCCAAGGAGCTCTAGGGCTACTGGGGATTAGCACATCCGATTAGCCTTTTCTTCAATTACTTTCCCAGAACCACAGCAGAAAATAAGGAGATTTCTCCAAAATCAAGGGATAGTTCTCACCAGAACAAGTTTCCCCATTGGAAGGTTTCCCTATTGACTTGCCTAAATGCACACAAATTGTATGGACCGAGTCGTCCTTGCCCTGTCTGTTGCTAAACATAATCAACCACTACACCTCTCAAAAAAGAAGATCTAGAAGGGTGTAGGCAGGTGCAGTCTATTTTCCCCACTGCAGGTGGCGCTAATCTGCAATGGCACTGCAGAGGGAGAGGAAGTCAAGCGGGACCTAGTTCCTCTATGGTTTTCTGGGTCACAAGGGGGCAGCTATCCTATTGGATGCTGGTGCCCCATGTGACTCTCACGGCCTTCAAAGTTCAAGATCCTGGCTCCTGGGTTAGGCATGCATTTCGCATGTGGCTAGAGTAGTGACAGGTCACCCGTCTGTCAGGGACAGTGCTTAGCTTCAGGGAGAGGTTCCTGAGAAGCACAGAAAGTGTAGGGACCAGCCAACCTTCCTAGAAGCCTCCCTACTTGGGTACAGACCAGCTAGGCCGCATTCCACCCCTTGAGACAGACATAGACAATGCACCTGAGACTGCTACTGCTTATCACTGTTACATCCTGTGAGTGCTCCCAGTCAGGCTGCGGTCCCATTGGGCTTGTTGTATTTTGCTGAACTTCAATTACAATATATATCTCTGTTCTCTGCTGTAGAAATCTGAGTATTTTCTGCCACCGCACTACTCTGCACCTACTGACGAGGGGGCTTTGAGATAATATAGATAGTAGCTATAGCAGTTGTAAAGGTAAAAGGTTTTTTACCTTAATGCATTATCTGCATTAAGATACAAAACTTTTTAATAGAAGCTCTCCCTCTGCCCCCAAATACTCACTTGAGCCAGGTCTTGATCATTGGCTCCTGCTGCTGTTAGTCAACACCTGTGAACAGAGAGCAAGTGGCAAGACTAAGGTGGGCTGAGTGCCCTTATAGACACAGACAGCCCGGCTTGGGATCAAGCACACGTGAGTGCCCCCATAGGAAGCAGCTTCCTATGGGGGCACTCACTACGGGAGGAGCCAGGAGAGCTGGCAGGGGATCTGAGAAGAGGAGAAATGGGGCTGCTCTGTGCAAAACCATTGTACAGAGCAGGTAAGTATGATATGGATATTATTTTAATTAAAAAAAAAATCAATCTTTACAATCACTTAACCACTTCTGGACTGGAAGGTTTTCCCCCTTAATGACGGGGCCATTTTTGCGATTCGGCAATGCATTACTTTAACTGACAATTGCACAGTCGCGCGGCGCTGTACCCTTATAAAATTGATGTCCTTTTTTCCCACACATAGAGCTTTCTTTTGGTGGTATTTGATCACCTGTGAGATTTTTATTTTTTTCGCTATAAACAAAAAAGGAGTTCCAAGTCTGAAAAAAAATATATATATATTTTTTTTTTTTTTACTTTCTGCTATATAACATTCCCAATAAAAAAAAATAAAAAATCAAATTTTTTCATCATTTTAGCCTAATATGTATTCTGCTACATGTTTTTGGTAAGAAAAAAAAAAAATCCAAATAAGTGTATATTGATTGGTTTGCGCAAAAGTTATTGCATCTACAAACTAGGGGAAAGATTTATGCCACTTTTATTTTATTTTTTTTACTAGTAATGGCGACGATCAGCGATTTTAAGCAGGACCGCGACATTGCGGCGGACAGATCGAACACCTAACTGACATTTTTTACACTTTTGGGGGAGACCACTGACAATACTACAGTAATCAGTGCTAAAAACATGCACTGTTAGTGTACTTATGACACTGGCAGGGAAGGGGTTAACACCAGGGGGCGATAAAAGGGTTAAATGTGTCCCTAGGGGGTGCTTTCTAGCTGTGGGGGGTGGGCTTGCTGCATGAACACAGACACCTGTGTTCCTAAATAAGAGGAACACAGGATCCCTGTGTTCATAACTGACAGAACAGCGGTCTACCATGTTTACAACGGCAGACCGCCATTATCTCTCCACAGGGAGCGATCGCGGGTGCCCGGTGGCACTCGCGGCTGCCTGACTTGCTAATTGGCTCCCCCTGTGGCGAATGGGCATGCCATACAGTTACATAGTTTCGCAGGACAGGGCCGACCTGCCGCAGTATATGTACTGCTGGTGGTCAGTAAGTGGTTAACCACATGCTGACTATATACTGTATACGCAGGGCCGTCTTTACCGCGGGGCAAACCGGGGCAACTGCCCAGGGCCCAATCTTTATTGAGGAGCTCAAAGCAGCTGCCGCTTGAACCCGCACATTGGGGCCCCGATGACGGTATTGCAGAGCGCACGGAGGCTGCATTCCCGAGCAAGCCAGCAGAGAGGGAGCGGGACTTGGAGCTCCGCGTCCACTGATGCTCTGACCCCCGCCCCATGCATAATGTTCAGATCAGTGCGGCTGTAGGAAGAGCAGTGATCGGAGTGGGAGCCCCGCCCCCAGACCTCTGTATTCCCCTGCCAGTTTAGAGGGGGTCAGAGCATCAGTGGAGCTCCCAGTCCCGCTCCCTTGCTGCATCCTGTCTGGTAGGATTCTATGCAGAATCACGTACCTGAACGTGATTCTGGACTTCCAGGTCTGACACACACATGTGCTCCTCCGGCAACCCGCTCCCGCTGTGATTGAACTGTCGATTGTTCGGGAGACAAGGAAAGTAACATGTAAACAAGGCAAATCGCCGTTCTGTAACAAGGGATGGCTGTGATCCTGTGTTTCTGCTAAGCAGGAACACGGATCTCTGCCTTCCCACAGTACAAGCACCCCCCACACAGTTAATAAGCACTCCCTAGGAACACATTTAACCCTTTGATCCCCCCTGATGTTAACCCCTTCCCTGCCAGTGTCATTAGTACAGTGACAGTGCATATTTTTAGCACTGATCATTGTATTAGCGTCCCCCGTCCCCAAAAAAGTGTCACTTAGTGTCCGATTTGTCCGTCGCAATATTGCAGTCCCCACTATAAGTCGTTGATCACTGCCAATACTAGTAAAAAAAATTAAAAATTCCATAAATCTATTCTATAGTTTGTATACGCTATAACGTTTGCGCAAAACAATCAATATACGCTTATTGGTATTTTTTTTTACCAAAAACATGTAGCAGAATACATATTGGCCTAAATTTATGAAGAAATTCGATTTTTCTATTTTTTATTGAATATGATTTATAGCAGAAAGTAAGAAATATTGTTTTTTTTTTTTATTTTATTTTTTTTATTTATAGCTAACAAAAAAAAACTGCAGAGGTGATCAAATACTACTAAAAGAAAGCTCTATTTGTGGGGGAAAAAGGACATACAGCATTGCACAACTGCGCAATTTTCAGGTAAAGTAAGGCAGTGCCGTATCGCAAAAAATGGTCTTGAAGGGTGTAAACCTTCCGGGTGGCAAGTGGTTAATGTACTCTAATCTTGCATACAGAGAGACACAGTGCTCCGAGTAAGGCATAACTGTTCTTGGAAATTCTCATGGATGTGCCAACTTCACTACAGGGCTCTATCCCCATTCCGCTGTTGGCTTGTATTTCTCTCCACCGAACCCTGAATGTAAACAAAGGTTGGGATACTGGTGATGCCATTTCCCAAAAAATGTCTATATTTGGGAATTGATGAGACACACAGGAGGCAGACCTGTTGGAGAACAAGTCTTGAGGCCGAAACACCTTTTGGGTGGCTGGAACCTAATGGGGAACTGAGAGAGTAGATCCTTTTCAGGTCCACCTTGATTTTGACAAGAGTGCATGACAGTGGAAGGATTACATAGCTACAGGTATGGAATCCATCCACTGAAATGTCCTGTCAATCAAAAGCCTCCTGAAAATGTGTGTTATATGTATTGAATGGAGCTTAGCAGAGCTGTTGCATATATCAGTATAAATGGGAGGAAGTAACTGCGCTACACTATGCTAAAAGTGGTTCTGGAGCAGCAACTGAAAAGTCAGATATACACCAAATAAAACCAATAAAAGTTGCGCTAAAAAATGTGAAACATGAAAAATTGACAATCGTAATAAACCAAGTGAATATAAATTATGTAATTGAAAAGCAATGAATATGGTGAAAGGTCAATATTCGAACACCAGTGACTGTCCAACATATAATAAGAATGTGAGTCTTCCAACGTCAGAAGGTAACACAAAATAATATTCATGAGTTGATGTAATATCCACCACCAAATGGAGTATCCACATCCGCTGGGTTAATCTGCTTACCAGAACAACCTGACCTTAATAATAGCGTCAATAACGCTTGTAACAATATGAGCCTGGGCATCTAACTTCAATAAAGATCGCAGGGCGCTCCTCTTAGACCTCACTCCAACCAGACTGACAACACTGCTGTCCAAAGGTGTCTCTGTGCATCCAGAGTGTAGGCACTCTAATACAGGAGGTGTGTTACTGGCCAGATTACGCTCCCCTTCCAGAGGCCCACCACTGGCTTCATGGCAATCACTTTAGCGATCAACTTCTGTGATTTGGTCTACATCGCAGGCTTTGGTTATCCAAAATTTTTAATGATACAGAGCCTATTCACTACTATGGCAAGAGCAGTTGATGCCAAACCACCCCCCCCCCCCCATAGCCAGCAATAGGTCCGGCGCCCCATAGTGGGCTTTAAATGGTAATTTTTATTTTCTTTGAAGATGCTGATTGGGGGGGGCGGCGCCCCTGCGCCCCTATCGTCCGGCTCTGCGGAAAGCTCCCGCCAAAACAAATTGGAAATATGAAGTCATGTATTAGACAGAATGAGGAGAGCCTGAACCTTCAGAATGCCCATATATCAACCTTCATTGGAGAAGAATAGCCCACAGGTTTAATACAGAAATTGCAGTGTCCCATTTTTCCAACTTTGCTTTTTGGAAACCTTTTCATCTGAACCTGTCTATTTTAAAAGAACGCCTGTGAGCAGAGTGCAGCATGTTGAGCTGGTGGCAGAAATCACACGGAACCCATGTTATGTGAACTGTATATTATATTGTAGAACATCACAACCGAATACAACTAGGAACACCCGTCTGGAGCCACTTACAGGGATAGTTACAGCCAGAGGCGTAACTAGATACCTCAGGGCCCTGGTGCAAGAAACCATGACGGGCCCCCATGACCCACTGGTCTCAGGGCAGTTTCCTCTGGTCTGATTTGGGCCTTTCCCACTGATCCCCTTGGTTACAAGTGGGGCCAAACTCTAGTCACTCCACCATTGTCTCCCTTCCAATAATCGCACACACACAGAGCTTACCTTCGCCAATTGCACACACGGGGCTCACCTCCTCCGATCGCACACACAGGACTTAACTCCACAATTTGCACACACAGGGCTCACCTCAACCGATCGTACACACAGGGCTCACCTACATCAAAACCACTGCAGGAATTAACCTATTGGAGGAATACAGACTCTCCATCTTCTTAGTCCAAGTCGCTTTGTTCTCTGTGACCTCAAAATGAAGTTCCCAAGTGGTGACAAAGGATGGGATGAGGTGCAGTAATGGGGGGGGGTCTGATCTGGCGTGCCAGTCAGAGTAGTAGCAGAGGGATTACATGAGGAGGAATGGGTGTAGCAGATGAAGGGACAATAATATGGGCAGCCCTGGGGGAGGGTGGGCAGCAGGCTAAGAAACAACTCCAAAAAGAAGCTGGCAGAGGAAGGAGAGGAGTTTGAGATGTGCTAATCCTGCCCACCCTGCCCCCACATCTCATGAGCCCCCCCATACAGGGACTCACGGGGCTCTGGGTGCTGCAGCTGGCATCTGTGAGTGGCTCTGCAGCCGTAACAGGTAGCAGAGTCAGCTCACTGTGGTGTACTCTGAGCTTGTGTCTGGGGGAGGAGGAGTAGGGAGAGGAGATGGCTGATGTCTGAGGGTGCTGTATCCATGCTGGGAGCAGTTCAGGGACAGCAAGGGTTTCTGCACGGAGGGTGTTCTGCAAAGGCTGAATGCAGTACAGGCCCTGTGTCCAGAAATCCTACTGAGCAATCACCGTTGGAGTCCCCCAGTGATCCCAGGGTCCTTTACTCCCACAGCAGGTCCCTTTTCTGCTGTCTTGGGTCCCCCGTGGTGACAGAATACCAGGGCCCAGTCTCAACTGCGACCTTTGCGACCCTTGTAATTCCGCCACTGGTTACAGCGGTTCTGTACTTGAAGAGATGCCAACAGCTTCTGCTATGAGAAGCGAGTATGCAGTCTGGCCGGTCTGACCGAAACGGGAGGCTTCCTGATTGATGATAGTGTAGTCCCAGCACCTTTCCTACTCCTCTAGAACCTCACCCTGCTGCTATGCGCTGTCCCTAACAGATGAGGAACCTATCCCTCCACTAATCACTGGCATAATGTGCACCAAGTCAGGGGGCCAGGGGCTTAAATAGGCTCTGCAGTCACCCAAGATGGCTGCAGAGGTCACGCAGAGCCCCGGCGTCCAATCAGACAGCTGTTCTCCTGGTGACCTCAGGAAGTCATAGAGGAACTAAGTTCTCTACAACTTCTTTACCTCGCTGTATTGCTACTTTAGTTCAGCGCCACCCACAGGGAAAAATACAGACTGCACCTGCTTACACACCAGTCAATATAATTTGATTGTACAATGAGAAATTAAAATGTTAGTATTGGTAAAGCAGAAGTTTAGTTAAAAATGTTTTTTTGGGATACAGCACCAAACACAATAGGTATGTGCAATGGCTTGTATCCCGTTGCTCATGGGAGTGTAGCAAGATCAGTTCTATGAATGGTGGAGGAGGCATGATGGGGACTGGAGAGTAATGCAACTTTCCTGATTTGGACCTGCTGCTGTTATCCTTCACAGAGCCAGGGCAATATCTGGCAGCTGGGAAGAAGACATAGCATTGAAGACATAGCATTGGAGTTGTTTCTTAGCCTGCTGCCCACCCTCCCCCAGGGCTGCCCATATTATTGTCCCTTCATCTGCTACACCCATTGCTCCTCATTGAGGACAGATGCAGACAACTGCAGGTAATGGGATACACACCTTTACACATACCTATGTGTGTATAGTGCTGATTTACAAAAACAAATCCTAATAAAATGAAGCTTTAATGTAATCCAGAGGGAGAAGCTAAAATTATAAACTAAGCACTTCAGTGGAAAACTGGAATTTAGATAGGGGCACTGGGAGATTCAAGAGTTCACATTTTTTCTTCCAGCACAAAGCATTCTGCCAACACAAGGCGTTCATCCTTTGACCTATCCCTGATTGACTAGTGTGTCTAGGAGCAGATTACATGTACCAGTAGGGTACTGCCCTGGTATTGTGCTCCCACCTTCCTGGGTGTTTTAGTTCCCTGTCTACCAGCTATTTTTCAGATAGGGAGAAGCTAGGACAGGGGTTGTTCGTAAGAAACAGATGAAACTGTAAGTCATGCACATTTTTCCCCTTGGGGGACAAATTAATTGACTTTGGGCCAGGAGTCCAGGAAGGGAGAGCAGATGCAATCAGGATAATCACCTCAGCACAGCAAAAGCATTGCAGCAACCCTTCATTGACACCCATCAAATAGAAACAGTTGTATAAGACTATAACTATTTGGGGAATTTTTACATAATTTTAACTTAATTAATTTATGTTTAGACTGCAATCTGTAAAGTCCAATTTAAAATTGAATCTGTAAACTAAATAGTTATTCTGCAATAAACCTAAAATCAAGGAATATTTTGTTAATATTTTCAGTATTGGTATTCAGCATATGGAGTGAAGCTCTAATTTTCTAACAGCCAATTATGTTTAGTCATGCTGCTGTTATATGTGCTGGATTGGTCACAAGGTTTCTGTGAGATGCAAAGGGCACAGTCAATACCTAGGGCAGTGATGGCGAACCTTGGCACCCCAGATGTTTTGGAACTTTATTTCCCATGATGCTCATGCACTCTGCAGTGCAATTGAGTATCATGGGAAATGTGGTTCCAAAACATCTGGGGTGCCAAGGTTTGCCATCACTGACCTAGGGGGTACAGAGAAATCTAGCAATTGGTTCAGGATGGGAGTGAGTGGTGGTTTAGTAATGAAGGGTCCATCAGAAGTGCCCCTATTCTTATGGGTCTCAGGTGTTTGGAAGGCATCTCCTATGGATTAGACCTGAAACTGCTGTGAGTTGAGGACTTGTGATCAAAGTGTATTTAGTGATTTCTGACCAGGTCTAGGTACAAAGTAATGTAGAATCTGAATTGTGTAGAGTGGGATCAGAATGAATCTGAATTGTGTAGAGTGGGATCAGAACCTCAAATCACCACCCATGCAAAGATAAACCATGAGCCCCCGTGCTAGGAACTGGCTTAACAACCCAGCCACCAAATGGTCTTCTTACATGCTGCATGCAACAGACTTCCTAGCCAGCCAAGAGTTTGCAGATAGGGCACTGCTCTCGAGGAGAGGCTAAGGAGCACCATGTCACTGCTTTGTCCTCTACAGTAAACCCCCCTCCATTGCGGGGGTTACGTTCCGGACCCAGCCGCGAAAAGTGAAATTCCGCGAAATAGAAAAACCCTATTAAAATGCATTGTAGGCATGTTTTTTTTACTGTCACTGTACGTGTAAAAGCATTTTAAGGTCTTTAAACACACTTTTAAAACAATAGAAACTCATTTAAACACATAAAAGATACTAAGAGACATAGCAAGAGCTATGGAAAACACAAAAATATTTCATTTTTAATGATTTATATAGTAAAATAACATTACAAAAAAAACCGCGAATTACCGGGACCGCAAAAACTGAACCGCGATGGAGCGGGGGATTACTGTACTTGGAATCTAAGATTTGATGCTACATAAAATATGGAAGAATTGCTGCTGAGCTTCCTAAGGAAGTACATTTCAACCCAGTCTTCTACCCTGCTGTATAATCTTACCACAAAACAGGTGGTGGTTGTGCAGTCACATGTTCATAGGATGGAGGATACTTCCCCAGGGTAAACATTCAGGTCAAAAGGGGAGACTGAAGGATTCTATACTAATATAATATACTATACTAATATTATACTAAATAATACTATTAATAATAATAATAATAATATACTAAAACATTTTCCTCAATGGTAACCCTTGAAATTATTTTCAGGACTCAGGGAACCCATGCTAAAACCAATTTATTAGGGGTACTGAGAAAAACATGGTGGCTTGTGGGAACAATTTCCCCCCTTACAGCATTAGTCTGGATGTCATGCCACTAGTTCTGCCAAATGGCATTGCCCTTGGATCTATGCAAGCATCATCAAATGGGATGTCAATTAGCCACTTCTCATGGAACTTCTAGCAAACTCTGGAGCAACCTTAGGATTCCACAGAACCCTTGTTCAGAATAGCTGTTATATACTAAGGTCCTGAGCAGTGCCATCTTAAGAGCATTAAAGGGCCCCGGGCACTGCAGTGCACTGGGGCCCTGACTACATAATCATCCACAAGAATAAAAATGCAAATTATCGATAATGCAATATTTATTGGTACAGCAGTGCCAGGCTAATGACAGCTTCCAAGTTTGGCGGCTGGGTCAAGTGAACACACACACGGACGGGGGTCAGACTCGACTCTCCTGTGTGTGCCTGTTCCCGTGGAGGCAGACAGACATTCCTGCAGTTGTAGGCTCCCCCTCCATGGCCCAAGTGGCCTGACAGCAGCGCAGGGCCGACAGGCGCTTGCCACCTGCTAAGTTCGGCGGCGGAATGCACACGGGAATCGGGACTATTGCTTGGTTAGGGCTGGGTTGCTGGGCAGGTGGGCCCCCCTGGGAGAGTGGGGCCCCCGGGCAACTGCCCAGCATGCTCATTCGGTAAGATGGCCCTGGTCTTGAGTTGGGTAAGTAAGGACAAGGGAGGTTATGCAATGCTTAAGAGTGCAAAGTTCAGGTATAAACCAGGAATAAAGCTCAGATCATTTGATAAATTGGGAGTTCTCCATGCTCTGTATGAGCTCTGTTGTCAGTGACGTTTTTTTGGATACTTTCAATCATCATACTTTTGTTGGGCTTAGTAACTTGTTTCAACTGTCTTTTATATTTTATATTCTGTCCAGTAAACTGGAAATGTAGAAGCTGATTGGTCAATTAAAGTTAGTGTTTTCAGTTATTTCACTTAAGAGACAGAATGCATGATGTGAAGGAAAGTGCAATACGTCAGCCTTAGCAAACAATTTCTCCCTCCCTTGCTTTTTTTTTTTTTTAATTATCTAAGTTAAACTAAAATAGCATCTATAACTACATGCACATTTGTGCGTTTACATGTGCCAGGACTTTAGTTCTCCACACCTGTCAAATTTGGCAGAGTTGACAAAGGGGAGATCGCATCTCCTGTACTCATTTGAAAGCGCTAACACTTGTTAAAAGAACTGAATGCTGCTTGCACTATTTCACACTTTCAGTGTACACTAAAGACCCCCTTATGTACAGGAGATGCAATGCTGATGTTTAAAAACCTCTGAGCTCAGCTATATCTCTATGCTGACCATATATAGTGGCTTGAATATATAAAAATGGATGTTTGTAACTGAAACAAGCCTGGTTGGTTTCAGTAGATAGAAAAACTACTTTCCCCTCATTTTAAAAATGAATCATTTATCATCTTGTGCTAAAAACCTGTCTATGTCACCCAGTATGTAGGCTATTATAGAGTGGCAAAATAAGTCATACAAACTTTAATATAGCACTGTTTAGAAAAAAGAAACAAAAATTACCTCCAACCCAATACATTAAAATAATTTTGACAATGTTGTCAATTGCTAAGAGCAAGTCCTAACAGCACATAAAATTAGGCACTAAAAGAATGGCATATCACCCAGATGGACCATATTTGGTGGACTAGCCCCTACTGTTCCATTCTTCCTAAAATAAACAAATGTCCTACAAGGACAGTCTATTTCCCTCATTATGACCATTGAAGATGTGTAGATACAGGAACCTGAACACAGATATGTCAGAAAACAGAGTACCCCAAAGATAAAAAAAAAAAAAAATTAAGATGGTTTAGATCTCCAGTATTCGCCGATACAGATATATCAGTTTTGGGTGGACTAATCATTTAAGTATATTGGTATATACAGTATAGCAAAGTATACACCCAATAATGCAAATTTTCAGAAATAATTGTGTTTTTCAGTTTGTATCATCTAATCAGGTGCAGTATGGGAAAATATGCACATTTAGAATCTGGCTGGTTGTTATGAACAACACTAGGGTGGAAATACAATTTTCCAAGTTGTACAGCTGCACAGGGGCCCTCTAGGGCTTAGGGGCCCATTTATACTAGATGTGGCTTGGACAGCTGCTGGGACCTTATCTGTTTGTCATACGTGTAGAAAACAACAAGAGAAGGGCGCACCGACCTTGTGCATTACCACTTAAAAGTTTATTAAAATCAAAGAAGGGTAGTGTACAATATACTCACAAACGTAGCATATGAACAAGCATATAGGAAATGGGCACCGCTCGCTTCCAGGACACTTCTCTACTGCCGGATAACGTGATGGCGTCCTCCAGTGGCGATCTTGGCTCTGAGGAAGAGGGTCCTCCCTCGAAACGCGTTAGTCACATCAGGTTTTGAGGACGCCATCACGCTATCCAGCAGTAGAGAAGTGTCCTGGAAGCGAACGGTGCCCATTTCCTATATGCTTGTTCATATGCTATGTTTGTGAGTATATTGTACACTACCCTTCTTTGATTTTAATAAACTTTTAAGTGGTAATGCACAAGGTCGGTGCGCCCTTCTCTTGTTGTTTTCTTGTAGTGCCTTTTGGATACCCTTGGTCCTGAGGGGGGCAGCAAGACCACTTTATTTGTGTCATAAAACCGCCTAGAACATTCACCTTCCCGCATACCACTTGAGCGCAGGACAGATATTGTTGTTTTTTGTCATACGTGTAGACCTGGGCACTGCTCACTTCTATGACTAGTGAAATGCTAAAGACATCCTTCATGATGCATTTGATTCCAGAGCCAATCATCCGTCATTTGTGGATGTTCAGAAACATGAATACAGAGGTGGACAGCCATGGCTCCTGTCACCCTCCAATTGCTTTGTTCAGGCTTCCTGGCTGGCCCACACCAGTCATATTTGCCAGAATCTGCTGATTCTAGCCACAGAAATTCACTGTCCGGGCCTATTTTGATGTGTGAATAAGGCCTAAATCGTTTCCTTGACTTAGTATTCTGTTCAGTGTATGGATTGAGAGGTGTCTGTTAAGGTGATATGAGCATCTTTGATGGATACCTCCAGGCAGATATACCTGTACCAAGCATGTCAACATGGGAGGAGACTATAGAAAAGCTCATAACATGATGAAGGAAATAAAGACTTATAATATATTATTAATATATTATAATTTTTTTAAAGATTTCCGTTACAGTGTGAAAAAGTTAGAACATCAGTCAGGTTTAAATTGCCGTGTCTATGGCATAGATGTCTCTATTCTTCAAATAATTAAGAAGCAAGATGGAATCTTCTCAGCAGCAACACAGACTGCAATAAAAAGTTGAGGTCCTAATCCTTTCCCACTAGATATACAGTGTATAATTAAAAAGAAAAATTGGTTGGAGCTTGGCTGTACATCTTCCAGCTGACCTAGAGGCATGATTCCCTAGAAAAAAATTGGACTCCTTGGCTAGCCAAAGGGAGGTCTGTTCCAGCCTTGACCGCCAATACTCCAGCCGGCTTTGTTCTCCAAGAAGTTTCCTGCTATAGGCTCTCCCAGGTGGTGGGAGAATAAAGGCTGCCGAGCCAACACTGACAGGTGCTGTAGACCATGTTTACTCTAACAGTGCAAAGCAAAAGTTTTATTTCAGCATACAGCATCGGTGAGTGTTGGAAGTGCTAAACCAAGTGCTGGCCATACATATAGCAATTTTATAGAGTAATCCAACTTTCAATTACATTTTCTGTCAAAATTGCGAAGTTATCAGAAGACAAGAAAAGGTGGTTTCGGCTGACCACAAGGAGATGGAATAGGAATTGCCCCAATCCAATCTGGTGGAAAAATCGGATCCATTTTACCAATTTGATCTTTAATTCAGCTTGAAGCTGTCAATTTATAGCAATGCAGTACAAACATCTGAATGGCATCTTAAACTGTTGAATCTACTGCATACTGTTTCAAAGGTTTTTCCAGTACTATAACCTAGCTTCACGTGACATAATTCCTTTAAAGACCTTTTCCATTCCTTAATAAAAAGAGGAAATTCTATGCATATACACTCCACCCTATCTGGTATGCTATGGTCTGGAGCCAGGAGCTCAGTGCTAACAGCACCACTATTAGCTTCACTATAATGGTTTTGGCACCCAGAAGAAGTGAAACTATAACTTATGCTGGCCATACACAGTTAGTTTGTTTCTTGTTTTGCTTAGCTGAACATAAAAACTAACATATTATGTAGATGGAGGCATCCCCCCCGCCAAGACATTGTAATCTGACAGTGCCACCCCCAAATGACAGAATACACCGATCAGCGGCTGTAGCAGATTGGCTGTAGCCAATGATCATCTGACCTGCCCCTTTGACAGAAGTCAATTCAGAAATCAACTTCTCTTGAGCAGGGAAGGCCACAAACTGATGAAAGATTATCTGGTCCCTGCTGGACCGGCAAAATTTCAATCAGTTTATGGGTGGCTTTACTCTAGCCCCGAAGGTGAGTCCTTAACCATTAAAGGTTTAGTGCACCCAAAATTTATATTTCAGTTTCAGCAGATGCTGGGGAGTTAGGTTACTGGATACATTCTTATATCTCTTGGGGACCCAACAGATAAGATACAGTGCCTTGCGAAAGTATTCAGCCCCCTTTGCGACCTTTTGCCACATTTCAAGTTTCAAACATAAAGATATAAAACTGTAATTTTTTGTGAAGAATCAACAACAAGTGGGACACTTGTTGTTAACAAATAAAAAACTGAAAAATTGGGCGTGCAAAATTATTCAGCCCCTTTACTTTCAGTGCAGCAAACTCTCTCCAGAAGTTCAGTGAGATCGCAGAATGATCCAATGTTGGCCTAAATGACTAATGATGATAAATAGAATCCATCTGTGTGTAATCAAGTCTCCGTATAAATGCACCTGCACTGTGATAGTCCCAGAGGTCCGTTTAAAGCGCAGAGAGCATCATGAAGAACAAGGAACACACCAGGCAGGTCCGAGATACTGTTGTGGAGAAGTTTAAAGCCAGATTTGGATACAAAAAGATTTCCCAAGCTTTAAACATCCCAAGGAGCACTGTGCAAGCGATAATATTGAAATGGAAGGAGTATCAGACCACTGCAAATCTACGAAGACCTGGCCGCCCCTCTAAACTTTCAGCTCATACAAGGAGAAGACTGATCAGAGATGCAGCCAAGAGGCCCATGATCACTCTGGATGAACTGCAGAGATCTACAGCTGAGGTGGGAGACTCTGTCCATAGGACAACAATCAGTCGTATTCTGCACAAATCTGGCCTTTATGGAAGAGTGGCAAGAAGAAAGCCATTTCTTAAAGATATCCATAAAAAGTGTTGTTTAAAGTTTGCCACAAGCCACCTGGGAGACACACCAAACATGTGGAAGAAGGTGCTCTGGTCAGATGAAACCAAAATCAAACTTTTTGGCAACAATGCAAAACATTATGTTTGGTGTAAAAGCAACACAGCTCATCACCCTGAACACACCATCCCCCCTGTCAAACATGGTGGTGGCAGCATCATGGTTTGGGCCTGCTTTTCTTCAGCAGGGACAGGGAAGATGGTTAAAATTGATGGGAAGATGGATGGAGCCAAATACAGGACCATTCTGGAACAAAACCTGATGGAGTCTGCAAAAGACCTGAGACTGGGACGGAGATTTGTCTTCCAACAAGACAATGATCCAAAACATAAAGCAAAATCTACAATGGAATGGTTCACAAATAAACATATCCAGGTGTTAGAATGGCCAAGTCAAAGTCCAGACATGAATCCAATCGAGAATCTGTGAAAAGAACTGAAAACTGCTGTTCACAAACGCTCTCCATCCAACCTCACTGAGCTCCAGCTGTTTTGCAAGGAGGAATGGGCAAAAATTTCAGTCTCTCGATGTGCAAAACTGATAGAGATGTACCCCAAGTGACTTACAGCTGTAATCGCAGCAAAAGGTGGCGCTACAAAGTATTAACTTAAGGGGGCTGAATAATTTTGCACGCCCAATTTTTCCGTTTTTTATTTGTTAAAAAAGTTTGAAATATCCAATAAATTTTGTTTCACTTCATGATTGTGTCCCATTGTTGCTGATTCTTCACAAAAAATTACAGTTTTATATCTTTATGTTTGAAGCCTGAAATGTGGCAAAAGGTCGCAAAGTTCAAGGGGGGCGAATACTTTCGCAAGGCACTGTATCTGTGCTTGAGCTCCTAGGTCTACATACTTGTGTGTTATTATAATGAGAGGGTCCTTCTCTCCCTGTGGAATTTTGTATGCATTTTATACAATGCGGATTGCCATAGGAAGAGTTGAGACATGCAACACATTTTGGGAACAACCTAGGTAGAAGCTGGAAATTATAGCAGGGCAATAGTATTCTCAGGCTCCACACATACCTGAACAATTACTTTTGAGTGGGTTCAAACGTGTAAATAACTCACTATATTCTTCTCTAATAGCCTTTGCACTGAAAAACTGCAGGTCCTCCGCATAAACTCATTACCAAATTCCAAGTGCCAAAAGCTAGTGATGAGCATAATGGCCAAAGTCTGATTCTACCCAAACTTGCAAAGTTAATCAAAACTTTTCAGAATTTAATGTTGGGGCACAATTCTTATGTTCGAAGGTGCTAGGCAAGACGGCCTTTTTGTAAAAAAATAAAAAAAACAACCCCCCCCCCAAAAAAAAAAAAAACTTTGGGCGACTTGTCATACAGTTTTAAAGTAAAACTGTTTTTTTTTGGATAGAGTAAAGGAAGGTTTCGTTTTTTTCTTTCAATTGTGTACCATTGGGGAGATTTCCCCTAACTTTCTGCCCCGTAGCCAAAACAAGAAGTAAGGGAATCTGAGGGTATCACCAGGTCTCTGCATCCTACTCACCCCTTTTTCTGTGAATTGCTCTGTGGTGCTATTGACAGGCAGTCAAATCATTGCTGGCAGGGAGGAACAAAACCATCTAGTGGTAGAAATGAAAGTGAAATCTTTTTTTTTTTTGTAGAACTTTGGGGATGAATCAAAGAGACAGAAGTCATAGAGAAATGTATTCCGAAAAATATTAGAGCCTCCCACTATCCTGAAGAACTCCTCTGACATGACACTTGAAGAAGAACAGGCCAGCACCTCAAGCAAATTTTAGGACAGCAGTCCATTTTAAACACCCAGTAGTCTACAGTATAAGGTTCTTTCTCTTTATGGCGTCAACGCCTTGGATCCCAGACAATCTCTGACCATCAAGATGTGTTGCCTGTGGCAGAGTGGTTTAGAACCAGCATTCTAAAAGTGCCTAGGGATGAGCTCAATGTTTGGTCCAAACACAAGCTCAGACTGAACTTCAGATGTTCTGGTGTGCATCTGCTATTTTTACCACTACTATCTATGACAGCTTCCTATCTTTCTACCTGGCACATACTGCACCTATAGAATCCAATGACATCACCCATTTACTGGCCGGGAATCCCTAGCCATGTAAACAAACGTCAGGATAGCGTGACACCGACCAAAAATTACCACATAACCATATTTGGGCAATGACATTGATTGAGTATAGCTGTGGCCATATTTGGTCAATGACGTCATCTGGGTTATTAACCAAATTTGGCCACAGATACCTACTTTTAGCAGTGGAGCCTGGGAGATGTCATTCAGTGCTATAGACAAAGAGGTATTGACTTGTTAAAGCCACATCTGGAATAGGTACTAAAAGAACGTGTGCTGACTAATTCAGAACCCGCCTATAGAAAACCCAACTTTATAGGCTCAGTATAGGAGGCCACACATAGCTATAAAACAATATACATTTATTGATACACATATCAAATCAAAGATTAAGAACATGGACTCAGAGGCCTCAAAACAAAACAATACATTAGAAATACCCTACTGATGGTATCGGAAGTCTTTGAATAGATAACATTAACAAGCATATTGCATATAGTTGTAAATTGTGTATACTTTCAAAACCAGATATACCAGGTCAACGTTCAGCCAATTAATGGCTTCTTTACGACCCAATAAAGCAGGCAAACAAAGCAACAATCAAGATAATATATCAGAAGGTGTCCACCAGTATAGCCTGGGGGCGGGCATAGGGGTATCAGAATCATTCAGTGCGAACCGAAACTACACCACGTACAGCATAAAGGTGCAGGGATTGAAATACTAAATTGGGGTTTCACCCAAAAAATGGAGGAATGTTTGGAAGGAAAAAATGGAGGAATGTTGATCACTATTGTATGGTGATTACAGGAAACCCGGGTAAGAGGCCAGTAGTATCGGAGAGGGCAGCAAAAATGTGTTTAGTTCCAAGGACGCCTTCTGATCCACCATCTTAATTGTTGTCTTTAATTGTTTTATTAGTATATGTCTCCAAGACAGTGCTTCACCCTAATTTGTTGGACAATCCCTTGCCTATTAGCCTATAAGATGTCGATTACCATTTTTTTTTAACATTCACTGTATATCTTCTTGACTTCAGAGGAGTCAGGATTTGGCACCCAAGCCTTTGTCATGTTCTTCGAACCCACCTCGAACTGCACCCAGATACATTCAGTTCATCCCTAATAGTGACAAAAGTGGAAAATGCTTTTCCATCTTGTGTATCAGAATGGCTGCTTTTTGTCTCAAGCAGAGATACATTTGACATTGTGAAAACTCAGAAGCACAATTGAGAGACAGTTGCCACCAAACAACAGAAACTGCCTAAAAAAGGACCTTCATAGTGGGATCACCATGCATTCAGTCAATAAACCCAGCATACTTAAATTGATGGAACAAATCTTTTGAAATGACATCAACATGTACAGATTATATGAGATTTAATGATTGGATGCTAATCTATTTGAAATAGATTTTTGGTCTTTCTGCTTGTTCACTATGATAAATAAACCGGCTTCAGTTTTGTATCTAGTTGACAAACTATGACTGTTATTATGTTCTGGATTTCCAGACATTTTGTTAGAATACAGAAGTCAGGGGAACCGTTGTTTGAGGTTTTGGAAAAAACGCAATGTTCTCGACTTAACAAACATATTTTGCTTATTATAGCGATGATGGTACAGTTTAGTTACATAAATTGTCAGATGCCAGTAACTATGACTCTGCAATTTGAATCTCATATGTACAGGAGCAGATTTTCGTTCCAAATTGGTAGATCCAAAAATTTTATGTTCCTCAGAAGGACACAAATTGTCACATAAAAAGGTAAATCAAGAGTTTTCATGTTCTTGAAATGTTGGTGAAACTTGGGAGAATTAGGATAATGATATACACTATATTGTCAAGCGTTTTGGGACGCCTGCCTTTACACACATATAAAGTTTAATGGCATCCCAGTCTTAGTCTGTAGGGTTCAGTATTGAGTTGGCCCACCCTCTGCAGCTATAACAGCTTCAACTCTACTGGTAAGGCTGTCCACATGGTTTAGGAGTATGTCTATGGGAATGTTTGACCATTCTTCCAGAACCGCATTTATGAGGTCCGGCGCTGATGTTGGAGAGAAGGTCTGACTCACAGTCTGAGCTCTAATTCATTCCAAATGTGTTCTTTCGGGTTGAGGTCAGGACTCTATGCAAGCCAGTCAAGTTCCTCCACCCTAAACTCGCCCATCCATGTCTTTATGGACCTTGCTTTGTGCACTGGTGTGCAGTCATGTTAGAACAGGAAGGGGCCATCCCCAAACTTTTCCCACAAAGTTGGAAGCATGAAATTGTCCAAAATGTCTCGGTATGCTGACTCCTTAAGAGTTCCCTTCACTGGAACTAAGGGGCCAACCCCAACCCCTGAAAAACAACCTCACATCATAATCCCCCCTTCTCAAAATAAACCAGGGCATGAAGCAAGGTCCTTAAAGACATAGATTAGCGAGTTTAGGGTGGAAGAACTTGACCGGCCTGACCTCAATCTGAAAGAACACCTTTGGGATGATTTAGAGCCCAGATTCTCTCCAACATCAGTGCCTAACCTCACAAATGTGCTTCTGGAAGAATGGTCAAACATTCCCATAGACACACTCCTAAACCTTGTGGACATCCTTCCCAAAAGAGTTGAAGCTGTTATAGCTGCAAATGGTGGGACAACTCAATATTACCGGACTAAGACTGGGATGGCATTAAAGTTCATGTGCATGGAAAGGCAGGGGTCCCAATACTTTTGGTAATATAGTGTATGAGCCTGGCATCAGTGACGCACATCCTAATCACAGAACTTATTATGACCTCTAAAAGCCTTATATTTTAGTGAAGAGATGCAGAATCTCTGCTATCTTGACAGGTGATAGACAGCCTCTGGATCATTAAATTGTCCAGAAGCTACAGATGGTTCTGTGTTATTTTAGATGGAAAATAGCTAGTGGGCACCGCATTCTAGATTTTAGGATTGGCAGATACGAAATTTTGTTATGAGAAAAAACAAGGTCTTGGCAGCTGGCATGGTGTGGATTATCAGAGATTGACAGAAGAGAGTCAGTGACAATGTCTTGTTATTTTAGAGGACGTAGTCTTGGCCGAGCTCAATCTCTGGATTAGCTGAAATTGGCAGACAAAACCCAGTGACTGCTTAAAGGATGTGGTTTTGGCAGTCAGCTGGTTCTGGATTAGTGAACACTGCCAGGTAGGCAGCAAAGCCAGCAACTTGTCATTTCACTCAGAGAATATGCATCACGAGAAGATAACTAAAATTGGAGAAAAGCAGGCAGGATACATACACCATTAAATTATAGGTAAATGTGTGCTTACTGTTTTTGGTGATAGAGGGCTACTTCTGGATGAAACTACATTGTGTGTAATTGCTTGTGTGTTAATGGTGTAGCACCCTCTTAGACAGGTGCTAGGTAAAAGCATCTATTTGCTCCTGCTGCTTATCAGAGGAGCTGATCTGTTAGTTTTGCCTGCCACATGTTTCCAGGTGTAATACACTGGGTCTAAGGGAGTGTCCCCACTGTGTCCAATGAGGGAGCTTGTTGGACAGTGGAGGAAACCCAGCCAGTGACACATCCTGTTTCATGGCAGTCCCAGTGGGAGGACATGTGGCAATGCATCCTGGGATTGGGCGGCTGTCTCTCCTCTTGCAGAGTGAAGAAGGTGGTCCAGGCGGTTGGCCAAGGGACCAAGAGTGGAGCTGGACTGCAGAGGATCCAGTGTGCTGACCAGTGGAGCTGCTGGGCAGAGGATTTGGGAAAAACAGTATTGTGAGTACTGAGGGATCTGCCCAGGGGTCTGCCTGAGAGAGGGGACCACTACAGAGAAGTCGGGGGATCAAGGAGCCAACTCACTCAAAGTGTTCCAGTAAAGGGGGTGCCGTGCAGTGAACCCTGAAGATTAGGAACAAAGGGGGTGCCAGGAAGGGCCATGATGTTGTTCAGCAGTACAGTACAGATTGCTTCAGAGTACAGATTACTTCAGAGAATTACTTCAGTTCTGCATCACAGCTGTGACAGACTGAAACCTGCGGCCTAGCCATGACTAGCTCAATTTCAGTGTTACCCAGCGTTACTCAGCGTTAACCAGCGTTAACCAGCATTTATTAACCACTTAAGCCCCAGCCCTATTTCGGACACTTTTTGTTTACAAGTTAAAATCAGTATTTTTTTCCTAGAAAACTACATAGAACCCCCAAACATTATATATATTTTTTTAGCAAAGACTCTGGAGAATAAAGTGTCGGTCATTGCAATATTTTTTTGTCACGCGGTATTTGCACAGCGGTCTTTAAAACGCCATTTTTTTAAATATTTTTGAAAAATCACATTTCACTGCATTTAAAAATACTAATCAGTTAAGTTAGCCCATTTTTCTGGTATATTGTGAAAGATGATGTCACGCCGAGTAAATAGATACCCAACATGTTACGGTTCAAAATTGCGCACACCCGTGGGATGGCGACAAACTACGGTCAATAGAGATCTCAATAGGCGACGCTTTAAATTTTTTTAACGGTTACCAGTTTAGAGATAGAGTGTAGCTCTTTTTTTAAAATGATTGCTCACACTCTGGCGATCGCGGCGATACCTCACATGTGTGGTTTGAACAGAGCTTTCATTCGTGGCTCGACTTCCGTATACGTTTTGTTTTTCGTGCGTGAGCTAACGGTGAAGGGGGCAGCTAAAATTTATTTATTTTTTTCCTATTTATTTATTTATTTTTTTAACTTTATTGCAGGTTTTTAAAAAAAAAAAGAAATCTGATCACTTTTTTTGCTGTCACAAGCAATGTAAACATCCCTTGTGACACCAATATGCAGTGACAGGTACTCTTTATGGAGGGATTGAGGGTCTAAAAGACCCTAGACCCCTCCACCACACTTCCATGTATGCAAAACGCCGAAAACTGCATTTTTGCATACAGCCGTTTTTTAAATCTGCCGCCTTTTGCAGCAGAGTAACCCGGAAGTGACGTCATGGACGCCGCCTCCAGGTTACGTCATCGGAGACCCGATCAAAGCCGTTTCCGGTGTTCCGTGAGAATTACCTACCCTGTGAGAATTACCTACCCCTCGTCACTTCCGGCCAGAAGCATCTGAGCAGCGCAGCAGTGCGCATGCTCAGAGCGCCGGATACCTAATGGCAGAACAGAGGAGCTTACTAGTGCGCATGCGCACTAGTATAAAACGATCACGGTGTACCGTGAAAAAAACCTACCGACGCGGCACTTACCTAAAACAGCTGTGCTGACATACGAGTCATCCCCGCTCCTGTCCCGGTCACTTCCCTGCTCTCGGCAAGTAAATATAAAAGCGGCTTTCGGCTCAGTGATTTATGTTTTCATACAGCCGCCGCCGCCGCTTTTATATTTACTATCCGAGAGCAGGGAAGTGACCGGGACAGGAGCGGAGATCACTCGTATTTCAGCGCAGCTGTTTTAATGTACCCGCTGCATTACATACAGTGCGGAGTACCGGAAGTGACAAAGGGTTGGTTTTTCTCACGGGTAGGTAATTCTCACGGAACACCGGCTTTGATCGGGACTCCATCCAGCGCCGGCTGGGTGCTCGGGGCTCCCGGTGGGGGGACGTCCCCTCCCGCTCACCCGGGTAACGATCGAGCGGCTCCCGAGCCTCATCGGTCGTTACCGATGGGGGCATCATCCCGGTATACCCCCGCAAAATCTGCCGACGTATATATATGCGTCAGTTTGCGGTAAGTGGTTAAAGTCATCCCTGCTTATTGTGCATATTGAGTATCCCACTATATATGACTATAATCACATTTCCCATCCTTGCTGCCATTCCAAGCTTTGATAAGAGGTCCGCCTCCTCCTTCTCTGGTTCGGGGACCTATAGCATACGCCCAATATTACTTTACCCATAGTGCCTTCCCTGTGAAGTTCTACCCATAAGGATTCTATCTCCTTCTTAGCTCCATTTGTGATGCCATCCCTTATATTTACCTGCACACTGTTCTTAATATAGAGACATACCCCTCCCCCTTTTCTACCTTCTCTATCTCTCCGATAAAGAGAATACCCCTGAATGGCCGCCAGTGATTGCTATTCAGTGTAGGGCACCCTTACATTGTTATTCAGTGTAGGGCACCCTTACATTGTTTGTTTTTCAGTGTAGGGCACCCTTACATTGTTATTCAGTGTAGGGCACCCTTACATTGTTATTCAGTGTAGGGCAACCTTACATTGTTATTCAGTGTAGGACACCCTTACATTGTTATTCAGTGTAGGGCAACCTTACATTGTTATTCAGTGTAGGACACGCTTACATTGTTATTCAGTGTAGGGCAACCTTACATTGTTATTCAGTGTAAGGCACCCTTACATTGTTATTCAGTGTGGGGCACCCTTACATTGTTATTCAGTGTAGGGCAACCTTACATTGTTATTCAGTGTTGGGCACCCTTACACTGTTTGTCAGTGTAGGGCACCCGTACATTGTTATTCAGTGTAGGGCACCCTTACATTGTTATTCAGTGTAGGGCACCCTTACATTGTTATTCAGTGTAGGGCACCCTTACATTGTTTGTCAGTGTAGGGCACCCTTACATTGTTTTTTAGTGTAGGGCACCCTTACAGTGTTATTCAGTGTAGGGCACCCTTACAGTGTTATTCAGTGTAGGACACCCTTACATTGTTTTTCAGTGTAGGGCACCCTTACATTGTTTGTCAGTGTAGGGCACCCTTACATTGTTTGTCAGTGTGGGGACCCTTACATTGTTAACCTGTGTAGGACACTCTTACATTGTTATTCAGTGTAGGACACCCTTACATTGTTATTCAGTGTAGGGCACCCTTACATTGTTAGTCAGTGTAGGACACCCTTACATTGTTAGTCAGTGTAGGACACCATTACATTGTTAATCAGTGTAGAGCACCCTTACATTGTTATTCAGTTTAGAGCACCCTTACATTGTTATTCAGTGTAGAGCACCCTTACATTGTTATTCAGTGTAGGGCACCCTTACATTGTTATTCAGTGTAGGGCACCCTTACATTGTTTGTCAGTGTAGGGCACCCTTACATTGTTTTTTAGTGTAGGGCATCCTTACAGTGTTATTCAGTGTAGGACACCCTTACATTGTTTTTCAGTGTAGGGCACCCTTACATTGTTTGTCAGTGTAGGGCACCCTTACATTGTTTGTCAGTGTGGGGACCCTTACATTGTTAACCTGTGTAGGACACTCTTACATTGTTATTCAGTGTAGGACACCCTTACATTGTTATTCAGTGTAGGGCACCCTTACATTGTTAGTCAGTGTAGGACACCCTTACATTGTTAGTCAGTGTAGGACACCCTTACATTGTTAATCAGTGTAGAGCACCCTTACATTGTTATTCAGTGTAGAGCACCCTTACATTGTTATTCAGTGTAGGGCACCCTTACATTGTTATTCAGTGTAGGGCACCCTTACATTGTTATTCAGTGTAGGGCACCCTTACATTGTTATTCAGTGTAGGCCACCCTTACATTGTTATTCAGTGTAGGGCAACCTTACATTGTTATTCAGTGTAGGGCACCCTTACATTGTTATTCAGTGTAGGGCAACCTTACATTGTTATTCAGTGTAGGCCACCCTTACATTGTTATTCAGTGTAGGGCAACCTTACATTGTTATTCAGTGTAGGGCACCCTTACATTGTTATTCAGTGTAGGGCACCCTTACATTGTTATTCAGTGTAGGGCACCCTTACATTGTTATTCAGTGTAAGGCACCCTTACATTGTTATTCAGTGTGGGCACCCTTTCATTGTTAGTCAGTGTAGGGCACCCTTACATTGTTATTCAGTGTGGGGCACCCTTGCATTGTTATTCAGTGTAGGGCACCCGTACATTGTTATTCAGTGTAGGACACCCTTACATTGTTAGTCAGTGTAGGGCACCCGTACATTGTTATTCAGTGTAGGACACCCTTACATTGTTATTCAGTGTGGGGCACCCTTACATTGTTATTCAGTGTGGGGCACCCTTACATTGTTATTCAGTGTGGGCACCCTTACATTGTTATTCAGTGTGGGCACCCTTACATTGTTAGTCAGTGTAGGGCACCCTTACATTGTTAGTCAGTGTAGGGCAACCTTACATTGTTATTCAGTGTAGGGAACCCTTACATTGTTAGTCAGTGTAGGGCACCCTTACATTGTTATTCAGTGTAGGGCACCCTTACATTGTTATTCAGTGTAGGCCACCCTTACATTGATATTCAGTGTAGGGAACCCTTACATTGTTGTTCAGAGTGGGGCACCCTTACCTTGTAATTCAGTGTGGGGCACCCTTACATTGTTATTCAGTGTAGGACACCCTTACATTGATATTTAGTTTAGGGCACCCTTACATTGTTGTTCTGAGTGGGGCACCCTTACCTTGTAATTCGGTGTGGGGCACCCTTACATTTTTGTTCAGTGTAGGGCACCCTTACATTGATATTCAGTGTAGGGCACCCTTACATTGTTATTCAGTGTAGGGCACCCTTACATTGATATTCAGTGTAGGGCACCCTTACATTGTTGTTCAGTGTAGGGCACCCTTAGGTCAGTGGGTAGAAAGACCCCTAACAACAGCTGATCATTGGTGCAAATGTATACACACCTGCAAAGAGACAAACACATACAGCTGTCATTTCTGCCAAGTGAAACGGGGGTCGAAACTATGCTGGACATTAGTCTGACGTTGTTCAATGAACAACTAGTGACCTCTAGAGGTCAATACCAGCCAAAACAACCAGAATGTTTCTTTCCTCTTTCTGTCTGATGGTTGTCACAGTTGCTGTGGGAAACAAAAAATAATTTTCCTTTACTTTATTCAGATACTTTAGTGCTGCCTTTGAGTGTCTCTAAGGCACATATTGTGTGTAACACACACATAAGCTCGTACTAAAATTCCCTATTTGACCCTGTTGGACATGTTTAACGGTAATCCAAAAAAAACAGCTGCCATCAACCTATTGCACAATGATCTGTGTGCCCATATTTTCTTGCTAACTGTAACAGAACCGCGACCCACAATGTGCTTGTGTGCTTCCGTCAGAATACCGCTTCCTTCAGTCTTGAACACAGATATCAGATATTCTAGCAGCCCCCATACAAAAATAGCGGAGAATAGCTTGTATAAGATTTGGAACATTTATTGAACAAACTCACACCAAATATATACCACACCAGGTCAGGTGCCTGATTACATTATCATTTGCAGATGAAATGCAAGTGTACAGAAATATAATTAACATATCTAAGTAACAACCAACATAAACAGTATTCTACTTTCCCACTAGCAACTAATAGATGAGAGTGATTTAATTAATTTGAGCTAATTAACCAGCAGACTTGCCATCATCTAGCTCATGGAGTACAATACACATTATTATAAGTGTAAAAGCACCACACCTTAATACACAGACAATAGCAGGAGACCACCAGTAACAGACTGTCCGTCTCTTACATTGAAAAACATGGAACAGAGGCCAATGTGACCAGCTCTTTCAATGAACATGTTCAGAATCAACAAACCAGGAATAGTCTTCATATACTTTATTTCTTGAGAGATATTTTTGATAAATATTACAGTCCCATTTGCAGTAATCCAAACCATATTCTCAGTGTCCATTAAGTAGTTGTCCATCATTTTCTTGGTCACCCTGTGTCCCTAATAGACCTAGCCTAGTGGCTAACTAGCCGCTGGACTGCTTTTACAAGCTGCAGGAGGGGACTCCCTACCCCTTCTTTGGCTTCATTAGGCTGTGCTGTCCCACCAGGACACCCGATCAACCAGCCAGCGCTTCTGCTAGCTGATCAAGACCAGAACGGCTTTAATCACCTCTATGATATAGGAACCCAGAAGCGATGAACTTACATCACTTCCATTTTCTACCGAAGTAAGCGGCGCATTTTAGAAAATTAAAAGCATTTGATCACACCGATCTTATAGACCCTAGATTTCTCAAAAAGAGCAACTGTCATGTGCCTAATGCTGTCACAAGTGATGTTTACATTCCTTGTGAAAGCAATAAAAGTGATAAAAAAAAATGAAAGCAACAGCGTAAAAATAAAAAATAATTTGAAACATAATTTAGTGTCCCCCTATTCCAAAGGTGAACGCATATGTCTGCCCCACATGCAAACAGCAATCGCCCCACACACGTGAGGTATCACTGTGATCATATCATGGAAAGTAATTCTAGCACCAGACCTCCTGTGTCAATCTAAAGTGGTAACCTGTAAAGGCTTTTAAAGCATTGCCTACGAATAGTAAAGTTTACATCGTTTGGCGCCATTGCACGGGTGTGTGCAGTTTTAAAGCGTTACATGTTTGGTATCTATTAACTCGGCGTAACATTATCTTTTATATTTTACTGAAAAATTGGGTTATGCATTATGTTTCTTTTGCATTCAAATTCAAAAAAGGAATACTTTTTTCAAAAACTGCTGCGCAAATACCATGTGACATAAAAAATTTCAACACCTACCAATATATTCTCTAGGGCCCCTGATTTAAAAATATATGATGTTTGGGGGTTCTAAAAAAATTTCTAGCAAACAATACTGATTGTTACATCCGGGAGCTAAATGTTTAGTCCACCAAAAACTAATATTTTGCTTTTAGGTAGATGGCAGCATTAATTAACCTACCGCCTTCCTAGAATTTCTAGTGGGGAAAGGTCTACACTTTATATACTAGTTTCTTTTCCACTTCCAATTTCCAATTATTATTCATTGTACAGAACACAGCAGGAACAGTACAGGGCTGAAATACTTTAAAGCGGTGTTCCGGCCACAAAATCTACATAATCGATTTTGGGCCATCCGCTTGCTTTTGGTTACCTGAAAAAGAAATGGATAGTTACCATTTTTTTTTTTGTTTATTTACCTTACTATTAAAGAAAAATATACTCACCTTTCTTCCACTTCCTCCCTCTGCGGCCACGGCCCGCGCCGTCACTTCCTCTTTGCATTGATTCCTGGGAGCTGAACGTCATCGCTCCCTGGAATCAATGCGCCTGCACCGGCCCCGCTCGTCACTTCCGGTGCGGCGCCTCATTCCCTGCTAAACAGCTTCTGGGCATGCCCAGAAGCTGTGGAGGGATGACGCGCCTGCACTGGAAGTGACGAGCGGGGAGCATTCTGGGAGAAGAGGACACGGAAGAGGACGCAGAAGAGGACCGCGCCGGCTTCAGCTGCCCACATCTGAGATGACAGCGCTGGAGAAGAAATTTTCAAGGTAAGTATTTCTTCTAAAAGGTAAGTGCGACCCGGGACAGTACAGAAACTATCCATTATGGAATGTACTAGCCCTGACTGTCCCGGGGGTATTTTTAATGAAAAAACTTTTTCGTGGCCGCAACTCCGCTTTAACCACTTTACAACCGGAGGATTTTGCTGTCTTCCGTCCAGGCCACTTTTTGCGATTCGGCGCTGTGCGACTTCAACTGACAATTGCGCGGTCGTGCGACGCCGTACCCAAACGAAATTTACGTCCTTTTTTTCCCACAAACAGAGCTTTCTTTTGGTGGTATTTGATCACCTGTGCGATTTTTACTTTTTGCGCTATAAACAAAAAAAGAGCGTTTATTTTGAAAAAATAACAATATTTTTCACATTTTTTTATATGAAATTCCCCCCAAAAAAGATGTAAAAACCAATTTTTTTAAAAGTTTTTGGCCAATTTGTTTTATGCTACATATGTTTGGTAAAAAAAATCGCAATAAGCGTATTTTGATTGGTTTGCGCAAAAGTTATTGCGTTTACTAACAAAGGGAAAGATTTCTGTCATTTTTGGTGTTTTTTTTTTAACGCGTAATGGCGGCGATCTGCGATTTTTTTTGCAGGACTGCGACATTGTGGCGGACAGATCGGACCCTTGACTGACATTTTTGACACTTTTGGGGGTACCAGTGACATTACTGCAGTAATCAGTGCTATATATATGCACTGTTACTGTAAAAATGACACTGGCAGGGAAGGGGTTAATTTTATTGGAGAGGGAGGGGTTAATGTATGCCTGGTGCTTACTGACGTGTAGGGGGGGAGGTGACTATGTGATTCATGGACAGATCGGATGTCCAGCTATGCTGAACAGTCCGATCTGTCACTCCCTGTCACTATGGAGATCCGCCCGCTGTGTTTACACACAGCGGGCGGATCTCCAGACTCGATCCCCGACGATCGGGTAAGAGCAGCGGCGATCGCCGCTGCTCCTCCCCTGGCCCGACTCCCGCTGTGAATGAAAACAGCGGGAGCGAGCCTCCGGCGGCGCGCAAGCGCCGCCCAGAAGGGGAGGAGTCCAGTCACGTTAATACTACGTGGCTGGACGGGAACGAGCCACTCTGCCGCAGTAGTATTACTGTGAGCGGTAGTAGAGTGGTTAAAGTGAACCTGTCAGCCCTTGACATTTTAAAAGCAAAAGTTCCACACAACAGCAGACACTCCAAGATACCAAAATTACCTTTATTAGTGATGTTGCAACAAGGCTTTCCAGCCCTTATCTCCTATTACTCAAAGAGAAAAAGAACTCTCATTGGACAGAGGGATATCAGTTGTGAAGGTTTAGCCTTAGGGCCTATTCAGCCAGTCTGCTCTGGACCATTGTGTTAACTACTTCCCCACTTCTGGTATTTCTCCCTTATATACTGTAGCACTACTCCCTTGGGAGCTGCTGGTTACGTTCCCCTGGGTTACCATTAGCAACAGCATGACAGTTCAACATTTTCCCAAGTGTTTTTAGCTCAGTCAGGAAACAGTCCGGTAGCTTTGATTTTTGTGTTTTTATTGAGAACTTGGATGGGAGAAGGGAATGAGTGGGATACTCCATCTTGTATAACTATGCACAATTAGCTGGGACGACTGATTAATGCTGATTAACGCTGAGTAGCACTGTATAACGCTAGTCACGGCTAGGCCACTGCTTCACCTTTTCATAAGTAGTGTACTAGAATTGAGTGAATTTCCTGAGGTAAACTGTACTGTACTGCAGAACAATCTTCAGGGCCCTTCCTGGCACCCCCCTTGTTCCTATTCTTCAGGGTCAACTACACCGCACCCCCTTTCCTGTCAAACTTCCTGTGTGAGCTGGCTCCTTGATCCCCTGACTTCTGTGGAGTGGTCCCCTCTCCTAGGCAGACCCTGTGGCAAATCCCAGAGTGCTCACGACACTGTTTTTCCTGAGAGACTCTGCCACCAACTCCACTGTCAGCACTCTGGATCCTCTGCAGCTCAGCTCCACACCTGGTTCAATAGGCCGACTGCCTGAACCACTTTCCTCACACCTGCAGGAGGAGAGACCAGCCGTTTGCCTCCTCCCGGGACTCTGCTTCCCGCCAAAGATGCCCTGTCACATGTCCCCTCTATATTTATGGTCAATCCCTTGATGCATTGCAGGAATGCCCTCCCACTGGGACTGCCATGAAACACGATGTGCCACTTGCTGGTTTTCCTCCACTGTCCAACAAGCTCCCTAATTGACTACAGTGGGGACACTCCCTCAGATCCAGTGAATCACACCTGAAAACATGTGACAGGCAAACTAATAGATCAGGCTCCCCTGATATGCAGCTGGAGCAACAGATGCTTTTACCTAGCACCTACCTAACTAGGAGGGTGCTACATCACTATATGAAAATCATATTTTATTTTTGCTAGAAAATTATCCAGAATCCCCAAATATTATATATATATATATATATATATATATATATATATATATATATATATATATATATATATACTGTATATATATATAATATATATATAATGCTTGTCCCCTTCAATATATTCCCCATTTACACTAATACGTTGCTGCAGTCTTGTTTTCCACTGGTCGAACGCATGGAGAAAATCAATTTCTGTCAGCTGTTTCAACACTTCCACCGTTTTCTTCTTTACAGCATCAACTGGCCCAAAACGTGTCCCTTTAAGCACTGATTTTACTTTTGGGAAAATACATTCTCACGTCCCTCGCTGAATCTTTTGTGCCACTCAAACACACAGAGCAGCAATTTTTCAAATGCAATTTTTTGCATAATGTTTCCACCTCCGTGCTTGACTGTAGGGATGGTGTTCTTACGTTCATAGACAGCATTTTTCTTTCTCCAAATACGGCGAGTCCCTCCTCCTCAAGAAGACACATGTACAGTCATGCCAATGAACATCATATGATTCAGAGAAGGATTGGGAGAAAGTACTGTGGTCAGATGACACCAAAATTGAGCTCTTTGGCATGAACTCAACTCGCCATGTTTGGAGGAAGAAAAGTGCTAAATATGACCCTAAGAAAGTCATCCCTACAGTCAAGCACAGAGGTGGAAACATTATGCTTGGGGGCTGTTTCTCTGCTAAAGGTATATATGGATGAATAACCGCGCTGATGGAAATGTAGCACACAGCAGCGACTTCAAGTGTGACCACACCCTTATAAGAATCCGTATATTAAGTCGCGCTAATTGAAGAAATGGAAAATCAAGTCCATAATGTCCATAATTGGGATCACAATGTTCAAAAAAGACTCCCTATGGATGTCCGCTTACCAGAGCTGATAAGACAAAAGGCAGGTTCTCTAGAATAATCACGTCCCCTTGATAGCAGACCGGAACCAATATTCTCCCGTTATTCGGCAGTATTGAACGGAAAAATAAAAAACGCAATAGCGTAAAACCCAACACA
The DNA here is from genome assembly GCF_965119305.1 of Pelophylax lessonae. Classification (NCBI taxonomy): domain Eukaryota; kingdom Metazoa; phylum Chordata; class Amphibia; order Anura; family Ranidae; genus Pelophylax; species Pelophylax lessonae. The sequence continues at coordinate 161,559,886 of NC_138778.1, read as the reverse complement.
AATGGAACTATTACACCACGGTGAGTAATATCTGATTGTGAATGTGTTCAATAATATCAAATATTGGAAATGTAGTGAAATAAAAATCTGTAGATAAAGACACCTATAGGTACCTCTTACCAAAAATAGGTGATTGTAGGTGCAAATCAAATAACTAAAGTGGAATCCTCAGCCAGCAGGTGTCAACTCTTACCATAATAAGAAATTAGAAATGCCAAGTGAGTGCAGAATCCTATATAGGTATCCTAATGTGTGTGAAACCTCCACCAATGATGGCTCGCCTCTTACCAGAAGATGATAGGATCAAGCCAAATAGCTGAAAACCAAAAACACCAGACAAAGTGACATGCCAGCCTTCACCGGAGAGATTGGCCTCTTACCCAAAGGGAGTATACAGATCGCCTGTAGCAATATTGGACCTCTAGGGAACTGTGGCGGAATCTTGTCCAGTAACTCCAGCCAGGCAATGTCGATGGGAATGAGGAGCATGAATTGTGAACCGCCGGCCGGACGGTCTCCGCTCGTCCGCACTCCCAGGTCGCAATCAGATGACGTCAGTACGCCGTGTCCTTACGACGTTTCGTCACAGATGACGTTTTCAAAGGTGCGGACGGCGTACTGACGCCATCTATTTAACCAGAAGGGAAGGGGCAGGGCCACCGGATGTCGATGAGGACCGCTCCGCCATATTGCATGAGGGAACCAACCATCAAAAGGTACCTGATCGAGATCGGGGCAAATGTATCAACCCAAACTGTGTATGGCAGACAGGATAAACAAAAGGTCCCGCTGATTACACAAAGTCAACCCTTTAAATAAAAATTAAATAATAACATTGGTTGTAGCAATACCACAAGGCCACATCTGATGATAGACAGTGCTGCTACAGCACCATCTAGTGACAATACAATATATTACATGGCATATATCACCAAATGATGCAAATGGTACACTAAACTTCAACAAATTTACCATAAAAACTAAATTAAAACATAAATTAAAAGTGACATAGATCCCCATTTCTCATAGAGGACCCCTCAATATTTGTCCACGTAAGACCAGCAACTTATAGGTCGGATAAGAGAACAATCAATATATTAAGGGTACCGGGTGCACACCAAAATACCCTCTTGGATAAGCAGATATTAACCCAAATAGCTAATGGGATCTTTATTGGAATCAATTAATAAAGGATCACTATATAGAGAATGAAGACTGAGAACAGCTCATTCAATGATTCAGGAATTATCAATAAAAGCATTCACTTCGATATCAACGTTGAGCCCAAACGGCACATAAGTTTTTGCACGATGTATCCAAGTCATCTCTAATTTAGAGATGCCCCTAACAAGGGGTTCGCCTCTCCAGTGGGGTTCAAATTTGTCTATCCCCAAAAAAAGAGTATTTTTGGGGTTTTTGTTGTGAACCAAAGCATAGTGTTTAGACACTGAATGCTTTGGGAACCCTTTTATTATGTTAGACACATGTTCGTTTAATCTAACCTGTAGGGGTCTTTTGGTTCTCCCTATATATTGAAGCCCGCATGGGCATTGGAGAAGATAAACGATGCCAGTAGTCATGCAAGAAATGAATGGCTTTATGGCATAAGTTTTGTTGGTGCTTGTAGCTGTAAAATGTTTAACAGATCTACATTTATTAGAGCTGAATGAGCAAACACGGCATCTATTGCACCTATAAAAACCAGTTAGTTGGCTCAAAAAAGTAGGTCTCGGTGCAGGAGGTTCTAAAATATTGGGTGCTACTTTATCCCTTAAGGTAGGAGCCCCTTTAAATACTATACGTGGTTTGTCAGGTAAGGTGGTTCCCAAAACAGGGTCGTTGCCCAAAATATGCCAGTGTCGTTTAATAATATTTTTAACACTCATGTGTTGACTCGAGAAAGGGGTTACAAATGGTAAATTATAAGATGAATTATTTTGTTCGGCTCTGTTGGTATTCTTTAATAGCTGTTCTCTATCTATTTGGCTTACTTCTAATAAGGTCTCCTGAAGAAATTTACCATCGTAACCTTTATCCAAAAATCTCTCTGTGAGAGTGTGGGCTTGAGTTTGAAAATCTTGAAAATCAGAACAATTTCGCCTAATGCGAAGATATTGGCCCTTGGGAATTGCCCTCAACCAAGGTGCATGATGGCAACTATCGACAGGAATATAGGAATTCCTGTCGGTTGCCTTAAAATATGTGGAAGTGGTAAACATTCCATCTTTGATGCCTATAGTGAGATCCAAAAAATTAATGGTGGTCTGACTGCATTCATAATTTAAGTGTATGCCACGATTATTCTCGTTCAATAGATCCAGAAAAGATGTAAGCTCATTATACTGGCCATCCCAAAGGAGGAGCACGTCATCTATATACCTAGCCCAAAGCAGTATCTGCGGCCTGTGATGGGCATAGATGACGTCCTCCTCCCACTGGGCCATGAACAGGTTGGCCAAAGAGGGGGCATATTTCGCCCCCATGGCCACGCCGGTAACTTGGCGATAGAACTGTCCACTATACCAAAAATAATTATGGTGGGTGGCAAACTCCAATAGTTCCATAATAAAGGAAATCTGCCTTAACGGCAGACTTGAATCCCTATTGAGATACATATTCACAGCATTTAATCCCACATTATGTGGAATGACCGTATATAAAGATGACACGTCGGCCGTGACCATCCAAAGATGTTCAGTAGGGGTCAAAGATGATAAAAGGCCAATGACGTGCCTTGTATCTTTAATATATGCTGGTGTAGTCTGCACTAAGGGTTGCAAATAAGAGTCTATGTACTTCCCCACCCGGGACGTCACAGAGTCAATGCCACTGACTATGGGACGACCCGGGGGGGAAGTCAGACTCTTATGCAATTTTGGGAGATAGTAAATGACCGGAGTGCGAGGGCACTTAGGAACCAGATATGCTCTTTCCTTTTTATTGATTATATTTTGGTCAAATCCCCTATCAACTATCTCTACCAAGGCCTTTTTATATAGAGACTTTGGGTCCTTAGAAAGGGGAACATAAGTCTGATTATCATCAAGAATGCGTCGCATTTCGTTGTTATAGTCACAACGGTCGAGTACTACGATACCTCCCCCCTTATCTGCTGGCCTAATGACCAAGTCCTTGTAATTACACAAGGAATCGAGGCCCTTTTGTAGGTCGGCTGAGAGGGAGGTTCTGTGTGGCCTAATTTTGTCCAAATCTCTGAGTAACACATCCCTAAAAACCCTCAAGGATGGGGCTAAAGATCCAGGTGGGTTAAAAAGGGAAGCATTAGATAGCCCAGAGTGGTGAATCTCTGAGCTAACAATGCGATTTTCTTTAATGGGATTACTCAGTATGTATCTCTTAACATTAAGTTTTCTTACATATTTGTGAATATCCATGTAAGTTTGGAACTTATCCAAGCCTTTAGGGGGAGCATATTTGAGGCCCTTGTCTAAAATGAGTTTTTCAGATTCTGACAACGTTATTTTACTCAAATTAAACACCCCAGCTCCTGCTAAGTTTTTACCTTTTTTAGATTGGATGCGCCTACCTCCTCTTCCTCCTCTTGAGGTTCGGCGGGGCGCTTGGTTCCCTGTGTGACCTTGGGAAAACCCCAACCTGGATAACTTTGATTACTAGGGTATTGGGGTGCATTATTTTCAGACGTTATCTCTCTAGATTGTTGGACAACATTTGAGCTTGAGGGCAATTGCATGTTATTGGGGCTCTCATTATCCCTTAAAGGATAAAATCTGTTCTCTATCGGGACATTATAGTGATAATTGTCCTGTCTATTGTCAGGTCTTCCTTGCCAGCGCTGATCTCTATCTGGACCTCTAACTGGTCCTGGAGGTGGGTCATACCAATGTGTACTTGGCCTAGGGGGACTATGATCATACCTCCCATATGATGGACGTTGATGGCCATAATCCGAACCCTGATCTCTCTGATAGTGATAGGCTGACTCAGGGTAATTATAAGGACCCCTTCTCCATTGTGGAGTATTCGGATAACATGGCGTTGGTATATACTCTCCCTTATGGTAGTTTGGAGCATTTTGATGTTCTCTACTACCCTGTTGCCAATTAGTCTTATAGCCCTGATTGTTATAAGAGTTATTTGGCTTGTGTTGGTTGGAAGGTTGTTTACCTTTTTTGGGGTTTTGACCCCTAAAGGGGGATTTAAACGAAGGGCGACGGTTATTTTGATGGGGTCCCTTCTTTTGTGTTTTACTGGTATTAGTCGTTTGTGGGGGAATAGGTGCAGCCACACTAGTTTGAAAAGTGGTTACTTCCATAGTGTCATCCTCAGGGTTTAATTCTGCCATTAGTCGCTTCTGCCACTCAAAGACACCGCTAGACAGATAATCCTGGAGATCTCTATTAAACTTTTTACGTTTCTTAATCCTCTGATCCTTTTCCTCTTTCTCAAGATTCTTCAGAAGATCAGAGGAGGAGGATTTATATTCTGCACTCTCCATATAGGGTGCTAATTTCTCTTTGACCAGTTTAACCTCGTCATCGAGTCTGGAGAGTTTAGCAGTTTTCCTTCCTGATAGGAATCGCAAAAAGTTTACCCCAGCTTCATTAAAATATTTATACCAGTCTTCCAACTCAGTCTCGTCTAGTTGGGGGCTGACCTCCCATCTCAGGCTCCTGGGAACCATAGTCTTCTTGATATAGGTGTCAAGAAAGGCTATGTCCCACTTGGTGTGGATCTCTGATACGAGTAGGTTCTTCAGCCTCATAAAGAGCCCACTCATATCAGTCTCCTCAGTTGTCAGAGCCTCAAAAACCCCGTCAGTGTTAAGAGACTTAGAGGCACGATATTCAAAGATATCCATATCAATCTGGATCAAACACCAAAAGCTGCAGTTAAAGGTCAAGTAGTAAATGGAATATATGGATGAATAACCGCGCTGATGGAAATGTAGCACACAGCAGCGACTTCAAGTGTGACCACACCCTTATAAGAATCCGTATATTAAGTCGCGCTAATTGAAGAAATGGAAAATCAAGTCCATAATGTCCATAATTGGGATCACAATGTTCAAAAAAGACTCCCTATGGATGTCCGCTTACCAGAGCTGATAAGACAAAAGGCAGGTTCTCTAGAATAATCACGTCCCCTTGATAGCAGACCGGAACCAATATTCTCCCGTTATTCGGCAGTATTGAACGGAAAAATAAAAAACTCAATAGCGTAAAACCCAACACAAATGGAACTATTACACCACGGTGAGTAATATCTGATTGTGAATGTGTTCAATAATATCAAATATTGGAAATGTAGTGAAATAAAAATCTGTAGATAAAGACACCTATAGGTACCTCTTACCAAAAATAGGTGATTGTAGGTGCAAATCAAATAACTAAAGTGGAATCCTCAGCCAGCAGGTGTCAACTCTTACCATAATAAGAAATTAGAAACGCCAAGTGAGTGCAGAATCCTATATAGGTATCCTAATGTGTGTGAAACCTCCACCAATGATGGCTCGCCTCTTACCAGAAGATGATAGGATCAAGCCAAATAGCTGAAAACCAAAAACACCAGACAAAGTGACATGCCAGCCTTCACCGGAGAGATTGGCCTCTTACCCAAAGGGAGTATACAGATCGCCTGTAGCAATATTGGACCTCTAGGGAACTGTGGCGGAATCTTGTCCAGTAACTCCAGCCAGGCAATGTCGATGGGAATGAGGAGCATGAATTGTGAACCGCCGGCCGGACGGTCTCCGCTCGTCCGCACTCCCAGGTCGCAATCAGATGACGTCAGTACGCCGTGTCCTTACGACGTTTCGTCACAGATGACGTTTTCAAAGGTGCGGACGGCGTACTGACGCCATCTATTTAACCAGAAGGGAAGGGGCAGGGCCACCGGATGTCGATGAGGACCGCTCCGCCATATTGCATGAGGGAACCAACCATCAAAAGGTACCTGATCGAGATCGGGGCAAATGTATCAACCCAAACTGTGTATGGCAGACAGGATAAACAAAAGGTCCCGCTGATTACACAAAGTCAACCCTTTAAATAAAAATTAAATAATAACATTGGTTGTAGCAATACCACAAGGCCACATCTGATGATAGACAGTGCTGCTACAGCACCATCTAGTGACAATACAATATATTACATGGCATATATCACCAAATGATGCAAATGGTACACTAAACTTCAACAAATTTACCATAAAAACTAAATTAAAACATAAATTAAAAGTGACATAGATCCCCATTTCTCATAGAGGACCCCTCAATATTTGTCCACGTAAGACCAGCAACTTATAGGTCGGATAAGAGAACAATCAATATATTAAGGGTACCGGGTGCACACCAAAATACCCTCTTGGATAAGCAGATATTAACCCAAATAGCTAATGGGATCTTTATTGGAATCAATTAATAAAGGATCACTATATAGAGAATGAAGACTGAGAACAGCTCATTCAATGATTCAGGAATTATCAATAAAAGCATTCACTTCGATATCAACGTTGAGCCCAAACGGCACATAAGTTTTTGCACGATGTATCCAAGTCATCTCTAATTTAGAGATGCCCCTAACAAGGGGTTCGCCTCTCCAGTGGGGTTCAAATTTGTCTATCCCCAAAAAAAGAGTATTTTTGGGGTTTTTGTTGTGAACCAAAGCATAGTGTTTAGACACTGAATGCTTTGGGAACCCTTTTATTATGTTAGACACATGTTCGTTTAATCTAACCTGTAGGGGTCTTTTGGTTCTCCCTATATATTGAAGCCCGCATGGGCATTGGAGAAGATAAACGATGCCAGTAGTCATGCAAGAAATGAATGGCTTTATGGCATAAGTTTTGTTGGTGCTTGTAGCTGTAAAATGTTTAACAGATCTACATTTATTAGAGCTGAATGAGCAAACACGGCATCTATTGCACCTATAAAAACCAGTTAGTTGGCTCAAAAAAGTAGGTCTCGGTGCAGGAGGTTCTAAAATATTGGGTGCTACTTTATCCCTTAAGGTAGGAGCCCCTTTAAATACTATACGTGGTTTGTCAGGTAAGGTGGTTCCCAAAACAGGGTCGTTGCCCAAAATATGCCAGTGTCGTTTAATAATATTTTTAACACTCATGTGTTGACTCGAGAAAGGGGTTACAAATGGTAAATTATAAGATGAATTATTTTGTTCGGCTCTGTTGGTATTCTTTAATAGCTGTTCTCTATCTATTTGGCTTACTTCTAATAAGGTCTCCTGAAGAAATTTACCATCGTAACCTTTATCCAAAAATCTCTCTGTGAGAGTGTGGGCTTGAGTTTGAAAATCTTGAAAATCAGAACAATTTCGCCTAATGCGAAGATATTGGCCCTTGGGAATTGCCCTCAACCAAGGTGCATGATGGCAACTATCGACAGGAATATAGGAATTCCTGTCGGTTGCCTTAAAATATGTGGAAGTGGTAAACATTCCATCTTTGATGCCTATAGTGAGATCCAAAAAATTAATGGTGGTCTGACTGCATTCATAATTTAAGTGTATGCCACGATTATTCTCGTTCAATAGATCCAGAAAAGATGTAAGCTCATTATACTGGCCATCCCAAAGGAGGAGCACGTCATCTATATACCTAGCCCAAAGCAGTATCTGCGGCCTGTGATGGGCATAGATGACGTCCTCCTCCCACTGGGCCATGAACAGGTTGGCCAAAGAGGGGGCATATTTCGCCCCCATGGCCACGCCGGTAACTTGGCGATAGAACTGTCCACTATACCAAAAATAATTATGGTGGGTGGCAAACTCCAATAGTTCCATAATAAAGGAAATCTGCCTTAACGGCAGACTTGAATCCCTATTGAGATACATATTCACAGCATTTAATCCCACATTATGTGGAATGACCGTATATAAAGATGACACGTCGGCCGTGACCATCCAAAGATGTTCAGTAGGGGTCAAAGATGATAAAAGGCCAATGACGTGCCTTGTATCTTTAATATATGCTGGTGTAGTCTGCACTAAGGGTTGCAAATAAGAGTCTATGTACTTCCCCACCCGGGACGTCACAGAGTCAATGCCACTGACTATGGGACGACCCGGGGGGGAAGTCAGACTCTTATGCAATTTTGGGAGATAGTAAATGACCGGAGTGCGAGGGCACTTAGGAACCAGATATGCTCTTTCCTTTTTATTGATTATATTTTGGTCAAATCCCCTATCAACTATCTCTACCAAGGCCTTTTTATATAGAGACTTTGGGTCCTTAGAAAGGGGAACATAAGTCTGATTATCATCAAGAATGCGTCGCATTTCGTTGTTATAGTCACAACGGTCGAGTACTACGATACCTCCCCCCTTATCTGCTGGCCTAATGACCAAGTCCTTGTAATTACACAAGGAATCGAGGCCCTTTTGTAGGTCGGCTGAGAGGGAGGTTCTGTGTGGCCTAATTTTGTCCAAATCTCTGAGTAACACATCCCTAAAAACCCTCAAGGATGGGGCTAAAGATCCAGGTGGGTTAAAAAGGGAAGCATTAGATAGCCCAGAGTGGTGAATCTCTGAGCTAACAATGCGATTTTCTTTAATGGGATTACTCAGTATGTATCTCTTAACATTAAGTTTTCTTACATATTTGTGAATATCCATGTAAGTTTGGAACTTATCCAAGCCTTTAGGGGGAGCATATTTGAGGCCCTTGTCTAAAATGAGTTTTTCAGATTCTGACAACGTTATTTTACTCAAATTAAACACCCCAGCTCCTGCTAAGTTTTTACCTTTTTTAGATTGGATGCGCCTACCTCCTCTTCCTCCTCTTGAGGTTCGGCGGGGCGCTTGGTTCCCTGTGTGACCTTGGGAAAACCCCAACCTGGATAACTTTGATTACTAGGGTATTGGGGTGCATTATTTTCAGACGTTATCTCTCTAGATTGTTGGACAACATTTGAGCTTGAGGGCAATTGCATGTTATTGGGGCTCTCATTATCCCTTAAAGGATAAAATCTGTTCTCTATCGGGACATTATAGTGATAATTGTCCTGTCTATTGTCAGGTCTTCCTTGCCAGCGCTGATCTCTATCTGGACCTCTAACTGGTCCTGGAGGTGGGTCATACCAATGTGTACTTGGCCTAGGGGGACTATGATCATACCTCCCATATGATGGACGTTGATGGCCATAATCCGAACCCTGATCTCTCTGATAGTGATAGGCTGACTCAGGGTAATTATAAGGACCCCTTCTCCATTGTGGAGTATTCGGATAACATGGCGTTGGTATATACTCTCCCTTATGGTAGTTTGGAGCATTTTGATGTTCTCTACTACCCTGTTGCCAATTAGTCTTATAGCCCTGATTGTTATAAGAGTTATTTGGCTTGTGTTGGTTGGAAGGTTGTTTACCTTTTTTGGGGTTTTGACCCCTAAAGGGGGATTTAAACGAAGGGCGACGGTTATTTTGATGGGGTCCCTTCTTTTGTGTTTTACTGGTATTAGTCGTTTGTGGGGGAATAGGTGCAGCCACACTAGTTTGAAAAGTGGTTACTTCCATAGTGTCATCCTCAGGGTTTAATTCTGCCATTAGTCGCTTCTGCCACTCAAAGACACCGCTAGACAGATAATCCTGGAGATCTCTATTAAACTTTTTACGTTTCTTAATCCTCTGATCCTTTTCCTCTTTCTCAAGATTCTTCAGAAGATCAGAGGAGGAGGATTTATATTCTGCACTCTCCATATAGGGTGCTAATTTCTCTTTGACCAGTTTAACCTCGTCATCGAGTCTGGAGAGTTTAGCAGTTTTCCTTCCTGATAGGAATCGCAAAAAGTTTACCCCAGCTTCATTAAAATATTTATACCAGTCTTCCAACTCAGTCTCGTCTAGTTGGGGGCTGACCTCCCATCTCAGGCTCCTGGGAACCATAGTCTTCTTGATATAGGTGTCAAGAAAGGCTATGTCCCACTTGGTGTGGATCTCTGATACGAGTAGGTTCTTCAGCCTCATAAAGAGCCCACTCATATCAGTCTCCTCAGTTGTCAGAGCCTCAAAAACCCCGTCAGTGTTAAGAGACTTAGAGGCACGATATTCAAAGATATCCATATCAATCTGGATCAAACACCAAAAGCTGCAGTTAAAGGTCAAGTAGTAAATGGAATATATGGATGAATAACCGCGCTGATGGAAATGTAGCACACAGCAGCGACTTCAAGTGTGACCACACCCTTATAAGAATCCGTATATTAAGTCGCGCTAATTGAAGAAATGGAAAATCAAGTCCATAATGTCCATAATTGGGATCACAATGTTCAAAAAAGACTCCCTATGGATGTCCGCTTACCAGAGCTGATAAGACAAAAGGCAGGTTCTCTAGAATAATCACGTCCCCTTGATAGCACACAGTTCCCTAGAGGTCCAATATTGCTACAGGCGATCTGTATACTCCCTTTGGGTAAGAGGCCAATCTCTCCGGTGAAGGCTGGCATGTCACTTTGTCTGGTGTTTTTGGTTTTCAGCTATTTGGCTTGATCCTATCATCTTCTGGTAAGAGGCGAGCCATCATTGGTGGAGGTTTCACACACATTAGGATACCTATATAGGATTCTGCACTCACTTGGCGTTTCTAATTTCTTATTATGGTAAGAGTTGACACCTGCTGGCTGAGGATTCCACTTTAGTTATTTGATTTGCACCTACAATCACCTATTTTTGGTAAGAGGTACCTATAGGTGTCTTTATCTACAGATTTTTATTTCACTACATTTCCAATATTTGATATTATTGAACACATTCACAATCAGATATTACTCACCGTGGTGTAATAGTTCCATTTGTGTTGGGTTTTACGCTATTGAGTTTTTTATTTTTCCGTTCAATACTGCCGAATAACGGGAGAATATTGGTTCCGGTCTGCTATCAAGGGGACGTGATTATTCTAGAGAACCTGCCTTTTGTCTTATCAGCTCTGGTAAGCGGACATCCATAGGGAGTCTTTTTTGAACATTGTGATCCCAATTATGGACATTATGGACTTGATTTTCCATTTCTTCAATTAGCGCGACTTAATATACGGATTCTTATAAGGGTGTGGTCACACTTGAAGTCGCTGCTGTGTGCTACATTTCCATCAGCGCGGTTATTCATCCATATATTCCATTTACTACTTGACCTTTAACTGCAGCTTTTGGTGTTTGATCCAGATTGATATGGATATCTTTGAATATCGTGCCTCTAAGTCTCTTAACACTGACGGGGTTTTTGAGGCTCTGACAACTGAGGAGACTGATATGAGTGGGCTCTTTATGAGGCTGAAGAACCTACTCGTATCAGAGATCCACACCAAGTGGGACATAGCCTTTCTTGACACCTATATCAAGAAGACTATGGTTCCCAGGAGCCTGAGATGGGAGGTCAGCCCCCAACTAGACGAGACTGAGTTGGAAGACTGGTATAAATATTTTAATGAAGCTGGGGTAAACTTTTTGCGATTCCTATCAGGAAGGAAAACTGCTAAACTCTCCAGACTCGATGACGAGGTTAAACTGGTCAAAGAGAAATTAGCACCCTATATGGAGAGTGCAGAATATAAATCCTCCTCCTCTGATCTTCTGAAGAATCTTGAGAAAGAGGAAAAGGATCAGAGGATTAAGAAACGTAAAAAGTTTAATAGAGATCTCCAGGATTATCTGTCTAGCGGTGTCTTTGAGTGGCAGAAGCGACTAATGGCAGAATTAAACCCTGAGGATGACACTATGGAAGTAACCACTTTTCAAACTAGTGTGGCTGCACCTATTCCCCCACAAACGACTAATACCAGTAAAACACAAAAGAAGGGACCCCATCAAAATAACCGTCGCCCTTCGTTTAAATCCCCCTTTAGGGGTCAAAACCCCAAAAAAGGTAAACAACCTTCCAACCAACACAAGCCAAATAACTCTTATAACAATCAGGGCTATAAGACTAATTGGCAACAGGGTAGTAGAGAACATCAAAATGCTCCAAACTACCATAAGGGAGAGTATATACCAACGCCATGTTATCCGAATACTCCACAATGGAGAAGGGGTCCTTATAATTACCCTGAGTCAGCCTATCACTATCAGAGAGATCAGGGTTCGGATTATGGCCATCAACGTCCATCATATGGGAGGTATGATCATAGTCCCCCTAGGCCAAGTACACATTGGTATGACCCACCTCCAGGACCAGTTAGAGGTCCAGATAGAGATCAGCGCTGGCAAGGAAGACCTGACAATAGACAGGACAATTATCACTATAATGTCCCGATAGAGAACAGATTTTATCCTTTAAGGGATAATGAGAGCCCCAATAACATGCAATTGCCCTCAAGCTCAAATGTTGTCCAACAATCTAGAGAGATAACGTCTGAAAATAATGCACCCCAATACCCTAGTAATCAAAGTTATCCAGGTTGGGGTTTTCCCAAGGTCACACAGGGAACCAAGCGCCCCGCCGAACCTCAAGAGGAGGAAGAGGAGGTAGGCGCATCCAATCTAAAAAAGGTAAAAACTTAGCAGGAGCTGGGGTGTTTAATTTGAGTAAAATAACGTTGTCAGAATCTGAAAAACTCATTTTAGACAAGGGCCTCAAATATGCTCCCCCTAAAGGCTTGGATAAGTTCCAAACTTACATGGATATTCACAAATATGTAAGAAAACTTAATGTTAAGAGATACATACTGAGTAATCCCATTAAAGAAAATCGCATTGTTAGCTCAGAGATTCACCACTCTGGGCTATCTAATGCTTCCCTTTTTAACCCACCTGGATCTTTAGCCCCATCCTTGAGGGTTTTTAGGGATGTGTTACTCAGAGATTTGGACAAAATTAGGCCACACAGAACCTCCCTCTCAGCCGACCTACAAAAGGGCCTCGATTCCTTGTGTAATAACAAGGACTTGGTCATTAGGCCAGCAGATAAGGGGGGAGGTATCGTAGTACTCGACCGTTGTGACTATAACAACGAAATGCGACGCATTCTTGATGATAATCAGACTTATGTTCCCCTTTCTAAGGACCCAAAGTCTCTATATAAAAAGGCCTTGGTAGAGATAGTTGATAGGGGATTTGACCAAAATATAATCAATAAAAAGGAAAGAGCATATCTGGTTCCTAAGTGCCCTCGCACTCCGGTCATTTACTATCTCCCAAAATTGCATAAGAGTCTGACTTCCCCCCCGGGTCGTCCCATAGTCAGTGGCATTGACTCTGTGACGTCCCGGGTGGGGAAGTACATAGACTCTTATTTGCAACCCTTAGTGCAGACTACACCAGCATATATTAAAGATACAAGGCACGTCATTGGCCTTTTATCATCTTTGACCCCTACTGAACATCTTTGGATGGTCACGGCCGACGTGTCATCTTTATATACGGTCATTCCACATAATGTGGGATTAAATGCTGTGAATATGTATCTCAATAGGGATTCAAGTCTGCCGTTAAGGCAGATTTCCTTTATTATGGAACTATTGGAGTTTGCCACCCACCATAATTATTTTTGGTATAGTGGACAGTTCTATCGCCAAGTTACCGGCGTGGCCATGGGGGCGAAATATGCCCCCTCTTTGGCCAACCTGTTCATGGCCCAGTGGGAGGAGGACGTCATCTATGCCCATCACAGGCCGCAGATACTGCTTTGGGCTAGGTATATAGATGACGTGCTCCTCCTTTGGGATGGCCAGTATAATGAGCTTACATCTTTTCTGGATCTATTGAACGAGAATAATCGTGGCATACACTTAAATTATGAATGCAGTCAGACCACCATTAATTTTTTGGATCTCACTACAGGCATCAAAGATGGAATGTTTACCACTTCCACATATTTTAAGGCAACCGACAGGAATTCCTATATTCCTGTCGATAGTTGCCATCATGCACCTTGGTTGAGGGCAATTCCCAAGGGCCAATATCTTCGCATTAGGCGAAATTGTTCTGATTTTCAAGATTTTCAAACTCAAGCCCACACTCTCACAGAGAGATTTTTGGATAAAGGTTACGATGGTAAATTTCTTCAGGAGACCTTATTAGAAGTAAGCCAAATAGATAGAGAACAGCTATTAAAGAATACCAACAGAGCCGAACAAAATAATTCATCTTATAATTTACCATTTGTAACCCCTTTCTCGAGTCAACACATGAGTGTTAAAAATATTATTAAACGACACTGGCATATTTTGGGCAACGACCCTGTTTTGGGAACCACCTTACCTGACAAACCACGTATAGTATTTAAAGGGGCTCCTACCTTAAGGGATAAAGTAGCACCCAATATTTTAGAACCTCCTGCACCGAGACCTACTTTTTTGAGCCAACTAACTGGTTTTTATAGGTGCAATAGATGCCGTGTTTGCTCATTCAGCTCTAATAAATGTAGATCTGTTAAACATTTTACAGCTACAAGCACCAACAAAACTTATGCCATAAAGCCATTCATTTCTTGCATGACTACTGGCATCGTTTATCTTCTCCAATGCCCATGCGGGCTTCAATATATAGGGAGAACCAAAAGACCCCTACAGGTTAGATTAAACGAACATGTGTCTAACATAATAAAAGGGTTCCCAAAGCATTCAGTGTCTAAACACTATGCTTTGGTTCACAACAAAAACCCCAAAAATACTCTTTTTTTGGGGATAGACAAATTTGAACCCCACTGGAGAGGCGAACCCCTTGTTAGGGGCATCTCTAAATTAGAGATAACTTGGATACATCGTGCAAAAACTTATGTGCCGTTTGGGCTCAACGTTGATATCGAAGTGAATGCTTTTATTGATAATTCCTGAATCATTGAATGAGCTGTTCTCAGTCTTCATTCTCTATATAGTGATCCTTTATTAATTGATTCCAATAAAGATCCCATTAGCTATTTGGGTTAATATCTGCTTATCCAAGAGGGTATTTTGGTGTGCACCCGGTACCCTTAATATATTGATTGTTCTCTTATCCGACCTATAAGTTGCTGGTCTTAAGTGGACAAATATTGAGGGGTCCCCTATGAGAAATGGGGATCTATGTCACTTTTAATTTATGTTTTAATTTAGTTTTTATGGTAAATTTGTTGAAGTTTAGTGTACCATTTGCATCATTTGGTGATATATGCCATGTAATATATTGTATTGTCACTAGATGGTGCTGTAGCAGCACTGTCTATCATCAGATGTGGCCTTGTGGTATTGCTACAACCAATGTTATTATTTAATTTTTATTTAAAGGGTTGACTTTGTGTAATCAGCGGGACCTTTTGTTTATCCTGTCTGCCATACACAGTTTGGGTTGATACATTTGCCCCGATCTCGATCAGGTACCTTTTGATGGTTGGTTCCCTCATGCAATATGGCGGAGCGGTCCTCATCGACATCCGGTGGCCCTGCCCCTTCCCTTCTGGTTAAATAGATGGCGTCAGTACGCCGTCCGCACCTTTGAAAACGTCATCTGTGACGAAACGTCGTAAGGACACGGCGTACTGACGTCATCTGATTGCGACCTGGGAGTGCGGACGAGCGGAGACCGTCCGGCCGGCGGTTCACAATTCATGCTCCTCATTCCCATCGACATTGCCTGGCTGGAGTTACTGGACAAGATTCCGCCACAGTTCCCTAGAGGTCCAATATTGCTACAGGCGATCTGTATACTCCTTTGGGTAAGAGGCCAATCTCTCCGGTGAAGGCTGGCATGTCACTTTGTCTGGTGTTTTTGGTTTTCAGCTATTTGGCTTGATCCTATCATCTTCTGGTAAGAGGCGAGCCATCATTGGTGGAGGTTTCACACACATTAGGATACCTATATAGGATTCTGCACTCACTTGGCGTTTCTAATTTCTTATTATGGTAAGAGTTGACACCTGCTGGCTGAGGATTCCACTTTAGTTATTTGATTTGCACCTACAATCACCTATTTTTGGTAAGAGGTACCTATAGGTGTCTTTATCTACAGATTTTTATTTCACTACATTTCCAATATTTGATATATATTATCACAATCAGATATTACTCACCGTGGTGTAATAGTTCCATTTGTGTTGGGTTTTACGCTATTGCGTTTTTTATTTTTCCGTTCAATACTGCCGAATAACGGGAGAATATTGGTTCCGGTCTGCTATCAAGGGGACGTGATTATTCTAGAGAACCTGCCTTTTGTCTTATCAGCTCTGGTAAGCGGACATCCATAGGGAGTCTTTTTTGAACATTGTGATCCCAATTATGGACATTATGGACTTGATTTTCCATTTCTTCAATTAGCGCGACTTAATATACGGATTCTCTGCTAAAGGTACAGGCCGACTTTGCCGCATTGAGAGGCCAATGGACAGGGCCATGTATTGTAAAATCTTGGATGAGAACCTTCTTCCCTCAGCCAGAACACTGAAGATGGGTCATAGATGGGTCTTCCAGCATGGCGATGACCCAAAACATACTGCCAAGGCAACAAAGGAGTGGCTCAAGAAGAAGCACATTAAGGTCATGGAGCGGCCTAGTCAGTCTCTAGACCTTAATCCTTTAGAAAATTTATGGAGGGAGCTGAAACTTCAAGTTGCCAGGAGACAGCCAAAAAACCTTAAGGATTTAGAGAAGATCAGTGAAGAAGAGTGGACCAAAATCCCTCCAGAGATGTGTGCAAACCTGGTCACCATCTACAAGAAACATCTTTCCTCTGCGTTTGCCACCAAGGCTGAACTTTTGAACTATCCATGAACTACTTCTCCCAGCATTATGGGAGAGGCTTTAAAAGGATCTGCTGAACAGGCCCAGGCTCTCTTGCTTCCCAGGGTCTATCAAGTAAACATTGGTTCGCCGCTCCGTTTGGAGGATTGCGGCCTACCACGCCACCCACCATTGCCGTGGTTTCAGCCCAGCTAGGAGGAACATTGCTCCACCATGCCAGGGGTCTCCTAGTGACATTGCTGACAGCAGAGGCTGTATCATTTTTGCAGTGTTATCGCTGTGTCATCAGGATTGGTAAGACGGCAGATGCCCAAAGTCCTATTGCCAAGCACTACCACTACACTTTGAACACTATATGCAGACATTACAGATTTGGATTATCAAGGGGACCTGTCATTAGTCAGATCAAGTATCATTACACTGATTGCTGATCTTTTTTGCCATACTTAAAGCGGAGTTCCACTTAAAAGTGGAACTCTGCTGATCTACTTCCTCCCCCCCTCCGGTGCCCCATTTGGCACCTTTCAGGGGAGAGGGGGAACGGGTACCTGTTTTTGACAGGTACCCTTACCCACTTCTTGGGAAACAGCGCCGCGGCGCTGTACCTCGGAAGTTCGGCCCCCTCCTTTTTCCATTGGGCCAATTACAAAGCGCTTTGCGCATGCGCAGTAGAGAACCAGCAGTGAATCTTCACTGCCGGGTTCCCGTACCCTGGATGGCGGCGGCGGCACCCGAGAGCCGATGCTTCAGGTGCCGACATTGCGGGCTCCCTGGACAGGTAAGTTCTACTATTTAGAAGTCAGCAGCTACAGTATTTGTAGCTGCTGACTTTTAATTTTTTTTTAAGGGGGGCGGAACTCCGCTTTAAGGATCCTTTGCTTTTCTGAGTTCCAACTGCCGGTGAAGATAACTGCAAGGCTTTGTATTCAGAACACTATAATTTTGCTCTTAAAGGGGACATGTTACTGGTTCCTATAATACTCAGACTCTCATTGGAATTAGAGATACTATAGGCTGGCCCAGGGTTCTCCTTTTAGTATTAGAGGTGGTATTGACATCAACTAATGACCCTTTGAAAATCAATTTGCTTAATGCTTGTTACTGTCTGTCATTTTGTATACTATTGTCATTCTCTTGTGTCTGCTATTTTCATTCAACTGCTCTGAGAGTTGCCTCAACTGAATCTCAACTCAACTTGATAAAGGAGCGCGCGCTGGTATTCCACCGCAGTGCGTATGCTCCGGAACGCGTCGTCAGCACGCCGGAAGATCCATAGACGGCGAGTGCGTCTCACCCTGCGTCTCACCCTGCGGTCCTAGCCTCAGTCTGACTTCAGACACACCACCCCACTTCCTGCGGGACAGGAACCGGAAGGACACAGAGGATTACTGACCATCAGCGGTGGCCCCATGCCGAACATGGATGCCGGAGGACCCATCCACCCACATTTACTTACTCTGATGTAAGTTTTTAAATGTACTTACTTTGCTCATTAAATGATAGTCTTTACTCAGAGGCGCCTGTTTTCTCTCTTTGTGTCTTGCATGTCTGGAGATTGCTTCCGCTCCCCACTAGGCTGGCCATGGACTGTTTCTTTTCCCACATCAAAGATTATTGGGGCAGCCTACATGGCTACCCTACGGACTAGCATTTAGTGTTAATGCTATCCGCTTGCGCCACCGTGTATATACTTTTTATCTCAACTGAATCTTGATTGCTGTTTTAGGTCTTGGCTGACCTGACACTCTTATTTGGCCTCTTTTTCTGACTAAGTAAAAACTAAGAAGGCTGAATTCTATTTGCGCAAAATAAAAATCTAATTGAATAAATTATATCGGTGATTTAGCGTATAAATAAGTACAACTGTGCTAAAATATTCAAATATATCCCTATAGTGTTCAATCATAATCAATCAGTTTGCATAATTATAAAACAATATCCCTGATCAACTTGTGACGGTGAATAAATAATAACATATAAATATTTAAAATTAATAATAATAGCTGTGCAATATCTCCAAAATAATAATAAATATATGTGCAATGGCAAGCAATATTAAAACGTAAAGTAAATATGATTAAAGTGTCCAATAATTTATGTGATATAAAGTGCCAAGAAACAGTCCTCCCAAAGCTGTGCTCCCAAAACCAAGTGCGTGACCAGGGTGTCACAACTTCTTCCTACTAGTTAACCCCCTTGTGATTGGGCGCTCACCTTAAATTAAAAAAAAAAAAAATTACGCTCAAATGCTGAATGTCTGTCGGTTCCAGGTGGTCTATTCCCATAGATTGGCCAATCTTCTCCTTAGCAATCTTATGTTGAATGAAACTAAGTATAGGTACTAGGTGATTCCCGGTATCCTTATCCCATAGGTAATCCTTATAACCTCTCAATGATCCGTGTGCATGAAAATAGAGAAGCTCACAATAGTGCTTATATCGTTTAAAAAAAACATTTTATTCCAATATATGAACGGTTGTACACTCACATTTATTGGTGCATCCATGCACCTTTAGACAGCCATTTAGATAATTCCTCCTCTTCAAAATGCCGTTGTGGTATAGTGGGAGACGCCGCCGCTGTGCCCTTATCCCCTGCAGTGGATGTGGCCGGCAGCCCGACCGTCTCACATCAAGCTTAGCGAAGCGCTCCGTCCGTCCCCGCCCCTCCCCCACGCACGACGACACAAGGGACCACGCGTGATTTTTATTTTTTTGCGCTATAAACAAAAAAGAGCGTAAATTTTGAAAAAATAACAATATTTTTCACATTTTTTATAGGAAATTCCCCCCAAAAAAATGTAAAAATCTAAATTTTTTTAACATTTTAGGCCAATTTGTTTTCTGCTACATATTTTTGGTAAAAAAAAAAATCGCAATAAGCGTATTTTGATTGGTTTGTGCAAAAGTTATGGTGTTTACTAACTAAGGGAAAGATTTATGTCATTTTTATTGTTTTTTTTTTTAACAAGTAATGGCGGCGATCTGCGATTTTTTTGGCGGGACTGCGACATTGCGGCGGACAGATCGGACCCCCGACTAACATTTTTAACACTTTTGGGGGAACCAGTGACATTACTACAGTAATCAGTGCTATACATATGCACTGTTACTGTAAAAATGACACTGGCAGGGAAGGGGTTAACTTTATTAGTGATCAAGGGGTTAAGTGTGTCCCTAGGGGCGTGATTCTAACTGTAAAGGGGCGTAGCTTGTGATGTAACAACAGAGACATACGATCCTACATAGCAGGATCGTGTAGTCTCTGAAGTTACATCAGGGAGAATGACAGACGGCTTTGTTTACATTAGCCGCCTGCCTTTCTCCCTCTCCAGTGGGAGATCGCGAGTGACCGGCGGACATCGGAGCCGCCGGTCACTCGCGCGGGGATGTGCGGGGCGGGAGTGCGCCCCCCGCGGTGCGCGCTCGCCCCCTAGAGGCTCCTGGGCGTAGCTGTACCTCGGTTTGCCCAGGAGAGCCAGACTGCCGCAGTAAATAGTCGTGTGGCAGTCGGCAAGTGGTTAAAGGTATACACATCATGTCTGAACCTAGAGTGTCAGAGGGGGCTGGAAAGTTCACAGGGTCAAGGCTGCACAGAGGAATATACAATGCTAACCGGTCCTAGCAGGGAGGTGCTACAGATAAAAATGATAGACCCTTAATTTCTTTGTAAGTGGGCAAACTTACAAAATCTGCAGGGGATCAAAAAATATATTCCCCACTGTATATCAGATCAAAATGATGAACACATGAGGAGAAACCAGGGACAGTGGGACTTTGTTCCAAAACAGGAACAGTCTCTTCAAATCAGGAACAGTTGGGAGCCATGGAAATATCACCAACAGGAAACTGGCAGAAAAAAACACCAGGAACAGGTTTCAAACTCTCCTTTCATAGGGGAAAAAATAGCAAATAAAGAAAAAAGCAATCTAGCGTATACAATTACGACACAAATCATATTGTAATTGAATGTTATTTAAAATGACCTTCCCTTTTCAATCTGCAGCTGTTGTAATTTTCTGAAAATGCAATGCAATATGGCTACCTGGAGCTGTTCTGTACACAGAATGTATACTGACCACACCCCAGAAACATCATTTCCTGCTTGTGTGATTGGCTCACCAATTTTCCCAGAAGTCTGTCTAAGATACAATTCAGATTTCCGGTGTTCTATCAGATCTCCCTACCCCATCAGAAATCCATACCCTCATCATTTCCGGTTCAGATCAGCAGTGGATTCATCATGCATCAGCTGCAGCCGCGTCACAGGTCCTAGTGCGCATGCGCGCAATAGGTAGGGAAATTTAATAACATCACAACGGTCGGGCAGCGAGATCTCTTAATACAAATATCCATCCGATCTCCATGCCCCACACTGCGCCGACCCCACAATGGGACATAGCCATCAAATGGACAGTGGGCATATTGCCCCATTGTTGGGTCGGTGCAGTGTGGGGCATGGAGATCGGATTGTCCCATTGTCGGGTCGGTGCAGTGTGGGGCATGGAGATCGGATTGTCCCATTGTCGGGTCGGTGCAGTGTGGGGCATGGAGATCGGATTGTCCCATTGTCGGGTCGGTGCAGTGTGGGGCATGGAGATCGGATGGATATTTGTTATAAGAGATCTCCCTGCCCGCTGCCCGACCCACATGCGCACTAGGACGTGTGACGCAGCTACAGCTGATGCATACAGCTGATGCATGACAAATCCACAGCTGATCTGAACCGAAAATGACGAGGGTATGGATGTCTGATAGAACACCGGCATCCCCTGCAACGCAAATGTCATTTTTGGTGAGATACGCCCAATAGGAACACGTCTAAAGAGATGCAGGCCCAGCAGATTTCCTCGTTAGAGCCCTGCAGCTGCCACAGCTGATAGATAATTATAAAACCACTCCCATTTGACCCACTAAGCACAGAGGAACAAACAATAATTTCTTCAGAATAACAAAAGGTAGGAATCTGCAACAAAGTTTGTTATAATTCTTGCAATGTACATAGATTACACAGAGGGGAATGTTTTTTTCTCAACAAAAGTGGAGTTACGCTTTAAGCTTGCCATACACTCTACAGTCTGATTGTATAATCTCTATACAATCTCCTTAAGGGCTCATGCACACAGGATGTGTTTGCCTATGTGTTCATGCACACAAACTTTCAGAGGAGTTTGGAGGCACAAGCGTTTAGCGGCAGTAAAAAAAAAAACAAAAAATGTCTGCCAGTGCGTCCAGGACCAGAGGCTGTTTGGCTTTAAAAATGCAAAATGCCAAAAAACGCTTCTAAACGTTGTAACAGGCTTTTAGTCACCTTTCACGTTTAGGAAATTTTTTTACAGTAAAAACGTTTACAAACGCTAACGCTCACAAACTTGCAAAAAAGCTCATAAAGGCTGTTCAAAAACGCGTCTAAAAGCACGTTTTAAACAATGCTTTTTCCTAACAGCAGCGCTGGCCTTTTTTAAACGTTCTGTGTGCATGAGCTCTAAAAGTTACCAAAACTATGTAATATGAGTATCAAATCAGGAAGGCACTACCTAGTGGATGGTAGATCTAAATGAGATTTTGCAATCAGATTGCAGAGTGTATGGCCATCCATAGATACACATTAACCTCTTTACCACTAGCCACTGTGCTGCTACTGCGGCACAGTGGCTCGTTATCGTCTAGCGACGTAGACCTACGTCGCTAGACTCCTCCCCTATAGGCGGCCCTCGCACGCCGCCGGAGGCGCGCTCCTGCTGTTTTCATTCACAGCGGGAGTCGGGCCAGGGGAGGAGCGGCGGCGATCGCCGCTGCTCTGCCCCGATCGTCGGGGAATCCAGTTTGGAGATCCGCCCGCCTGTGTAAACAGAGCGGGTGGATCTCCTAAGTGACAGGGAGTGACAGATCAGAGTGTTCAGCATAGCTGAACATCCGATCTGTCCCTGGCTCACTCGGTCCCCTCCCCCCCCACACGTTAGTAAGCACCAGGCATACATTAACCCCTCCCTCTCCAATAAAATTAACCCCTTCCCTGCCAGTGTCATTTTTACAGTAACAGTGCATATATATAGCACTGATTACTGCAGTAATGTCACTGGTACCCCCAAAAGTGTCAAAAATGTCAGTCAAGGGTCCGATCTGTCCGCCGCAATGTAGCAGTCCCGCAAAATAAATCGCAGATCACCGCCATTACTCGTTAAAAAAAAAAATACCAAAAATTACAGAAATCTTTCCCTTAGTTAGTAAACGCAATAACTTTTGCGCAAACCAATCAAAATACGCTTATTGCGATTTTTTTTACCAAACATAGGTAGCAGAAAACAAATTGGCCAAAAATTTTAAAAAAAAATTGTTTTTTACATCTTTTTTGGGGGGAATTACATATAAAAAAATGTTAAAAATATTTTTTCAAAATAAACGCTTTTTTTTGTTTATAGCGCAAAAAGTAAAAATCGCACAGGTTATCAAACACCACCAAAAGAAAGCTCTGTTTGTGGGAAAAAAAGGACGTAAATTTCGTTTGGGTATGGCGTCGCACAACCGCGCAATTGTCAGTTAAATTCGCACAGCGCCGAGTCAGCAGACACATTCCAGGCCAATCAGCATACCTCCCTCCCACACCCTCCCAACTCCTATAAATAAGCAAGGGCAGCATCCATTTTAGATCATTTCTGTGTTACTGAGAGCAGGGAAAGTGCTGGTGCTGCTGCTGTTGTTATAGCTAGGGACAGTTCCCGGTCTTGTTAGCCAGTGTTCTTGGTACACTCCTGCTGTAAGGACAGCACCCCAAAAAGCCCTTCCTAGGGCTGGTATTTGAGGTTTTTTTTGGATATATATATATATGTATATATATATATATATCTATTGTCCCCAAAAGCCCTTTTGAGGGCTGGTATTTGTGTATTTTTTTTTGTTCTGTGATATATATATATATATATATATATATATATTGTCCCCAAAAGCCCTTTTGAGGGCTGGTATTTGAGTATTTTTTTATATATATATATATATATATATATATATATATATATATATATATATATATATATATATGTAGCATGTCCAGAACCAGAAAAAAAAATTCATATAGGTGTAAAAGGGGTTCCCACCATCCCTGCTCTACTGAAAAATTATCTTTTTTTTCTAGTTCTGGACATGCTACAGAGCTGAAACTTCACAGGTACACTTTTTAGACCCCCTATACACTAAATCACACAAAAAAAGTTCTTAAAAATTGTCATTTTTGATAGAGAGCCAATTATTGGAAAAATAAAAAAAAAAAAAAACTTAACAAAAAAAACATTTCTTTGGATTTATTGTTTGGGGGGTCTAAAAAGTGTACCTGTGAAGTTTCAGCTCTGTAGCATGTCCAGAACCAGAAAAAAAATAGAATTAGGGTTAGGGCTAGGGTTAGGGTTAGGGTTAGGGTCAGGGCTAAGGTTAGGGTTATTTTTAGTGCTTAGGGTTAGAGTTAGAGGGGTAGGGGTAGGGCTACTAACTCTAACCCTAAGTATTTCACCGTAACCCTAACCCTAGCCCCTAACACTAAACCTAACCCTAACCCTCTAACCATAACCCTAACCCTCTAACCTTAACCCTAACCCTCTAAGCCTAGCCATAAAAATAACCCTAACCCTAAACCTAACCCTAGCCCTAACCCTAACCCTAGCCCTAAGCCTAACCCTAGCCCTAACCCTAATTCGTATTTTTTTCTGGTTCCGGACATGCTACAGAGCTGAAACTTCACAGGTACACTTTTTAGACCCCCCCAGATGCTAAATCCAAAGACATTTTTTATTTTTATTTTTTTTTTTAATTTTTCCAATAATTGTCTCTCTATCAAAAAATTACAATTTTTAAGAACTTTTTTTTGTGTGATCCCTCTCCGGCATGC
This sequence comes from Pelophylax lessonae, assembly GCF_965119305.1. Classification (NCBI taxonomy): domain Eukaryota; kingdom Metazoa; phylum Chordata; class Amphibia; order Anura; family Ranidae; genus Pelophylax; species Pelophylax lessonae. The sequence continues at coordinate 161,535,371 of NC_138778.1, read as the reverse complement.
CACAGTCCAGGTGTTTGTCCCCTTGAAACAACTTTTCCATTACTATTGTGGCCAGAAAGAGTCCCTGTGGGTTTTAAAATTCGCCTGCCTATTAAAGTCTATGGCGGTTCGCCCGGTTCGCCGGTTCGCGAACATTTGCCGATGTTCGCGTTCGCTGTTCGCGAACGGCGAATTTTCGGTTCGCGACATCACTACTAACAAGCCTACAATTGGCCGATCGGTCGTCGGCCGAATCTTTACGGTCGACAATCGGTACGTGTGTACGGGGCTTAAGAGATCTTTGCCTGGGATTCCAGAAGGACTGCCTCAGGGCAATAATCAGAGTCAAAGACCAGTAATTCTCCTACGCTCGAGTGGTATGCGAAAAAGCATGAATGATCTAATGTGGTCTTTGTAGACAATACCTTAGGTCTTGCGTCCCCCTCAGGACCAAGGGTATCCAAATACACTGAAAGACAACAACAAGAGAAGGGCACACCGACCTTGTGCATTACCACTAAAAAGGTTTATTAAAATCCCAAAAAAGCAACATACATTGTACTTCCAAACAAACCTTGAAGCACTTTTTGGCTCTGAGGAAGAGGGTCCTCCCTCGAAACACGTCAGCCAGACATATGCGGATACCAGCACGTCATCCAGCACCGTAGGAGAGTCCTGGCTGTTTTGGAGGTGATTGGTTCCATTGTCTTTGCATGTGTGAAACCATCATTTGTTTGTGAGTACAATGTATGTTAATTTTTTTGGATTTTAATAAACCTTTTTAGTGGTGATGCACGAGGTTGGTGCGCCCTTCTCTTGAGGTTGTCTTTCAATAATCAGAGTCATCCCAGCCAACATACATTTATACATCATTGACATAGATATCAGTGATATTAACAGTACACAAGGATACTTTTTGTTTCACAAAGTGACATTGCATTAAGTTCCACCGGCAGTGCGAGGCGGCGGATTGTGTCGCACTTCCATTGCCCGCCCCTCACCAACACGTATTTTGGCCATTTCCAAGTTGGATCTGCTGAGAGGTCCACCATCACATCATCATTGTGTTCCTGCCATTGTTCATCGCTCCTTCTAGTGACCTCCTTTATCATAGTGCTCCTTTATCATTGTGCACAATTTCTCTAGAGCCTCTTTAACCCCTTCTCCAGTAAGCCCACAGCAGCCAAACACGGCCCACTTATTATATTTAATCCTCTCCAGATCAAGATGTCGTGCCACTTCAGAAGGGGAACAAGCGCCCTCCAGATCCTGCTTGTTGGCCAGTACAATGAATGGTATGTACATAATGTCTGTAAAGTTTAATACCATAAGCAGGTTTTCCTTGGCTTCCTGGAATCTCTCGGTGTCTGTACTGTCCACCACAAACACAAAGCCATGACGACCGGATAAATAGTGTCTCAACAAAGGCCAACCCTTTGCCCCCAGGCCAACATCCCATACCAAGAGTGGCATGTCATCTACAATGTCCAAGGACTCAACATTATATCCAATTGTTGGTATCGTTTCCACCGCTTTGTTCAACTTCAGTCTGTAGAGAATCGTAGTCTTCCCTCCTCCATCCATCCCGATCAATACAATGAATGCTTCTGTTATAGTCCTCCTTCCACAGAAGCCCTGGATCCTGCTCACCAGGGTGCCCATGTCTTCTGCTAGGACAACCACAGCTATTACAAGGAGCCTTCAGATGGATGCTGATGTCCCACTCCCAGTACATAGCAGGAGCAGCACTTCTCTCCCATGGAGAAAGCACGTATCAGGAAAACAGTCTCTTCCTCCTGCTCTGCATGTGCAATGCTGGACTTTCCACGCTGGAGTTTGTTGGGTCACATGACCACTTGAAGAGGTATCACATGATTACTTGGGGAAAAAAAAGAAAAACTTTATTGCTCTTCACAGAAATGTACAACAGTTGCATCGTTTATCAAGATTTAGTCTATGGAAAAGAAGGAGAATTGAAAAAGTACAAGGAAGCAGCTTGTGTCATTTTTTTTTTCTACATAACCACTTCAACCCCGGAAGTTTTACCCCCCTTAACCACTTTACCACCGGAGGATTTTGCTGTCTTACGTCCAGGCCACTTTTTGCGATTTGGCACTGTGCGCCTTTAACTGACAATTGCGCGGTCATGCAACACCGTACCCAAACAAAATTTACGCCCTTTTTTTCACACAAACAGAGCTTTCTTTTGGTGGTATTTGATTACCTGTGCGATTTTTACTTTTTGCGCTATAAACAAAAAAAGAGCGACAATTTCGAAAAAATAACAATATTTTTCAAATTTTTTTATATGAAATTTCCCCCCAAAAAAATGTAAAAATCTAAATTTTTTATCATTTTAGGCCAATTTGTTTTCTGCTACATATTTTTGGTAAAAAAAAATCGCAATAAGCGTATTTTGATTGGTTTGCGCAAAAGTTATTGCGTTTACTAACTAGGGGAAAGATTTCTGTCCTTTTTGGTGTTTTTTTTTTTTAACGAGTAATGGCGGCGATCTGCGATTTTTTTTTTTGCGGAACTGCGACATTGCAACGGACAGATCGGACCCTTGACTGACATTTTTGACACTTTTGGGGTTACCAGTGACATTACTACAGTAATCAGTACTATAAATATGCACTGTTACTGTAAAAATGACACTGGCAGGGAAGGGGTTAATTTTATTGGAGAAGGAAGGGGTTAATGTATTCCTGGTGCTTACTGACGTGTGTGGGGGGAGGGGACTGAGTGACACAGGGACAGATCGCAGGTTCAGCTATGCTGAACCCTGCAATCTGACCCTGCCTGTCACTTAGGAGATCCGCCTGCTCTGTTTACACAAGCGGGCGGATCTCCAGACTCGATTCCCCGACGATCGGGGAAGAGCAGCGGCGATTGCTGCTGCTCCTCCCCTGGCCCGACCCCCGCTGTGACTGAATACAGGGGGAGCGAGCCTCCGGCGGCGCGCACGCGCCGCCGAGAAGTGGGAGTGTCTGGCGTCGTAGGTCTACGCCGCCAGATGATAACGAACCACTTTGCCGCAGTAGAGCTCTAGTGAGCAGCGGCAAAGTGGTTAATGACCAGGCTGTTTTTTGCGATACGGCACTGCGTTACTTTAACTGACAATTGCGCAGTTGTGCGATGCTGTACCCAAATAAAATTGATGTCCATTTTTTCCCACAAATAGAGCTTTCTTTTGATGGTATTTGATCACCTCTGTGTTTTTTTTTGGGGGGGGGGGGGGGGGTTTGCGCTTTAAACAAAAAAAAAGCCGGCATTTAAAAAAAATAAATAAATAAATAAAAATAAATAAATAAAAAATATTTCTGCTATAACACATATCCAGTAAAAAATTAAATTTCTTCATCAGTTTAGGCCAGTATGTATGCTGCTACATGCTTTTGGTAAAAAAAAAATCCCAATAAGCGTATATTAAAGAGGAAGTAAACTCTGCATTCTGTTTCTATTTTTTAATATAATGTCAATCTACAGGGTATGATCAATCACTGCACAGGGCAATGATAATCAAAATGCTTATTACTTACTATTTTTCTGTTTTTGAAATAAAATCTTCTTCCTGGAATAGGCTGCGCCATCTTTAATAGGCTTTCTGCCTCCCCTGTGGACGTAATTTCCTCCCTTCCTCGTTTCCCTACCCGAAATCCCACGCATGCGTGATCGCATGCTATCCAAGCCTCGTTACTGCGGGAGGAGAACCAGGAAGCTGAGAGGGAAAGGATAGTATTGCGAGTCTTCCTAGATGTGCCGCTGTCAGAGGTAATTATATACACGGCTTGATGTGGATGAGGAAATGGCACACATTGCGTGACCACGCATGCGCCGATGACATCAGAAAATGCTGTAGGACGGATTGTAAGAAGTTTACACAAGTAAGGAGAGTGTCACAGGGAGCAATGAATAGTGTTACTAATGTGGCTTAGAATGGGAAAATGTTTTGATGATGAGTTTACCTCCTCTTTAAATGGTTTGCGCAAAGACGCACAGTTATCTCTTCTACAAACTATGGGATACAAAGTGAACAACTAACTGACGCTTTTGACACTTTTATGGCCACTGTCATTTTCTGAAAATGCAATGCAATATGGCTACCTGGAGCTCCCAGAAACATAATTTCCTGCTTGTGTGATTGGCTCACCAATTTTCCCAGAAGTCTGCACTAAGATACAAGTCAGATTTCTGGCATCCCCTGCAACAAAAATGTCATTTTTGGTGAGATACTTCCAATAGGAACACGTCTAAAGGGATGCAGGCCCAGCAGATTTCCTCATTACAGCCCTGCACTGTCACAGCTGATAGATAATTATGAAACCACTCCCATTAGACCCACTCAGCACAGAGGAACAAACAATGATTTCTTCCGAATAACAAAAGGTAGGAATCTGCAACAAAGTTTGTTAAAATCCTTGTAATGTACAGAGATCACCCAGAGGGGAATGTTTTTTTTCTCAACAAAAGTGGAGTTCGCTATAAATGTGTTCCTAGTGAGGGCTTTCTAACTTACCAGGGGAAGAAGGAACTGCTTAGCAGGAACATAAGATCTCTATCTTCTCCCCTGCCAGAATGGCGATCTGCCTTGTTTACATAGGCAGAACTCCATTCTGCCTCTCTCAGGAACGATGGCAGGTGGCCGGCTGGCATCGGGTCCACCAGACCCGCTGATTGGCTCCCCCTCTGTCCAATCAGCACACGACCACGCCCCCTAGTGACTATTGCACAAAATGACGTACTGGTACATGATTTTGTGCAGTAGAGCCAACCTGCCACCAGTGTTAATTTTGTCAACTAAAATGTTTTCGTCGACTAAATTAACACAATTTTAGTCGACTAAAATATGACTAAAACTAAAACAATTCAGATGACTAAAAAAAAAACAGCATTTTAGTCATAAGACTAAAATACGACTAAAACTAAAATGGCATTTTAGTCAGGGGACTATAACTAAAACTAAATTAAAAATTGACATCAAAGTTAACACTCCTCTGCTGGCCATTTCTAAATCGGCAACACAATTCCATCCAGAGCCTGTAATAATAGCACATTAAAGTTTAACCACTTCCATACAGAGCAGTTAGACCCCCTTCCTTCCCAGACCAATTTTCAGCTTTCAGCACTCTCACACTTTGAATGACAATTGCTCAGTCATGCTACACTGTAACCAAACAAAATTTTTATCATTTTTTTCACACAAATAGAGCTTTCTTTTGGTGGTATTTGATCACAACTGGGTTTTTTTTTCTTCGTGATATAAGCAAAAAAAGAGCAAAAATTTTGAAAAAAAAACACTTTTTTTTAGTTTATACAATTTTGCAAAAAATTAATTTTTCTTCATACATTTGGGCCAAAATTTATACTGCTACATATCTCTGGTAAAATTAACCCAAATTAGTGTATATTATTTAGTCTGTGTGAAAGTTATTGAGTCTAGAAGCGATGGTACCAATTACTGAAAATTGATCACACCAGATGTACTGACGGCCTATCTCCTTTCTTGAGGCCCTGAAATGCCAGGACAGTACAAATACCCCCCAAATGACCCCTTTTTGTAAAGTAGACAGTCCAAGGTATTTAGTAAGAGGCATGGTGAGTTTTTTGAAGTTATAATTTTTTCCCACAATTCTTGGGAAAATGAAGAAAAAAAATGTTTTTTCTTTTTTTTCCCAAAACGTTGTCAATTTATAAGCTATTTCTAACACATAGCATGTACACAGCAAAAATGACACCCCAAAATTCATTCTGTTACTCCTTCTGAGTATGGTGATACCACATGTGTGAGCCTTTTACACAGCCTGGCCACAAAAAGAGACTCCACGTCCAAGTAGCACCATAAGGCATTTTAGGAGCATAAATACACATAAAACTTTCTTACTACCTATCACACTTTTCAAGGCCCTAGAGCACCAATACAATGGAAAAGTCCACAAAATGACCCCATTTTGGAAAGCAAACACTCCAACGTATATTCTATGAGGCATTATGGGTCCTTTGAACATGTCATTTTTTTCCACAAGTTTTTGGAAAATGTGGGAAAAAAATAAAAACTTTTTTTTTTTACACAAAGTTGTCAATTTATAGGATATTCCTAACACATAGCATGCACACAGCAAAAATGACACCCCAAAATACATTCTGCCACTCCTCCTGAGTATGGCAATACCACATGTGTGAGACTTTTTCACAGCCTAGCCATATAGAGGGGCCTAACATCCAAGGTGCATCATCATGCATCCTAGCCACTTGCCTAGGCCTATTTTTGACATTTGGTGTTTACAAGCTAAAATCAGTTGTTTTGCTAGAAAACTGCTTAGAACCCCCAAACATTATATATTTTTTTTTAGCAGAGACCCTAGAGATTAAAGTGGAGATTATTGCAATATTTTTTATCACACCGTATTTGCGCAGCGGTCTTCCAAACGCAATTTTTTTGGAAAAAATTCACTTTTTTTAATTAAAAAATAAGAAACCAGTAAAGTTAGCCTAATTTTTTTCCATAATGTGAAAGATAATGTTACGCCGAGTAAATAGATACCCAACATGTCATGTTTCAAAATTGCGCACGCTCACGGAATGGCGACAAACTTTGGTACTTAAAAATCCCCATAGGCGACAATTTAAAAATTTCTACAGGTTGCCATCTTTGAGTTACAGAGGAGGTCTAGGGCTCAAATTATTCCCCTTGCTCTAACGATCGCGGCGATACCTCACATGTGTGGTTTGAACACATGTGGGCGAGGTTTCCATATGCGTCGCTTCTGCGCGCGAGCTAACGGGGACAGGGCGCTTTAATTTTTTTTTTTTTTTTTTTACTATTTATTTTATTTATTATTTTTTATTTTTACACCGTGTAACAAAAAAAAAAAAATTGATCATTTTTTATTTCTATTACAAGAAATGTAAACATTACTAGTAATAGAAAAAGGCACGACAGGACCTCTTTTTGTGAGATCTGGGGTCAAAAAGTCCTCAGATCTCACAAGTACACTAAAAGATAGAAAAAAAAAAAAAAAAAATTATTATATAAAATGAAAAAAAAAAAAAAAAAGGACATTTAAACTGGTTGCTAGGCAACAACATTTTCCGTAGCTCCGGTCCTCCAAGACCATAGAGTCAAGTGAGGGCAAGCTTGCCCTCACTCGACATCCTGTCTGTGAGGATCCGGGACCGGATCGTTTTCCCCGCTGTCGGCGGGTCCGGTAAGCGGGGAAAAGGACCGGACGCGGCGGGAGGGGGGGGGCACCTCTTCCGCCATCCCGGAAGGGTGAACCCACGGCGAATCCGCCGCTGGGACCACCCTTATCGGAAAGCCAACCGTCCACCGTTTAAAAAAATACCAGGGTTATGGCAGCTATCTGCTGCCATAACACCGGTATTAAGGTTTAAACGGAGGACGTATATAACCCTTTTTGGACTTGGACATGGTGGCTGTATGAAGGGTGACAGGTACTCGGGTACTTTGTTGGGCAGGTGACAGGCAGGTGACAGGTACTCTGGTACTGATGAGCAGGTGGCAGGTACTCGGGTACTCCGATAGGCAGGTGACAGGTACTCGGGTACTCTGATGGGCAGGTGACAGGCAGGTGATAGGTACTGATGAGTAGTACTGATACTGATAGGTGATACTGTACTGATGGGTACTGATGATCAGTACTGATACGTGATAGGTACTGATGAGTACTGATGAGTAGTGATGGGTACTGATGAGCAGGCGGCAAGTACTCGGGTACTTCAGGCGTCAGGTACTCTGATGAACAGGTGGAAGGTACTCGGGTACTCTGATGGGTAGGTGACAGGTACTCAGGTACTCTGATGACGGGTACTCCGTTGACAGGTAATCAAAGTATCCGAGTACCTGTCATCAGAGTACCCGAGTATCCGTCATCAGAGTACCCGAGTACCTGTCATCAGAGTACCCGAGTACCTGTCATCAGAGTACCCGAGTACCTGTCATCAGAGTACCTGCGTACCTGTCATCAGAGTACCCGAGTATCTGTCATCAGAGTACCCGAGTACCTGTCATCAGAGTACCTGCGTACCTGTCATCAGAGTACCCGAGTATCTGTCATCAGAGTACCCGAGTACCTGTCATCAGAGTACCCGAATACCTGTCATCAGAGTACCCGAGTACCTGTCATCAGAGTACCCGAGTACCTGTCATCAGAGTACCCAAGTACCTGTCACCAGCCCATCAGAGTACCCGAGTACCTGTCATCAGAGTACCCGAATACCTGTCATCAGAGTACCCAAGTACCTGTCACCAGCCCATCAGAGTACCCGAGTACCCGTCATCAGAGTACCCGAGTACCCGTCATCAGAGTACCCGAGTACCTGTCATCAGAGTACCCGAGTACCTGTCATCAGAGTACCCAAGTACCTGTCACGAGCCCATCAGAGTACCCGAGTACCTGTCATCAGAGTACCTGATGGGCTGGTGACAGGTACTCGGGTACTTTGATGGGCTAGTGACAGGTACTCTTTATTGGGGGGGGGGGCAATCAGTGTGTTTGGGGTGCACTGTATTTGGTAACTAGCTGTTACCACAATCTCCTCCTCACACAGGATCAGTGTGTGAGGAGGAGAACACGGTGACAGCTAGTTACCGTGTTCTCTGTTGACATTTGTGACCGGCTGTGATTGGACACAGCCGGTCACGTGGTAAAGAGCCAATTTCATTGGCTCTTTACCTAGATTGGGGATCGACTCTGTCCGAGGGACGAGCCTCGTCCCCGATCGCTGCTCTGCGCGCCCCCGGGGGCGCGCATTGCAGAGAGAACGAGCGGCTCGTGCTGGAGCCGCTCATGTGATCGGCTGTGACTGACACAGCCGATCACATGGTAAACAGCCAATTTCTATTGGCTGTTTACCTTGATCAGGGATGGGCTATGTCCGAGGGACGAGCCTCACCCCCGATCGCCGCGCTGCGCGCCCCCGGGGGCGCGCAGTAGCAGCTAGAGCGGGCGGACGTCATATGACGGCCGCCCGGAACGGTAAAGCCATCCTGCCGGCGTCATATTACTATGCGCCGGTATGGATGTGGTTAAACATGTATTGCACCCCTGCATAGGCATAGGTAGGGGGCATCTACTGAGCTGCTGAAAGAGAAAAAAATTAAGAAAAAGGCTTTTCTTATATTTTTTCTTAATATTTAATGTTAGAAATACATTCAGGTAATATGTGCAATGACATTACAGCCAATAGAGTTTACAGTTTTCTGGGTTTTTTGTAATTTAAAGTTGCACTTCTGTTGCTTATGAAACTCGGTTTTATTTATAAAGACGTTATATATCACAATGGCTAAATCTGTGTCTGTAGTGCGTGTTCAAACCCTAATACCATAAATAATAACATATTAATAGATTTTTACTCCAGCAGTATATAATTTGTTTGGAAATTCTAGAGAAATGCTTAACCACTTGCCGACCGCCGCAAGTAGATATACTGCGGCGATCAGCCCCTCACAGGCAAAGTGACGTAAATAAACGCGGTCACGTACCCCCCCCCCCCCCCCAAACAAAGCCGTCTGTCATTCTCCCCTGTGTAGAAACACCGATCATACGGTTCTACTATGTAGGACCGTTGATCAGTGTTCCTACAGCTCAAGCCACAGCCAATCACAGTTAGAATCACGCCCCTAGGGACACACACAGCCCCTCCCTCTCAAATAAAGTTAACCCCTTCTCTGCCAGTGTAATTTTACAGTAACAGTGCATATGTATAGCACTGATTACTGTAGTAATGTCACTGGTAACCCCAAAAGTGTCAAAAATGTCAGTCAAGGGTCCGATCTGTCCGCCGCAATGTCGCAGTACCGCAAAAAAAATCGCAGATCGCCGCCATTATGCGTTAAAAAAAAACAACAAAAATGACAAAAATCTTTCCCTTTGTTAGTAAACGCGATTACTTTTGCGCAAACCAATCAAAATACGCTTTTTGCGATTTTTTTTTACCAAACATATGTACCATAAAACAAATTGGCCGAAAATGTTAATTGATTTTTACTTTTTTTTGGGGGGGAATTTCATATAAAAAAATTTGGAAAATATTGTTATTTTTGCAAAATTGACGCTCTTTTTTTGTTTATAGCGCGTGATCAAAAAATCGCACAGGTGATCAAATACCACCAAAAGAAAGCTCTGTTTGTGGGAAAAAAAGGACGTCAAATTCGTTTAGGTACGGCGTCGCACGACCGCGCAATTGTCTGTTAAAGTCACGCAGTGGCGAATCGCAAAATACCCCCTGGTCTTTTAGCAGCCAAATCCTCCGGGGCTTAAGTGGTTAAATAATGCATTACAATTTTCCTAAACCTATTCGATTTGTAGTTCACTAAACTGTACTGGAGATTTTAGTTGACTAAAATATGACTAAAACGAAAACAATCCAGATGACTAAAATTAAAATAGCATTTTAGTCAAAAAACTAAAATATGACTAAAACTTAAATGGCTCTCAAATACGTCATGCACTCAGAGACATACATTGGTCAGAAACCAACCAAGTTGTGGGAATTCTGCAATTCTATGAAAAACCTAGTTCTTCTCAAAAAGGGAGCTCACATCTTTACAAGATCCTAACCCTCCCTTCATCAGATCAGAAACTTTCTGTGATGTGTAAATGGGAACAATCTTTCAACTTCTCGGCCTCTCCTAAGATCTGGCACCAAGCAGCCCGCACCACTCTGCGGTACTCCAAATGCCTTAGGGCTCTTTCACACGGTCGCTCCGATTTCTTCTTCCGCTGCGGCACTTTTTTTTTTTTTCACGGCCACTGATGACACTTGTGTCATCCGCTCCGTATGTCCGCATATCATCCCATCCGTTTGCGGATGATATATACGGACATAATGTAAGTCTATGGGCATTGCGGATGTCAGCGGATGACACCGCTGACATCCGGTTTTGCATCCGTTCCGTTTTTTTAACGGAAGAAAAATAGGTTTCTGTTCCGTTCCAAAAAACGGAACAGAACTGAAAGGACGCAAATCAGATGTCAGCGGATGACATTCGCAATCCCATTGACATGCATTATGTCCGTATATCATCCGCAAATGGATGGGGTGATATACGAACATATGGAGCGCCCGTGTGAAAGAGCCCTTACTCATTGAGAATAAGCCCAAAATTTACTACATTGCTGGTACTACACTCCAGAAAAACTATTTAAACTTTTTCCATCTCTTCCCCCCTCTTGCTGGAGGAATTGTGGACATCTAGGAGATTCCTCATTTGGTAGACTTGACCAGTAATTTCCATGTTTTGGGAAAATGTCCATGAAATGCTCAGACCTATCACGGGACTATCTCTTAACCTCACTCCACAGTTGGCCTTGCTAGGGATAGGGTTAGAGAAATGGCCTCATTAATTCCATTCAATTGTTACCCACATTTTTATAGCCACCAGGCTTTCCCTTGCTAGACAATGGAAATTCGCCATACCTCCAACTATCTCTCAACTCTTAATAGCTCTAAACCAACACTTCCAATTGGAACATATATTCACAAAGGCCCACCTTACCATGCCCAAATTCCTTGAAAATTGGGAGCCTTGGATGGCTGATCCAAAAATGTCCCCGATTAACTAGGGAAATTACCTATTCTCTACACCAGGGGTATTGAATTAAAATTTACAAAGGTCCAGTCAGTAAAATATTCTTCCAGCAGAGGTCCGAATCGCATGTTTGTGCAATGACCGCCCTGTATCCTCGCAACCAATCACCTGCTTGTTAACTTGGATAGCCCCCGCCTTCTGTCTATAGCTTTCCTGCCTCCAGCTGTTGGCTCTGTGAGACTGGCAGTGGTGATGGCTGTGGGCAGAACGACTCTAAAGGATGGGACCGCAGGGGTCCGGATAAGACATTAACTGGGTCCGATCCGGACCGCGGTCCGCCATTTAGTGATGCCTGTTCTACACCATGGGTGTCCAACCTTTTGGCTTTTCTGGGCCACATTGAGTGTAGAGAAATGTTCTCGGGCCGCATGTAAAATATATACTATAGTTAAGGTATATAAGTAATAAAACGTTGCCGCGCCCTTCCCGCTCTGCTGCGCCTCTCCCCCTCCAGCAATAATTTAACACAACTAGTGGATGATCCCCTCCGAGGCAGCCTCTGCCTACAGTTAGTTGGAAGCCGCTGTGGCCGTGCCCCCGACTCGACTTCCTTCCTCCCCAGCAAAAAAATAAATAAATTGTCAGGGGGCAGTGGGCCGCATTGCCTGCGGTTCCGGGCCGCATGCAGCCCCCGGGTCGCATTGCCTGCGGTTCCGGGCCGCATTGCCTGCGGTTCCGGGCCACATGCAACCCCCGGGTCGCATTGCCTGCGGTTCCGGGCCGCATGCAGCCCCCGGGTCCCATTGCCTGCGGTTCCGGGCCGCATTGCCTGCGGTTCCGGGCCACATGCAACCCCCGGGTCGCATTGCCTGCGGTTCCGGGCCGCATGCAGCCCCTGGGTCGCATTGCCTGCAGTTCCGGGCCGCATTGCCTGCGGTTCCGGGCCACATGCAACCCCCGGGCCGCAGGTTGGACATGCCTGCTCTACACCCTAGGTCAAAATAAGAAAGGACCACAAGCTTGAGACCCGGGTCCCAGCAATGACAAATAGGTGAACAACAATGGAGGGTTTAACTAGTACTATCCTTACTATAATGGATCATTTTACTATTAGCCACATATTAACCGGTGTTAATTTTGCAGATCTATTGTGTATTTATAGAATACAATGCAATCGCTTTACTTATAACTTACAGTATATGATATATTTTTTCTAACTCTATATATTTCTGGGAAATATATCTTTATATTTGTAACTTTTGCACATGTGAATTTTGCAACATCTTTAATAAAATTCAAGTTTAAAAAAAAAAAACCCTAAAATGACATTTTAGTCAAAAGACTATAACTAAAACTAAATCGAAATTTGTTGCCAAAATTAGCACTGCCTGCCGCAGTAAATGTTTGTTAGGCGGTCGGCAAGTGGTTAAAGTAAAAGCTATTTATTTATTGATAAATGAGATGCTGATAACAACTTAGGCACACTTGCTGGTTTTTCATTTTTCCAAAACAGCAATGATTTTACAGGTGGAGCCCACTAAGATTTTTTTCCCTACTCATCTTTCTCATCTGTTTCACTAGTTTTGCATTTGGCTGGGGTCAGTGTCACTACTGGTAGCATGAGGCCATACTTCAACCCTATAGAGGTTGCACAGGCAGTCCAACTTTTCCAGGATGGCACATTAATACGTGCCATTGCCAGAAGTTTTGTGGTGTCTCCCAGCACAGTCTCAAGAGCATGGAGGAGATTCCAGGAGACAGGCAGTTACTAGCACATTATGTCTTTACTTTGCAGGGTTTTTTAAAAAAAAAAGAAAAATTGGCGTGGTTTACTTCTCATTTAAAGCGGAGTTCCGGGCACAGATCTCATTTTTTGATGAACATACCCCCGGGACAGTCAGGGCTAGCACATTCCACAATGGCTAGCCTCTGATCTGTCCCGGTTCGCACTTACCTTTTAGAAGAAATACTTACTTATAAAATTTCATCCACAGCGTTTCCATCTCTGTTGTGGGCAGCTGAAGCCGGCGCGGTCCTCTTCGGCGTCTTCTTCCGCGTCTTCTTGTCCTAGAATGCGCCGCACCGGCCCCTCTCGTCACTTCCGGCGCGTCGCCCGGAAATGACGAGCGGGGCCGGTGCGGCGCATTGATTCCTGGGAGCTGTGACGTTCAGCTCCCAGGAATCATAGCGAGGCAGGAAGTGACGGGGTGAGCCGCGGCTCCGAGGGAGGAAGTACTCTGAGGTGAGTATCTTCGATCTTCAATTGCAAGGTAAGTAAACAAAAAAAAAAAAATAACTATCCAATTCCTTTTCAGGTGAGGCATACCTAGCGGAGGGGCACAAAAAAAAAATTTCGTTTTTGTGCCCGGAACTCCGCTTTAATGGTATCCCAGTCTTAGTCCGTAGGGTTCAATATTGAGTTGGCCCACTTTTTGCAGCTATAACAGCTTTGACTCGATAGAACACAGATAATCCCACCCACCAATTATCCCACCGATTGGGATAAATTAGAGCAAAGACTGTGAGCCAGGCCTTCTCATCCAACATCAGTGCCTTACCTCACAAATGCGCTTCTGGAAGAATGGTTAAACATTCCCATAGACACACTCCTAAACCTTGTGGACAGCCTTCCCAGAATAGTTGAAGCTGCTATAGCTGCAAAGGCCAACTTTCAGCTTTCAGCGCTGTCACAATTTGAATGACAATTGCACGGCCATGCAACACTGTACCCATATGGAACTTTTATCTTTTTTTATACAGATAGGGCTTCCTTTTGGGTTTTTTTTTTTAATAACCACTGTTTTTTTTTTCCTAAACCAAAAAAATTGAAAAAAAGAAAGTTTTTCTTAGTTTTAGTTATAAAATGTTCGAAATAAGTAATTTTTCTCCTTCACTGATGTGCACTGATGAAGCTCTACTGATAGGCTTTACTGATGGGCACTAATAGGCTGAACTGATGGGAACTGATAGTAAAGGAGGGGGAAGTTTGGGACTTTGAGTGAGGAGCACAATGGGACAAATTATGCGCCTCCATCCCGGTTCGTTGAACATGAAGGAGGTTTTGGGACTTTGAGTGAGAGACATGACCAGGATAGCAGGAAAGAAGATCTCGTTTATTGATACATACATGCATACAGATAATAATCATGACATACAATTATGTATTGGACATCGACAAGTAAACGATAAAAAGGGGGAAGATAGTGCATCCCAATTCCAGTTTGCATAAGATCAGCATAGCAATTGTACATACAAAAGTATATTCATAAACATCAATAGACTGCAATGGTAAACAGTACTGAAGTAATGGATAATAATCAAAACATCATAATAACTCGACGCGTTTCGTGGTCTTAGTATGCCACTTCATCAGGAGTAGATGTATGATCTGTGTGTGTAAAAAATATATGTAAAAAATGGCAAATGAGGACAAATAAAAACTGGAAGAAAAAAGGGGGGAAGAAGAGGAGATGTGGACCTCTAATTCCCAAACTTACATTGCTTTGCAGGTGTTTGCTGGCTAAGGGAACAGGACATGGCCCGGATGGTCTCCCACGGGAGCTGAGGGTCCACAGGGCGGACAGAGAGGGGCCGGACACGCCACACGCATGAAAAGTGTGGGCTGGAGTATATGGTGTAGAGACATAGCTTGTGGCAGCAGACAGGAAATATCTGTCAAATAGTAAAAATTATATACATATATGGATGTATCAAATATGTCATAAGTACAAATGTATTTTATGGTAGAAATATCATAGTTTTTCTTAGTTTTAGTTATAAAATGTTCGAAATAAGTAATTTTTCTCCTTCACTGATGTGCACTGATGAAGCTCTACTGATAGGCTTTACTGATGGGCACTAATAGGCTGAACTGATGGGAACTGATAGGCTGCACTGATAGGCTGCACTGATGGGCACTGATGGGCTGCACTGATGGGAACTGATAGGCTGCACTGATGGGCACTGATAGACTGCACTGATAGACTGCACTGATGGGCACTGATAGGCTGCACTGATAGGCACTGATAGGCTGCACTGATGGGCACTAGTAGGCTGCACTGATGGGAACTGATAGGCTGCACTGATAGGCTGCACTGATGGGAACTGAAAGGGTGCACTGATAGGCTGCATTGATGGGGCACTGATAGGCTGCACTGATGGGGCACTTATAGGCTGCATTGATAGGGCACTGATGGGCACTGATTGGCTGCACTAATGGGGACTGATAGGCTGCACTGATGGGCACTGAGGCGGCACTGATGAGGCTGCACCGATATGTGACACAAATGGGCACTGATAGACATCACTGATGGCCAATGGCAGGCAGCACTGATGGGCACACAGGGGCAGCACTGATAATCAGTATAGATGTCCCTGTGTGGCTGTCAGCATGCGGAGAGAAATGCTTATAACCAGAAAATACTGTTTACACTGTGATCAGCTGTGATTGGACACAGCTGGTCACATGGCAAAGAGCCACTGTGAAGGGCTCTTTACCCCGATCTGTGATCACCTGTGTCTGTAGAATGCAGCGATCACAGATCCGTGCCAGTGCGCGCCACAGGGAGCACGCGGGAAGCATGATTACATGAAAATGTCCATAGACACCCTCCCGGCAACGTGAGCCTGCCATGTAGCTGTCTTTTGGCTAAAGCGCAGGCACGAAGTGGTTAAAGTAGAACTATAGGCAAAACTATAGGCAAAAAAGGCTAAAGCAGCCACTAGCGATAATCACAAGAAAATCCGGCAGGCTGGTTGTTCTCAAGCTGATCGATCAATCAACTTCGCACATTCAGCCTGCCCACACATGGTTAGATTCTGCAAACTCTCTATGGCTGGCCTAATGGGGTCACAGACAGCTATAAAAACTTACAGGTGTTATGATTAATCTCACCTCTATCCAAAACCAAAATAAAAAGTTTTGCCTTTAGTTATACTTTATTAGGCTGGCTATAACATGGCTCAGTTCCTGGAGAACCCTCGGATGTAAACCATCTGGTCCTGGTGATTTATTCACATTACGTTTGTCTAGTCTTATATTAAATGCTTGCCGATCAGCCGCTATAGTTTCACAGCGGCAGGTCGGGTCTGTCCCGTGAAACAATGTACCTGTACCGCTAGCGGGGTTGAACGCGCCCAATCGCCACAGGGAAAGCTTATCAGCGGGCCCTGCAGCCGCAATTGTCACCCGGCAACTGCGGTCGCTCCTCGTGGAGACAGAACGGCGACCTGCTGTTGTAAACACGGCAGACCGCTGTTTTGTCAGTAATAAACACAGGGATCCTGTGTTACTCTTATTTAGGAACACAGGTCTCTGTGTTCATGCAGCAAACCCATCCCCCCACAGTTAGAAAGCACCCCTAGGGACACATTTAACCCTTTGATCTCCCCTAGTGTTAACTTCTTCCCTGCCAGAGTCATTTTTACAGTAACAGTGCATATTTTTAGCACAGATTACTGTAGTAATGTCACTGGTCCCCCCAAAAGTGTCAAAAATGTCAGTTAGGTGTCCAATCTGTCCGCTGCAATGTCGCAGTCCTGCTAAAAACCGCTGACCTCCGCCATTACTAGTTTAAAAAAAGAAAAAAGAAAAATGACAAAAATCTTTCCCCTAGTTTGTAGACGCGATAACTTTTGCGCAAACCAATCAATATATACTTATTGGGATTTTTTTTTACCAAAAATATGTAGCAGAATACAAATTGGCCTAAAATGATGAAAAAATTTGATTTTTACTTTTTTTTTTTATTGGGAATGTTATATAGCAGAAAGTAAAAAATATTGTTTTTTTTTTTTCAGAATTGTCGCTCTTTTTTTGTTTATACCGTAGCGCAAAAAATAAAAACCGCACAGGTGATCAAATACCACCAAAAGAAAACTCTATTTGTGGGAAAAAAGGACATCAATTTTATTTGGGCACGACCTCACACTTGTCAGTTAAAGTAACGCATCTTCCGGGCCCGGGATCTTTTGCTGTTTTATTGGCCAGGGCCATGATGACATCACTCCTGTACATGGACACGGGAATCACATCATCTCTGCATAGAGCGATGCAGTAAATGTACACTGAGCTATGCGTGCACGGCTCACTGTATATACACGCTGAGAGGCAGGGGCCAATATGGTCTCTTCGGTCAAACATCTGCCAGCAAGTTACGTTCCATCACTGACTTTTACCTATAGGTAAGCCTATAATAAGGTAAAGGACCTCTAGAGCCCAGGGCGAACATGCCAATCTGTGCCATTTTTAATTAAGTGTCAAAATTGAGCACTAATATGCACACCCTCTAAATCTAAAGCCCCTCAGTACAAATGCACCCCCCTGCTGATATCCCCCTCCCAGCACAAATCAGTGCCCCCCATCCCTCCAACACAAATGCCCCTCCCCAAACCAGTCACCCCTCCGAGCACAAATCCTCTACCCCTTAAATTTCCGCTCCAAGTACACCCCCCACTCCAAATTCCCCCCTCCTAGCACAGATCACCCCCCCCCCCAAACAAAAATGTCCACTCCTAGCATAATTCCCCCCCCCCCCCTTCACCACATCGCCTCTTCTAGCACAAACCTCCCAAATTCCCCCTCTGAGCACAAATCCTCTACCCCCTCAAAATTACCCTCTAAATACACCCTCCCCCCACTTCAAATCCCCCCTCCTAGCATAGATTCCCCACCCCCCCCCCCCCCCCAAACAAAAATGTCTCTTCCTTGCACAATTCTCCTCCCCCTTTACCACATCACCTCTTCTAGCACAAACCTCCCAAATTCCCCCTCCAACCTGAAATCCTCTACCCCTCAAATTTCCCCTCCAAGTACACCCTCCTCCCACTCCAAATCCCCCCTTCCAGCACAGATTCCACCCCCCCACCCCCAAACAAAAATGTCCCCTCCTAGCATAATTCTCCTCCTCCCCCCCCCCCCTTCACCATATCACCTCTTCTAGCGTAAACCTCCCATATCCCCCCTCTGAGCACAAATCCTCTACCCCTCAAAATTCCCTTCTAATTACACCCTCCCCCCCACTCCAAATCTCAATCCTAGCATAGATTCCCCACCTGCCCAAACAAAAATGTCCCCTCCTAGCAAAATTCCTGCCCCCCTTCACCATATCACCTCTTCTAGCGCAAACCACCCATATGCCCCCTCCAAGCCCAAATCCTCTACTCCTCAAATTTCCCCTCCAAGTACACCCTCCCCCCACTTCAAATCCCCTCTCCCAGCACAGATTCCACCCCCCCACAGACAAAAATGTCCCCTCCTAGCACAATTCCCCCCCCCCCTTCACCATATCACCTTTTCTAGCACAAACCTCCCAAATCCCCCCTCCTAGCACAGATCCCCCCCCCCCCCCGCAAACAAAAATGTCCCCTCCTAGCACAATTCTCCTCCCGCTTTACCACATCATCTTCTAGCACAAACCTCCCAAATCCCCCCTTCTAGAACAAATCCTCTTCCCAATTCCCCTCCCAACACAAATCCCCTAAATCAGCACTCGTAGCAATTCTTAACCCCTCCCGCCCCACAAATTTCCCCTCCCACCACAACTCCCCTTCCCCTCAATCTCCTCGCAGTGCCCCTCCCCCCCACCTCACATGAACCACAGTGCCCAGGGCAACTTCTCCTCTTGCCCACCCCTTGTTCCGCCCTGTGTGCTTGTATGCGATGCATACTAGCACATTATGGCTTTACTTTGCAGAGTAAAAAAAAAAAAAAATGTCCAGCAGTTTACAACTGCTTTAAGTTTAATTCTGCTTTTACAGACGGCCTGTGTATTTTTATGGAATCACTAGTGATGGGAGCATCATCTCGCGGCCTCACTACAAAGGGAACAATTCCATAGGGACAAACAGAGCGCAATCCTGCTACTAGCGATTTTAAAAATTGTCAGGATCACTAGGGGTAGTGTCACTCATTTTTGTTCTGGTGATCCGGTCAGTAAATCTGTTGATTTTCCACTGGATCCAGGGTTTTCCTGCTGTGACTCGCTATTTAGGTGCCTCTTCCATGGGCATACATTTAGCTATGCATAGAGATCAGGTGACATAAGTTCTCCTCAAAAATGTATTTTACTGTGCTGAGTAATCAGCAGTGGAAAATACGGTTTCACATTCCTCCAAAATCAACTTTAGCAACTCGACACACCCACATCAAACATATTGCAGTTCCAGTAGTGCCGTAGGCATACAGCGCTTGCTTACTTAAGCAGATTTACTTGTTTCCTGATCACTGTGATCTGTTGAGAGGGATGCGGCACTGTCCCATCACTGCACAGGCTCATGTCATATTCCCTAATAATGCCACACAATAAATAAAATAAATACAGGCTATGTTTTAAATGTGCAATAAAGTGCTTAAAATATACATGAACCTACAAAGTATGAATATGTGCTAGATAGAAAAAATATAGGACCATACATCTATATTGCATATAAAAATTGTATATATATATATATATATAATTATATATTTAAAAATATAATTGATCAATTTTACTTGGGTACAGTGTTACATAACTGCGCAATTACCAGTTAAAGTAGTGTAGAGTTAATAGCAAAAAATGGCCTGTTCATGATGGGGGTAAAACCTTTCCGGAGCTCAAGTAGTTAATAATATTTTGTAGCAGGCTGCATTTTATGAGTTCTGCCACTAGATGGCGCACTGTGAAACTGAGAAAATCGCATTCGTTACTTGTATTCCCTTTTTTATTTTTTTTTAACCTACATTTTATTTTTGCGTTTATTGATATTTCATACCTGCCAACTGTCCCGTTTTTCCCGGGACAATCCCAGCAAATAGGAGCCTGTCCCAGGTAATTTACATTGTCCCTGTTAATCAGGGACAATGTAAATCATTTAAAAAAAAAAAAATTATTTTGTGCCACACAGTGTCGCTCTCACCCCAGCTAGGTGTTGTAGTTCTGGCAGCAGGTTGTCTCTCTCTCTGTGCCTGCTCACTCTTCCCGCCTGTCGCAAATTTAACGAGTCACCGGAGGCAGGGTGTTAGCATGGTGCACTTTCAAAATCCGCCAGCAGGGGGAGGCAGAGCACCTTCCGACAAGCTGGAGGCCTCACACTCCATTAATTACTACTATTAATAATGTTTTTTTATAGATATAATTTTTACACCTGTTAATTGATACATATATATAGTTTTCTAGCTCTAGATAAATGTGTGTACATGTGTGTATACTGGTATGGACTGGGTAATGTGTAGGATGGTATGGACTGGGTAATGTGTTAGGATCTATACTGGTATGGACTGGGTAATGTGTTAGGATCTATACTGGTATGGACTGGGTAATGTGTGAGGATGGTATGGACTGGGTAATGTGTTAGGATCTATACTGGTATGGACTGGGTAATGTGTTAGGATCTATACTGGTATGGACTGGGTAATGTGTTAGGATCTATACTGGTATGGACTGGGTAATGTGTTAGGATCTATACTGGTATGGACTGGGTAATGTGTTAGGATCTATACTGGTATGGACTGGGTAATGTGTTAGGATCTATACTGGTATGGACTGGGAAATGTGTTAGAATCTATACTGGTATGGACTGGGTAATGTGTTAGGATCTATACTGGTATGGACTGGGTAATGTGTTAGGATCTATACTGGTATGGACTGGGTAATGTGTTAGAATCTATACTGATATGGACTGGGTAATGTGTTAGGATCTATACTGGTATGGACTGGGTAATGTGTTAGAATCTATACTGATATGGACTGGGTAATGTGTTAGGATCTATACTGGTATGGACTGGGTAATGTGTTAGAATCTATACTGGTATGGACTGGGTAATGTGTTAGAATCTATACTGGTATGGACGGGGTAATGTGTTAGGAAGGAAAGGATGCCACATTGTTTAATGTAAATGAAAATTATCACCCTACAGAGGGCTGAATTCAAAGACAGGTGAATAAAGTGTGAAATGTGCTCAGGTGTGACCATACAAAAAATGTAATATGTAAATATAAATAAAGTATTAGGTGTAAATAAGTACAATAAAACCTAATTATACCAGATAGTATAATCATACTTATTTACACTTTGCACTTTATTTATATTTACATATTCCATTTTTTCTATGGTCACACCTGAGCACATTTCACACTTTAGAATTGCAGGGAATTGTGATGAGAATTTTTAACTTTAGGCAGAAATAGTGCAGCTGAATGGGAGAATTATTCCAACTCTGCTACTTTGGCCTTAAATTTTCAATTCCCTTTTCAATTTCCTGTAATTCTCTCTTTATGAAGTAGACCCTATAATCTGATAAGTAGGCGGAGATTAATTATGCGGAGTGGGCGGAGATTCATTGAAGTGGGTGTGGTAAGTAATTGATAGCTGTGCTGCAAAGTGTCCCTGGAAATTTTTTTCAAATGTTGGCAACTATGATATTTTTGTGATGTAGAGACAGGTTCCTGTTGAGAGGGACATTGTAGGGACATCTTGTTTGTACCCGGTGATGACAAAAAGCATGCATATAATCAACATACCAGTATGACATGAGCCTGTAAATAATTATATAGTCCTGCAAGCAACCAAGATGTGCAAAAATGAATGCTGCAGGCACTCCACTATCTCATAAGTGTAAGCAAATATTCCCAAATAATGCCGCTCAATAAATAAAATAAATACAGGCTGTGTTTTAAATGTGTAATAAAGTGCTTAAAATATAAGTGAACCTCCAACGTATGAATATGTGCTAGATAAAAAAAAATATATAGGATCATACATCTATATTGCATATAAAATGCTTAAATAACTATATTGTGCAGTGAAAAAAGTCCATATAATATAGTGTGGAAAAAAAGTCCATATAAATATAAAGTGCTGTCACGAACAATTCTTTCTACGGGTACAAACAAGATGTCCCCACAATGTTCCTCTCAACAGGAACCTGTCTCTACATCACAAAAATATCAATAAACGCAAAAATAAAATGTAAAATAAAAAAAATAAAAAAGGGAATACAAGTAACAAATGCGATTTGCTCAGTTTCACAGTGCGCCATCTAGTGACAGAACTGATAAAATGCAGCCTGCTACAAAATATTATTAACCACTTGAGCTCCTGAAGGTTTTATCCCCATCATGAACAGGCCATTTTTCGCTATTAACACTGCACTACTTTAACTGGTAATTGCGCAGTTATGTAACACTGTACCCAAGTAAATTTGATATAATATATTTAAAAAAGTTCAAATTTTCTATATATAATATATATTTTCTTACACAAATAGAGCTTTCTTTTGGCAACATTTAGTCACCGCTGGGTTTTTTTTTTTTCTTTATAATAAAAACGAAAAAAGACCGAAAATTAAAATATATATATATATTTTGCTTTCTGCTATGAAACATATCCAATAAAAATGTAAAAAATCTAATTTCTTTATAACTTTAGGCCAAAATGTATTTTGCTACATATCTGAAGAAATAAAATCCCAATAAGTGTATATGTTTGTGTGAAAGTTATAGTGTCTACCAACTATGGTATATGTATTGGAATGTTTATTTATTTATTTTTATACTAGTAATGGCAGCGATCAGTGATTCATAGTGGGACTGCGATACGATAGTGCATCGGAAAATCTGACACTAATCCCCCGTACACACGTGCAGATTATCTGAAGACTTTTGTCTTCAGATTTACCTTTTCTATGTAGTGCAAGGGCCTGCCGGATTGCATACAAATTGAAAGTGTTTAGGTTTGACCTCATATTATATGGTTTTGGTAAGTCTACAGACAAAAGTCTTCAGATAATCTGCACGTGTGTACGGGGCATTACTGATGCTGGGTGGGAGGTACACTAACTGACACTGACACTGACATCACCAGTGACATTAATACAGTGATCAATGCTATTACTATATACTGTCACTGTATTAATGACACTGGCTAGGAAGGGGTTAACATCTCGAAGGTAATCAAGGGGTTAAGCGTGTGCCTAACAATGTGTAAAGTGTGCAGCTTTTTACTAAATATCTGTTTTTTCCTTCTCTCTGCTTTGAAGGGAGAAGAAACAAGCAGATCGTTCATTCTGTACAGAGCACCGTGTGTCTGCCTACACAGGGCCCTGGGCTGTGATTGGACACAGGCAATCAGCAGGTCTCAGCCATGAATCATTGGCTGAAACCTGCTGAGAAAGTCCCACTGTGT
Organism: Pelophylax lessonae; assembly: GCF_965119305.1. NCBI lineage: Eukaryota > Metazoa > Chordata > Amphibia > Anura > Ranidae > Pelophylax > Pelophylax lessonae. The sequence goes on along the minus strand of NC_138778.1, from coordinate 161,511,676 downwards.
CCAATCACAGCCCGGGGGGATGGAGAGCGTGTGCGTGCGACGTACAGGTACAGTATGTGACTGTACTTATATGAGCCACCCGTCCGCAGTAAAATGAGGACTGGTGGTCGGCAAGGGGTTAACAAAACTCCTCCGCCTGCTTGTTATAATGAATACAAATACGCAATAGACATGCACTTTAAAAATACAAAAGGGTCTGAAAAACCCCACTTAACCATTTCTGTACCGGAAGGATTTGCCCCCTTAATGACCAGGCCCTATTTTGCAATTCGGCACTGCGTTACTTTAACGGACAATTGCGCGGCCGTGTGACGCTGTACCCAAATTAAATTTACGGCCTTTTTTTCCCACAAACAGAGCTCTCTTTTGGTGGTATTTGATTACCTGTGTGATTTTTATTTTTTGCGTTATAAACAAAAAAAGAGCAAACATTTTGAAAAAAAAAACAATATTTTTCACTTTCTGCTATATAACATCCCCAAAAAAAATTAAAAATGAAATTTTTTTAACATGTTAGGCCAATTTGTTTTCTACTACATATGTTTGGTAAAAAAAATCGCAATAAGCGTATTTTGATTGGTTTGCGCAAAAGTTATTGCGTCTGCTAACTACGGGAAAGATTTATGACATTTTTTATTGTTTTTTTTTTTTGTTTTTTTACTAGTAATGGCGGCGATCTGTGATTTTTTGCGGGACTGCGACATTGCGGCGGACAGATCGCACTCCTGACTGACATTTTTGACACTTTTGGGGTTAGCAGTGACATTACTACAGTAATCAGTGCTAAAAATATGCACTGTTACTGTAATAATGACAGTGGCAGGGAAGGGGTTAACAGTATAGCTGATCAAGGGGTTAAATATGACCCTAGGGGAGTGATTCTTGTAAACAGATAATAGTGGGACTATAATGTGACAGAGAGGTCCAAATAGCAGTACGTTTGCGAGGGTCTCCTAAGCCACGGACGTTCCAGGAGATAAGAGTTCCAAGTGAATTAGCCATGGTGGACACGTATCGTATAAAGGGCTCCCCGCAGTCCACAAGCAAGCCAGGGGAAGAGCCGCCAATGAGGTAGCCCAGCGGGGAGTGATAGCATGGTCCCGAGGAGGGGGATCAGAGGCTCGGGTAGATCGTATGCAGCATGTCCGAGCCATCCGGGTCGTGGAAGTGCACCATAGTAGAAAGAAACTAAGGACAGGAACAACAAAAAAGCAAAAAAAGTACAAACGATTGAAGAGCAAACATGAGATGGAGAGCCCGGTGGGCGGCTTCCATCCAAACCCCACAGGGAAACTTCGGCTAGCCCAGAGGGCATGGGGGGGGGGGGGAAGTAAAGAGGGCCAGAACTCGTACAGTCCAGAACAGTAAGCCACTCCAGACAAAGCTTGAAGTAAAAAGTCAACTCTGAAAATGCAAACCTTAGCAATCAAAGGGAGACAGTTCAGCTCCTATCAGGGGAATAAGGGACCCACTTGCAAAGTAAAACAGCACACTCCGCTATGTAGCATCAGACTGCAGCATCTCGTAATTGGCGCTCGTGACGATCCAGCCAGTTAACCGCCATGGTGGGATTTTCAAAGAAATGAACGGCACCGTTCGCCACCACTCGCAATTTGGCCGGGTATAACATGAAGTATACCAGCGGTATGGCACACAGACGTTTTTTGACTTCAGTGAATCTTGCACGTTGCCTCTGGAGTGCAGCTGAAAAATCAGGATATATAGAAATCTGTGATCCTTGAATCTCCATGCGAGGTTGTTGCCTGGCTAATCTCAGAATGGTGTCTCTGTCTTAATAGTGCAGAAGTTTCAAAAAAAATGGGCGGTCGGGACCCCCCGGTGGCGGAGCCCTGAAGGGGACCCTGTGCGCCCTCTCCAAAGAAAAGAAAGGAGAAAGGTTGTCTTTCCCAAAGGTAGATAGCAGTCATTGCTCTATAAACTCCACCGGCGCTTTGCCCTCCGCTTTTTCTGGTATTCCCACCAAGCCTAGGTTACTGCGGCGCAGCCGGTTTTCCATATCTTCCAGCCTAGCCACTGCCTCAAAGACCCCCGAGGAATTCATCCTGACATCTTGTATAAGGAGTGGCAGCTCATCCTCCACCACACTAACTCTGCCCTCTAAGGCCGTGGCCCGCTCCCTGATTTTTTGCATATCCTGCCGCATGTGCAATAGACCCTCCTTCATGCTCTTCACCTCAACCATCAGGTCTGCGAGGGAAGCGCCATAGGTGTGCACAGCCGTCAGGACATCCTGAATGGTAGGAGCAGGAGGTTCAGAACCCCCAGGAATGTCATCCTCCCCTCTGAGCCCCGTGGGAGTACTCACTGCGGCCTCAGGATGTGGTGTATCTGCGTCTTCCCGCCGGGGAGACAAGGTCTGCTGTGCAGGAGAGCGACAGGGCTGCTTGTCAGATGATGCAGCGGTCGGCTTGGGCAGCGCTCTATGGGAGGCCGGGACATGAGCGAATTGTTCCAGTTTAGAGAGCGCGTAGGTATCTTGTCCTTGCCCGCCCGCTGTGGCTGCGTGGCGCCGCCATGTTGGGCCTGTTTGGGTGCCTGCAAGCCGTCCTCCTTCCTCCGAGTCATGGGTGCTGGAGCGGACCAGAGCGCAGGAAACGATACCGAAGCCAGGCAGACCCGCTTGCGGAGCACTCGGGCGATTTCCACGGTGAGTAGGGTCTGAATTCAGGATAATGATAGGACAGGATGCTGGAGCCGATGCGATGCACGTCCTTCTACATGAGTCGGTCAGCCACGCCCCATGGGGAGTGATTCTAACTGGGGGGGTGTGGCTTCTGAGATGACTACAGAGACATGTGATCCTATATAGAAGGATCATATGAGCTCTGCGATCATCCTAGGGAGAAGGACGGTCGGCTGTGTTTACAACAGCCGACCGTCCTTCTCTCTCAGCAGGGAACGATCGAGAGTGTCAGACGGCAATCAGAGCCGCCTGACACACGCATCGGCTTCCCCGCTGACGATCGGGGTGGGAGCGCTCGCCCCCTACTTCCTCTCAGGCAAGCGACGTAGGTCTATGTCATTTTGCCTGCACGAGCCACCCTGCCGCAGTAAAAAGGCGGCAAGTGGTCGGGAACTGATTAAACAAGAAAAGAAAAAGCACCATTTGAATTTAGCATAAGGGTTCTTGGATGATCTTGGATGTGACGTCAGCAACCCTAGGCAGACTCAGAACTGTCACTCAGTGACACTCTGTAGTATTCGGCTTCAATCAATTAATGATGTATGAGGCACATTGAACAGCCTCCTATGCCGGTCCCAGGCCCGCAGATGGGCAAGCAGAGCCCGCGACACATGACGGGGGCACATCGGGGTGCATATTACCAGGTTGTGTGAAAACAATCAGGCATCGGACTGCCAGGTGACAGTCTGCTAGTCATATATACACAAACTGCAGCCACCGGGAGTGCGCGTAAAAGCCCCCTCTGTCAGGTTCATATGACGTATGGACTTGGCAGCAAAAGGGTTCAAGTGGAACTAAAATCCACAGAATACTCACCTCCACCTTTTAGCGATGCACCCGATAGATCCCTCACCAGCTGATGACATCTACTCCCTAAGCTTTTTCTGGGTGTCAGGTCTTTGCCCTCTTGGTCGGCTGATAGGGGCAGGGCTGCCATCAGGGGGGTACAGCCCATACAGATGTAGGGGGCCCAGGCGTCCCGAGGGGCCCAGTCCCGAGGGATGCCCAGGCTCCAAGTTGACACCTCCCCTTTTTTCCTTTCCTCCCCTACACTGGCAACTAGTCCCTACTCTCGCTGGTGCCACCCATTGCACTGGCTCCTGACTCCCAGCCTCCCCCTGGCCGCCGCTGTCAAAATGATTGGTGTAACTTGGTGGTCAGGCCCAGGGGGGCCCAGGCCTAAAGCTGTGTAAGGGGCCCCAACATTTCTGATGGCTGCCCTGGATAGGGGACAATGTGTTTCTCACACATGGGCATGGTAGTCATTCATTCTGGCACCACCACAGTGTTCCGGGAAATGTCTGATGTGCTACGTATGTTAAAGATTGCAAATAGGCTGGTAATTTCATCTTATTGCATGAAAGACATAGCATGCCTCCTCGGCAAATAAAAATATGACCATTGTTCCATTGTTTGTAGCTCTGTAAATACAATAATTTGTTCCAGCCCTTTTTAGGGCTCATTTATGTTGGCAGAGTATCGAAATGATGCGCTGGCAGCTTCTTGCATGCAGAGAATACCTTTACTTTCATGGAGGATAAAAAGAAAATAGCTTTGCATGGAACAGAAAACAGTAGCATACAAATACATACACTGAGACATGATGCTTGAAGGTGGCACCTTATTCGCCCAGCTTCTTATTCGACTGTTGAAGTTGGCTCCTTATTCGCCCAGCTTCGTATTCAAATGCAGAAGTTAGCCTCCTTTTCACACAGCTTCTTATTTCATGTTGGGTCTTTATGCACAGAAGTGATTATTTACTATCTGCAAAGTTTATAAAAAAATTGGGAAATTTGGCAACAATTCTATCTCCCTAACTGCAATGTATTTAACCTCCCTGGCGGTCTGATTATGTCCAGATTTCTGTGCTATAAGCGGTACATTCTTTTGCATAGAAATCTGTTGTTTTATATTTTAAAACTCACCTTCCCCTGCGATCCCCCGCCACCCTCCCCCGTCGTCCTCCCGCTGTCCTCCCGCGGTCCTCCTGCTGTGTGCTCGACCGATGCCGGCACCTGTCTTCCGGTTCCTTCCCTGCGAGCGTTGCAACGCAGGGGGGTGGAACTGGCGGCAATTTCAAAAATGTAAATACACCAAATGACATGATACAAAGCTGTGATCCTAACGGATTACACTGTATCATGCCCTTTCACCACAGGATTGCACCTGGTGACTTCTCCAGTGCCTTGCCTGTGCTTTTCCAGTTCTTTGTGTCTGGAAAGTAGAGAACGACCATGGTGTCCAAAAAGCGTTCTTTTTGCGCAAAAGCGCTTTTAGACGAACTGGAAGACAGAGACAGCGAAACGGAATTACTTGAAGAACTGAGCGATAGCGATTCGTGGGAAAATTCGTCATCAGGTACAGAAAGTGACGACAGCGACGATTCTGATGTCTCTTTCTGGCACATCACTCTGTTAGAAAATCATTTGATATACTTCCTAAATTCCACAAGCTATGTGCCAGAAAGAGACATCAGAATCGTCACTGTCGTCACTTTCCGCACCTGATGACGAATTTTCCCACGAATCGCTATCGCTGAGTTATTTAAGTAACTCCATTTCGCTGTTGCTGTTTTCCAGTTCATCTAAAAGCACTTTTGCGCAAAAAAAAAACGCTTTTTGGATGCCATGGTCATTCTCTATTTTCCAGGCAAAAAGAACTGGAAAAGCACAGGCAAGGCACTGGAAAAGTCACCAGATGAAATCCTGTGGTGAAATGGCATGATACAGTGTAATCCGTTAGGATCACAGCTTTGTATCATGTCATTTAGTGTTTTTACACTTTTGAATTTGCCGCCGGTTCCACCCCCCTGCGTCGCAACGCTCGCAGGGAGGGAACCGGAAGGCAAGGGCCGGCATCGGCTGTGCATAGAGCAGGAAGAGAGTGCGAGGACGCCGGGGAGGACGACGAGGAGGACGGCGGGGGAGCGCAGGGAAGGTGAGTAACGTTCTAGGGTAATCCAAAGTGTGGCTCGGGGTTACCGCTTTTGGTACTGAAAATTAACCCCGAACCACATTTGGGAATACCGCCAGGGAGGTTAATGGGGTAATTCAGAATAAATACCTTTTTCTCTATTAAAACAATCTTGGCTCACCCAGATGGGACTTGTTTTCATATAATTGGACATCCCTCTATTAGTTAAAGTTCAATTTGGCCTGAGCCAAGTGATATAAATCGTAAAGTATGGCACCATATTCACCATGGAATATGACCAAAGTTTGGTGCCATATTCGATGGTTTATATCACTTGGCTCAGGCCAAATTAAACTTTTCTATATAGACGGACGCCCAATGAGTATAGAGCAAGTGGAATTTGGATGAGCCAAGATGCGTTTCATACAGGAATTGCTTGGTTTCTTATTCAGAATTTCCCCATGAAATGCATGGATAACATGGTGCCAAGATTGGTGCCATATTTCATGATTTATATCACTTGGCTCAGGCCAAATAGAAATTTTCTCTATAGTATGATACCCAATGAGTATAAAACAAGTGGAAGTTGGGTGAGCCAAGATGGTTTTCATATAGGAATAGCTTAGCTTCTTATTCGGAATTTCCCATTGAAATGCATGGATGACAGGGTGCCAAGTTTGGTGCCATATTTTATTATTTATATTACTTGGCTCAGGCCAACTTGAACTTTTCTATATAGAAGGATGCACAATTAGTATAAAACAAGTGGAATTTGAGTGAGCTAAAATGGGTTTCATATAGGAATTACTTGGTTTCTTATTCAGAATTTCCCATTGAAATGCAAGGTTGACAGGGTGCAAAGTTTGGTGCCATATTGCATGATTTTTATTACTCGGCTTAGGCCAAATTTAACTTTTCTATATAGGATGCCGAATGAATGACAGGGTGCCAAGTTTGGTGCCATATTCCATGGTTTCTATCACTTGGCAAATTTAACTTTTCTATATAGAAGGATGCCCAATGAGTATAGAACAAATGGAATTTGGGTGAGACAAGATGGTTTTCATATTGGAATAGCTTGGCTTCTTATTCAGAATTTCCCTTTGAAATGCATGGCTGTCAGGGTGCCACATTTTATGATTTATATCGCTTGGTTAAGACCAAATTGAAATTTTCTAAAAAAAAAAAAGGATGCCCAATTAGTATAAAACAAGCGGACTGAGTGAGCCAAGACGGTTTTCATTAAAGCGGAGTTCCGGCCTTTGACCCATCCGCTTGCTGAAAATCAACTAAAAAAGAATTGGATAATCCAGATTTTTTTTTCATTTACTTACCTTGTTTTTGAAGAAAATATACTTACCTCCCTTCCACTTCCCCCCTCTGCGGCCGCGGCCCACGCCGTCACTTCCTGCTTGCATTGACTCCTGGGAGCTGAACGCCATCGCTCCCAGGAGTCAATGCGCCTGCACCGGCCCTGCTCATCACTTCCGGTGCAGGCGCGTCATTCCCTGCTAAACAGCTTTTGGGCATGCCCAGAAGCTGTGCAGGGAAGACGCGCCTGCACCGGAAGTGACGAGTGGGGCCGGTGCAGGGCATTCTGGGACCGAAGAGGACACCGAAGAGGACGCCCTGGCTTCAGCTGCCTACAGCTGAGATGGCAGTGCTGGACAAGAAATTTTCAAGGTAAGTATTTCTTCTAAAAAGTAAGTGAAACCTGGGACAGTTCAGAGGCTATCCATTCTGAAATGCACTAGCCCTGACTGTCCCGGGGGTATTTTTATCTAAAAAAAAAATTTGAGGCCGGAACTCCGCTTTAAGGAATTGCTTGGTTTCTTATTTAGAATATCCCATTGAAATGCATGGAAGACATGGTGCCAAGATTGGAGCCATATTCCTTGATCTTTATAGAAGGATGTCTATTTAGTTTAAAAACAGTGGAATTTGGGTGAACCAAAATGGTTTTCATATAGTAAGTGCTTGGTTTGTTATTCAAAATTTCCCATTGAAATGCATTAATGATAGGGTGCCAAGTTTGATGCCATATTTCATGATTTTTATCACTTGGCTTGGGCCAAATTAAACTTTTCTATATAGAAGGATGCACAATAAATGTAGCACCCTCCTAGGTAGGTGCTAGTGAGAGAAAATTTTTGAGCTCTGTCTGCTTACCAGAGGAGCTGCAGGTAAATCTATATTGTTCTCTGCTTACCAGAGAGCCGGATCTGTTAGTGAGGTCTGATCAATGTGCTCAGTATGGGATTCATTCAGTCTGAAGAGTGTTTCGCCCTGGTCCAATAGGGAGGCATGTTGGACAGTGGGAGGAAACCTGACGAATCGGTGCATAAGATTTTGATACAGTCCTGGTGATTGGCAGAGGTGCATTCTGGGATACTGTACAAAAGCCAGGAGCACATGTGGTGCGGGGTCTTTGGCTGGAGATCGGAGTCCCGGAGGGAGGGGGACGGCTGCCTCCTCCTCTGTAGAGGTGTCATGTGGTCGCAGGAAGTTATCCTGAGGACCAGAGGAGCAGTTGAGAGGAGCTGAACCCTGAGGTCCAGGAGAGCTGACTGAGAGGGGAGACACTGGAGACCCTAGGACTGCAGTATCGTGAGTACAGGGACTCGTGTCAAGGGGCCGGACCTGAGGGGGGCTGCCCCTGCTCGTAGGATAGTCAGAGGACAGGTGTCAGCAGAGAAAGAGGATACTGGGGAGTGTCCTGAAGATAATTGTTTGTTTGAGTCTTCTGAAGAAAAGAGACTCAATCCAAATTCATCCAAAGTTGAAGGGTGAATCAACAGCCTTTCCTTCTCCTATCCCCAATTTACAATAAACCACAAAACAACCAAAAACCCCCGGACTGATTATTGGAGTGAGCCGTGTGGAGGAATTAAGAAGTTGTTTCTGTCATGACTATGTGCTGGTAACTCAGGGGGACCCGTAGAGTGAATAACTGGCAGTCCTTACGGGGGCAGTGCTACATAAATATAAAATAAGTGGAATTTGGATGAGCAAAGATGGTTTTCATATAGGAATAGCTTGGCTTCTTATTCAGAAATTTCCCATTGAATGCATGGCTGTCAAGGTGCCAAAGTTTATGATTTTTATCACTTGGCTCTGGCCAAATTGACATTTTCTTTATAGAAGAATACCCAATTAGTATAAAACAAGTGGAATTTGCGAGAGCCAAGGTGGTTTTCATATAGGAATTACTTGGTTTCTTATTCAGAATTTCCCATTGAAATGCATGTCTGTCAGGGTGCCAAGTTTGGTGCCATATTTCATGATTTATGTCACTTGGCTCAGGCCAAATTGAACTTTTCTATATAGTAGGATGCCCAATTAGAAAAAAAAATGGAAGTTGGGTGAGCCAAGATGGTTTTCATATAGGAATAGCTTAGCTTCTTATTCGGAATTTCCCATTAAAATGCATGGTTGTCAGGGTGCCACATTTGGTGCCATACTTTACGATTTATATCACTTGGCTCAGGTCAAATTGAACTTTAACTAATAGAGGGATGTCCAATTATATGAAAACAAGTCACATCTGGGTGAGCCAATATTGTTTTTATAGAGAAAATGTATTTATTCTGAATTACCCCATTAAATACATGGCAGTTAGGGAGATAGAATTGTTGCCAAAATTCCCAATTTTGTTATAAACTTTGCAGATAGTAAATAATCACTTCTGTGCATAAAGACCCAACATGAATAAGAAGCTGTGTGAAAAGGAGGCTAACTTCTGCATTCGAATAGAAGCTGGGCGAATAAGGAGCCAACTTCAAGCTGTTTAACCCCTCTCCCGCCGACATAACGCAAATATGCAGCCTCGGCTTTAGGGGTTGTAATGGGGTGTTGCTTGCAGCTAGAGGCATCTGCCCGGTACTGTTGTTTAGAGCTGACGGTCAGTTTTCTTGTAATGACAACCGATGTGGCTAAGCAGCCGCTTGGCTGTTATTACAAGTGGCGGAAGGGGGCGTGCCGCCTTCCGCGGGTCACCCAGGCTCTTCTGTCCCACCAGGAGACCCGAGCAACCAGCCGTCACGACCGCCGGATGGCCAAAGACCCAAACAAAGCCACATTCAGCTCTGATCGGGTCTCCGATGTAAAAACCCGGAAGCAATGTCATGACATCACTTCCGGGTACTGGAGCTTTAATGGCGCCAGATTAAAAAAAAAATGACAGCATTCAAACCAGCCAAACGTGGCGTTTTGAATGCTTTTAAGTGCAGAGGAGGGGTTTGGGGTCTTTTAGACCCCCAGATCCCTCCATAAAGAGTATCTGTCACTGACTATTACTGTCACAAGGGATGTTTACATTCCTTGTGACAGCAAAAAAAGTGATCACATTTTTTTTTTTAAAAGGACAGTGTATAAATAAAAAAAATAAAATATTTAAGAAAAAAAAATAAAAAATTTAAAGCACCCTGTCTCTCTGTTCTCGCGTGCAGAAGCGAACGCATACATAAGTTGCACTCGCATATGTAAACAGTGTTCAAACCCAGTGGCGGCTGGTGCTCAAGATTTTTGGGGAGGCGCAAACAGAAAAATGTAATAGGCATTGCTTTGTGGCAAAATCACAGCTCGATCACATATTTTTTTTTAATCATCCCCCCAACCGTTAATGTAAAAAAGCCCTAACTGTCAATTTTGCGGGACAGATTGGTCCTTAAATAAAGGTGGAGCAGATTATCAATAATGCATGGAAGATGACAATGGAATTCATGCTGAGCATTATTATTATTATTATTACGGGTATTAATCCCATGTAAATAATTCATAAGTAAAGTGCTGCGTAAATTGTCACTGTTATAAAAAGTAAAAGTACCTTTAATAATAATAATAATAATAATAATAATACATTACCAGAATAGTGTATTTTTCTGCATTCACCATCTGTCATTTTATACAAGTGTGACCCCTTGTGGCAGTCTTTTTATACTACATGAGAGTTTGCCTGTACTGTGTGGGTAGATTCCTCTATTACAATGCAAGATCGTTTGATACACTTAGTGCCCATTCACGCTACCGCGAGTTGTCAGGTGACTAGTCAGCCTGACAAGTTGCGGTCCATGCAGTGCTACGGGAACCGTTCTAATAGGAGCGACTCAAGTCGCTCTGACTTAGAAAAAGGTTCCTGTACTACTTTGTGGTGACATCGGAGCAACTTGCATAGACATTCATTATATGAAGTCCGTGAAAGTCGCGCCGAAGTCGCGGTGCACGCGACTTCACAGGTCGCCCCCAAAGTCGTGCCGCGGTAGTGTGAACTGGCACTAATGTACCAAAATACAAACTAAAGGCAAAATTTTTTTTTTTTTTTTGCACAGCCACTAAAGGACCAGTTTTTTTCTGGCACCTTTTGTTCACATGTAACAATCATTTATTTATTTTTTGCTAGAAAATTACTTGGAACCCTCAAATATTAAATATTTATTTAAAGCAGAAACCCTATAAAATAAATTGGTGGGTTTTGAAATGTTTTTAAGTCACATGGTATTTGCACATCATTTTTTCAAGCGCAATTTTTGCAGAAAAAAATACACTTTTTTGAATCGTACCCACTTGCCGACCCCCTAACGTACTTTTACTACGGCAAGTCGGCTTCCCTGCGCGAAATCACGTACCTGCCATTGGTTAAAGGGGGAGCCAATCAGCGGGTCCGGCCGACCCGATGTCCGCCGGCCACCAGTGATCGTTCCCAAGAGACACAGAACGGCGGTCTGCCTGTGTAAAACAAGGCAGATCGCTGTTCTGACCGGGAGGAAGACAGAGATCTTGTGTTTCTGCTAAGCAAGAACACGGATCTCTGTCTTCCCCCAGTCAGAGCATCTCCCCACACAGTTAGCAAGCACTCCCAGGGAACACGTTTAATCCTTTGATCACCCCTGATGTTCATTAGTACAGTTACAGTGTATATTTTTTAGCACTGATCACTGTATTTATGTCACTGGTCCCCAAAAAAGTGTCAGTTAGGTGTCCAATTTGTCCACAGCAATGTCGTAGTCCCACTATAAGTTGCTGATCGCCGCAATTACTAGTAAAAAAAAAATGTTTTTTTAAATTCCTTAAAAATATTTCATAGTTTGTAGATGCTATAACTTTTGCGCAAACCAATCAATTTACGCTTTTTGGGATTCTTTTTACCAAAAATATGTAGCTGAATACATATTAGGCTAAATGTATGAACAAATTAGATTTTTTAATTTTTTTTATTGGATGTGTTTTAAAGCAGAAAGTAAAAAATAGTTGTTTTTTTTTTTTTTTTTCAAAATTGTCGGTCTTTTTTTTAGTTTATAGCACAAAAAAAAAAACAGAGAGGTGATCAGATAGCACCAAAAGAAAGCTACATTTGTGGGGAAAAAAGGACATAAATTTTATTTGGGTACAGCGTCGCACGACCGCACAATTGTCAGTTAAAATAACGCAGTGCCGTATCGCAAAAAATGGCCTGGTCATTAAGGTGGTAAAACCTTCCGGGGATAAAGTGGTAATGAAAAAAAACATAAAGCATAACCCAATTTTTTGGGAAAATATAAAAGATGATGGTATGCTGAGTAAATAGATACCAAACAGCGGGGAAAAAAACGGCGTAAATTTTACTATCCATAGGAGACGCTTTAAAAGCTTTTACAGGTTACCACTTTAGATTTACCGAGGAGGTCTAATCCTAGAATAACTGACCATGATCTGACAGTTCTGCTGTTTCCTCTCAGCCCCCGTTCACAGCAAATCCGACTTTGGTATCGTGAAAATTCACTTGAAACCGCGCAATTTCAAAGACGTATGTCAGTGCGACTTCAGGTGCGATTTAGCTGACATATGTCTATGCAAGTTGCACCTGAAATCAACAAAAATAGTGCAGGAATTATTTTCTTTTTCAAATCGCCCAGCACCGCAAAGTCGGCGTTGCACTGATTTGAACAGTTTCATTGCCGACAATAGGTTCCGACTTGTCATGCGATTCGGACCTGAAAAATTGCATGACAAGTCGCAACAGTGTGAATGGGGGGCTCAATCTCTTATCTAAATCCCACTTTTTACTATTTATCCCATACAGAGTATGACATCCAGTCCTGCCAGAATGAGATAACAATAGCAGGTCCCATGCCACAAGCTTTCTCACCGGGTCTACCAGAGGATCATTCCCTGTAGATCTGATGCATATATTACCACATTTCCATTTTTTTTTTCGTTCTGTTTTCGTTGTTAGTTCCTATTTTCTACTTTTCTAGAATACTGAGGCTCCTGAATCATTTTAAAGTACTGAAAAGTAAGAGAGTAAGGGGAGTTGCTGGAAATGGTAACAGAAGGAGGTGATATGATGTACAGTATCTCACGAAAGTGAGTACACCCTCCACAATTTTGTAAATATTTTATTATATCTTTTCATGTGACAACACTGAAGAAATGACACTTTGCTACAATGTAAAGTAGTGAGTGTACAGCTTGTATAACAGTATAAATTTGCTGTCCCCTCAAAATAACTCAACATACAGCCATTAACCGGTTGCCGACTGTGCACAGTATATTTACTGCGGCAGTCAGCCCCGGCCAGGCAGAGTGACGTAGATCTACGTCACTCGCCTGCCACTGGGTTTTGAGCCAATAGCCGGTCACACTACGATCGTCGGTACAGCGGGAGAAAGGCGGAGCGGCTTATGTAAACAAGCCACCTGTCATTCTCCCCTGTGTAAAAATGGAGATCAGACGGTTCTACTATGTAGAACTGTTGATCTCTGTTTTTACACCAGTAGCCATGTCCCATCACAGTTAGAATCACGCCCCTAGGACACACTTAACCCCTCCCTCTCCAATACAGTTAACCCCTTCCCTGCCAGTGTCATTTTTACAGTAACAGTGCATATGTATAGCACTGATTACTGTAGTAATGTCACTGGTACCCCCAAAAGTGTCAAAAATGTCAGTCAAGGGTCCAATCTGTCCGCCGCAATGTCGCAGTACCGCAAACAAAATCGCAGATCGCCGCCATTACTCGTTAAAAAAAAAACACCAAAAATGACATAAATCTTTCCCTTTGTTAGTAAACGCGATAACTTTTGCGTAAACCAATCAAAATACGCTTTTAGCAATTTTTTTTTACCAAACATATGTAGCATAAAACAAATTGGCCGAAAATGTTAATAAATTTTGATTTTTACATTTTTTTGGGGGGGAATTTCATATAAAAAAATGTGAAAAATATTGTTATTTTTGCAAAATTTACGCTCTTTTTTTGTTTATAGCGCATGATCAAAAAATCGCACAGGTGTAGGGTTGAGCGGACACCTAGATGTCCGTGTTCGACGGGTTCGGCCGAACTTTAAAAAAAAGTCCGGGTCCGTGTCCCGGACTTTTACCGAACTTTTCCCGGACACCGAACCCCATTGAAGTCAATGGGGACCCGAACTTTAAGGCACTAAAATGGCTCTAAAACACCAAAGGAAAGGGCTAGAGTGCTGCAAATGGCAGCAAAACGTAATTAAGAGCATGGCAAGTGCTCTGCAAACAAATGTGGATAGGGAAATAACTTAAAACAACAAAAAAAAACAGAAAAATAAAACAATGTTCTTCTTCATCTCTGAAGGACGAGGCCCATATGGAGTAGGAGGGAGGTTGAGGTGGTGGTGGATGTGGCGGTGACATAGGCGTGCGCATAGGGTGTGCTGGGTGTGCCTGGGCACACCCTAATCACCTAGGGCACATAGCATTGCCAGTGAGGAGATGGGAAAGATCTCCCTGGGACCTGCTCTGCTCTATTTCTCCTTGCCTACAGGTACATGGCCCCGATACATTACTCTCCCTGCTGGCAAACACATGCATGTGTATTTCAACTTTGGGGTGCACACCTTAATGCAATAGGCTGCGCACACCTATGGGCGGTGTAGGTGGAAGCGGCGGTGGAGGAGGACCAGGGCCGGATTAACAGCATCATGGGCTTGGTGCTGAGGATTTTGAAGGGCCTTAAGGGCCGTGCCTTGCCATGCACCCAGAGGAGGAAGGGTGCAGCCATGCATGCCTAATTCAACATGGGATGCTGTCTCTGAAGCCCATAAACACATCCATGCATCGCCAACTGTCCCTCCTTGTCCGGCCTTCACGCTGTGTGGGGAGGTTCTGAGGGTGCTGCCTGGGGAAGCGAGCATAGAAGCCAGACTTCTGTGTTTACAAGTGACAGAAGAGCGGTAACAGTGAATATGGCCAACCCGGGGCCTATATAAAAGGTAGGGGCCTGGAGCTGCAGCTCCAATAGCCCCTACATTAATCTGGCCCTGAGGAGGAGGACGAGGTAGCCAACACTGCTTCTTTTCAAAAATTTTAAATGAGGGTACACCCCAAAAGAGTGAGAAAGAGCAAAAATGGAACAATGGGTGGGTAAGGTCGGTATCCATTGCTATTCTGCATAAGGTACGGAAAAGTCCCGTGGGATCCATGCCTGGTTCATTTTAATGAACGTGAGCTTGTCCACATTGTCTCTGGACAGGCGGCTGCGCTTGTCTGTTATAACGCCCCCAGCCGTGCTAAATACCCGTTCAGATAATACACTGGCTGCAGGGCACGCCAGCACCTCCAAGGCGTAAAGGGCAAGCTCAGGCCATGTGCCCAATTTGGAGACCCAGAAGTTGAAGGGGGCAGACCCGTCATTCACTACATGTAGGCGTGTGCACACATACTGCTCCACCATGTTGGTAAAATGCTGCCTCCTGCTAAGACGTTCCATCTGAGCTGCTGGTGCTGCTGTTTGTTGTGGCGTGCTGACAAAGCTTTTCCACATTTCGGCCATGCTAACCCTGCCTTCTGAGGTGCTGGCGGTGCCCTGGTTGCGTTGGCGACCTCCTCCTCCTCCTCCTCTGCCTTGTGCTTCCACTGTGGCCCCGCTGTCAGATGGGAATGCCAGCAGCATGGCGTCTACCAGCGTGCGCTTGTACTCGCGCATCTTGCGATCGCGCTCCAGTGAGTGAATTAAGGACGGTACGTTGTCCTTGTAACGGGGATCCAGCAGCGTGGCCACCCAGTAATCAGCACAAGTTAGAATGTGGGCAACTCGGCGGTCGTTGTGGAGACACTGCAGCATGTAATCGCTCATGTGTGCCAGGCTGCCCAGAGGCGACGAAAGGCTGTCCTCTGTGGGAGGTGTATCGTCCGTGTCCTCTGTATCCCCCCAGCCACGCACCAGTGATGGCCATGAGCTGGCCTGGGTGCCACCCTGCTGTGAACATGGTTCCATCTCCTCCTCCAGCTCCTCCTCCTCCTCATCCTCCTCATCCTCCAGAACTGTGCCCCTGCTGGACAATTGCGTCCCTGGCGTTTGCGTGTGCAGGAACCCACCCTTGGAGCCCCTTGCGAATGACTGCCCTGAAAGCCTTGGAAATGTTACCTCTTCATCCTCCTCCTCCTCCTCATCCTGTGCCACATCCTCTTCCATCATCGCCCGAATTGTTTTTTCAAGGAGGCATAGAAGTGGGATAGTTAAGCTGAGAACGGCGTCATTGCCACTGGCCATGTTGGTGGAGTACTCAAAACAGCGCAACAAGGCACACAGGTCTCGCATGGAGGCCCAGTTATTGGTGGTGAAGTGGTGCTGTTCCGCAGAGCGACTCACGCGTGCGTGCTGCAGCTGAAACTCCACTATGGCCTGCTGCTGCTCGCACAGTCTTTCCAGCATGTGCAAGGTGGAGTTCCACCTTGTGGGCACGTCACATATGAGGCGGTGAGCGGGAAGGCCGAAGTTACGCTGCAGCGCTGCCAGGCGAGCAGCAGCAGGGTGAGAACGCCGAAAGTGCGCACAAACGGCCCGCACTTTCTGCAGCAGCTCTGACATATCGGGGTAGTTTTTAAGGAACCTCTGCACCACCAAATTCAGCACATGCGCCAGGCAAGGGATGTGCGTCAAACCGGCTAGGCCCAGAGCTGCTATGAGATTTCGCCCGTTATCGCACACCACCAGGCCGGGCTTGAGGCTCGCTGGCAGCAACCACTCATTTGTCTGCTGTTCCATGCTCCTCCACAACTCCTGCGCGGTGTGTGGTTTGTCCCCCAAACAGGCAAGTTGTAAAACTGCCTGCTGTCGTTTACCCCTGGCCGTGCTGAAGTTGGTGGTGAAGGTGTTACGCTGTCCGGATGAGGAGGCGGTAGAGGATGAGGAAGCGGAGTAGGAGGAGTTAGGAACAGGAGGCAAACTGAAGCGCCCTGCAATCCTCGGTGGTGGAAGGACATGCGCCAAATTGCTATCCGCCTCAGGCCCATCCGCCACTGCATTTACCCAGTGTGCCGTTAGGGAGATATAACGCCCCTGACCGTGCTTACTGGTCCACGTATCCGTAGTTAGGTGGACCTTGGCACAGATGGCGTTGCGCAGTGCACACCTGATATTTTCCCCCACTTGGTTGTGCAGGGAAGGGATGGCTTGCCTGGAAAAGTAGTGGCGGCTGGGCACGACGTACTGTGGGACAGCCACCGACATAAGGTTTTTAAAACTGTGCGTCTCCACCAGACGGAATGACAGCATTTCAAAGGCCAATCGCGGGTGGGTAGGGGGGTACTTCCTCTTCCTCTCAAGTGTTTGGGAGATGGAAAGCTGAACGCTTCCACGGGACATTGTGGAGATGGTTGTTGGTGACCCAGGTGGTGGTGTTGCTGACAGATCGTCTGTTTGCGGGGTGGCAGGTGCCGGTATCACTACAGATGTGGCTGGAGCGGCCGAGACTGCAGCAGAAGAGGAAGCAGGATGAGCCAGAGACGTTTCTTGGTTTTGAAGGTGTGTACTCCACTGCAGCTCGTGCTTTGCACTTAGATGCCTGATCATGCAGGTTGTGCTCAGGTTGAGAAGGTTTATGCCTCGCTTCAAGCTCTGATTGCACAGGGTGCAAACCACTCGTGTCCTGTCATCAGCACATTTTCTAAAGAACTTCCACGCTAGAGAACTCCTTTGAGCTGACTTTGGTGCGCTCGTTCCCTTGCTGCGTTGGGCAGTAGCGGGCGTAGTGTCTAGGGCACGGCCGCTCCGCTTCTGCACCCTGCTCCCTCTTCTGCTGTGCTGGTGGCTCTGTGCGACCACCGCCTCTTCCTCCAAACTACTCAGGTCACCTGCATGACGTTCATTCCATGTGGGGTCGAGGACCTCATCGTCCTCCACATCATCTTCCACCCAGTCTTCACCCCTGCCCTCCTTGTCGGTCTCCACAATGCTGAACGCCGCAGCAGTTGGCACCTGCGTTTCGTCATCATCGGAGACGTGCTGCGATGATCCTTGTATGTACTCATCTTGAGAAATAAGTGGTTGGGCATCGCTGCACTCAATCTCTTCCACTTCTGGGGCAGGGCTAGGTGGATGGCCCTGGGAAACCCTGCTGACAGAGTCAGCACCCTCAAATCTTCAGAAGTATGAGATGAACCCCAAAAACTTGGAAAGGTGGATCTCACACGTACCGACACAGACTATCCCGCAATTCAATTGATCCTCAAAGGTTTTTATTGAATAGCGGAATAGGAAATATGATCAAAAAAAGTGTATGTATCTCGCACGTACACAACCACACTAGGCCCCAATTACTATTGTTTGTACCCCTAAAAGGATGGTTGAGCAGTAGGAGCAGGAGTATGGAACAGGCAGCACCCTCAAATCTTCAGAAGTATGAGATGAACCCCAACAACTTGGAAAGGTGGATCTCACACGTACCGACACAGACTATCTCGCAATTGAATTGATCCCCAAAGGTTTTAATTGAATAGCGGAATAGAAAATATGATCAAAAAGAAAGTGTATGTATCTCGCACGTACACCACCACACTAGGCCCCAACTACTATTGTTTGTACCCCTAAAAGGATGGTTGAGCAGTAGGAGGAGGAGTATGGAACAGGCAGCACCCTCAAATCTTCAGAAGTATGAGATGAACCCCAAAAACTTGGAAAGGTGGATCTCTCTCACACGTACCAACAAAGACTATCCCCCAATTTAACTGATCCCCTAAGGTTTTTGATTAAATAGCGGAATAGAAAATATGATCCAAAAAAAGTGTATGTATATCACACGTACACAACCACACTAGGCCCCAATTACTATTGTTTGTACCCCTAAAAGGCTAGATGAGGAGTAGGGGGGGTATGGAACAGGCAGCACCCTCAAATCTTCAGAAGTATGAGATGAACCCCAAAAACTTGGAAAGGTGGATCTCTCTCACACGTACCAACACAGACTATCCCCCAATTTAACTGATCCCCAAAGGTTTTTGATTAAATAGCGGAATAGAAAATATGATCCAAAAAAAGTGTATGTATATCACACGTACACAACCACACTAGGCCCCAATTACTATTGTTTGTACCCCTAAAAGGCTAGATGAGGAGTAGGGGGGGTATGGAACAGGCAGCACCCTCAAATCTTCAGAAGTATGAGATGAACCCCAAAAACTTGGAAAGGTGGATCTCTCTCACACGTACCAACACAGACTATCCCCCAATTTAACTGATCCCCAAAGGTTTTTGATTAAATAGCGGAATAGAAAATATGATCCAAAAAAAGTGTATGTATATCACACGTACACAACCACACTAGGCCCCAATTACTATTGTTTGTACCCCTAAAAGGCTAGATGAGGAGTAGGGGGGGTATGGAACAGGCAGCACCCTCAAACCTTCAGAAGTATGAGATGAACCCCAACAACTTGGAAAGGTGGATCTCTCTCACACGTACCAACACAGACTATCCCCCAATTTAACTGATCCCCAAAGGTTTTTGATTAAATAGCGGAATAGAAAATATGATCCAAAAAAAGTGTATGTATATCACACGTACACAACCACACTGGGCCCCAATTACTATTGTTTGTACCCCTAAAAGGCTAGATGAGGAGTAGGGGGAGTATGAAACAGGCAGCACCCTCAAACCTTCAGAAGTATGAGATGAACCCCAACAACTTGGAAAGGTGGATCTCTCTCACACGTACCAACACAGACTATCCCCCAATTTAACTGATCCCCAAAGGTTTTTGATTAAATAGCGGAATAGAAAATATGATCCAAAAAAAGTGTATGTATATCACACGTACACAACCACACTAGGCCCCAATTACTATTGTTTGTACCCCTAAAAGGCTAGGAGTAGGGGGGGTATGGAACAGGCAGCACCCTCAAACCTTCAGAAGTATGAGATGAACCCCAACAACTTGGAAAGGTGGATCTCTCTCACACGTACCAACACAGACTATCCCCCAATTTAACTGATCCCCAAAGGTTTTTGATTAAATAGCGGAATAGAAAATATGATCCAAAAAAAGTGTATGTATATCACACGTACACAACCAAACTAGGCCCCAATTACTATTGTTTGTACCCCTAAAAGGCTAGATGAGGAGTAGGGGGGGTATGGAACAGGCAGCACCCTCAAATCTTCAGAAGTATGAGATGAACCCCAAAAACTTGGAAAGGTGGATCTCTCTCACACGTACCAACACAGACTATCCCCCAATTTAACTGATCCCCAAAGGTTTTTGATTAAATAGCGGAATAGAAAATATGATCCAAAAAAAGTGTATGTATATCACACGTACACAACCACACTAGGCCCCAATTACTATTGTTTGTACCCCTAAAAGGCTAGATGAGGAGTAGGGGGGGTATGGAACAGGCAGCACCCTCAAACCTTCAGAAGTATGAGATGAACCCCAACAACTTGGAAAGGTGGATCTCTCTCACACGTACCAACACAGACTATCCCCCAATTTAACTGATCCCCAAAGGTTTTTGATTAAATAGCGGAATAGAAAATATGATCCAAAAAAAGTGTATGTATATCACACGTACACAACCACACTAGGCCCCAATTACTATTGTTTGTACCCCTAAAAGGCTAGATGAGGAGTAGGGGGGGTATGGAACAGGCAGCACCCTCAAACCTTCAGAAGTATGAGATGAACCCCAACAACTTGGAAAGGTGGATCTCTCTCACACGTACCAACACAGACTATCCCCCAATTTAACTGATCCCCAAAGGTTTTTGATTAAATAGCGGAATAGAAAATATGATCCAAAAAAAGTGTATGTATATCACACGTACACAACCACACTAGGCCCCAATTACTATTGTTTGTACCCCTAAAAGGCTAGATGAGGAGTAGGGGGGGTATGGAACAGGCAGCACCCTCAAACCTTCAGAAGTATGAGATGAACCCCAACAACTTGGAAAGGTGGATCTCTCTCACACGTACCAACACAGACTATCCCCCAATTTAACTGATCCCCAAAGGTTTTTGATTAAATAGCGGAATAGAAAATATGATCCAAAAAAAGTGTATGTATATCACACGTACACAACCACACTAGGCCCCAATTACTATTGTTTGTACCCCTAAAAGGCTAGGAGTAGGGGGAGTATGGAACAGGCAGCACCCTCAAACCTTCAGAAGTATGAGATGAACCCCAACAACTTGGAAAGGTGGATCTCTCTCACACGTACCAACACAGACTATCCCCCAATTTAACTGATCCCCAAAGGTTTTTGATTAAATAGCGGAATAGAAAATATGATCCAAAAAAAGTGTATGTATATCACACGTACACAACCACACTAGGCCCCAATTACTATTGTTTGTACCCCTAAAAGGCTAGATGAGGAGTAGGGGGGGTATGGAACAGGCAGCACCCTCAAATCTTCAGAAGTATGAGATGAACCCCAAAAACTTGGAAAGGTGGATCTCTCTCACACGTACCAACACAGACTATCCCCCAATTTAACTGATCCCCAAAGGTTTTTGATTAAATAGCGGAATAGAAAATATGATCCAAAAAAAGTGTATGTATATCACACGTACACAACCACACTAGGCCCCAATTACTATTGTTTGTACCCCTAAAAGGCTAGATGAGGAGTAGGGGGGGTATGGAACAGGCAGCACCCTCAAATCTTCAGAAGTATGAGATGAACCCCAAAAACTTGGAAAGGTGGATCTCTCTCACACGTACCAACACAGACTATCCCCCAATTTAACTGATCCCCAAAGGTTTTTGATTAAATAGCGGAATAGAAAATATGATCCAAAAAAAGTGTATGTATATCACACGTACACAACCACACTAGGCCCCAATTACTATTGTTTGTACCCCTAAAAGGCTAGATGAGGAGTAGGGGGGGTATGGAACAGGCAGCACCCTCAAACCTTCAGAAGTATGAGATGAACCCCAACAACTTGGAAAGGTGGATCTCTCTCACACGTACCAACACAGACTATCCCCCAATTTAACTGATCCCCAAAGGTTTTTGATTAAATAGCGGAATAGAAAATATGATCCAAAAAAAGTGTATGTATATCACACGTACACAACCACACTAGGCCCCAATTACTATTGTTTGTACCCCTAAAAGGCTAGATGAGGAGTAGGGGGGGTATGGAACAGGCAGCACCCTCAAACCTTCAGAAGTATGAGATGAACCCCAACAACTTGGAAAGGTGGATCTCTCTCACACGTACCAACACAGACTATCCCCCAATTTAACTGATCCCCAAAGGTTTTTGATTAAATAGCGGAATAGAAAATATGATCCAAAAAAAGTGTATGTATATCACACGTACACAACCACACTAGGCCCCAATTACTATTGTTTGTACCCCTAAAAGGCTAGGAGTAGGGGGAGTATGGAACAGGCAGCACCCTCAAACCTTCAGAAGTATGAGATGAACCCCAACAACTTGGAAAGGTGGATCTCTCTCACACGTACCAACACAGACTATCCCCCAATTTAACTGATCCCCAAAGGTTTTTGATTAAATAGCGGAATAGAAAATATGATCCAAAAAAAGTGTATGTATATCACACGTACACAACCACACTAGGCCCCAATTACTATTGTTTGTACCCCTAAAAGGCTAGATGAGGAGTAGGGGGAGTATGGAACAGGCAGCACCCTCAAATCTTCAGAAGTATGAGATGAACCCCAAAAACTTGGAAAGGTGGATCTCTCTCACACGTACCAACACAGACTATCCCCCAATTTAACTGATCCCCAAAGGTTTTTGATTAAATAGCGGAATAGAAAATATGATCCAAAAAAAGTGTATGTATATCACACGTACACAACCACACTAGGCCCCAATTACTATTGTTTGTACCCCTAAAAGGCTAGATGAGGAGTAGGGGGGGTATGGAACAGGCAGCACCCTCAAACCTTCAGAAGTATGAGATGAACCCCAACAACTTGGAAAGGTGGATCTCTCTCACACGTACCAACACAGACTATCCCCCAATTTAACTGATCCCCAAAGGTTTTTGATTAAATAGCGGAATAGAAAATATGATCCAAAAAAAGTGTATGTATATCACACGTACACAACCACACTAGGCCCCAATTACTATTGTTTGTACCCCTAAAAGGCTAGATGAGGAGTAGGGGGGGTATGGAACAGGCAGCACCCTCAAACCTTCAGAAGTATGAGATGAACCCCAACAACTTGGAAAGGTGGATCTCTCTCACACGTACCAACACAGACTATCCCCCAATTTAACTGATCCCCAAAGGTTTTTGATTAAATAGCGGAATAGAAAATATGATCCAAAAAAAGTGTATGTATATCACACGTACACAACCACACTAGGCCCCAATTACTATTGTTTGTACCCCTAAAAGGCTAGGAGTAGGGGGAGTATGGAACAGGCAGCACCCTCAAACCTTCAGAAGTATGAGATGAACCCCAACAACTTGGAAAGGTGGATCTCTCTCACACGTACCAACACAGACTATCCCCCAATTTAACTGATCCCCAAAGGTTTTTGATTAAATAGCGGAATAGAAAATATGATCCAAAAAAAGTGTATGTATATCACACGTACACAACCACACTAGGCCCCAATTACTATTGTTTGTACCCCTAAAAGGCTAGATGAGGAGTAGGGGGAGTATGGAACAGGCAGCACCCTCAAATCTTCAGAAGTATGAGATTGTGTTCACTGTACCCCACAAAGATTGAGTTCACTGCACCCCACAATGATTGTGTTCACTGCACCCCACAAAGATTGTGTTCACTGCACCTCACAAAGATTGTGTTCACTGTACCCCCCAAAGATTGTGTTCACTGCACCCCACAAAGATTCTGTTCACTGTACCCCACAAAGATTGTGTTCACTGCACCCTAAAAGGATGTTGTTCACTGCACCCCACAAAGATTGTGTTCACTGCACCCTAAAAGGATGTTGTTCACTGCACCCCAAAAAGATTGTGTTCACTGTACCCCCCCCAAAGATTGTGTTCACTGCACCCCACAAAGATTGTGTTCACTGCACCCCAAAAAGATTGTGTTCACTGTACCCCCCAAAGATTGTGTTCACTGCACCCCAAAAAGATTGTGTTCACTGTACCCCCCAAAGATTGTGTTCACTGCACCCCACAAAGATTCTGTTCACTGTACCCCACAAAGATTGTGTTCACTGCACCCCAAAAAGATTGTGTTCACTGTACCCCCCCAAAGATTGTGTTCACTGCACCCCACAAAGATTCTGTTCACTGCACCCCACAAAGGATTTTGTTCACTGCACCCCAAAAAGATTGTGTTCACTGCACCCCAAAAAGGATTTTGATCACTGCACCCCAAAAAGGATTTTGTTCACTGCACCCCAAAAATGATTTTGTTCACTCCACCCCAAAAAGATTGTGTTCACTGCACCCCACAAAGATTGTGTTCACTGCACCCCAAAAAGATTGTGTTCACTGTACCCCCCAAAGATTGTGTTCACTGCACCCCACAAAGATTCTGTTCACTGTACCCCACAAAGATTGTGTTCACTGCACCCCAAAAAGATTGTGTTCACTGCACCCCAAAAAGGATGTTGTTCACTGCACCCCAAAAAGGATGTTGTTCACTCCACCCCAAAAAGATTGTGTTCACTGCACCCCACAAAGATTGTGTTCACTGCACCCCAAAAAGATTGTGTTCACTGCACCCCAAAAATGATTTTGTTCACTGCACCCCAAAAAGGATTTTGTTCACTGCACCCCAAAAAGGATGTTGTTCACTCCACCCCAAAAAGATTGTGTTCACTGCACCCCAAAAAGATTGTGTTCACTGCACCCCACAAAGGATTTTGTTCACTGCACCCCAAAAAGATTGTGTTCACTGCACCCCAAAAAGGATGTTGTTCACTGCACCCCAAAAAGGATTTTGTTCACTGCACCCCAAAAAGATTGTGTTCACTGCACCCCACAAAGGATTTTGTTCACTGCACCCCACAAAGATTGTGTTCACTGCACACCAAAAAGGATTGTGTTCACTGCACCCCAAAAAGATTTTGTTCACTGCACCCCAAAAAGATTGTGTTCACTGCAGCCCAAAAAGATTGTGTTCACTGCAGCCCAAAAAGATTGTGTTCACTGCAGCCCAAAAAGATTGTTTTCACTGCAGCTCACACACAGAAAAATGGATGTGGATCACTGACACCTGCCTATCTCCAATCCCACACCACACAGCAATATCGATTGTAGTTTGTAGAACACAGTTTCCCTAAAATTCAGCAGACTCTGTCCCTAACAGGATTGAGAAGAGATCGTAGATCAGGATTGAGTGCAGATTCACCCCACCCCCCACACAGCAATATCGATTGTAGTTTGTAGAAGACACTGACCCTATAATTCAGCAGACTCTATCCCTAAAATGCCTACAACTCGCCCTGCCTAAACACTCCGACCTGTCCCTCAATTCTATCCGGACACAAATGGTTTTTTCCTGCCTATCTTTCCCTAATCAGCAGCCAGCACGTTGATGTGTGCTCTGTCCCTGATATAAGCAGCATAATGACGCCGCTGCGGCTGCCTCGAACTTATAAAGACTTGGTCACATGCTTCAGACGGCCAATCACAGCTACTAAGACATTTGCAGGCATGGCTGGGATGGCTTAAGGCACACCAGTTAAACGATTGTTGATTGGCTGTTGAAAGCCCGCCATGAAAAGAGCGCCAAAGCATGCAAAACCCGGAAATAAAACGACCGAACACGGATTTTTACCCGAACATACAGTAAAGTGTCCGTGTCCGTGTTCGGGTACAAAAAATCCAATTATTCGGTACGAACACGAATAATACAGTCCGTGTTCGCTCAACACTACACAGGTGATCAAATACCACCAAAAGAAAGCTCTGTTTGTGGGAAAAAGAGGTTGCGAAATTCGTTTAGGTACAGCGTCGCACAACTGCGCAATTGTCCGTTAAAGTCACGCAGTAAAAAATCGCAAAAAAAACCCTGGTCAGGAAGGGGGTAAAATCTTCCGGGGCTTAAGTGGTTAATGTCTAAACCGCTGGCAGCAAAAGTAAGTACACCCCTAAGTGAAAATGTCCAAATTTGGCCCAGTGTCAATATTTTGTGTGGCCACCATTATATTCCAGCACTGCCTTAACCCTCTTGGGCATGGAGTTCACCAGAGTTTCACAGATTGCCACTGCAGTCCTCTTCCACTCCTCCATGATGACATCAGCTGGTGCTGGTGGATGTTTGAGACCTTCCATTGAAGGTGCCCCACAGATGCTCAGTAGGGTTTATGTCTGGAGACATGCTTGGCCAGTCCATCACCTTTACCCTCAGCTTCTTTAGCAATGCAGTGGTCCTCTTGGAGATGTGTTTGAGTTCGTTATCATGTTGGAATACTGCCCTGCGGCCCAGTCTCCAAAGGGAGGGGATCATGCTCTGCTTCAGTATGTCACAGTACATGTTGGCATTCGTGGTTCCTTCAATGAACTGTAGCTCCCCAGTGCCAGCAGCACTCATGCAGCCTCAGACCATGACACTTCCACCACCATGCTTGACTGGAGGCAAGACACACTTGTCTTTGTACTCCTCACCTGGTTGCCACCATCTGAACCAAATACGTTTGGTCTCATCAGGTTCCAGTAATCCATGTCCTTAGTCTACTTGTCTTCAGAAAACTGTTTGCGGGCTTTCTTGTGCATCATTTTTAGAAGAGGCTTCCTTCTGGGACGACAGCCATGCAGACCAATTTGATGCAGTGTGTGGTGTATGGTCTGAGCACTGACAGGCTGACCCCCCACCGCTTCAACCTCTGCAGCAATGCTGGAAGCACTCATACCTCTATTTCCCAAAGACAACCTCTGGATATGATGCTGAGCACATACACTCAACTTCTTTGGCTGACCATGGTGAGGCCTGTCCTGGGTGGAACCTGTCCTGTTAAACCGCTGTATGGTCTTGGCCACCATGCTGAATGCTCAGTTTCAGGGTCTTGGCAATCTTCTTATAGCCTAGGTCATCGATTTTTAGCGGGACTGCGACATTGCAGCGGACAAATCGGACCCCTAACTGACATTTTTGGGGAGACCAGTGACATTACTACAGTAATCAGTGCTAAAAATATGCACTGTTACTGTAATAATGACATTGGCAGGGAAGGGGTTAACAGTGTGGGTGATCAAGGGGTTAAATGTGAGCCTAGGAAAGTGATTCTAACTGTGGGGGGGCTTGGCTTGTGAAATGACCATAGAGATATGTGATCCTATATATAGAAGGATCACATGGGCTCTGTGATCACTCCAGGGAGAAGAACAGTCAGCTGTGTTTACAACAGCCGACCGTTCTTCTCTCTCAGCGGGGAGCGATCACGGGTGTCAGGCGGCAATCGGAGCCTGCTGACGAGCGGGGGCGGGAGCGCACCGCCGGCCGAGCACGCTCGCCCCCTAGCCTCCTGCTCACGACCGACATACAGTTACGGTGATTCGCGTAGGAGCGGCTGCCTGCTGCTGTACATCTGCGGTGGGCGGTCGTAAAGAGGTTAAATCGCATGCCATTCTTTGCATTGCGATTTAGGCCCATTCATTTTGTATGGGCTTAAACTGCACCGCAAAGGTATCAGTTTCGGGTATCAGAGCATTTTTACGAGTACTTGAGAAAATAGTTGGTATCGGTGCAACCCTATAAGACTTCCTAAGACAACACGGCTTTTCATTACTCCCCAAACCGCTAAAAGCATGTGAGTGTGTCATTATCTCCTAGAATGCTGGCAACTATGCAATAAAGACACCTGTATACCACTAAATAACTAAAATGCAGACACTAAAAGGTGAAATGCACTAAACTAAATTGAGTATAATGTTTTGCTGCCACCTAC
Organism: Pelophylax lessonae; assembly: GCF_965119305.1. Lineage (NCBI taxonomy): Eukaryota > Metazoa > Chordata > Amphibia > Anura > Ranidae > Pelophylax > Pelophylax lessonae. Next base: position 161,483,963 of record NC_138778.1, on the reverse strand, counting down.
TGGATGTTGTTATGAATTACATCTATAAATATTTAACTAATGTATTGCTGATTCGTATGACTTTTTATATTTGTTTCCTCATATGAAACAGTAAACTTGTTCCCTTTTTTGTTGCCTAAATAATTATAGGTAACGTGGTGCAATTTTGAGATATTTTATTTGCACATTCCTGCATATTTTTTGTGCGTTTTTAAGTGTGACATGCCATATAGGAGTTTCTTTGAGGCAGGATTGGGTGTTTTTGGCCCCACAGACTTTAATTATGGAATGGACGGAAAAAACACTGATTACATGTTTTTGTGTATGCTTCCATTGAAGTTAGTGTGGCCAAAGATGCCCCATTCTAAATCAAAAGTAGCTCATATACTGTACATTTTCAAGCTTCAGGCACTCAGCTACATGTCAAATGTGAACACCGACAATTGAAAAACATGGGATTTAGCATACTGAGCATTTTGGAGCCTCAAGCTTCAAGCTATAACATGTTTGGGTGTGAATGGGGGCTGAATGCAGGTATAGAGAAGATCTCTGTGGTAGAATTGATAGATAATATGAGTGTAGGTAGGGCCCTGGTGTCCAACCTGCGGCCCTTGGCATATGATGTGTAGCCCCTTGGACTTCGGCAGTCTTTAGTGGGAACATTGATTAGGGTAATAGAATTGATTTCTTTTAGCATCAAATAATGCGTTTCCAATTTCATATTGTCTTCTCCAGCTGAAAACGTAGCATGTCCACACTCTCCCACAATTCCTTTATTTGATCTGCAGTTTCTGACAGTCCTCCCCAGTATTCCATATATTGAACATTATATGCTGCCCTTTGGTGATGTCAGGGGCTGCATTTGGGGCCCCTTTTAGCTCATAAGTTGACAACCACTGGTGTAGGGTATTCAAAAGGCCACTGAGCAATAATTATACTTTGGTAAATAATGTTGAGTCTTATAAACATATAGTATTAGCCATTAAAAGGTGGTTAGCAACTTACGAGAAAAAGGGTCCTGTGTGCCCCTCCAGTTATTAAAGGTCCATTCACATGGAGTGCTTGATTGCGTGCCCCATGCAGGTCCAAGTTTTTCCAGCACAGAGATGTACAGGCATTGCCTGCATCCCTGTGCTGGCAGTCCATAGAAGTCTATTGGGACATGCGGCTGCATACAACCATACAATCCCATATATAGTACACAATCCTATACCCACTGTTGATCCTGAGGAAGGTGAAAACCCCAGAAAAGCATGATCCAAGTTGCTCCAGCAGGGGAAAAATTCCTTCCTGATCCCCCTGAACTCTGTGTGCAATCAGGGCACAGACACACTTACTCACATGTCTTTATTGGGAGACTGCGGGTCTGTCCGTAGAGCCACATGTCCCAATAGACTATGGACTGCTGGTACAGGGATACATGCAACACTTGTGCATTCCTGTGCTGCTACAACACAGACCGGCATGGGGCATGCAGTCAAGCGCCCTGTATGAATGGACCCACAAGGAACACACATTTTTGTTTTAATGAAATGCTAGAGAAGATAGGGAGGACTATCTGTAACGCAGACACACTAAAGCAGGGGTCTCCAAACTTTCTAAATAATGGGCCAGTTTACCATCCTTCATATTTGGGGGGGGGGGATAGGACCAGGGTGAGTAGAAAACGCCCTGGCGTCAATGGGAGTAAACAATGTCTTATCATTGCCATTAGTGGGGGGGGGGGGAATAGCGCTCCATCATTGGTGTCAGTGGAGGGGGGATAGTGCCCCATCATTGGTGTCAGTGGGAGGAATAGTGCCCCATCATTGGTGTCAGTGGGTGGGAGGAATAGTGCCCTATCATTGATGTCAGTGGGAGGAATAGTGCCCCATCATTGGTGTCAGTGGGAGGAATAGTGCCCCATCATTGGTGTCAGTGGGTGGAATAGTGCCCCATTGTTGGATCAGTGGGAGGAATAGTGCCCCAACATTGGTATCAGTGGGGGGAATTGTGCCCCATAATTGGTGTCAGTGGGAGGAATAGTGCCCAATCATTAGTGTCAGTGGGTGGAATAGTGCCCCGATGTTGGGTCAGTGGGAGGAATAGTGCCCCAAGGGCCAGATAAAGGCAAGCAAAGGGTGGCATCTGACCCTGGGCTGCAGTTTGGAGACCACTACATTAGGAGGAATGATGGTCACAGAATGCAGACATGATACAGAAGTCCATACGAGACTGGGGCAAGATATGCAAGACTAGAAGAGATCATTATTATTATTACCCATTTACAAATCAATGCTGTTAGTCCCACTATAGACTGCTGGGGACCAAGGGCCACACAAGTATCAAACGACTGCATGTGGCCACAGGTTCGGCACCAGGGCAATAAACATCTGAGGCTTCATTCACATACAGACATACTGGATCACGGGACGCCTGTCACCCAAAAGAAGTTCTTGTACTTTTTTGGGGGGCAACGGGCATCCTGCGTTTGGGGTGCCATTGCAAGTCACGGGAATCGCACAGGCGTCCTGTGACTAGCAAAGGTTCAGAATTGCGGGCAGAATCGTGGCAATTCTGCTCGCGATCAGAGAAGCCTATATGTGAATGGAGCCTGATAATATATATATATAGATTAGTAGTCTGCACAACAAAATGAAATTCATTGTTACCTTTCTTTTTTTCAAATAGGTATAAACACTTATATTAGGCCCCCTGATGATGTCAGCGTTTGACGAAACCGGTAGGGGACCGGCATCGTCCGTATCTTATGCATCTCCCCAGCGTCTTTCTGCTCAAGTTAGAAGCTGATGGCTGCAGCTACCACACCGTCCGCCATATGACACCTTCACAGGATCTTGACAATTGATGCTCGTTTTACCCTTGATAAATGTGAGTGTTGCATTCGCTTTTTAACCATTAAAAGGTTTGTGTTTAACCTACAACACCATGAGGAGTTTTCCTTTTCTATTTATGATACATCTGGGCTGGTACTATTACCTATGAGGGTGGAGTACTCCTGAGTGTGTTGAGGTCTTACCTGTAAGAGAGGATCATCCATCCATCCATCTGTGACTGTGAGGATTTCCATTGAAGCGATTTTAGATCCCTGTAATGGGGATCAATTGCTTTTGGTAAGAGGCCACACTCATTGGTGTCTGGTGGAGGCTTTCTCTACAGTATATCACCTGGTTTATGGGACTATTTTTTGGGATCCCTCTGTCCATGGACTTTATGCTTCTAATGTATGATGATATCATCCATATGGATTTGCATTTATTTTAGCTCTGGCTAAGATTGACTGTATCAAGCGCTGTATACTTTGTTTACATTGTTTTTTAGTTGAGGTACAACAACTTTTTTATGCTAGCCGCTGATACAACATTTTTATAACATTATCTATCAAGCGCAGTGTATTATTGTTTTTATAAACGCTTATATGTTTAGATCAAATTAATATTAATTATTTTACAAAGTATCTTGGATTTTAAATTTGTATTCTATTATTAGATTTACTTGTCCTATAAACATTTATTGAAAAAAAATTGCAATATGTAATTGATAACCAGCACATTTTATTAACAGAGAGGAATATGAATTTTATGCATTCACATAATTAAAAAGATACATAAAGTAAATAACATTTAAGTATACAGTGCATAGTGTAAGCTTTCCCTGAATTTAACGATGATTTTAATTAAGTAAATGGTTATGAAAAGCTGAGGCCTATTTCATCAACTGTTTTATGTCACATGAATTACATGCAGCTGCAAACTTAGCCCTTCATCTATGGTACAGGAACAGGGGGTGTTGGCTGTGGCAAACTTACCCAAGTGCCAGGGACACATTGACTTTAATTAAAAGCAGAGGCAAAGGGTAGCGTCTTTTTTGCCATTAAAAGGTCTTCATTACTTGTCTAAGAACGCCAGTTTTGGATCCTCCAGGAATATGGGAAGTTCTGTTAAGTCATCTTAGACAAATATCATCACCGGAAGAAGCACGCCCGGAGTCCTCTTCAATACCAATTATTCTTAATCATTATTAGACAAATATCATCACCGGAAGAAGCATGCCTGGAGTCCTCTTCAATACCAATTATTCTTAATCATTATATGTGTCCAAACTGACACTATTAATTTAAAACTGATATTTGTCCCATTAATGGTTGTGATGGAAGTCCTGGAATGATAACAGTCATCGAAGAAGCAAAAAGTCATCACCAACAGTTTTTGTTGTACAATGTGATACAGAGTCCATACTTGAGTTCTTAAAGGTATACCAGAGTTGTTTGGAGATCATGGGTGAAGGAGTCTTTTTCATCTCAGTAGGGCTTTCTTTTTTTGAACTCCTTCACATAGTTGGTGAGTATCTCTAGACCCTCCACAAGCCCGTCACCAGTGGTGGCACAGCATCCCTGGACATGCCATTGGTGTTCTCTCTGGCTCCTCAGCCCCAACTCCTCCACCAGTTCACCCGGTTTCCTGGCACCAAAAACATCCTGCTTATTAGCCAGCACTAAGAAGGGTACTCCTTTCATTTCATCAGCTTCCAAGATGGATTCCAGTTCTGACTGGGCATCTTTGAATCGCTCTGGGTCAGCGCTATCCACCACAAAAACAAGGCCATCTGTGTTTTGGAAATAGTGCTTCCACAGGACTCGAATCTTGTCCTGGCCTCCCACATCCCAAACAGTGAAGGTCACGTTTTGAATGGGTTCAACGGTCTCAACATTGAAGCCAATAGTGGGGATTGTACAGACGGCCTCGTTCAACTTCAGCTTATAAAGAATTGTGGTCTTTCCTGCAGCGTCCAGACCCAGCATTATAATCCGAGCATTAGTGCCAGAGAAGTTCATTATTGCTTGGTGAAGCCTGCTTAGGAGGATACCCATCGATGCAGTTTTTATTCCCAAAGTCAGTAATGAGTTGCTTTCTCTTATCTCTGTGGCTGTACATGCTTTCTGAAAACCAGACTGCTATATATTCACAGTACTTCATCTGCCAAACCTCCAGTAACCCAGCAACCAGAGAAATCCAGAAAGAATTTCCTGGTTGCTCTGTCACACAGTGCCGTGTTGGAAGATAATTGTACAACCTATTTTGACAATGCTAGGAATGAGAGCAGCACAGGAAATGACCTCAGGATCAAAACAAAAATAACTTTATTGCAATGAACATAATCTTGCAATCTCAGCGTCCGTATGCTTTACTTGTGATAGGTATATTATGAAAGTGATAACACAAAGATACTTCATCAGAATTAAAAACAATCAAAGCATAACTATAGTAAAAAAAAAAACTGAAATTACATATATGCTTTAAGTTTCAATTCTCAGTAGTTTCATCTTGTTTCTTTAAAATTCTGTGTACATTTGTCCCTTATGAATATCTTAGAATTATCCCAAAAAAACCCTATCTGATTTTGTTTCTGTTATGCCTGTATCTACAGTTCATTGTAATCGTGCAATATTTCCCTTTGTAGCCACCTGTTTACATGTACTGAGAAAAAGTGTATGTTGGGACAGAACCGTCCCACACTAAGCTTGAGTGCTTCCGTCAGTATACCGCTTCCTCCAGTCTGAACATAGATATCAGATATTATAGCCGCATATTGCAACCAAGAACTAGGCAGGAAATCCGGGCTGAAGAGTACCAATGTGATGGAACCGTCCCACACTAAGCTTGAGTGCTTCTTCCGTCAGTATACCGCTTCCTCCAGTCTGAACATAGATATCAGATATTATAGCCGCATATTGCAACCAAGAACTAGGCAGGAAATCCGGGCTGAAGAGTACCAATGTGATGGAACCGTCCCACACTAAGCTTGAGTGCTTCTTCCGTCAGTATACCGCTTCCTTCAGTCTGAACATAGATATCAGATATTATAGCTGCATATTGCAACCAAGAACTAGGCAGGAAATCCGGGCTGAAGAGTACCAATGTGATGGAACCGTCCCACACTAAGCTTGAGTGCTTCTTCCATCAGTATACCGCTTCCTTCAGTCTGAACATAGATATCAGATATTATAGCAGCATATTGCAACCAAGAACTAGGCAGAAAATTCTGGCTGAAGAGTACCAATGTGACGGAACCATCCCACACTCAGCTTGAGTACTGTCAGTATACCGCTTCCTCCAGTCTGAACATAGATATCAGATATTATAGCAGCATATTGCAACCAAGAACTAGGCAGGAAATCCTGGCTGAAGAGTACCAATGTGACAGAACCGTCTCACACTAAGCTTGAGTGCTTCCGTCAGTATACCGCTTCCTCCAGTCTGAACATAGATATCAGATATTATAGCAGCATATTGAAACCAAGAACTAGGCAGGAAATCCTGGCTGAAGAGAACCAATGTGACAGAACCGTCTCACACTAAGCTTGAGTGCTTCCGTCAGTATACCGCTTCCTCCAGTCTGAACATAGATATCAGATATTATAGCCGCATATTGCAACCAAGAACTAGGCAGGAAATCCAGGCTGAAGAGTACCAATGTGACGGAACCGTCCCACACTAAGCTTGAGTGCTTCCGTCAGTATACTGCTTCCTGCAGTCTGAACTAGGGCTGCACGATATTGGGAAAAAAATTACATTGCGATATTCGTTTTTCAACAATATATATCGCAATATTTAACTGGGTGGAATGCAGAAGACACTGACAGTGTGGAAGGCAGAGTCGGGACTCACAGTGGTGGTAGGAGGTAGAAGAACACAGCCCGACATGACATCCGTCCCACACGTTCAGTCTGCCGCCCTGCAGCTAGTTCTCTTGACCGAGCGGTGAGGGCGGCACAGCGAACCAATCACGTGAGTAGCGGCACAGGGAACCAATCAGGTGTGCAGGCACGTGTGATTGGTTAGCTGTGCAGCTGCTCACGGCGCGCTGCTCACCGCTGAACGTGTGGGACGGATGTGCAATCACTGTGAGTCCTCCTCCTCCCCCCGAGTCCTGACTTCTCCCTGCCTCCCTGCCTAATGCTAAATATTGTGTCTTTGGCGATATGAATATCGCCCACGCCCACAGAACGATAGTCAATATCATATCGCCTATCGTTTAGCCCTAGTCTGAACATAGATATCAGATATTATAGTAACATATTGCAACCAAGAACAAGACAGGAAATCCTGGCTGAAGAGTACCAATGTGACGGAACCGTCCCACACTAAGCTTGAGTGCTTCCGTCAGTATACAGCTTCCTCCAGTCTGAACATAGATATCAGATATTACAGCTACATATTGCAACCAAGAATTAGGCAGGAAATCCTGGCTGAAGAGTACCAATTTGACGGAACCGTCCCACACTAAGCTTGAGTGCTTCCGTCGGTATACCGCTTCCTCCAGTCTGAACATAGATATCAGATATTATAGCCACATATTGCAACCAAGAACTAGGCAGGAAATCTAGGATAAAGAGTACCAATGTGACGGAACCATCCCACACTGAGCTTGAGTGCTTCCGTCAGTATACCGCTTCCTCCAGTCTGAACATAGATATCAGATATTATAGCCACATATTGCAACCAAAAACTAGGCAGGAAATTCTGTCTGAAGAGTACCAATGTGAGGGAACCGTCCCACACTAAGCTTGAGTGCTTCCATCAGTATACCGCTTCCTCCAGTCTGAACATAGATATCAGAAATTATAGCCGCATATTGCAACCAAGAACAAGGCAGGAAATCCTGGCTGAAGAGTATAAATGTGACAGAACCGTCCCACATTCAGCGTGAGTGCTTCCGTCAGTATACCACTTCCTCCAGTCTGAACATAGATATCAGATATTATAGCCATATATTGCAACCAAGAACTAGGCAGGACTAGTTTTAGCTGCAAAACTGGAACTGTTTATTGAACAAACTCACATAGGATATATATCTCACAGGAGGACAGTGCGGATATATATCTCACAGGAGGACAGTGCCCTCCTGATCATATTACCCTAACAATATAAACTATAACCAGAAACATAATTAAAATGAGGTAATTAACTAGTCACCTAGACAATGTTGTGATTAATCAGATATTCTGACTTCAGGTCAGACTTGCCGCCATCGAGCTCACACATTATTACAAGCATAAACTCATCCCCACAGTAGTTTGCTAGCAGACAATAGGTGTGTTAATTAGCACAATTCACAATGTTTGAAAGACATGGGCGTGAGTTGATGAGATTACCATCTGCTATGAGCATTGAGCAGAAAACACATAACACCTTCAGATAATAGCAGGGGACCCCAGTAGCAGACTGTCCAGCTCCTACCTACAACATACCTCCCAACCGTCCCGGAATTCGCGGGACTGTCCCGCAATTTGGAGTAAGTCCCGCGGTCCCGCGGAGCGGGCTGAAGTCCCGCAAAATCATCTGGCCGGCCATCTCTTCTCCCCCCTCCTCCTCCCAGCTCCGCCCCCCGTCTTCGGCTCCTGCCTCCAAGCGCCGGGAAACAATCAGAGACACAGACTGTAGTCAGGGCCGGGGGTGCCCAAAGCAGTTGCCCCTTGCCCACGCTTGCCAAATGTCATGGCTTTGTCTAAGCTGCTGTCCCACTGTGCTCTTGTCCCCGGCTGCATTCCGGAAAGCAGAGCCACGGTTGGGACAGCTTGCAGCCATTTCACTCCATGTTTGCTGCCCACCCACTGCTCACACATTATCCTGTACCTCCCCCAGGTGGCGTACCAAGGGGCGGGGGGGGGGGGGCGGGTATGGGGGCGGCCCGCCCCGGGTGCCACGCACTGGGGGGTGTCAGCTGGTGTCCTGTCCGATGTCAGGGGGGGGCGGAGCGGCGACGGGAATAAGGGGCGGAGCCGCGGCGGAAGAAGGGGGCGGGGCCTCGACGAGAAGAAGAGGCGGGGCTTCAGCGGGAAGAAGGGGCGGAGCTTCGGCGGGAAGAAGGTGAGTGCCCAAGTGTGTGCTGGATAGGAGGGGGATGGGGCAGCTGCATACCAGGAATTCATGTTTCCCTAGCTCCCTGTCCCCTTCAGTGCTCTCCACCGCCCTGGTTTTCCCTGCCCACCCCCCAAGTGCTACCTGTCCCCCCAGTGCTCTCCACCCCCCTGGTTTTCCCTGCCCACCCCCCAAGTGCTACCTGTCCCCCCGTGCTCTCCACCCCCTGGTTTTCCCTGCCCACCCCCCAAGTGCTACCTGTCCCCCCCGTGCTCTCCACCCCCCTGGTTTTCCCTGCCCACCCCCCAAGTGCTCCCTGCCCCCCCCCCTGTGCTCTCCACCCCCCTGGTTTTCCCTGCCCACCCCCCAAGTGCTCCCTGCCCCCCCCGTGCTCTCCACCCCCCTGGTTTTCCCTGCCCACCCCCCCAGTGCTACCTGTCCCCCCCCGTGCTCTCCACCCCCCTGGTTTTCCCTGCCCACCCCCCAAGTGCTACCTGTCCCCCCCGTGCTCTCCACCCCCCTGGTTTTCCCTGCCCACCCCCCAAGTGCTCCCTGCCCCCCCCCGTGCTCTCCACCCCCCTGGTTTTCCCTGCCCACCCCCCCGTGCTCTCCACCCCCCTGGTTTTCCCTGCCCACCCCCCAAGTGCTACCTGTCCCCCCCGTGCTCTCCACCCCCCTGGTTTTCCCTGCCCCCCCCCCCAAGTGCTCCCTGCCCCCCCCCCCCGTGCTCTCCACCCCCCTGGTTTTCCCTGCCCACCCCCCCAGTGCTACCTGTCCCCCCCCCCCCCCGTGCTCTCCACCCCCCTGGTTTTCCCTGCCCACCCCCCAAGTGCTCCCTGCCCCCCCCCCGTGCTCTCCACCCCCCTGGTTTTCCCTGCCCACCCCCCCAGTGCTACCTGTCCCCCCCCCCCCCGTGCTCTCCACCCCCCTGGTTTTCCCTGCCCACCCCCCAAGTGCTACCTGTCCCCCCCGTGCTCTCCACCCCCCTGGTTTTCCCTGCCCACCCCCCAAGTGCTACCTGTCCCCCCCCCCCGTGCTCTCCACCCCCCGGTTTTCCCTGCCCACCCCCCAAGTGCTACCTGTCCCCTCCAGTGCTCTCCACCCCCCTGGTTTTCCCTGCCCACCCCCCAAGTGCTACCTGATATGTGCCCTCCCAACCCCTATAGCTGTGGCTGTGTGTGAGAGAGGCAGAGGCTGGGCAGGATTGCCATGTGTCTCATTGTAGAGGGGAGTTTGTGAGACTACAATATCCAGCATGTCTATGGAGGAGGAGCTCCCCCCCCCCTTTCTCTTCTCCCCCCTTTTTCTTCTCTCCTCCCTCCCTTCCCATCCTTTACCCCCCTCTGTCCTCACTTCCTCTCTGTCCTCCCCCCCTTCCTCCCTTCCCCCCCCTTCCTCCCTCCCTCTGTCATCTCTCCCTCCCTCCGCCATCCCTCCCTCCCTCCATCATCTCTCTCTCCCTCCGTCATCTCTCTCTCCCTCCCTCCCTCTGTCATCCCTCTGTCATCCCTCTGTTATCCCTCCCTCCCTCCGTCATCCCTTCCTCCCTCCGTCATCTCTCTCTCCCTCCCTCCCTCCCTCTGTCATCCCTCTCTCCCTCCCTCTGTCATCCCTCTCTCCCTCCCTCCGTCATCCCTCCCTCCCTCCCTCTGTCATCCCTCCCTCCCTCCGTCATCCCTCTGTCATCCCTCTCTCCCTCCCTCCGTCATCCCTCCCTCCCTCCCTCTGTCATCCCTCCCTCCCTCTGTCATCCCTCTGTCATCCCTCTCTCCCTCCCTCTGTCATCCCTCCCTCCCTCTGTCATCCCTCCCTCCCTCTGTCATCCCTCCCTCCCTCCCTCTGCATTGAAAGGGGTCAGGCTGGTTATTCTGCATTAAAGGGGTCACGCTGGTTATTTTCCATTAAAGGGGTCACGCTGGCCATTCTGCATTAAAGGGGTCACGCTGGTTATTCTGCATTGAAAGGGGTCAGGCTGGTTTTTCTGCATTGAAAGGGGTCACGCTGGTCATTCTGCATTAAGGGGTCACACTGGTCATTCTGCATTGAAAGGGAGCACGCTGGTCTCTCGGCATTGAAAGGGGGCATGATGATCTCTCTGCATTGAAGGGGGGGCACGGCATGCTGGTCATTCTGCATTGAAAGGGGGCACGCTGGTCATTCTGCATTGAAAGGGGGCACGCTGGCCATTCGGCATTGAAAGGGGGCACGCTGGTCTCTCTGCATTGAAGGGGGGCACAGCATGCTGGTTTCTCTGCATTGAAGGGGGCACACTCTACCTTGATTACTGAAGGCCCCTTTCACACTTTTGTGACCTCAAAGTCACGCAATTTTTAACAGCGTTTTTTGCCGCAAAGCAATGCCTATTTTTCTGTTTGCGCCCCCCAAAAGGGGGTATTTGGGTTGGATGGAGCTGGGGTGGGCATTTGGAGTGTTTGGAGGTTGGATGGGTGTTTGGGATAGATAGTGCTAGGGAGGGCATTTGGGGTGGATGGAGCTAGGGTGGGCATTTGAGGTGGATAGAGCTTCTGGGGGCATTTGGGGTGGATGGGGGGGGGTGTATGGAGCTGGGGGGGCATTTGGAGTGTATAGAGCTGGGGGGGGTGGATGGTGCAGAGTCTGACCCTTACATTCTGTACATTACATACTCCTGTCTCCTGCATTCTGTACATTACACTCTCCTGTCTCCTGCATTCTGTACATTACATACTGCTGTCTCCTGCATTGTGTACATTACATACTCCTGTCCCCTGCATTCTGTACATTACACACTCCTGCACTATATACACAATACTGTACATTATATACTTCTCACCAAAGTCTTCATTGTCCCAACAGTTGCTGGTTGCTATGCAGTCTCTGACTATTTTAATGAAGTTCTTCTTTAAGGTAGGCTGAGCAATCAAAGCATATTTTATGAGTACTAGGAAGTCTGGGTTTTGTTTACCCTATCCCTTAAGCCCCTCCCACTGCTAAGCAATTGGCCACACCCACAATTTGCCGCGGCGCACTGCGCGCGCCGCAGGTTTGTTTCTCTTTCAGTGTCCCTCATTGCGAAGTTCAAAAGTTGGGAGGTATGCCTACAATAGTCTATGAAGCAAAGCTCATAAAATGTTCCATCATTCTAATACAGTTAAATTAATGTATCACAGATTTGTTGAGGGATACTGTTGATAAATATTACTGTCCCACGATTAATATTACACCTTTTAATCCACTCCAGAAGAGAAGCATTATTGTCCTTATTCAGAGAAGTAAGCCAAGCCTCGCTCTCACATCCATTAAGTGGTGGTCTATCATTAGAGAATGATCTGCTCTCTTCCTGGGCCATAATCAGTGGGTAAGAGGCTTGCTCCTAGTCTTCTCCAAAAGCCCCTATCTTGGTTAGGTCTGTCACATGTTATGACGGGCATGGAGGCTGAGTAAAAGAACACATCCCCAGAGTTCCAGAATGTAATCAAGCAACTGATGGGCAGACTGCATAAGTAAAGTCTATACCATCATGTGCTTCCTCCCTGAAATATACACATTTAATGGGTGCTGAGGGATGTGTTCTTCCATGTTTGCAATCTGCAGCAGCTAATGTATCACTCATATTGCTGGCTGGTATTAAGACCTGAAAATACTAAAAAAAACAGCAGCTGCAGTTAGATGGATGCACTGAGGATACACACACATTGTCACAGTAAGGAAAATGAAAACAATAATTGCTTTTCAGCACAATGTAAAGAACACACCACCACCAGTTACACGCACCATGAAGAATTAATATGCAAAGAATAATTGGGTAAACCCAACAATTTTTCAAAATAGCAAAGGCAAAAAAATGAAGGGGGTTAGATGAAAGGTTTGGTGTAATATAAAACTTGGTGGCGGGGGGGGGGGGGGGTGTCAAGGCAGCAAAGTGGAGAATAGGAGAATACATTTTCAGCAGCACTCTCCTGTTCCAACGTGAGAGCAAAAAAAAAAAACTTTTGCCTAGATACAGATTCCCTTTTTATATGTTATGTCCAGCAGAGGGCGGCGCTTCTCAGAAAAGCCTGGGAAAGCCCAAACAGCAGGGTTAACTCTTACCTCTCCAGTAGCACCTCTTCTGCTGTGCAGCATTAACTAAATAGTGAAACTTACACAGCAGAAAATACACCTACACAAAGGAACTAATAACCTACACAGTAATAGCTCAGTAAGCACCTGCTTAAAGCGGAGTTCCACTTATTTTTGTGTTTATTAAAAGTCAGCATCTACAAAAAGTGTAGTTGCTGACTTTTAATAAACACACACCCGCCTTTCATGGTCCAGCGATCCGCTTCTCTCCCTCTCATCTCGGCGCCAGCATCTCTAGTGTGGGCACCCGGCTGTGACAGCTTGCGGTTTCACACCCGGGTGCAATTTGTCAGGCAATCTTCTGGGACCTCTGACGTGTTCCATAAGATTGCAAGGGTGGACGGGATAAGGAGAACTTCCACTTGAGCCACCAGTGGGAGCAGGTACCTGTCAAAACTAGGTACATGGCGCCACTGCGGTGTCTCGGCCAATCAGGAGGGAGAATCTCAGATGCTTGAGACACTTGTTGACACCTGTCCATGACCTCTCATGGTCCAGCAATCCGGCTGCTGGAAGCCTCACTTCTCTCCCTCTCATCTCGGTGCTGGCATTGCAAGTGTGGTCACCCGGCTGTGACAGCTTGTGGCTTCACACCCGGGTGTGCACTGCGCATGCGCGAGCCGCAACAGTGCCTCCCTGTTGGTCAGGCAATCATCTTGGACCTCTGATGTGTCCTAGAAGATTGCAAGGGTGGAGGGGAGAAGGAGAAATTTAACTTGAGCCACCAGTGGGAGCAGGTACCTGTCAAAACTTGGTAAATGTATCCCCCCCCCCAAAAAAAAAAACATACCAAATGGGGAAGAGGAATGCTTAAAGGGGAATTTCCCCTTTTTGGTGGAGCCCCGCTTTAAATACCATTGAAAGTTTTCGTTATAATTGTTCCATAAGTGCAAAAAATTGATTGTAGTAAAATCCATTGAGCTCATATCCTTCTGTAACAAACAGACAACATCCCAAGGAGTCCTATGAGTCTTATCAGCCCTGTCCAGTTCACCTTTTGGACTTCAGAACCTCCAGTGCTATGGAGATGAGAGAGGGAGGTGTTCTGTATTTCTAAAACATTTCCTGTACCTGGGTGACAACGCTGCTCCTCCATTAACCACTTGCTAACCGCCCGCCACAGATATACTGATAGCCAGCAGGGAAGCTCATTCATGGGGCTGGCAGTCGGGATTGCCGCCGGGCACCCACAATCGCTCCCCGTGGAGGGAGAACACTGGGCTGCTGTTGTAAACACAGCAGACCGTTGTTCTCTCAGGAATCAGCACAGAGCGCCTGTGATCCTCCTATTTAGGATCACAGGTCTCTGTGTTGATTCCACAAGCCCATCCCCCTCACAGTTATAAAACACCCCCTAGGCATACACGTAACCCTTTGATCGCCCCTGAGTTAACCCCTTCCCTGCCAGTGTCATTGTTACAGTAACAGTGGATCTTTTTAGCACTGATTACTGTAGTAATGTCCCTGGTCCCTCCATAAATGTCAGTTAGGGGTCCGATCTGTCCGCCGCAATGTTGCAGTCCTGCTAAAAATCGCTGGTAAAAAATAAATAAATAAAAATGACATAAATCTTTCCCCTAGTTTGTAGACCCGATAACCTTTGCGCAAACCAATAAAAATATGCCTATTGGGATTTTTTTTACCAAACATATGTAGCAGAAAACTGGCCTAAAATGATGAAAAACATTTTTATTTTTTTTTTTTTTATTAGGAATGTTGTATAGCAGAATGTGAAAAATTTTGTTTTTTTTTTTTTTTTCAGAATTGTCGCTCTTTTTTTGTTTATAGCGCAAAAAATAAAAAAAATCAGACAGGTGATGAAATACCACCAAAAGAAAGCTCTATTTGTGGGAAAAAAAAGGACGTCAATTTTATTTAGGCACGACCGCGCAATTCCCTGTGAAATTAACGCAGTGCCAAATCACAAAAAAATGGCCTGGTCATTAAGGGGGTAAATCCTTCCGGTCCAGAAGTGGTTAATACAGTATGATGAGGGAGCGTTGTCACCCTAGTACAGTAAGTGAGTTACTTCCAGGATTACTAGGTGAAAAAAGCCTGATAAAAGAAAACAATTGCAGCCACCACAACTAAGGACTTCTTAGGTTTTGGTACACTTTAGTTCCAACAGAAGATATTCGCTGGTGCTGAGCACTGGTAGAGAAGGAAAAAGCCAAAGAGATAGGAAGTGATAAACACCTGACAGAGGTTCTAACCCTTCCCACTCTGTTACAAACCTCAAACCAAATTGGCCAGAGTTCTATTTATCCATTTGCTTTTTTTTCTGGAGGTTATTATATAATATAATATATAACTATATATATATATATATATATATATATATATATATATATATATATATTCATTTAATTTTCATTTTATTATTATGAAATGTCATTTTATAAAACAGATGTACTGGCTGCTATGGACGCTCCTTTTCTGTATCCCCTTTATATGTGATGTGATCTGTCATTCTGGGAATAAAGAAATGCATTTCCTGTCTGTTCTGTCACATCAGACTACGTTGGAAGATTTTCTCCAGTGCGTATTTCTGACCCTGAAGTTATTGTCTCTTTTATGAGGTCACTTCCTGCGCTGTAGAGAGTAAAGGTCACACAATCCTCCAGCACAGAACAAAGTGACAGAGCAGACTGGAAGATCCTGTATTGTGTTACTTGGCACATGTTACTCCTTAGTGAAAGAATCAAACCATTTAGTAGATTAAACCCCACATGAATGAAATTCAGTTTTCCAAAGTGATGTGCATGTTTTTTTTAAAAAAAAAAAAAAAAAAACAACTTGTTTTTACTCAGTGCTGCTGGTCTCCTACAACCTCTTTGTAGCCACTTCCTGTCTATTTCAGTGAATGTCATTTTTCAGCACAGGTTTCCTGATGATGACAACAGTGGACCATGCCTGCCTAATGTATGTTGAACATGTCACTTGTACTCTATCAACAATCAGAGTGACAGGGAGACAATAGAGCATAATTAGGAGACAGGTCAGAGCGCTGTAAGCTTATTACAGAAAACAGCTGAACAACACCTTTATGGCAGGATCGCCACATGCAGCCTGCTACAGAATTTTATAGTGCTCACAGCTAGGGTAGGTGGGTGTCCTTTATGTGAACAGATTGAGCATTAAGGTCAGCCTAGGCTGCCTATGGTCTCCTCTTCAACCCCCCCCCCCCCCCACATGGGGGACTCTTACGGGGACTTAGGTGTCAGGTGAACTCTGATGTAAGGGAGACTCTGAAGGAGACCATAATGTAAGCGGGATTCGATTGGGACTCTGATGTAAGGGAGACTACGATGGGGACTCTGATGTAAGGGGGGCTCTGATAGGGACTGAGATGTAAGGGGGATTCTAATGGGCGCGCTGATTTAAGTGGGGGCTCTATTTAAAAGGCAGCTCTGATGGGGACCCTGATGTAGGGAGGAATCTGATGAAGACCTTAATGTAATGGGAGTTCTGACAGAGACTCTGATAGGGCCCCAGATATAAGGAGGTGGGCTCAATTTGAGAGGGACTCTGATGTAAGGAGGACTGTTATATAAGGGGGACTCTAATGTAAGAAGGGCGCTCTAATGTAAGGGGGGCTCTGATGTAAGGAGGGGGCTCTGATGTAAGAAGGGCGCTCTAATGTAAGGGGAGCTCTGATGTAAGGGGGGCCCTAATGTATGCAGGGCGCTCAGATGTTAGGGGGGCTTTGATGTAAGGAGGGCGCTCTAATATAAGGGGGGCTCTGATGTAAGGGGGGCGCTCTAATGTAAGGGGGGCTCTTATGTAAGGAGGGGGCTCTGATGTAAGGAGTGCGCTCTAATGTAAGGGGGGCTCTAATGTAAGGGGGGCTCTGATGTAAGGAGGGGGCTTGGATGTAAGGGAGGCTAAGATGTAAGGAGGGTGCTCTGATGTAAGGAGGGAGCTCTAATGTAAGGGGGGCTCTGATGTAAGGGGGGCTCTATTGTAAGGAGGGCACTCAAATGTAAGAGGGGCTCTGATGTAAGGAGGGCGCTCTAATGTAAGGGTGCTCTGATGTAAGGGGGGCTCTGATGTAAGGGGGGCTCTGATGTAAGGAGGGTGATCTAATGTAAGGGGGGCTCTGATGTAAGGAGGGTGCTCTAATGTAAGGGGGGCTCTGATGTAAGGAGGGCGATCTAATGTAAAGAGGGTGCTCTGATGTAAAGAGGGTGCTCTGATGTAAGAAGGGCTCTGATGTAAGGAGGGTGATCTAATGTAAGGGGGGCTCTGATGTAAGGAGGGTGCTCTAATGTAAGGGGGCTCTGATGTAAGGAGGGTGCTCTGATGTAAGGGGGCTCTGATGTAAGGAGGGTGCTCTGATGTAAGGAGGGTGCTCTGATGTAAGGGGGGCTCTGATGTAAGGAAGGTGCTCTAATGTAAGGGGGGCTCTGATGTAAGGAGGGTGCTCTGATGTAAGGGGGGCTCTGATGTAAGGAGGGAAGCTCTAATGTAAGGGGGGCTCTGATGTAAGGAGGGTGCTCTAATGTAAGGGGGGCTCTGATGTAAGGAGGGTGCTCTGATGTAAGGAGGGTGCTCTGATGTAAGGGGGGCTCTGATGTAAGGAGGGTGCTCTGATGTAAGGGGGGCTCTGATGTAAGGAGGGCGCTCTAATGTAAAGAGGGTGCTCTGATGTAAAGAGGGTGCTCTGATGTAAGGAGGGTGATCTAATGTAAGGGGGGCTCTGATGTAAGGAGGGGGCTTGGATGTAAGGGAGGCTAAGATGTAAGGAGGGTGCTCTGATGTAAGGAGGGAGCTCTAATGTAAGGGGGGCTCTGATGTAAGGGGGGCTCTATTGTAAGGAGGGCACTCAAATGTAAGAGGGGCTCTGATGTAAGGAGGGCGCTCTAATGTAAGGGGGCTCTGATGTAAGAAGGGTGCTCTAATGTAAGGGGGGCTCTGATGTAAGGAGGGTGCTCGAATGTAAGGGGGGCTCTGATGTAAGGGGGTGCTCTGATGTAAGGGGGGCTCTGATGTAAGGGGGGCTCTGATGTAAGGAGGGTGATCTAATGTAAGGGGGGCTCTGATGTAAGGAGGGTGCTCTAATGTAAGGGGGGCTCTGATGTAAGGAGGGTGCTCTGATGTAAGGGGGGCTCTGATGTAAGGAAGGTGCTCTAATGTAAGGGGGGCTCTGATGTAAGGAGGGTGCTCTGATGTAAGGGGGGCTCTGATGTAAGGAGGGCGCTCTAATGTAAGGGGGGCTCTGATGTAAGGAGGGTGCTCAAATGTAAGGGGGGCTCTGATGTAAGGAGGGTGCTCTAATGTAAGGGGGCTCTGATGTAAGGAGGGTGCTCTGATGTAAGGGGGGCTCTGATGTAAGGAGGGCGATCTAATGTAAAGAGGGTGCTCTGATGTAAAGAGGGTGCTCTGATGTAAGAAGGGCTCTGATGTAAGGAGGGTGATCTAATGTAAGGGGGGCTCTGATGTAAGGAGGGTGCTCTAATGTAAGGGGGCTCTGATGTAAGGAGGGTGCTCTGATGTAAGGGGGCTCTGATGTAAGGAG
This sequence comes from Pelophylax lessonae, assembly GCF_965119305.1. Taxonomy (NCBI): domain Eukaryota; kingdom Metazoa; phylum Chordata; class Amphibia; order Anura; family Ranidae; genus Pelophylax; species Pelophylax lessonae. The sequence goes on along the minus strand of NC_138778.1, from coordinate 161,465,504 downwards.
GGTGCTCTGATGTAAGGAGGGTGCTCTGATGTAAGGGGGGCTCTGATGTAAGGAAGGTGCTCTAATGTAAGGGGGGCTCTGATGTAAGGAGGGTGCTCTGATGTAAGGGGGGCTCTGATGTAAGGAGGGAAGCTCTAATGTAAGGGGGGCTCTGATGTAAGGAGGGTGCTCTAATGTAAGGGGGGCTCTGATGTAAGGAGGGTGCTCTGATGTAAGGAGGGTGCTCTGATGTAAGGGGGGCTCTGATGTAAGGAGGGTGCTCTGATGTAAGGGGGGCTCTGATGTAAGGAGGGCGCTCTAATGTAAAGAGGGTGCTCTGATGTAAAGAGGGTGCTCTGATGTAAGGAGGGTGATCTAATGTAAGGGGGGCTCTGATGTAAGGAGGGTGCTCTGATGTAAGGGGGGCTCTGATGTAAGGAAGGTGCTCTGATGTAAGGGGGGCTCTGATGTAAGGAGGGTGCTCTGATGTAAGGAGGGCTCTGATGTAAGGAAGGTGCTCTAATGTAAGGGGTGCTCTAATGTAAGGGGGGCTCTGATGTAAGGAGGGTGCTCTGATGTAAGGGAGGCTCTGATGTAAGGAGGGCGCTCTAATGTAAGGGGGGCTCTGATGTAAGGGGGGCTCTGATGTAAGGAGGGTGATCTAATGTAAGGGGGGCTCTGATGTAAGGAGGGTGCTCTAATGTAAGGGGGGCTCTGATGTAAGGGGGGCTCTGATGTAAGGAGGGCGCTCTAATGTAAGGGGGGCTCTGATGTAAGGAGGGTGCTCAAATGTAAGGGGGGCTCTGATGTAAGGAGGGTGCTCTAATGTAAGGGGGCTCTGATGTAAGGAGGGAAGCTCTAATGTAAGGGGGGCTCTGATGTAAGGAGGGTGCTCTAATGTAAGGGGGGCTCTGATGTAAGGAGGGTGCTCTGATGTAAGGAGGGTGCTCTGATGTAAGGGGGGCTCTGATGTAAGGAGGGTGCTCTGATGTAAGGGGGGCTCTGATGTAAGGAGGGCGCTCTAATGTAAAGAGGGTGCTCTGATGTAAAGAGGGTGCTCTGATGTAAGGAGGGTGATCTAATGTAAGGGGGGCTCTGATGTAAGGAGGGTGCTCTGATGTAAGGGGGGCTCTGATGTAAGGAAGGTGCTCTGATGTAAGGGGGGCTCTGATGTAAGGAGGGTGCTCTGATGTAAGGAGGGCTCTGATGTAAGGAAGGTGCTCTAATGTAAGGGGTGCTCTAATGTAAGGGGGGCTCTGATGTAAGGAGGGTGCTCTGATGTAAGGGAGGCTCTGATGTAAGGAGGGCGCTCTAATGTAAGGGGGGCTCTGATGTAAGGGGGGCTCTGATGTAAGGAGGGTGATCTAATGTAAGGGGGGCTCTGATGTAAGGAGGGTGCTCTAATGTAAGGGGGGCTCTGATGTAAGGGGGGCTCTGATGTAAGGAGGGCGCTCTAATGTAAGGGGGGCTCTGATGTAAGGAGGGTGCTCAAATGTAAGGGGGGCTCTGATGTAAGGAGGGTGCTCTAATGTAAGGGGGCTCTGATGTAAGGAGGGTGCTCTAATGTAAGGGGGGCTCTGATGTAAGGGGGGCTCTGATGTAAGGAGGGCGCTCTAATGTAAGGGGGGCTCTGATGTAAGGAGGGTGCTCAAATGTAAGGGGGGCTCTGATGTAAGGAGGGTGCTCTAATGTAAGGGGGCTCTGATGTAAGGAGGGTGCTCTGATGTAAGGGGGGCTCTGATGTAAGGAGGGCGATCTAATGTAAAGAGGGTGCTCTGATGTAAAGAGGGTGCTCTGATGTAAGGAGGGTGATCTAATGTAAGGGGGGCTCTGATGTAAGGAGGGTGCTCTAATGTAAGGGGGGCTCTGATGTAAGGAGGGTGCTCTGATGTAAGGGGGCTCTGATGTAAGGGGGGTGCTCTGATGTAAGGGGGGCTCTGATGTAAGGAGGGTGCTCTGATGTAAGGAGGGTGCTCTGATGTAAGGGGGGCTCTGATGTAAGGAAGGTGCTCTAATGTAAGGGGGGCTCTGATGTAAGGAGGGTGCTCTGATGTAAGGGGGGCTCTGATGTAAGGAGGACGCTCTAATGTAAGGGGGGCTCTGATGTAAGGAGGGTGCTCTAATGTAAGGGGGGCTCTGATGTAAGGAGGGTGCTCTGATGTAAGGAGGGTGCTCTGATGTAAGGGGGGCTCTGATGTAAGGAGGGTGCTCTGATGTAAGGGGGGCTCTGATGTAAGGAGGGCGCTCTAATGTAAAGAGGGTGCTCTGATGTAAAGAGGATGCTCTGATGTAAGGAGGGTGATCTAATGTAAGGGGGGCTCTGATGTAAGGAGGGTGCTTTGATGTAAGGGGGGCTCTGATGTAAGGAAGGTGCTCTGATGTAAGGGGGGCTCTGATGTAAGGAGGGTGCTCTGATGTAAGGAGGGCTCTGATGTAAGGAAGGTGCTCTAATGTAAGGGGTGCTCTAATGTAAGGGGGGCTCTGATGTAAGGAGGGTGCTCTGATGTAAGGGAGGCTCTGATGTAAGGAGGGCGCTCTAATGTAAGGGGGGCTCTGATGTAAGGGGGGCTCTGATGTAAGGAGGGTGATCTAATGTAAGGGGGGCTCTGATGTAAGGAGGGTGCTCTAATGTAAGGGGGGCTCTGATGTAAGGAGGGTGCTCTGATGTAAGGGGGGCTCTGATGTAAGGAAGGTGCTCTAATGTAAGGGGGCTCTGATGTAAGGAGGGTGCTCTGATGTAAGGGGGGCTCTGATGTAAGGAGGGCGCTCTAATGTAAGGGGGGCTCTGATGTAAGGAGGGTGCTCAAATGTAAGGGGGGCTCTGATGTAAGGAGGGTGCTCTAATGTAAGGGGGCTCTGATGTAAGGAGGGTGCTCTGATGTAAGGGGGGCTCTGATGTAAGGAGGGCGATCTAATGTAAAGAGGGTGCTCTGATGTAAAGAGGGTGCTCTGATGTAAGAAGGGCTCTGATGTAAGGAGGGTGATCTAATGTAAGGGGGGCTCTGATGTAAGGAGGGTGCTCTAATGTAAGGGGGGCTCTGATGTAAGGAGGGTGCTCTGATGTAAGGGGGCTCTGATGTAAGGAGGGTGCTCTGATGTAAGGGGGGCTCTGATGTAAGGAGGGTGCTCTGATGTAAGGAGGGTGCTCTGATGTAAGGGGGGCTCTGATGTAAGGAAGGTGCTCTAATGTAAGGGGGGCTCTGATGTAAGGAGGGTGCTCTGATGTAAGGGGGGCTCTGATGTAAGGAGGGTGCTCTAATGTAAGTGGGGCTCTGATGTAAGTAGGGTGCTCTAATGTAAGGGGGGCTCTGATGTAAGGAGGGTGCTCTGATGTAAGGGGGGCTCTGATGTAAGGAGGGCGCTCTAATGTAAGGGGGGCTCTGATGTAAGGAGGGTGCTCTAATGTAAGGGGGGCTCTGATGTAAGGAGGGTGCTCTGATGTAAGGGGGGCTGTGATGTAAGGAGGGTGCTCTGATGTAAGGGGGGCTCTGATGTAAGGAGGGCGCTCTAATGTAAAGAGGGTGCTCTGATGTAAAGAGGGTGCTCTGATGTAAGGAGGGTGATCTAATGTAAGGGGGGCTATGATGTAAGGAGGGTGCTCTGATGTAAGGGGGGCTCTGATGTAAGGAAGGTGCTCTGATGTAAGGGGGGCTCTGATGTAAGGAGGGTGCTCTGATGTAAGGAGGGCTCTGATGTAAGGAAGGTGCTCTAATGTAAGGGGTGCTCTAATGTAAGGGGGGCTCTGATGTAAGGAGGGTGCTCTGATGTAAGGGAGGCTCTGATGTAAGGAGGGCGCTCTAATGTAAGGGGGGCTCTGATGTAAGGAGGGTGCTCTGATGTAAGGAGGGTGCTCTGATGTAAGGGGGGCTCTGATGTAAGGAGGGTGCTCTAATGTAAGTGGGGCTCTGATGTAAGTAGGGTGCTCTAATGTAAGGGGGGCTCTGATGTAAGGAGGGTGCTCTGATGTAAGGGGGGCTCTGATGTAAGGAGGGCGCTCTAATGTAAGGGGGGCTCTGATGTAAGGAGGGTGCTCTAATGTAAGGGGGGCTCTGATGTAAGGAGGGTGCTCTGATGTAAGGGGGGCTCTGATGTAAGGAGGGTGCTCTGATGTAAGGGGGGCTCTGATGTAAGGAGGGCGCTCTAATGTAAAGAGGGTGCTCTGATGTAAAGAGGGTGCTCTGATGTAAGGAGGGTGATCTAATGTAAGGGGGGCTATGATGTAAGGAGGGTGCTCTGATGTAAGGGGGGCTCTGATGTAAGGAAGGTGCTCTGATGTAAGGGGGGCTCTGATGTAAGGAGGGTGCTCTGATGTAAGGAGGGCTCTGATGTAAGGAAGGTGCTCTAATGTAAGGGGTGCTCTAATGTAAGGGGGGCTCTGATGTAAGGAGGGTGCTCTGATGTAAGGGAGGCTCTGATGTAAGGAGGGCGCTCTAATGTAAGGGGGGCTCTGATGTAAGGAGGGTGCTCTGATGTAAGGAGGGTGCTCTAATGTAAGGGGGGCTCTGATGTAAGGAGGGTGCTCTGATGTAAGGAGGGTGCTCTGATGTAAGGGGGGCTCTGATGTAAGGAGGGTGCTCTGATGTAAGGGGGGCTCTGATGTAAGGAGGGCGCTCTAATGTAAGGGGGGCTCTGATGTAAGGAGGGTGCTCTGATGTAAGGGGGGCTCTGATGTAAGGAGGGTGCTCTGATGTAAGGAGGGCTCTGATGTAAGGAGGGCGCTCTAATGTAAGGGGGGCTCTGATGTAAGGAGGGTGCTCTAATGTAAGGGGGGCTCTGATGTAAAGAGGGTGCTCTGATGTAAGAAGGGTTCTGATGTAAGGAGGGTGCTCTAATGTAAGGGGGGCTCTGATGAAAGGAGGACTGTTATGGGGATTTTCTAACCCCCGAATATTTGTAAAGTATATGATGTATCCTTCACAATAAAAAGTTACACTTTAGTCCCGGTTCACATTTGTGCGATGTGGTAACGCTGTGAATATACAGCGTGTTCCCGCATCGCATCCGCTCCCCTGGCAGTTCACACTGCCATATGCGATACGCAGGGGATGTCAATTAAGAGTTAACAACACCCCCAGTTGCGATCGCATATAGCAGTGCGATCTGCAAGTTCGCACAGAATCGGATCGCACTAGTGTGAACCACCATGCGATCCGATTCTGCTGCGAATAAAAAAAAGGGTCATGTGCGTGTTTATGGCGGATGCGGTGCAAATTCAGCCATACAAAGTGTATGGCTGATATTTGCACCGCACATGAGATCGCATGTAATTTAGGAGCAGTGCGCTCCGAATTACATGCAATCTCTGTGATCGCACTAATGTGAACCGGGGCTTAAAGTGATTGTAAAGTCTCGTTTTTTTTTTTTCTTTAACCACTTTAGCCCCGGAGGATTTTCCTGCTTAATGACCAGGCCACTTTTTTCAACTTGGCACTGCGTGACTTTAACTGACAATTGCGCGGTCATGCCATGCTGTACCCAAACGAAATTTACGTCCTTTTTTTCCCACAAACAGAGCTTTCTTTTGGTGGTATGTCATCATCTCTGCACTTTTTTTTTTTTTTGCGATATTAATGAAAAAAAAAAAAAATTTTGCGAAAAATTTACATTTTCTATTTTGACAGTTGAAAAATATCCAATATATTCAATTTTTGTCATATATTTTGGCCAAAATGTATTTAGCTACACGTCTTTGACAAAAACATTCTCAATGAGCGTATTTTTATTGGTTATGCGCAAAAGTTATAGCGTCTACAAACTATGCTGTAAATACTGGAATTTTCGCAGCTTTCATTTCTGACTGCCTATCTCAATTCTTGAAGTGCTAAAATGGCAGGGCAGTACAAACCCCCCCCCCAAATTACCACTTTTTGGAAAGTAGACATCCTAAGGAATGTAGTGAGAGGCATGTTTAGCTCATTGAATATTTCATTTTTTGTCACAGGTGTTTGAAAAATGACTAAAAAAACAAATTTTTTTTTTTACAAAAAGTTGTCATTGAAATGATATATTGCTCACGCATGCCGCTTGTCCGCTCTCATCCGATCCCATCCGATCCCATCCCCAGGATGGATGGAAAATAGGGTTTCCATCCGTCCGGATTTCACGGACAGGATCGGATGCGGATGGCAGCGGGTGTCAGCGGACATGTCACCGCTGACATCCGCTACTCCATAGGGCTGAATGGGGCATCCGATCAGATCCGCCTAAAAAACTGACAGGCGGATCTGATCGGATCGCCCGTGTGAAAGAGCCCTAAAGCCTCCTACACACGCAACGATTTTCCGCCAACCGGTCGTCCGTCTTTTGTCCAGAGTGGTGTTTTGTTGGTTGGAATGTGCCTAGACTGCACTGGATTTTTGTCGACCGACAAAATTCTATTTCAGAAGTGATGTCATGTGTTGGTTTGCTTTCTTTGTGTTCTTTCTTCTCTGAGCATGCCCAGTCTTGCTCATAAGATTTTTCCCTGTCGAAATCTGTACTGACTGCACGAAAATCGGACGTGTTTTGACGGCGGACAAAAATCTTATAGCCTGCACACCAGATTTTTTTTGCCCGAAAAGTCGGAGTCGGTTGTTGGAAGCATCATACTAACAAGCCGAAAATCGGCAGATCGGTCATCGGACGATAATTCCCTGCCAATTTCTACGTGTGTGTACGAGGCTTTAGGTTTAGCAGGAATTCTGTGAGTTAGGTTGCATTTGTGTCTGGTAATAATGATCCTATTGTATTTTTATCGAAATATAACTTTAATATTTTCTTGGGGGGCCCTGTCAGGTAATCTGTACGGGGCCCCGTGATTTCTATCAGCAGCCCGGTATGTGGTATGCGTTTATGGAATGATTGTATGATATATACATTATTTCTCACATTTCATCCATTAGATAAAAAAAAATTATACTTCTTAGAATTTTGTGAATATGTCTACCGAATGTTATGAAGATAAGATAGAGAGAAAACAGAATGCAGAGTTCAGGAGTGCACTACTTACTGACTGCAGAGTTCAGGAGTGCATTACATAAAGAATGCAGGGCTCAGCTGTGCCCATCTATGCAGCCTCACCAGTGCCCAGCACTGCAGCTTTACCAATGCCCAGCAATGCAGCCTGACCAGTGCCCAGCAATGCAGCCTGACCAGTGCCCAGCAATGCAGCCTGACCAGTGCCTATCTATGCAGCCTGACCAGTGCCTATCTATGCAGCCTGACCAGTGCCCATCAATGCAGCCTCACCAGTGCCCATCCAATGCAGCCTCATCAGTGCCCATCCAATGCAGCCTCACCAGTGCCCATCCAATGCAGCCTCACCAGTTCCTATCTATGCAGCCTCACCAGTTCCCATCTATGCAGCCTCACCAGTGCAGAAGATCAGAGAGAAGAGAGGAAGAGGAGATCAGGCCGGATCATCACACAGGCCGGCGTCGCCCGCTGTGACAGCTTTAATTTGAATCACCAGGCACCCGTTGTCGCACAAGTCCTGCCTTCTGGTTTGGCTCCCACCTATGATAGATAGCACATGTTCCAGCATTGGACAGGTGTGCTGTCTATCAAAGGAGCCAAACCAGGAAGCAGCATTTTACGTGACGGCGGGCGCCCGTTGCTTCAAATTAAAGCTGTCACAGCAGGTGACGCTGGCCTGACATCCCTCTGGGAGGACTGCCCCCTGTTGGTATGCCACTGGCTTCAGGGCCCCCCTCTGCTTCAGCAACCACCCAGGATCTGCCCTCCAACTAGCACCACCCCTGCAATCCGGAGACAGAACGGTGGACATACTAGCTCCAGGGACAGTGTCCTCAGTCCGGGAGTGTCTGGTCACCCTACGTTACAATGTTGTTTTATGTCATTCTAATGAGATATGTATCTGTTTTACCTGAAGTGATTAGTTGCAATAAAGTTGTTTCTGTTCTGAATGCTGTACTGACAAGGTCACTTCCTGTGCTGCTGTCACTTCCTCATTGTCACAACATGTTATCGAGGAATCCTCCAACACAGCACAGAACTACAGAGCAATCAGGAAATTCCTGTCCTGCGTCTCACGTTGCTAGGCAATCTGGGTTTGGCCAATAAAGGGATCTTGCATATATGCAGTATAAATTAATGTAGCTTAGTAGAAATATGCAAAGCTACAGACATCAGAGAAAACAGATTCCAGAATAAACAAGAAAGATCCACATCTGCAAGTATTGGTGCCCCCCTCAGCAGCCTTTACCAAACTCTAATGGGCTTCTCTGGCACCAAGGCTCGGATCCTGATGCTGGGTCTGGATGGGTCTGGAAAGACCACAGTTCTCTACAGGCTGAAACTAAATGAGACAGTCTGTAGAATTCCTACCATCGGATACAATGTTGAGACTTTGGAGCCCATCCATAATGTGACCTTTACTGTCTGGGATGTGGGTGGTCACGAAAAGATTCGAGCCCTGTGGAAACTCTTCTCCGTCAACACCGATGGCTTGGTCTTTGTGGTGGACAGTGCTGACCCTGAGAGGTTTCTGGAAGCCAGGGAAGAGCTAAATGCAATCCTGGAGAATGATGAAATGAGAGGTGTGCCGTTCTTGGTGATGGCCAACAAGCAAGATCACCCATGTGCCAGGAAACCCATGGAGCTGGAGGAAGAACTGGAACTAACCAAGATAAAAGGACACCATTGGGACATTCAGGGGTGCTGTGCCACCAACGGGGAAGGACTGGTGGAGGGGCTGAAGGTCCTCGCCAACTTAATGATGCAGTTTTAAAAGAAAAGGATATTCTAAGAGGCAGGGCCGTCTTTAATATTGATTAGACCCTGGGCAAACCTTTTCTTGGGCCCTCCCGAATCCACTTATCAACTATTTGCAAGCAGTGCGGGCTCAAGGGGAAGCTGACTTGGGCACCATAACAATGACTGGGCCCGGGGCAGCTGCCCCTTTTGCCCTGTGTTAAAGACGGCCCTGCTAAGAGGACTAAATTCACGTCTATCCATATTATCTCTTCTTTTTCTGTCTAAGGAGTTGGAAAGGTTTATAGCACAAATACTGTATACTGTCAGCTTGATCTTAACAAGCCAAAGAGTGGAGGAACTGTGCAAGGTGGTTGTTTTCACCAAGAAAGGTTACGTAACTGCATTAAATATGTCAAATATGTCAAAATGAAAATATGTTTTAAAGGACTGGTTGCAAAAGTTAAAATAAATTATAGTTAAACATTTTTGGAAATTAATGATTTCACTGATAAGTTTAATAGGAGAGGGTCTAATTGTGTAGATATAAAATTATTTATCCTCTTTTCACACCAGTTTTGTTTTTTTTAAGGAAATTAGCTATTTCTTAAGTAAATAATTGTTGTATTATATAAAGCGTCATTAAACCCAGACTATGAAAAACTTCCATTACATGCTATATAACAGAGTGTTCATACTCTCAAAGCTACTAAAGCATTTGTCTTGTGTAGAGTGCAACATACTTGGTTGATCCTGCCTTCAGCTGTCCCTCCCATCTGTAATGTGTCCCCATTGCAGCCTAAGATTGTGTAGACCAGCTGGTGTCCACTATTGAGCATGCTCAATTTCAGTTCCCTTCTAAGCTCTTTATTTCCTTATTTTTTTTGAATATATAGAGTCACACATGTGGGTGTATACACAGTGGTATATAACACTCCAAACCCCTGCCTCCTTCTCCATGTCCTCCTAATAAACACCATGGGAGTGGGATATAGTGTGCTGATTGATCACACGAAACTCACAAAAATATTAGTTTTAATACAAATCAGTATTAAATATCTCAAATGTAATTGCTAATACTGTTAAATACTGGTAAAGTGGTTAAATAAAAAAAATAAGATTTAAATCAAAAAATTGTATTGATTTGTTTTTTAAAAATCATCGATTTTTATTCACCCTGTTTTTTAAATAACAAACATGCCTATACTTACCTGCTCTGTGCAATTGTTTTGCACAGAGTAACCTTGATCCTCTTCTTTTGGGGGTCCCCTGTACTCTAGGCAACTCCTCTTCATCAGGTACGCCCACGGAAAACCGCTGCATTCATTGACACAGACAGCAGGACTTGACCCCGCCCTCCACTCCCATTTCACAGCGTTTGATTGACAGTAGCCAGAGCCAATGGCTCCTGCTGCTATCAATCTGTGCTAATGTGCTCGTGCACATCACTGGATCAGATCAGGCTCAGGTACGAAAAAAGGGGGGGGTCTAAGGGGGGAACTGCCCTGCAAAAGGAACTGGATTTTCAACCTGGAAGCTGATTGGTTGCACCAGATTTTGTAGTCTCCGGTTTTAGTTGGTGGTTGTGGGGGTCTGCGGGCAGGGGGCTCATCGGAATCTGGAAGCCCCCTTTAACAAGAGGGCCCCCCAGATCCTGGAACCCCCTCCCTATGTGAATGGGTATGGGGTACACTGTACCCCTACCCATTCACCCCATAAAAGGCAGTGTATGTAAATAACGACAGGAGACGTTTTGGAAAGTTTATTAAAAATCTTCATCTGTTCTTCTCTGCTCTGGTCTTCTCCCTCTCCTGGTCTTCTGCTCTTTTGCTGTCCGCTCTTCTGCTCTTTTGCTTTCTGCTCTTCTGCTCTTTTGCCCTCGGCTCTTCTCTTCTTCTTCCTCCGATGATGTCTCCGGTGATTATGCTGGTCTCCAGAGAGGGAGGGAGAAGACCAGAGCAGAGAAGAACAGATGAAGATTTTTAATAAACTTTCCAAAACGTCTCCTGTCGTTATTTACATACACTGCCTTTTATGGGGTGAATGGGTAGGGGTACAGTGTACCCCATACCCATTCACATAGGGAGGGGGTCTGGGATCTGGGGGGCCCCCTTGTTAAAGGGGGCTTCCAGATTCCGATGAGCCCTCTGCCCGCAGACCCCCACAACCACCGGCCAGGGGGAGGCCATTAACATGGGGGCAAGGTGCTTTGGGGTGGGGGTGCAGAGCTCCCCCTGCCCCAAAGCACCAACACCCCCCCATGTTGAGGGCATGTGGCCTGGTATGGTCCGGGGGGGTGGGGCCGCTTGCTCATCCCCTCCCCCTTCCTGCCCTACCGGGCTGCATGCTTGGATAAGGGTCTGGTATGGATTTTGGGGGGGACCCCCACGCCGTTTTTTCAGCGTGGGGCTACCCTCAAATTCCATACCAGACCCGAAGGGCCTGCTTTGGAACCTGGGGGGGACCCCTACGCAGTTTTTTCCCATTTTTGGCGTGGAGTTCCCCCTCAAGATTCTCACAGCGCAAGTCGCGCCGCAAGTCGGATCATCTTGGTCCGACTTGCGGTGCGACTTCCATTCAAATCAATAGGCTCCCATGGGGAACCATTGATTTTGAATGGAGGCAGAAAAAACGCTGCTAAAAGCAACGTGGCCAAACGTGCAATAACGCAAATGGTAAAAGCTACTGAAAGCACGTTTTACAGCTGCTTTTTCCCGGCATCAGAACTAGCTTGGCAGCACATTTTTCTAACTTCCCGTGTACATGGAGCCTAACACCCAATTTCTGTTCCCTGTTTTAAAACCTGTCCTAGGTATGGAAAAGCACAGGAGGTCACACACATTACAATCTGATTGTGCAAAATCCATGCTGTCACTTGTAAATCTGCCAACAACTGTGAAGCATGACGGGCTAGCTACAAAAATGTACTCAGTATGCAGCCAGTAAGGCGGGCTGTTGCGCATCTACAAACTGTAGTTGTTGGTAAATGCAAAGGAGATTGTGCAATCAGATTATGACGTCACAGACTGGTGCAAAACACATTCTACTCATTACCCAGACAAGGCTTACATGAGTTCTATTATTAGTGCCTATCGTGGTTGAGCAACCCTCCCCACCCCCCCACACACACCTGTACTCAATCAGTGTCCACCATCAATTGGATATAGGAGGAGTCCCCTGTAGTGCATTTGCACATCCTTCCCAGCAAGGAGTATTATCTCCAAGGGTTAGAATGGCTGGATTCATCTCTTTTTCATGGATAGTGTAGGACCCACTGATAATGGGGTACTTTGACGCAGTAGTGGGCTTGAGCACGATATGGCCATATGGTGGGACCAAACCCCCATTTTTATTTATGGATTGTCTTCAGATTTGGTAGTTATTTCTTTTGCATTTGCGCACTATTCTTTTTTAATATACATGTCTTTTGGTTCATAGCTGCAGCAGCTTTAGAAATACATGGGTATGCTCCCCCAATTTTTTGCCTGTTTATTATGTATTCGGTCTGACCAGACTATCGTTGTTGAGCAACCCTCCCCACCCCCCCACACACACCTGTACTCAATCAGTGTCCACCATCAATTGGATATAGGAGGAGTCCCCTGTAGTGCATTTGCACATCCTTCCCAGCAAGGAGTATTATCTCCAAGGGTTAGAATGGCTGGATTCATCTCTTTTTCATGGATAGTGTAGGACCCACTGATAATGGGGTACTTTGACGCAGTAGTGGGCTTGAGCACGATATGGCCATATGGTGGGACCAAACCCCCATTTTTATTTATGGATTGTCTTCAGATTTGGTAGTTATTTCTTTTGCATTTGCGCACTATTCTTTTTTAATATAGTTGTTGGTAAATGCAAAGGAGATTGTGCAATCAGATTATGACGTCACAGACTGGTGCAAAACACATTCTACTCATTACCCAGACAAGGCTTACATGAGTTCTATTATTAGTGCCTTTACAAAAACGTTGCGATTTTTTCTTTGAAGCCAGGGCAAAGTGCAATAATTTACATGCAGGGTGCAGTAATTCATATCAACTGGAAACAAAACGATAATTATAGTAAACCGAAATTTGCTTGGTTACTATGAAATGACACTATAAAATCATTCCACCCTGCAGTCTTGTAGAATTAGCAGTCCACTAAGTTATTGAATCACTTGCCGGTGTCCTGCCGAAAACTCCAACCTGCCGAAATCTCCAACCACGTTATTTCCGGTGAGTGTACACTGGGAATAATTGGAGATTTCAAGCACTTGGTGTTTTCACACAACACCAGCAGCCTTTACACCTGAGTACATGGTATAATTAGTGCAGATTCTTACACTGCACGGTAGTTGTAGCCGCCTTGGAGGCGGCCATGCTTTTGGTTACTAGCGGGCGGTGTAAGAATCTGCACTAATTATACCATGTACTCGGGTGTATAATCTGCCGGTGTTGTGTGAAAACACCAAGTGCTCGAAATCTCCAATTATTCCCAGTGTACACTCACTGGAAATAACGTGGTTGGAGATTTCGGCAGGTTGGAGTTTTCGGCAGTACACCAGGCACACTTTAGCCGAATGCGGGGCATGAGCTGTGTGCTCTGTGATCACAGTGTCTGGAGAATACTGCTGATCACAGAATGAGGTAAAGAGCCAATCAGCGGCTCCAATCACAGCTGATCAAAGATGTAAATAGAAGCTGGATATCGGCACTCCTTTCCTCATGCTAACAGCATGAGGAGCAGAGAAGAGAGCCCATAACCGGCTTCTCTAAAAGGGACATGTACACTGATAACGAGGGCACTGAATATTAGTGTCCTGATTATCAGTATAGTCCCAAGAGTGCCCATCAGTGCTGCCAATCGGTGCCCATTAGTGCTGCCAATCGGTGCCCATCAGTGCTGCCAATCAATGCCTCCTCATCAGTGCCGCCCATCAGTGCCCATTGGTGCCACCTATCAGTGCCCATCAATGCCACCTATTAGTGCCCATCGGTGCTACCTATCAGTGCAGCCTGATCAGTGCCCACCAGTGCCTCCTTATCAGTGCCCATCAGTGCAGCCTCATCAGCGCACATCAGTAAAGGAGACACATTGTGAAGTGATATGCACTTCAAGCTTTGCACTTCAATGATTGCACGAAGCAAACATACAGAGCAAACTGCACTGGAAAGCACATAACAGTCTACAGGTGACCCTGTCTCTCTATTCAGCTCTCCTTCCACTCTGTAACATGCACGCTATACCACTCCTTCTGGCAGTTGTGTCCTCTCTCCTCAAACTCTCTTAGCTTTACCCCTGTTCTCCACCCCACAGCTTATACAGTATCTCACAAATGTGAGTACACCCCCACATCTTTGTAAATATTTTATTATAACTTTTAACGTGACAACACTGACAACACTGAAGAATGAGACTTTGCTACAATGTAAAGTAGTGAGTGTACAGCTTGTAAAACAGTGTAAGTTTGCTGTCCCCTCAAAATAGCTCAACACACAGTCATTAATGTCTAGACTGCTTGCAACAAAAGTGAGTACACCCCAGCACTGCCTTAACATCAGCACTGCTTTCACCAGAGCTTCACAGGTTGCCACTGCAGTCCTCTTCCACTCCTCCATGAAGACATCACAGAGCTGGTGGATGTTAGAGACCTTGCGCTCCTCCACCTTTCATTTGAGGATGCCCCACAGATGCTCAATAGGGTTTAGATCTGGAGACATGCTTGGCCAGTCCATCACCTTTACCCTCAGCTTCTTTAGCAAGGGGCCGTCTTGGAGGTGCGTTTGGGTTCGTTATCATGTTGAAATACTGCCCTGCGGCCCAGTCTCCAAAGGGAGGGGATCATGCTCTGCCTCAGTACATGTTGGCATTCGTGGTTCCGTCAATGAACTGTAGCTCCCCAGTGCCGGCAGCACTCATGCAGCCCCAGACCATGACACTCCCACCACCATGCTTGACTGTAGGCAAGACACACTTGTCTTTGTACTCCTCACCTGGTTGCTGCCACACACGCTTGACACCATCTGAACCACATAAATTTATCTTGGTCTCATCAGACCACAGGACATGGTTCCAGTAATCCATGTCCTTAGTCTACTTGTCTTCAGAAAACTGTTTGCAGGCTTTCTTGTGCATCATCTTTAGAAGAGGCTTCCTTCTGAGATGACAGTAATGCAGACCAATTTGATGCAGTGTGCAGCGTATGGTCTGAGCACTGACAGGCTGACCCCCCACCCCTTCAACCTCAGCAGCAATACTGGCAGCACTCATACATCTATTTCCCAACCTCTGGATAGGACGCTGAGCACATGCACAAAACTTCTTTGGTCAACCATGGCGAGGCCTGTTCTGAGTAGAACCTGTCCTGTTAAACCGCTGTATGGTCTTGGTGACTGTGCTGCAACTCAATTTCTGGGTCTTGGCAAACTTTTCTTAGCCTAGGAAATCTTTATGAAGAGCAACAATTATTTTTTTCAGATTCCCAGAGAGTTTTTTGCCATGAGGTGCCATGTTAAGCTTCCAGTGTCCAGTATGAGAGAGTGAGGGCGATAACACCAAAATGTATTTATTCACACCTGAGACCTTGTAACACTAACGAGTCACATGACACCGGGGAGGGAAAATAGCTAATTCGGCCCAATTTGGAAATTTTCTCTTAGGGGTGTACTCACTTTTGTTGCCAGCAGTTTAGATATTAACCACTTGCCGACCAGTCACGTTGACTGTACTGCGGCAAAGTGGCTCGTTCCCGTCCAGCGACGTAGACCTACGTCGCTGGACTCCTCCCCTTGTGGGCGGCGCTCGCGCACCTCCGGAGGCTCGCTCCCACTGTTTTCAGTCACAGCGGGAGTCGGGCCAGGGAAGGAGCAGCGGCGATCGGCGCGCTCTTCCCCGATTGTCGGGGAATCGAGTCTGGCGATCCGCCCGCTTGTGTAAACAATAAAATTAACCCCTTCCCTGCCAGTGTAATTTTTTACAGTAACAGTGCATATGTATAGCACTGATTACTGTAGTAATGTCACTGGTACCCCCAAAAGTGTCAAAAATGTCAGTCAAGGGTCCGATCTGTCCGCTGCAATGTCGCAGTCCCGCAAAAAAAAACGCAGATCGCCGCCATTACTCGTTAAAAAAAAAAAAAACACCAAAAATGACAGAAATCTTTCCCTTAGATAGTAAACGCAATAACTTTTGCGCAAACCAATCAAAATACGCTTATTGTGATTTTTTTTACCAAACATAGGTAGCAGTAAACAAATTGGTCAAAATTTTTTAAAAAATTAGATTTTTACATTTTTTTGGGGGGGAATTTCATATAAAAAAATTTTAAAAATATTGTTATTTTTTCAAAATAAACGCTCTTTTTTTGTTTATAGCGCAAAAAGTAAAAATTGCACAGGTGATCAAATACCACCAAAAGAAATGTAAGACTGAAAATCCTCGCGCTTATGGTGAATAGATCTCTAAATAAATATGTATATATATGTGAGCTGCCTGCTGCAAGAAAAAAATGCAAGTGCTTTTTTGAATTGTGTTGGTCAGTGATTGCAGCGCTGCTATAAAGTGTTTACGTGCATAAATAACAAAAATAACCTGTAATTCTCAAATGCATAAAATACTTAAAAAATATATATATATAAAAAATGATAATTAAAAATAAAATTGATGTTACAATATTTCCATAAAGTGCAAATATCTGTGCTGTGCAAAATAACTTGTGCAAATAATTTATTATAATAGTGCTGTGCTAAAGTCCATGTAATAATCCTTTCTTCAAATTGGAAAAAGTGCTGGTGCTTAATCTGTTTTTGCTTGTGGGGTTACCCCCTTTGTAGATCTACTTACCACAGTGTGGTTTCAACAAAGCAGAAAGTGATGGTCATGGTAATCCTTAAATTCCTTGGTAATTGCTGTAAATCTGTAAGATTCCTTTTCCTTTTAAGTGATCCCAGATTTCCTCATAAAAACAAAAGGCTTTACATAGTGAAGACCGTTTAAAATTGTAATTTATTGAGGTATAAAGACAATGGGATACTTACAAACATGTTGAACACAGCGTCTGTGAAGACGCTGTGTTCAACAGCGAAACGCGTCTAGCCATTGGCCGAGCGGTCTGTCACATGATATCCGGTCGGTGAAGCGCACGCTGCGGGAGCAGCTAACCACCGAGCCGAGTGTACATTTACATGTCCTTTGTTTTTAACATGTTTGTAAGTATCCCATTGTCTTTATACCTCAATAAATTACAATTTTAAACGGTCTTCACTATGGAAAGCCTTTTGTTTTTATGAGGAAATCTGGGATCAATTAAAAGGAAAAGGAATCTTACAGATTTACAGCAATTACCAAGGAATTTAAGGATTACCATGACCATCACTTTCTGCTTTGTTGAAACCACACTGTGGTAAGTAGATCTACAAAGGGGGTAACCCCACAAGCAAAAACAGATTAAGCACCAGCACTTTTTCCAATTTGAAGAAAGGATTATTACATGGACTTTAGCACAGCACTATTATAATAAATTATTTGCACAAGTTATTTTGCACAGCACAGATATTTGCACTTTATGGAAATATTGTAACATCAATTTTATTTTTAATTATCATTTTTTATATATATATATTTTTTAAGTATTTTATGCATTTGAGAATTACAGGTTATTTTTGTTATTTATGCACGTAAACACTTTATAGCAGCGCTGCAATCACTGACCAACACCACCAAAAGAAAGCTCTGTTTGTGGGAAAAAAGGACGTAAATTTAGTTTGGGTACGGCGTCGCACGACCGCGCAATTGTCAGTTAAAGTCGCACAGTGCCGAATTGCAAAAAGTGGCCTGGACGTAAGACAGCAAAATCCTCCGGTGGTAAAGTGGTTAAAGCGGAGTTCCGGGCACAAAATCTATATTTTTTTTTTTGTGCCCGTCCGCTTGTTCCCCCTCACCTGAAAAGGAATTGGATAGTTAGGTTTTTTTTTTTTATTTACTCACCTTGTAATTGAAGATCGAATATACTCACCTAGTCTTCACTTCCTCCCTCTGTGCCGAGGCTCAGTCATCTCTTCCGGGCTTGCACTGATTCCTGGGAGCTGAACGTCATCGCTCCCAGGAATCAATGCGACGGCACCGGCCCCGCTCGTCACTTCCGGGCGACGCCGCATTCCCCTGCTAAACAGCTTTTGGGCATGCCCAGAAGCTGTGGAGGAATGCGGCGCCGCACCGGAAGTGACGAGAGGGGCCGGTGAAGGCGCATTCTGGGAGAAGAAGACGCGGAAGAGGACCGCGCTGGCTTCAGCTGCCCACAAGAGAGATGGAAACGCTGTGGAAGAAATTTTATAAGTGAGTATTTCTTCTTGCAGGTAAGTGCGAACCGGGACAGATCAGAGGCTAACCAATGTGGAATGTGCTAGCCCTAACTGTCCCGGGGGTATGTTTGTTGAAAAATGATTTCTGTGCCCGGAACTCCGCTTTAATGGCTGTGTGTTGAGTTATTTTGAGGGGACAGCGGATTTACACTGTCATACAAGCTGTACACTCACTACTTTACATTGTAGCAAAGTGTCATTTCTTCAGTGTTGTCACATGAAAAGATAGAATAAAATATTTACAAAAATGTGAGGGGTGTACTCCCATTTGTGAGATACTGTGTGTGTGTGTATATATATATATATATATATATATATATATACATACACACTAGGGATCGACCGATTATCGGCACCACCGCATTCGGCTCTGATCGGGTCTCCATGTCTCTGCGCCAAATTAAAAAAACTGACAGCATTCAAAACAGCCAAACTTGGCGTTTTATATGCTTTTCAATGCCGAGGAGGGTTTTGAGGTCTTTTAGACCCCCAGATCCCTCCACAAGGAGTACTTGTGAGAAAAAAAAATGTTTTTTACATGTTCAAAAACATCCGAAAATATTGGCCGCTACAGATATTCGATGACCAAAATACCGATATCGGTATTAAAAAAATTATATTGGTCGATTACTAATATATACATACACATTAATCAAGTCAAGTATACTCCTGGGATATTGATCTGACCAGTAGGGTAGCAGAGGGGATTGTTAATCAGTTTCAGTTGCTTTGGTGTTAGTGCACTAGATGGGCAACAATGAGATAACCTCCAAAACAGCCATGATTTTACAGGTGGAGCCCACTAAGATTTTTTTTCCCTACTCATCTGTCTGACTGTGTTTCACTAGTTTCGAATTTGGCTGGGGTCAGTGTCACTACTGGTAGCATGAGGCGATACTTGGACCCTATAGAGGTTGCACAGGCAGTCCAACTCCTCTAGGATGGCACATTAATACGTGCCATTGCCAGAAGGTTTGCTGTGTCTCCCAGCACAGTCTCAAGAGCATGGAGGAGATTCCAGGAGACAGGCAGTTACTAGCACATTATGTCTTTACTTTGCAGGGTTTTTAAAGAAAAAAAAAATTGGTGCAGTTTACTTCAGCTTTAATGGCATTCCAGTCTTAGTCCATAGGGTTCAATGTGGAGTTGGCCCACCCGTTGCAGCTATAACAGCTTCAACCCGATAGAACACCTTTGTGATGAATTAGAGCGGAGACTGTGAGCCAGGCCTTCTCTTCCAACATCACTGCCTGACCTCACAAATGCGCTTCTGGAAGAATGGTCAAACATTCCCATAGACACACTCCTAAACCTTCCCAGAAGAGTTGAAGTTGTTATAGCTGCAAAGGGTGGGCCACACACAGACACACAGTATATAATTTTTTTCTATTTTCATTTTATTTTTTAATCCCTTTAATATAATTTTATTATCAAAGATACGTTTATAAAGTACAGTAGGTTTGCTGGGTGCCGTCTACAGGGCCGGTTTTAGACAAAGTGTGGCCCTGGGCAAACCTAAAAGTGGGGCCCCAAATTTTTTTATATTCTACCAAAAATATAGGCGCATTTAATCAATTTAGCCAAATAAAACATACAACTACATAAAAATATGCTTTAATTAAATAACATTAAATTAATTATAATCATAATCATTATAATCACATCAATTATAATATTCTATTATGTTTACTGCTCCTCACCCAGATCTATTATAAGTAGGCCTGGGTGAGGAGCAGCAGAGCCATATAAAGAACATACACAGCTCTGCACATAGCGCTACTCATTTACACTAAATAGAAAGCCCCAGGGCAACAAATATAGAATAAAAACTCTAATACTATCACCATTGACGGATTACACTGTAAAAAAATTGCGTGACTTAACAAACATTAGGTTGGTTCAAGAATGACCAGCGTGTCCCCCATCAATGCACAGTGACCAGCATGTCCCCCATCGATGCACAGTGACCAGCATGTCCCTCACCAATGCACAGTGTCCAGAATGCCCCCATTCAATGCAGTGTCCAGCATGCCCCCCATCGATGCACAGTGTCCAGCATGTCCCCCATCGATGCACAGTGTCCAGCATGTCCCCCATCAATGCACAGTGACCAGCATGTTCCCATTCAATGCACAGTGACCAGCATGTCCCCCATCAATGCACAGTGACCTGACCAGCATAGCATGCCCCCCCATCAATGCACAGTGACCTGACCAGCATGTCCCCATCAATGCACAGTGACCTGACCAGCATGTCCCCATTCAATGCACAGTGACCTGACCAGCATGTCCCGACTCCCTGGTGACCATGCTGCTCGGGAGTCGACTTCTTCCTCCTCCATGGCGTCGCGACTCGGTCGGACTGGTGTCCTCCGACTGGACACTGGACTATTCTTCCTCCATGCGCGCCGCCCACTGCCTCTTCTCTGACGGCGGGTGGGAAGGTGACGTCGGGACGGGGGGGGGGGGGGGATAGGTAGTAGTGAATGATCAGGTCTGAAGGGGATCGCATATTGGGATGGGGGGAATCACAGTGTTGTGTTGAATTTGGGGGGAGATCATATATTGGTGGGGGGGGGCAGTGCTGAATCGTCAGCCCCGAGTGTCAGTGGTGAATTGTGTGTTGGGGAATGAGAGCAGTATTGAATTTGGGGGAGATCACATTTTGTGGGGTGTAAGGGGGGGGGGGTGACACAGCAGTGGTGAATTTGGTGGGGGATCACATATTAGGGTGGGGGGTGTCAGTGGTGAATTGTGTGGTTTTGGGGGGGGCTACACCACCATTGTATCATACCCCCCCGCACACAATTCACCGCTGATCTCCTCACCAAATTCACCACTACTGTGTCATTCCCTCCGAATGACAAAGCAGTGGTGAATTTGGTGAGGAGATCAGCGGTGAATTGTGTGTGGGGGGGTATGATACAATGGTGGTGATTGGTGAATTTGGTGGGGAGATCACATGTTGGGGTGGGGGGGGGTGTGTGTCAGTGGTGAAATGTGTGGGGTATGACACAGCAGTGGTGAATTTGGTGAGATTACATATTGGTGGGGGTGTCAGTGGTGGTAAGGGGGGGGGGGGGGGGAATGACACAGCAGTGGTGAATTTTGTGGGAAAATCACATATTGGTAGGGGGTTTGTGCCACAGACCCCCTACCAATATGTGATTTCCCCTCAAAATTCACCACCGCTGTGTCATCCCCCTCCCCCCTTACCACCACTGACACCCCCACCAATATGTGATCTCCCCACCAAAGTCAGCACTGCTGTGTCATACCCCACACATTTCACCACTGACACTCCCCGCCCCTCAGCTGAGCAAGAGTGTGTAGGCACCTCCAGGGACAGACTGCTGTGGGGCCCCCCCCTCAACCACGGGGCCTCGGGCAGTGCCCGACTGCCCGAATGATCAGTCTGCCCCTCGCCCGCCGGCACATAGTGTCACGCTGCCTCCGCTCCGCTGACAGGGGGCGGCTGGGGGCCCCTGGACACTCGGGGCCCTGGGCATTTGCCCAGTTTGCCCCCCCCTAACGCCGGCCCTGGCCGTCTATAGACACTCCCTTTCTGTAATATCCTTTATATCTGTCATAAAGGAATTTCCTGCCTGTTCTGTCACTTTGGGATGTGTTGGAAGATTTTCTCCAGCAAGTGTTATTATGCCTGAACTGGAAGTTGTCTCTTTTATGAGGTCACTTCCTGCGCTGTCGAGAGTAAAGGTCACACAATCCTCCAACACAGAGCAAAGTGACAGAGCAGACTGGAAGTTCCTGTATTGTGTTACTTGGCAAACATTACTGTCTCCCTAGTGAAAGAATCAAACCAATTAAAAAGATTTAAACCCTACCTGAATGCACTGTGCATCATTAACAATTGGCATATTTTATATAAAATACTTTTTTATCATTTGTTTTATCTCCGCTCTGCTGGTCTACTGTATCCTCTTTGTAGCCACTTCCTTCCTATTCCAGTAAATTGCATTTCTCAGTACAGGTTTCCTGATGACAACAGTGAACCGTGCCTGCCTAATGTATGATGAAAATATCATTTGTACTCTCTATTAAAAGCCAGAGTGACAGAATGACAACTCTTCATAATTAGGAGACAGGTCAGAGCGCTGTAACCTTATGTAGCACTGCCCCCTAGAGGACTGCTGAGAATTGCACTTTCTGGATTCCCCTGGGTTACTCCCTCCTAGAACCTATCTAGGAGGGTGCTACACTTATAATACGAAGTGTCTGAACCAGTGGCGGCCGGTGCGTTGGGGGCGCAGGGGCGCCGCCCCCCCCTATCCATGTGTCCGGCCCCCTAATCTACATGCGGGGCGCCAGACGCATGGTGTTCAATGGGTTTTTTTTTTTCTTCTGAAGCACGTGATTAGAGCCAGAGGCTCTAATTGGCTTCAAAAAAGGGTGGACCCGGGGCGCAGAGCAGTGCGCCCTGAGCCCACCCATTGTGTGACAATAGCGAATGTGGTCTTTCTGCATTGAAGGTGGCACGTTGTGGTCTTTTTCTGCATTAAAGGGGACACGCTGTGGTCACTCTGCATTAATGGGGGCATGCTGTGGTCACTCTGCATTGAAGGGGGCACGCTGTGGTCTTTCTGCATTGAAGGGGGCACATTGTGGTCTTTCTGCATTGAAGGGGGCACGCTGTGGGTCTTTCTGCATTGAAGGGGGCACGCTGTGGTCTTTCTGCATTGAAGGGGGCACGCTGTGGTCTTTCTGCATTGAAGGGGGCACGCTGTGGTCACTCTTATTTGATGGAGGCACGCTGAGGTCACTCTGCATTGATGGGGGCACGCTGTGGTCACTCTGCATTGATGGGGGCACTCTGTGGTCACTCTGCATTGAAGGGGGCATGCTGTGGTCGCTCTACATTGATGGGGGCACGCTGTGGTCACTCTGCATTGATGGGGGCACGCTGTGGTCAATCTGCATTGAAGGGGGCACGCTGTGGTCACTCTGCATTGAAGGGGGCACGCTGTGGTCTTTCTGCATTGAAGGGGGCACATTGTGGTCTTTCTGCATTGAAGGGGGCACGCTGTGGTCACTCTGCATTGAAGGGGGTACACTATACTTTGATTACTGAAGGCCCCTTTCACACTTTTGTGACCTCAAAGTCATGCAATTTTTTGCCGCGTTTTTTGCCTCAAAGCAATGCCTATTACATTTTTTTGTTTGCGCAGTCAGCTATAGGATTTTGTACGGCCCACAGCTAGGATAAGTGGGTGTCCTTAATGTGCACAGATTGAGCATTAAGGTCAGCAGAGGCTGACTATGGTCTTTCTTCAAGCCCCCACATGTAATGTTCAGACTCTGATGGAGAACCTGGTGTAAGGGGGGCTCTTAAAGAACACCAATGCAAGAGGGATTCTGATAGGGACTCTGGTGGTTTAAGAGGGAAGCTAATAGGGTCTTAAAATGTTAGGGGATTCTGATGGGGACCCTGATGTAAGAGGTGCTCTAATTAAGGGATATTCTGATAGGGACCTGGATGTAAAGAAGACTCTGATGCGTACTCTGGTGTAAGTGGGAGTCTGAGGAAGACCCTGATGTAAGAGAGACTCTGATGGGGACCCTGATGTAAGGAGTACTCTGATGGTGACCTTGATGTAAAGGGAGAGTATGATGGGGAATTTCATGGGTACCCCAATATAAGGGGAGGGGACTCTGATGGGGACCCTGATGTAAGTGGGAGTCTAAGAGAGACCCTGATGTAAGAGATTGAAGAAATGTCATCAGCACACCAAGGATTCCTCAAAAGGGTCCAAACCTTTATTCCATGGTCACATGATAAATATACAGCTATGTTTCGGAGCCACGCAGAGCCCCTTCAGCAAGCAAGTGTTGTAAGGGGGACTCTGATGGGGACCCTGATGTAATGGGAGCTTTGATAGGAACTCTTATGTAAGAGAGACTCTGATGGGGACCCCGGTATAAGGAGGACTGTAATTGGGATCCTGATGTAAAGGGAGAGTCTGATGAGGAAACTCATGGAGACCCCGATGTAGGGGGGGGGACTTTGATGTAAGTAGGGGGCTATAATTTAAGGGGGACTCTGATGGAAACCTTGATCTACTGCGGGCTCTAAAAGGGACTTTTATGTAAGGGGGGACTCTGATGGGGACCCTGATGTAAGAAAGACTCTGATAGTGACTCTGGTGTAGGGGGAACTCTAAAGGAGATCCTGATGTAAGGGGATTCTGACAGGTACTCTGATGTAAGGGGGGCCCTGATGTTAGAGGGGCTCTGATAGGGGCTGTAATTAAGGGGGGGATCTGATGAGGACCCTGATGTAAGGGGGAACTCTGATGGGGATTTTTCATTTATTTTTTGGCCCCTGAATATTTGTAACATTTGCGATGTGGCCCTTGTACTGGAAAGTTCTACTTTACAAAGTAGAAGGGTAAGTGGCTGTTTCAATTATGATGATTTCAATGTAAAAAGATTTCAGCAATGTACAAACCCAATTCCAAAAAAGTTGGGACACTGTACAAATTGTGAGTAAAAAAGGAATGGACTAATTTACAAATCTCATAAACTTAGATTTTATTCACAATATAATATAGATAACATATCAAATGTTGAAAGTGAGACATTTTGAAATGTCATGCCAAATATTGGCTCATTTTGGATTTCATGAGAGCTACACATTCCAAAAAAGTTGGGACAGGTAGCAATAAGAGGCCGGAAAAGTTAAATGTACATATAAGGAACAGCTGGAGGACCAATTATTACCTTATTAGGTCAATTGGCAACGTGATTGGGTATAAAAAGAGCCTCTCAGAGTGTCAGTGTCCCTCAGAAGTCAAGATGGGCAGAGGATCACCAATTCCCCCAATGCTGTGGCGAAAAATAGTGGAGCAATATCAGAAAGGAGTTTCTCAGTGAAAAATTGCAAAGAGTTTGGAGTTATCACCATCTACAGTGCATAATATCATCCAAAGATTCAGAGAATCTGGAACAATCTCTGTGTGTAAGGGTCAAGGCCGGAAAACCATACTGGATGCCCGTGATCTTCGGGCCCTTAGACGGCACTGCATCACATACAGGAATGCTAATGTAATGGAAATCACAACATGGGCTCAGGAATACTTCCAGAAAACATTGTCGGTGAACACAATCCACCGTGCCATTCACCGTTGCCATCTAAAACTCTATAGGCCAAAAAGAAGCCATATCTAAACATGATCCAGAAGCGCAGGCGTTTTCTCTGGGCCAAGGCTCATTTAAAATGGACTGTGGTAAAGTGGAAAACTGTTCTGTGGTCAGACAAATCAAAATTTGAAGTTCTTTTTGGAAAACTGGGACGCCATGTCAACCGGACTAAAGAGGACAAGGACAACCCAAGTTGTTATCAGCGCTCAGTTCAGAAGCCTGCATCTCTAATTGTATGGGGTTGCATGAGTGCGTGTGGCATGGGCAACTTACACATCTGGAAAGGCACCATCAATGCTGAAAGGTATATCCAAGTTCTAGAACAACATATGCTCCCATCCAGACTTCGTCTCTTTTAGGGAAGACCTTGCATTTTCCAACATGACAATGCCAGACCACATACTGCATCAATTACAACATCATTGCTGTGTAGAAGAAGGATCCGGGTACTGAAATGGCCAGCCTGCAGTCCAGATCTTTCACCCATAGAAAACATTTGGCACATCATAAATAGGAAGATGCGACAAAGAAGACCTAAAAAACAGTTGAGCAACTAGAAGCCTGTATTAGACAAGAATGGGACAACATTCCTATTCCTAAACTTGAGCAACTTGTCTCCGCAGTCCCCAGATGTTTGCAGACTGTTATAAAAAGAAGAGGGGATGCCACACAGTGGTAAACATGGCCTTGTCCCAACTTTTTTGAGATGTGTTGATGCCATGAAATTTAAAATCAACTTATTTTTCCCTTAAAATGATACATTTTCTCAGTTTAAACATTTGATATGTCATCTATGTAGTATTCTGAATAAAATATTGAAATTTGAAACTTCCACATCATGGCATTCTGTTTTTATTCACAATTTGTACAGTGAACACAATTTTACCTAAACAAGTGTATAATGTGTGTTTTTTAATTTGTAACTTCAAGCACATTGGTCTTTGCAATCAAATATCCCGTTACAATGTTGTTTTATGTCATTCTAATGAGGTATGTGTCTATTTACTTGAAGTGTATTGTTGCAATAAAGTTGTTTCTGTTCTGAATGCTGTACCAACAAGGTCACTTCCTGGGCTGCTGTCACTTCCTCATTGTCACAACAGGTTATCGAGGAATCTTCCAACACAGCACAGAACTACAGAGCAATCAGGAAATACCTGTCCTGCGTCTCAGGTTGCTAGGCAATCTGGGTTTGGCCAGTGAAGGGATCTTGCGTATATAAACAGCGATGGGGATTAGTAAGATTATGCAGAGCTACAGAGATCAGAGCAAGCAGATTCCAGAACAAACAAGGAAGATCCACATCTGCAAGCATGGGTGCCCTCCTCAGCAGCCTTTACCAAACTCTTATGGGCTTCTCTGGTACCAAGGCTCGGATCCTGATGCTGGGTCTGGATGCTGCTGGAAAGACCACGGTCCTCTACAAGCTGAAGCTGAATGAGACGGTCTGTACAATCCCTACCCTCGGATTCAACGTTGAGACGGTGGAGCCCATCCGAAATGTGACATTTACTGTCTGGGATGTTGGCGGTCAAGACAAGATTCGAACCCTGTGGAAGCACTACTATGTCAACACCGATGGCTTGGTGTTTGTGGTGGACAGTGCCGACCCAGAGAGGTTTCTGGAAGCCAGAGAAGAGCTCAGGGCTATTCTGGAGGATGATCAAATGAGAGGTGTGCCGTTCTTGGTGATGGCCAACAAGCAAGATCTCCCAGGTGCCAGGAAACCCATGGAGCTGGCAGAAGAACTGGGACTGGCAAAGCTAAAAGGACACCAGTGGCACGTCCAAGGGTGCTGTGCCGCCAATGGAGAAGGACTAGTGGAGGGGCTGGAGGTCCTTACCAACTTGGTGAAGCAGTTTCAGAAGAACAGGACATTTTGAGAGGACTAAATTCATGTCTATCTATGCTATATCTCCTTTTTCCGTCTAAGGAGCCGATAAAGTATACACCACAAATACTGTATACTGTCAGCTTGCTCTTCACAAGCCAAAGAGTGGAGGAACTGTGCAAGGTGGTTGTCTCCACCATGAAGGACCATCAAGGGAAAGGGTTTGTGACTGTCAAGTAAAAAAATGTTTAAAGGACTGGTTACAGAAGCTAAAACAGATTGTAGCTAACAAAATGTAGAAATGAACTGATGAATTCAATAGAAGAACGTCTTATTGAGGAGACAGAAATTTACCTTAATTATTTTCTTTTCACATGTACAAAATATGTTTCAATTGTTTTAGACATTTTGTTTATATATTTATTACTTTAAAAAAATTAAAAAGATATTTTTTGAGTAAATATTGGTTGTATTATTTTAGGTGTTAAAATACCAAATTTTGGTTGCGTATGTGAAGTGTAATGGAAGAGCAAAGCAACATAGACACCACTCCAGGTGAGAACTCTTTCACTGCTCTGTTGCTCCGTAAAGGTGCCAGCTCAGCTCATCTGCTGCATATCAAAGTAATAAAATCTCAATCCGGATAGTTGCACTCTTACTTTTATTGGTAAATTACAGTGAAGACCATCACATAGCGGGGAAACAGCACCAAATTGACGCATTTCATGCTAGACTAAGCACTTGTCTAGCGTGAAACACGTGAATTTCCTGCTGTTTCCCCGCTATATGATGGTCTTATTTATATTTACTATAGATCTGTCACTTGTAAGTCACGGTCTATGTGCTGTCACTTGTATATCTGCCAAAAACTGTGTAGCATGACGGGCTAGCTAAAAAAAATGTACTCAGTCTGCAGCCAGTAAGGCGGGCTGTTGCACCACTATATAGTTATTGGGAACTCTAAAGGAGATTGTGCAATCAGATTGTGGCGTAACCACCTAGGGTGAAACACACACTGCTCAATACCCAGACATGGCTTACATGAGTTCTAGTATTATCAGTGTCTTCAGAAAGAAGTTGGGAATTTTTCTTTGAAGGCAGGGCAAAGTGCATCGGCTACAGGCAGAGGGGTGTAATCCATTTCAACTAGGAGGAAACGACTTTTGTAAACTGAAATCAGCTTGGTTACCATGGAATACAACACTGCATACAATCAGGTCATTCTGCAGGCTTAGAATTAGCAGTTCACTCGTTAATTTAACATTTAGATATTTTCTATCCTTGCTATGTAATGGGAACATGACATTTTATCCATTAAGGTAAAGTGACATATTCCCTAAAAAGAGAAATATAGAGGTGGGTGGGGATTCAAGAGGACCTGTCATTGTGCCTATTGTTTTCGATACAATAAAATGAGCAATCAGTGGTACTTATGTAGCAACCTACAGGTAGGTGCTAGGTAAAAGTATAATGGGCCTTGGCTGCCTAACAGCAGGGCCATGATTTCAGCTGGACTGTCATGTCTCCCAGGTGTGGTTACTGAGAGGGGAGTCTCCCCACTGGCTCTGTGAGAGGATTCTCATTGGGAAGTGGAGGAAGTCCAATTGGTGGCCCATTCTGCCGCAGAGGATTCTGGGAGTGGGTATAAGTTTGAGGGGAACGCATGACGCAGTGTCTTTGGCAGGAAGCAGAGTACGGCTGTCTCTCCTCCTGTCAGAAGGATCGGGTGTCTTTGGTGGCTGCCTGAGAGTCCAGAAGGGAGAGCTGAGCTGCAGAGAGGATCAGAAGTGCTGAGGACCAGTGGAGAAAGAGGGGTTCAGTTCCAGGAAAGCCTTCCAAGGTCGTGAGTACTGTGAATTGCCCCTGGGGTCTGCCTAGTGTAGAGGGGACCACTCCGGTGAAGGTCCCAGGGATCCTAGAGCCTGCAAGTATAAAGGGGGTTGCCTAGTGAAAGGACCCTGAAGTGTAAAGGGGGTTGCCTAGTGAAAGGACCCTGGAAGTGTAGAGGGGACGCCAGCGGTTGGGCCCTGAAGAGTTATTTGGGCAGTGTTGAGAGTTGCAGCAGTACAAGCAGTTACAAGGAGCTACCTCAGTCAGTGAAGGGCTGGAGGGAGTCATACACAGGACTTTTGAGCTAGACTGAGTCAAGAGTCAAGGATCATTACAGTCCTGGATCGTCTGAGTTAACCAAGAAGTTAAAATCGAAGTTTTAGCACGTTCATTCAGCAGAACAGTATTTAAAGCGCCAGGAAGCGTTGGTCGGCATTCAGCTGGCGTCAGGACAGCGCTAACAGGCATTTTTCTACAAAGTGTCCCAGTTGAACCTAGTTGAGCCAGAGGAGTTTCCCACTCATTCCCTTCTCCCATCCCCATTATAAAATAAACAAAACAAACCAAAGATGCCGGAATGGTCATTGTCTCTAATCTCACACTTGGGTTTTCAACTTAAATGTGTTGGAAGTGTTTCCGGTAACAATGGCAGACCCACGTCAGGCCCAATGCCTGGAAATATTGCTACACTTAGTAAATTTGTTCTTTAACCGCTTCAATACAGTGCACTTTTACCCCCTTCCTGCCCAGGCCAATTTTCAGCTTTCAGCGCTGTCACACTTTGAATGACAATTGCGCGGTTATGCAATGCTGTACCCAAATAAAGTTTTTATCATTTTTTTCACACAAATAGAGCTTTCTTTTGGTGGTAATTAATCACCACTGGGTTTTTTATTCTTTGCTAAAAAAAAAAAAAAAAAAAGACCAAAAATGTTGAAGAAAAATAGGTTTTCTTAGTTTTTGTCAAAAAATGTTGTAAATAAGTAATTTTACTCCTTCACTGATGTGCGCTGATGATGCTGCACTGATGAGGCGGCACTAATGGGCACTAATGAGGAGGCACTAATATGCAGCACTAATAGGCTGAACTTATGGGCGGCACAGATAGGCGGCGCTAATGGGCTGCACTTATGGGCAATGATGGGTGGCACTGATGGGCACTGAATTGCATCACAGATGAGCACAGATTTGCCTCACTGATGAGCACTGTTGGGGCTGCACTGATAATCATGGCACGGATTATCTGTACAGGTCTCTACTATGATGAGATCCCGCTGATTGGCTCTCATCTAGTCACCCTCTGTCAGTGTGAGGCAAAGAGCTCCGATAACTGGCATTTCCTTGTTTACATGTGATCAACTGTGATTGGACTGAGGCTTTGTACAGTATCTCACAAAAGTTTGTACACCCCTCACATTTTTGTAAATATTTCTTATTATATATTTTCATGTGACAACACTGAAGAAATGAAAAGAAGTGCATATAAAGAACCGGCTTGCAGAACCGGAGTACAGCTCTTCCCAGAACGATGACTAGCACGAATACCAGGACGTGACATCAATGGTTGTGGCGTTACCGGAAATACAGCAACGCGTTTCGCCCCACCTTCCAGGGCGTCATCAATAGACAATTTTTTTTTTGGGTGCAATAGTTTTATAGCACCAATTGCACTTTTTAGAGTCATTGCACAATTTATGGATTCATTTTTGCACCTTTTTCATCAATTAATTTATGTATATTTAGCACTGCCCCCATGGAAGCTGCTTAAAACGGATTCCCCTGGGTTACCCATAACAACAACTTGTAATTTCCTAGCACTTTAAGTCCTTGGCTTAGTCAGCAAACAGTCCAGGGGATTTGTTTTTTTGGGATTTTATTAGAACTTGGATGGGAGAAGGGATGAGTGGAATACTCCAACTTGACAACCTAGGCACAATCTTGAGGACTTCTATTTGTGTTAATTGCGGCAAGGCCACTGCTTCACCCTGCCACTGAAGTGAAGTATTGAAAAGCGAACTATTTGGTAGATTACTCTTCAGGATCTAACTTGGCACCCCCTTTTCTCACTGACTGTGTGCGCTGACCTTCTGTCCACTGACCTCACTGGAGTGGTCCCCTTCCTGGGCAGACCCCTGGCAAGCCCCCTGGTACTCACGGACACTGTTTTTCCCAGGTAGCTCTGCCTTCAGCTCCACTGTCAGTTTATCAGGACCTCTCAGGCTCAGCTCCACACCTGGCTCACTGGGCCGACTGCCTGTGGCCACTTCCTTTCTGACAGGAGGAGAGACAGCCGTCACCCTCCTCCTGGGACTCTGCTTCCCACCAAAGACGCCCTGTCACATGTGCCCTTGGCTTTTATGGTCTATCCCAGGATGCACTGCAGTTGTGCCCTCCCACTGGGACTGCCACAAAAGCCTGTGTGTCACTGGTTGGGTTTCCTCCACTGTCCAACAGGCTCCCCTATTGGATACAGTGGGGACACTCCCTCAGACCAAATGACTCACACCTGGACACATGTAACAGGCAGAACTAGCAATCCTGCTCCCTGATAAGCAGAAGAGCAAACAAATGCTTTTTTCGTAGCACCTATCTAGGAGGGTGCTACATCTATATTCTTATTTATCCATTGTACACAATAATCTATATTAATTTATGCACATTATTTAATATATTTTATGATTATTAGCACTGTTTTTATTGCTAGTCATTTGTGTCTGAGTTTTTTACTTAGTGAACAGCAGCTGCAATCCATATATATCAATTAATTTAAATTATTTATTTAAAACTTCACAATTATTTTTGCATTCCCATTCAGCTTCAGGTTTTAACACTTAATTCTCACACAGTCATTAATGTCTTTTTTTTTTATATATATATTTTTATTTTCAAAAAGAAAAAAAAAAACATAAACATACAAAATGAAACTGTGTCATGTTAAATCGGAAATAAATATAACGTAATAATGAACTTATGCACTACTAAATTCTGAACGTAGTTAGTAATGTTTCAAATACCAAAGTACAAGGTCCTGGTATGTCATCTAGCAATCCATTTAAGTAAAAAGAGAAAAAGGAAAAGAGAAAAGAGAAAAAAAAAAAAGTAGGGAGGAATGGAAAGACTTGCTGGCAATAGGTGGTGGGCAATATAATGGCCTATAAATGGCCCATGAAACGAAAAATATATTCAATAGCTCAGATAATCAATAGAATGGTCAGGGTATCAAGCCAAATGGAACACCTCGCACAACATAGTCTAATTAGGTTGTCACAATCGCTTTATAAGCACAGGTAGTTTTAAAGTGGAACCACCCAGCCCAGATAACAGACTGTTTGGTGATATTTCCTCTAGAAATATACGTGAGGTCTTCCAAATGACAGATATCGTCCACTCGTTGCATCCACTGTTTCATTGTTGGAATCTCTGGTTTACCCACATACCCGGAACCAAAGCTTTTGCAGCATTCAAAAGATGTGGGGTAACCAACCTCTTATAGGAATGGGATGATTCTGTAGTACAATGAAATAATATTATCCAGGGATCCTGCCAGATAGAGAGGTTAATTATCTGATTAATTCAGTCAACAACTTGAGACCAAAATGGGCAGATCAGCGGGCACTCCCACCAAATATGAGCATGAGAGGCATTGTTCCCACAGTTCCTCCAACATAACGGGGACCTGGAGGGGAACATCCTTTACAGCTTAATAGGGGTGTAGTGCCATCTGATAAATAGCTTATAGTTAACTTCAGACATTTTTGATGAAATTGAGGAAGTACATGCTAATGATAAAATCTTATCTTTCTGAAGATCCCTCAGTGGAAGGTGAAGGTCCAATTGCCATTTATCAAGGAAGTCTGGATATGATGATGTTGATGAGCGAAGGTTTATAAGGGCTTTATAGAACTGAGATACACATTGAGTTGGAGGAGATTTGTGTTGCAATATCGCTTCAAACGGGTTTAAATCCTTCTGTCATTAATGTCTAAACTGCTAGCAACAAAAGTGAGTACACCTCTAAGTGAAAATGTCCAAATTGGGCCCAATTAGCCATGCTCCCTCCCCAGTGTCACGTGACTCGTTAGTGTTACATGGTTTCAGGTGTAAATGGGAAGCAGGTGTGATAATTTGGTGTTATTGCTCTCACTCTCTCATACTGGTCAATGGAAGTTCAACATGGCACCTCGTGGCAAAGAACTCTCTGAGGATCTGAAAAAAAAGAATTGTTGCTCTACATAAAGATGGCCTAAGCTATGGGAAGATTGCCAAGGCCCTGAAACTGTGCAGCTGTAAGACCATACAGCGGTTTAACAGGACAGGTTCCACTCGGAACAGGCCTCACCATGGTCAACCAAAGATGTTGAGTGAAGGTGATGTATGATTGCTGCTAGCATTGCTGCAGAGGTTGAAGGGGTGGGGGATCAGCCTGTCAGTGCTATGACCATACGCCACACGCTGCATCAAATCAGTCTGCATGACTGTCATCCAAGAAGGAAGCCTCTTCTAAGGATGATGCACATGAAAGCCCGCAAACAGTTTGCTGAAGACAATCAGACTAAAGACATGGATTACTGGAACCATGTCCTGTTGTCTGATGAGACCAAGATAAACTTATTTGGTTCAGATGGTGACAAGCGTGTGTGGCGGCAACCAGGTGAGGAGTACAAAGACAAGTGTGTCTTGCCTACAGTCAAGCATGGTGGTGGGAGTGTCATGGTCTGGGGCTGCATGAGTGCTGCCAGCACTGGGGAGCTACAGTTCATTGAGGGAACCATGGATTCCAACATGTACTGTGACATACTGAAGCGGAGCATGATCCCCTCCCTTTGGAGACTGGGCCACAGGGCAGTATTCCAACATGATAACGACCCCAAACACACCTCCAAGATGACCACTGCCTTGCTAAAGAAGCTGAGGGTAAAGGTGATGGACTGGCCAAGCATGTCTCCAGACCTAAACCCTATTGAGTGTAGCACCCTACAAGGTAGGTGCTAGGTAAAAGCATGGTGGGCCTTGGCTGCCTAACAGCAGGGCCATGATTTTCAGCTGGGCTATCATGTCTCCCAGGTGTGGCTACTGAGAGAGGAGACTCCCCACTAGTTCCATGAGAGGATTCTCATTGGGCAGTGGAGGAAACCCAATCAGTGGTTATTCAGGCCTGTATCTACCCCAGTAGGCAGATTCTGCTGCAGAGGATTCTGGGAGTGGGTATAAGTTTGAGGGGGACGCATGATGCAGCGTCTTTGGGAGAAGCAGAGTCCCAGGAGAGAGGGTGTCATCCGCTGACATCCGCAATCCCATAGACATACATTATGTCCGTATATCATCCGCAAACGTATGGGATGATATGCGGACATACGGACCGGATGACACAAGTGTCACCCGTGTCCGTAAAAAAAAAAAAAAGTGCCGGAGTGGATCAAAATACGGTCCGCTCCGTGTGAAAGGACCCTTTCTCCCATCCCCATTACAAAATAAACAAAACAAACCAAAGATGCCAGAATGGTCATTGTCTCAGCTCTCACACTTGGGTTTTCAACTCAAATGTGTTGGAAGTGTTACCGGTAACATTGGCAGAATTATATCAGGCTCAATGCCTGGAAATATTGCTACATGAACATCTGTGGGGCATCCTCAAATGGGAGGAGGAGGAGCGCAAGGTCTCTAACATCCACCTGCTCTGTTATGTCGTCATGGAGGAGTGGAAAAGGACTCCAGTGGAAACCTGTGAAGGTCTGGTGAACTCCATGCCCAAGAGGGTTAAAGCGGAGTTCCGGGCACAAAACAAAAATATCGATTTTGTGCCCGGAACTCACGCTTCTTCACCTTCACCTGAAAAGGAATTGGATAGTTAGGTTTTTTTTTTAAAAAAAACTCACCTTGTAATTGAAGATCGAAAATACTCACCTCAATGTACTTCCTCCCTCTGTGCCGCGGCTCCTCCGTCACTTCCTCCTTCGCGATGATTCCTGGGAGCTGAACGTCATCGCTCCCAGGAATCAATGCAACGGCACCGGCCCCGCTCGTCACTTCCGGGGCGACGCCGCATTCCCCTGCTAAACAGCTTCTGGGCATGCCCAGAAGCTGTGGAGGAATGCGGCGCCGCGCCGGAAGTGACGAGAGGGGCCGGTGCAGGCGCATTCTGGGAGAAGAGGACGCGGAAGAAGACGCGGAAGAGGATCGCGCCGGCTTCAGCTGCCCACAAGAGAGATGGAAACGCTGTGGAAAAATTTTTATAAGTGAGTATTTCTTCTTGCAGGTAAGTGCGAACCGGGACAGATCAGAGGCTATCCATTGTGCAATGTACTAGCCCTGACTGTCCCGGGGGTATGTTCAGTGAAAAATGCTTTCTGTGCCCGGAACTCCGCTTTAAGGCAGTGCTGGAAAATAATGGTGGCCACAAAAAATATTGACATTTTGGGCCCAATTTAGACATTTTCACTTAGGGGTGTACTCACTTTTGTTGCCATCGGTTTAGACATTAATTGCTGTGTGTTGAGTTATTTTGAGGGGACAGAAAATGTACACTGTTAGGGCCCTTTCACACGGGCGCTCCGTATGTCCGCAAATCATCCTATTTTTTTGGGGATGATTTGCAGACATAATGTAAGTCTATGGCATTGTGGATGTCAGCGGAATACCATCCGCTGACATCCGATTTTCTTCCTGTCAGTTCTGTTCCGTTTTTTGGAACTGAACAAAACCCTATTTTTGTTCCGTTCAAAAAACGGAAAAGAAGGAAAATCGGATGTCAGCGGTGTCATCCGCTGACATCCGCAAACCCCCATAGACTTACATTATGTCCGCATATCATCCGCAAACGGATGGGATGATATGCGGGCATACGGAGCGGATGACAGAAATGTCATCCGCTCCGTGGAAAAAAAAAAAAAAAAGGACCGCAGCGGAGCCAAACACCGGAGCGGCCGTGTGAAAGAGCCCTTATACCAGCTGTACACTCACTACTTTACATTGTAGCAAAGTGTCATTTCTTCCGTGTTTTCACATGAAAAGATAGAATAAAATATTTACAAAAATGTGAGGGGTGTACTCACTTTTGTGAGATACTGTATACATTTTTAAAGTAAGGAAAATTCTTTCAAACAATACTAATAAAGCATGTTGAGTCTGTGATTAAAGCTCTTTATTAATACTTAATGTAATTAACTTTCTTGTACTCCCAACTTTCTAAAATTAAAAAATTAACACTTTTTAGCACAAAGTATATAGGCAAAGAACACACTGCCACCACACCCCTAGTAACATGCACCATGAAGAATTAATGTGCATAAAATGATTGGTCAAGCCCATAATTGCTTTTTTTTTACTGCTACTTTTCCTTTCGACAGAAGAATGGACATTAGTCAGTAATCAGTTGACTCCAAAGCCGGGGATATGATTAAAAGTGAGCTGCCCACCAAAAGCTGCTCTCCTTTTTTGGTTGCTTTTGTAAAAAAACTTTTCTTGTGGGGGATGGGCAGTTGAGGGATTACAGGTACTGAGGGCAACCAGCACGCAGGTCACTTTGGGGTTGATTTTATAAGGCCCTTTTCCACTTGTGCGACCTAAAAGTTGCGTGATTTTACTGTGATTTTTTATATGCGATTTTGACTGGACTTGAAGCAATGGCTAGGTCTATGGACCTCAAAATGCATTAAAAACAGACCAAAGCAGTGCAGGGACTACTTTGAAGTCGTTGTGACTTTAAGTCGCTCAGATATGAATGGTACTCATTGGAAATCATGGACCACGACTTGTCATGCGACTTTGCAGTCCCAATTCGCAGGACAAGTCGCACAAGTGTTAAAGGGGCCTAAAACTGGAGAATGCAAAATCTGGTGCAGCTTCTAACTTCATCTTGTTCAATTAACCACTTGACCTCCGGAAGATTTACCCCCTTCATGACCAGGCCATTTTTTAACGATACGGCACTGCGTTACTTTAACTGACAACGGTCATGTGTCGCTGTACCCAAATAAAATGTATGTCCTTTTCTTCCCCACAAATAGAGCTTGCTTTTGTGGTATTTGATCACCTCTGCGGTTTTTATATTTTAGGGTATAAACAAAAAAATGTTTTTGAAAAAAAATATTTTTTTTTTATAAATTTCTGCTATAAATATATCCAATAAGAATCAAACTTCTTCATAAATGTAGGCCAATATGTATTCTGCTACATATTTTTGGTAAAAGCAAATCCCAAAAAGGGTATATTGATTGGTTTGCACAAAAGTTAGAGCGTCTACAAACTATTTATTTATTTATTTTTACTAGTAATGGTGGCGAACAGCGACTGCAGTAATGCGGCGGACATTCTGACACTAAAGACTCGTACACACGATCAGATTAGCAAACGATCTGTCGTCCGTTTTTTGTGGCATGTTAGTCTGATGTGGAAAGTGAAGAGGTTATTTCCTGACAGACTCCATGGCAGCATACGTATCGGGTTTGGCCCCGCCTCCAAACCTACCCATAGGACATCACTCCCATAAATCTTTGCACCTGTTCAGCACACGTGTTCTTTTTTTGTCCTCCTAATGGATTACCTGTATCCTACCTGAAGATGGATCCCAGGAGATGGATGTCTCTACCATTCGGGTATTGAGTTCTCCAATAAGCCCCAGCTGTTGCGGGGTATGGAGCAGGGGCGAAGATTCTTCTGACGTGCACCTTGGCCAAAAAGCCCAGCTGCTGCGGGTGGCCGGTACCCTGAAAGAATCATGAAGTCCGGTGTGTGCTGTATGCTCATCCATCCCTGGTGGCTAGCGGTTCGTGGTGGTCGTGAGTGCTCCTTGCCTGTCATATTTGTTTAACTCCATGGCAGCTTAAGTTTTTATTTCAGCTGGTTTTGTATGTTCTTTCCTTATTTCCTGTTATTTCCTGGTGGTTAGGGCTACTGAGCATGTGCGGGCGCCTCAGAACGAGGCTTGGTTCTCGCACATGCTCAGTGATGATGTGGAGCATGTGCAGTAGGGTTTTTCGGCGCTGCTTGATGATGTCAGCGGGTGCCATATTGAAAACCCTTCAGGTGTCAGCAGAGTGTGTAGATCATACACTCTGTTGCTGGAAGTCTGTATTTTGCTGTCGGTTTCTCTGTGTGTCTACCTGCGGCATCCGCTGCTGCTCTGCATTTGCCCATACGGTCTTCCTGGTGAGTACCGGCCCCAGGTTTTTGGGAGTTATTCCCCCTTTCCTCTTTCTTCCTCTCTGATCCCGTTGTCTGACTCATCCCTGCAGGTCAGCGCCAGATGGAAGCCTCCTCACCCTCAGCCCGCCCTTAATAGGTATGTGGGGCTTGGGGGTTGGGGTGTGTAGAGAGGGGGGATTAGGGCATCATTTATGTCCTGGCTCCCTGTTTGTCTTGCTTTGTTCCTTTGTTTTACAGCCCTCCTAGGTTGGAACGACATTCCTCACGCAAGAGTGAGCATCGCTCAAGTTCTCACCACCGGCACTCCTCCTCGAGATCTGCTCGGAGGTCACAGTCAGGCTCCCATCATCGTGGGAAATCATCTGCCTCAGCGGGCCCCTCGCGACGCCAAAATAGAGTGGGCTATTGGGGTAGTGGTGCACGTGTCCCTGAAAGCAAGTCAATGTGTGACAAATGCTTCTCTCAAGCTGCGGGAGAGAGGGACAATCCAGACCAGCGATTGGAGGCCCTAGTCAAGAGGGTCGTCAAGGATTCCCTGGCAGACGTGGGAGTAGGTCGGGCGCAGAGCCCAGAAGTGACTCCTCCAAGCCCTCCCCTTGGAAGACAGCCTAGGGAAGATCCTGAAACCTCTCAACCTAGTCACCTGTCAACTTTCCTGTCAGAGAGTGATTCAGAGATTGAAGATCCCTGCTTGGGATTTGAGTATGCTCTCATCCCCTCCTTAGTCAGAGCGGTAAGAGAGACCCTGAATTGGGAAGACTCTGCTGTTTTCTCCGCCAAAAACAGAAGAGATTCTTTAAGCAGCTCTGCAAAGAACGACTCAACTTCCCTTTTCTGGGTGAATTAGGGGATATCATTACTGAAGAATGGAATAAAGTGGAAAGGAAGAATTCCATGCTTTCCAAAATGTCCCGGTTATATCCTTTCAAGGAAGAAGATGTAAAACATCTAGAATCTCCTCCCTTGGTGGACGCCGCAGTCATGAGGCTGGTCAAACGTGACCCTCCCACTAGAGGACACAGCCTCATTTAAAGATCCTTTGGATAGGAGGATGGATTCTGATCTTAAGAATCTACCTGACTGTGGGAATGGCCTGCAAGCCGGCACTGGCCTTAGCCTCATTATCCAAAGCAATGGAGTTGTGGTCTGACTTAGTGGATGAGTCCTTTCGGAGCCTTTCTGAGGAGGCTGCCAGAAGTTCCCCGATTCAGGAACTTAAGGTGGCTTTGTCTTTTCTGGGGGAGGCATCTATTGACCTTATACGTCTATTGGCCAGGGTTATGCTGTCCTCAGTAACGGCCAAGAGGGCTTTGTGGCTCCGCCCTTGGATGGCTGACCCAGCTTCCAAACAAGTCTAAAGCCGTATTCCTTTTGGAGGCTCCTCCCTCTTTGGGAATAAGCTGGATGAGGCGAAAACCAGGGCCACGGGCAGCAGGTCTGGGTTTCTCCCTCAGGCTCGACGCCCTCTCAATACAAGGAAAGGACAACCCAGAAGGTATGTTCCTGACCGTGCCAGGGAAGCACGTACCTATAGGCCTGGCAGAGAATTTTGTCGCAACTGGAGAGCATGACAAACCTCCTCGCAGAAACCTTCTAAGAGTATCCCCTCCGGTGAACGTGATAAGACCAAGTCTTTTTGAGATTGGGCCCGCTCAGACATGTCGGGTGGGGGCTCGGTTGCTACACTTCCGGCATGTCTGGGCGGCCTCAGTCCGAGACTCCTGGACTGTCAGGACAGTCACGTACGGGCACAAGTGGATTTTCAGAGAAACTCCCAAGATCAAGGTTTCTTCCTACCTCCCTGCCACCCTCAGGAGAGAAGCGCCAGGCACTATTTTCCTACATAGAGTCACTAGTTTCTGAAGGGGCTGTCGTCTCCATACCAGAACCAGAGTGCAGCCAGGGAATCTACTCCCCTCTTTTCTTGGTTCGCAAGAAAAACGGAACATGGAGGCCAGTCATCGATCTGACCTTTCTAAATCAATTCATCAGAAAGGAAGGTTCAAGATGGAAACTCTTCTTTCTATTCAACAGGCGGTCCAACCTGCGGACTGGATGGTGTCTATAGACTTAAAGGACGCCTATTTCCATGTCCCTGTTGCAGAAGATTTCCAGAAATACCTCCGGTTTTCCGTCAATTAATTACACCTTCAGTTCACTTGCCTCCCCTTCGGGCTCTCCACTTCTCCACGAACCTTCTCGAAAGTTTTGCTGGCTGTGGTAGCTCTATTGAGAACAAAGGGCATTCGCTTACATCATTACTTGGACGATCTGCTCTTCTTGTCCCAAGACAAATCACGGCTGTTGAAGCACCTGGACCAGGTGGTGTCCACCCTTCAGATGTTTGGGTGGCTGCTAAATCTAGAGAAAAGACATCTAATTCCCACCCAGTCTCTCGTCTACCTCGGGGCCTTGTTCAATACACTAACAGCGACAGTGTCCCTTCCCGGAGGAGAAAATCACGGTGGTCAGGGACAGGATTCTCAGTGCCCTCGCATCACCTCACCTCCAAGCGCGTCAGTGCTTGAGAATAATCGGGACCGTGGTGGCTGTAGCTCCCATGGTAAAGTGGGCCCTATGGAGAATGAGGCCTTTCCAAAAAGGCTTCCTTCGTCAATGGGACACCTGGCATTTGGATCATACCATCTTCCTGACCCCAGCCATGAGAGCAAGTCTTCCATGGTGGCTGCAGCGGGAGCATCTTCTGTACTGCCATTCTCTTGTACAGACCTCATGGGTTGTGATAACATCGGATGCCAGCAGCACAGGTTGGGGGGCTCATTGCCTCTCGGAAGTGTCTCAGGGCAAATGGAAATTCCCCTCCCAGGGGATAATGTCCAACATTCTGGAGCTACTGGCGGCCCTTCAAGCTCTGAAAGCGTTCCCTCACTTGACAAAAGGTCTTCCAGTGATGCTAAGACTGGACAACACCTCAGCAGTCGCATACATAAGGAAGCAAGGAGGGACACGCAGTTGGTCCTTGTTGCGAAAGGTAGAGCCAATTATGGTCTGGGCTCAAAAGAACTTGTCTGACCTGTCAGCAGTGTATGTTCCGGGAGTCAAAGGTGTCCAAGCCGACTTTCCATCTCGTGTGCAGTAGGACAACAACGAGTGGTCTCTCCACGAGGAGGTCTTCGAGTGGATCCTGAGCCTGGGGTTCTCCCCAGGGGTAGAACATGTTTGTCTCTCCTTGCAACCGCAGGTTGAAAAAATACTGTGCGAGGTTCAGGGATCCTCAGGCTCTGGGGTTGGACACCCTCACGGATTGTTGGAGGTTCAACAGGGCATATGTCTTTCCCCCAGTTCCCATAATCCTTCAGTTTCTCCGGAGACTCAGGTCGGAAGCAGCGGAAATAGTGGCGGTGATTCCATTCTGGCCCAACGGGCCTTGGTTCCCTCTGCTAACACTTCTCAGCGTTCAGGAAACGATTCCGCTGCCTCTCATGCAAGATCTACTATCTCAAGGCACCATATTGCAACCTTGTCCAGCCCGGCTGCATCTGAAGGTTTGGCTGTTGAGAGGGGAAGGCTACAAGCCTTAGGGTGCTCTGAAGGGGCCATCTCTACACTTTTGAGTGCCAGAAGGGAGTTCAACTAATAAGGTGTATGAGAGAATTTGGTCA
Source organism: Pelophylax lessonae (assembly GCF_965119305.1). Taxonomy (NCBI): domain Eukaryota; kingdom Metazoa; phylum Chordata; class Amphibia; order Anura; family Ranidae; genus Pelophylax; species Pelophylax lessonae. The sequence goes on along the minus strand of NC_138778.1, from coordinate 161,423,905 downwards.
AGATTTTCCTCTCATCTGGCCACTAGGTTCAACCCTCATTCATCCATCAGGATTCAGGATGTGCTAAACTTTCTACAGTCTGGTCTAGATCTTCCTCTATCAGTGAGTTCTCTGAGAGTTCAGGTGTCGGCTATTTCAGCCTTTACCGGCATTTCTTGGGCTACCCATACGCTAGTCCGACAATTCTTCAAAGGGGCAATGAGACTCAGGCCCCAGAAGAAGCCAAGGTTTCCCAAATGGGATCTCCCCTTAGTTCTGGACTTTCTATCACAACGATTGTTGTCAAGGAGTTGACATTGATGACCGTGTTCCTGGTAGCCATTACATCGGCGAAGAGAGTCTCTGAAATCGGAGCTTTAGGGGTACAGGAGCCCTTTCTAACCTTCTTTCCAGACAGGGTAGTATTAATCCCTATGCTGGAGGCTAGACCAAAGGTTACTTCAGTTTTTCATGAAAACACGGAAATAGTTCTGCCTATCTTTAGGCAAGAAGAAGATTCTTCTGTCCATCCGCTGGATGTTGGAAATTGCCTCAAGCAGTATCTGGAAGCTACGGTCTCCTTTCGACAGTCAGATCATTTGTTTGTCACTTTCAGTGGAAAGAACAAGGGTCTTCGGGCTTCTTCAAGGTCCATCTCTTCTTGGATCATCCAAACTATCCAATGGGCTTATAGGGCTAAGGGCTTGACCCCTTCAGTGGCGATTACGGCTCATTCAACTCGGAGTGTCTCTACGTCCTGGGCAGTGTCCAGTCACGTCTCCCCTGAAGTGATTTGTAGAGCAGCGTCCTGGTCCTCTATAAATACTTTTTTGTCTCACTATTGTGTTGAGCCGGCGGCTCTTTCTTCTGTTAACTTTGGTTTACAAGTCCTGTCTGTTTGACAGAGTAAAATTAAACTTTTGTTCAGCACCTGCCCACCCTTTTGTGTACGGCGAGTTATTTCCCGATACGTATGCTGCCATGGAGTCTGTCAGGAAAACGGAAAATTTATATCAAATACTTACCGTAATTTTCCTTTCCTGATGGACTCCATGGCAGCAGGAGTCCCCTCCCGGATTCTGAGGAGGATAGTTACAGAACACGTGTGCTGAACAGGTGCAAAGATTTATGGGAGTGATGTCCTATGGGTAGGTTTGGAGGCGGGGCCAAACCCGATACGTATGCTGCCATGGAGTCCATCAGGAAAGGAAAATTACGGTAAGTATTTGATATAAATTTTCTGTTTTTCATACGAATTTTCCCGTACGACAGAATTCTACTTCAGAAGTGATGTCATGTGTTGAATTGTTTTTTATGTGTTCTTTCTTTGCTGAGCATGCCTATCTTGCTCTTACGATTATTTTCGGGCGCAAAACTGTACTGATTAAACGCCCCCCTCGCTATGGAGTCGAGGAGAAAGGGAGGTGTTTCAAAGTTCTAAAGTACTTCCTGTCCTTGGGTGACAACACTGCTCCTCAATACAGTTCAAATGAGTTAATATTGTCACCCTAGGATTGGAAGTGCATTTCAAGGATTACTAGGTGAGAAAAATTGATAAAAGAAAACAAATGCAACCTCCACATCTAATGAGTTGGGTTTAGGTAAACATTAAGCTCTGGCAGAGGAAATTCCCTGGTGCCCAGCACTGGTGGAAGGAAACGCCACTAGGGCATGAAGTGATAACAAACACCTGACAAGGGATCTAACCCTTCCCACTCTGTTTAAAACTTCAAGACAAATTGGCTGCAGTTGCCCTTAAATTTAAAATACAGTGTCATGAAGAAGTATTCAAACCCCTTGAATTTTTTGACATTTTTTCATGTTACAACCAAAAAAGGAAATGTATTTTATTGGGATTTTATGTGATAGACCAACACAAAGTGGCACATAATTGTGACGTGGAAGGAAAATGATAAATGGTTTTCAAATTATTTTACAAATATCTGAAAAGTGTGATGGGCATTTTTATTCAGCCCCCTTACTCTGATACCCCTAAGGCTGCATTCACACTTGAGCGTAGCATTTTCGCACATTTTTTTACCGCGATTTTTACCGCGATTTTCAGGCGTTTTTGGAGGCAGGCATTGACATCTATCAAAAACGCTGGTAATCAGCCCAAAAAGAAGCTCATGTACTTTTTTCAGCTACAGGCGTTTTGCTTCAGGCGTTAAAACGCTCAGATGTGAACAGGGGCTATTTAAATTAATGGGGTATTACTTGTTGGGCGTTTTTGGAGCTGAAAAACACCCATGTGTGAATGGAGCTAACCTAAAATCTAGTGTAACCAATTGCCTTCAGAAGTCACCTAATTAGTAGAGTCCACCTGTGTGCAACTTAATCTCAGAAAAAATACAGCTGTTCTGTGAAGCCCTCAGAGCTTTGTTAAAGAACTTTAGTGAACAAACAGCATCATGAAGGCCAAGGAGCACACCAGACAGGTCAGGGATGAAGTTGTGGAGAAGTTTAAAGCAGGGTTAAAGCTTTAAACATCTCACAGAGCACTGTTCAATCCATCATCTGAAAACGGAAAGAGCATGGCACAAATGCAAACCTACCAAGACATGACCGTCCACCTAAACTGATAGGCCAGGGAAGGAGAGCATTATTCAGAGAAGAAGCCAAGAGGTCATGGTCATTTTGGAGGAGCTGCAGAGATCCACAGCTCAGGTGGGAGAATCTGTCCACATGACAACTATTAGTCGTTCTCTCCACAAATCTGGTCTTTATGAAAGAGTGGCAAGAAGAAAGCCATTGTTGAAAGAAAGTCATAAGAAGTCCCATTTGCAGTTTGTGAGAAGCCATGTGGGGGACACAGCAAACATGTGGAAGAAGGTGCTATGTGTGTTGGCGGAAAACTAACACACCATCCCCACTGTGAAACATGGTGGTGGCAGCATCATGTTGTGGGGATGCTTTTGTTCAGCAGGGTCAGGGAAGCTGGTCAGGGTTGATGGGAAGATGGATGGATACAGGGCAATCTTAGAAGAAAGCCTGTTAGAGTCTGCAAGACTTGAGACTGGGGTGGAGGTTCACCTTCAAGCAGAACAACGACCCTAAGCATACAGCCAGAGCTACAATAGAATGGTTTAGACCAAAGCATATTCATGTGTTAGAATGGCCCAGTCAAATTCCAGACCTAAATCCAATTGGAAATCTGTGGCAAGGCTTGAGAATTGCTGTTCACAGATGCTCTCCATTCAATCTGACAGAGCTCAAGCTTTTTTGCAAGGAAGAATGGGCATATGGTGGTCACACCAGATACTGACTGGTTTTCCAGACCCCCTGGACCCCCACCCCCCCCCCCCAATACAGTAAAACTGCACATTTTAGAGTGGCCTTTATTAAGCCAGTTAAGCAGGGCCGGACTTGCCTACCGGGATACCGGGAAATTTCCCAGTAGGCTGCCTTCCCTGGGGCCGCTTTGGGGCTGGGCAGCTGCTGCGGTGCCTGCCCAGGACCGATCCTGGGTGGGTCACGGTGGCCGGGTACAAAGAAGAGCGGGTGCGCCGTGAGATGACACAGAGGGGAGGGGCGTCAAAGTCTTCTTCTGACCTGCACCCAGGAGCCGTGAACTGAACACATACAAACAGTCCTTTGACCAGCTTGGCTCGAAACTGCACATGCGCAGTTCTGGAGATGCTCGAGAGCCAGCCGCCCGAGACGATGTGATCCGAGTCTCTGCGGCTGCAACAATTGCTCCGCCCCCCCACCTCTCAGCCAATCAGCATTAGAGATCTAATGTTAGCCGCCCCCCCCCTTCTGCAGCCCGCCACATTTGAAAAGAAGATGTGGGCAGCCAGAAGATGGTGGGGCTGTACTGTATCGAGGCGGTGGGAGTCTGCTGTCCCTTGTAACCAGGTAAATAAAAAAAACTGATTTGAAGCTCCTGCAGATGTGGGTTGGAAAGAAGAAGCACTGGAAGTGAGCAGAAGTCTCTTTATTATGTTTGCTGGGCAGGCTGAGGTGGAAGCAGATGACACCTGCAAAGGGATGGGAGGAGGAGGAGGTCACAAGGATGGATCTCAGAAATTTTTGCTGGGACTTGTAGTCCCTCACCTTTGCGGATGTTATACCCCAAAAGTGAAGGACTACAGGTCCCAGCATGAACCCCTCAGAGCTGAGGATGTATCACACCCTGCCCCCCCCCCCCAACTAGTGAAGGACTACAGGTCCCAATGTCCCTGCATGAACCCCTCAGAGCTGAAGAGGTGGCCCCCCAACCAGTGAAAAATGACAGGTCACAGCATGAACCTGTCAGATATAAGGGGTCACATCCTTAGATCGCAGGGGTTCATGCTAGAACTTGTAGTCCTGCACTTTTGGGGGGATCACATTCTTAAATCTCAGGGGCTCATGTTGGGACTTGTTGTCCTCCACTAGTTTGGCTGGGGGGGTGTCACATCCTCACCTCTGAGGGGTTCATGTTGGGACTTGTACTCTGTCACTTTTAGGGGATGTGACCCTCCCTAAAGCGAAGAACTGCAAGTCCCAGCATGAACCCTTCAGAACTGAGGATATGTTACCCTCCCCCCAACTAGTGGAGGACAACAAGTCCCAATAGGCGTATATTGATTGGTTTGCGCAAAAGTTGAGAGGAGGTCAGGGACAGCGCCATCAGGCAAGTCTGAAGGAAGAGGGTCAGTGATGTAAGGGGGGAAGGGGAATACAATAATGTAAGAGGGCATTAATATAAAGGCTCCCCTTATATCATTACCCCCCCACACACACACACATTCCCAGAGTTCCTGGCATCCCCCTGGATTGCTCCACCTTCACCACTTTTAACGGGAATTTTCTTGGCGTAAATGACGTTATGCTGTTGGGCCGGTATAATAATGCTATGGGGCTGGTATGAAATTATTTCCAGGGCTGGTTTTTATCCCCAGTCCGGCCCTGCAGTTAAGGCACACCTGTGCAATAATCATGCTGTCTAATCAGCTTCTTGATATGCTACACCTGTGAGGTGGATGGATTAACTCGGCAAAGGAGAAGTGCTCACTAACACAGATTTAGACAGATTTGTGAACAATATTTGAGAGAAATCGGCCTTTTGTGTACATAAAAAAAGTCTTAGATCTTTGAGTTCAGCTCATGAAAAATGGGGGAAAAAAACAAGAGTTTTGCTTTTAGATTTTGTTCAATATATATATATACAGTGGGTACGGAAAGTATTCAGACCCCCTTAAATTTTTCACTCTTTGTTATATTGCAGCCATTTGCTAAAATCATTTAAGTTCGTTCTTCTTCCTCATGAATGTACACATAGCACCCCATACTGACAGAAAAACACAGAATTGTTGACATTGTTGCAGATTTATTAAAAAAGAAAAACTGAAATATCACACGGTCCTAAGTATTCAGACCCTTTGCTCAGTATTTAGTAGAAGCCCCCTTTTGATCTAATACAGCCAGGAGTCTTTTTGGGAAAGATGCAACAAGTCTTTCACACCTGGATTTGGGGATCCTCTGCCATTCCTCCCTGCAGATCCTCTCCAGTTCTGTCAGGTTGGATGGTAAACGTTGGTGGACAGCCATTTTTAGGTCTCTCCAGAGATGCTCAATTGGGTTTAAGTCAGGGCTCTGGCTGGGCCATTCAAGAACAGTCACGGAGTTGTTGTGAAGCCACTCCTTTGTTATTTTAGCTGTGTGCTTAGGGTCATTGTCTTGTTGGAAGGTAAACCTTCGGCCCAGTCTGAGGTCCAGAGCACTCTGAAGAAGGTTTTTGTCCAGGATATCCCTGTACTTGGCCGCATTCATCTTTCCCTCGATTGCAACCAGTCGTCCTGTCCCTGCAGCTGAAAAACACCCCCACAGCATGATGCTGCCACCACCATGCTTCACTGTTGGGACTGTATTGGACAGGTGATGAGCAGTGCCTGGTTTTCTCCACACATACCGCTTAGAATTAAGGACAAAAAGTTCTATTTTGGTCTCATCAGACCAGAGAATCTTATTTCTCACCATTTTGGAGTCCTTCAGGTGTTTTTTAGCAAACTCCATGCGGGCTTTCATGTGTCTTACACTGAGGAGAGGCTTCCGTCGGGCCACTCTGCCATAAAGCCCCGACTGGTGGAGGGCTGCAGTGATGGTTGACTTTCTACAACTTTCTCCCATCTCCTGACTGCATCTCTGGAGCTCAGCCACAGTGATCTTTGGGTTCTTCTTTACCTCTCTCACCAAGGCTCTTCTCCCCCGATAGCTCAGTTTGGCCGGACGGCCAGCTCTAGGAAGGGTTCTGGTCATCCCAAACGTCTTCCATTTGAGGATTATGGAGGCCACTGTGCTCTTAGGAACCTTAAGTGCAGCAGGAATCTTTTTGTAACCTTGGCCAGATCTGTGCCTTGCCACAATTCTGTCTCTGAGCTGTTCAGGCAGTTCCTTTGACCTCATGATTCTCATTTGCTCTGACATGCATTGTGATCTGGAAGGTCTTATATAGACAGGTGTGTGGCTTTCCTAATCAAGTCCAATCAGTATAATCAAACACAGCTGGACTCAAATGAAGGTGTAGAACCATCTCAAGGATGATCAGAAGAAATGGAAAGCACCTGAGTTAAATATATGAGTGTCACAGCAAAGGGTCTGAATACTTAGGACCATGTGATATTTCAGTTTTTCTTTTTTAATAAATCTGCAACAATGTCAACAATTCTGTGTTTTTCTGTCAGTATGGGGTGCTATGTGTACATTCATGAGGAAGAAGAATGAACTTAAATGATTTTAGCAAATGGCTGCAATATAACAAAGAGTGAAAAATTTAAGGGGGTCTGAATACTTTCCGTACCCACTGTATATATATATATATACACTGTACACACACACACACATATACACACAGTATGTCATTTTTTTATTTTTTATTTCATTTTTATTATTTTATTATCAAAGATACGTTTATAAAGTACAGTAGGTGTACTGGGTGCCGTCTATAGACACTCCCTTTCTGTAATATCCTTTATATCTGTCATAAAGGAATTTCCTGCCTGTTCTGTCACTTCGGGATGTGTTGGAAGATTTTCTCCAGCAAGTGTTATTATGCCTGAATTGGAAGTTATTGTCTCTTTTATGAGGTCACTTCCTGCGCTGTAGAGAGTAAAGGTCACACAATCCTCCAGCACAGAGCAAAGTGACAGAGCAGACTGGAAGTTCCTGTATTGTGTTACTTGGCACACATTACTGGCTCCCTAGTGAAAGAATCAAACCAGTTAAAATGATTTAAACGCTAACTGATTTCACCGTGTACCATTAACAATTATCAGGTTTTTTATAAAAAAAATACTTTGTTATCATTTTGTAGCCACTTCCTGTCTATTCCAGTAAATTGCATTTCTCAGCACAGGTTTCCTGATGACAACAGTGGACCGTGCCTGCCTAATGTATGATAAAAATACCATTTGTACTCTCTATTAAAAGCCAGAGTGACAGAATGACAACTCTACATAATTAGTAGACAGATCAGAGCGCTGCAACCTTATAACACGAAGCATCTGAACAAGCACCTTTATGGCAGGATCACCACATGCATTCCGCTGTAATATTTTGTCCAGCCTTCAGCTAGGATAAATGGGTGTCCTTAATGTGCACAGATTGAGCATTAAGGTCAGCAGAGGCTGCCTGTGGTCTTCCTTCAACCCCCACATGTAATGGTAGATTCTGATGGGGACTCTGATGGAGATCCTGGTGTAAGGGGGGCTTTCAAAGTGACCCCGATGTAAGAAGATTCTGATACGGATTCTGGTGTAAAGGGGACTCTGATAGGGACTTTAATGTCAAGGGATTCTGATGGAGACATTGATGTAAGGGGGGCTCTAATTTAAGGGGGATTCTAACAGGGACACGGAAGTAAGGGGGACTCTGATGGGTACTCTGGTGTAAGTACGAGTCTGAGGGAGACCCTGATGTAAGGGGGACTCTGATGGGGACCATGATGTAATGGGGGCTTTGATAGGAATCCTTATGTAAGAGTGACTCTGATGGTGACCCTGATGAAAGAAGGACTCTAATTGGGACCCTAATGTAAAGGGAGAATCTGATGGAGAATCTCATGGAGACTTTGAGGTGGGGGGGTCTGAGGGCAACCCTGATGTAAGGAGTGGGCTATAATTTAAGGGGGACTCTGATGGAGACCTTGATATACTGGGAGCTCTGAAAGGGACTTTGATGTAAGGGGGAATCGGATTGGGACCCTGATGTAAGGAGGGTGGGATCTAATTTAAGAAGGTGTCTAATTAGGACCCTGATGTAAGCAGGACTCTGATGTAAGGGGTACTGTGATAGATACCTTAAAGAGGAAGTAAACCCTCCTCTGCAAGTTGTACCTATAGGTAAGCCTATGATAAGGCTTACCTATAGGTACTGTAAATATCTCCTAAACATGTACCGTTTAGGAGATATTTACCTTACATGCATCCAGTGACGTCACTGGCGCATGCGCTCTGAAGGAACTGCCGCTCGTGCCATTCCTTCAGAGCCCCGTGCCGTGACCGTCGGCTCCCGTGCGCGGGAGTGACGTCACCGCGGCTCCGGCCAATCAGATGGCCGGATGCCGCGATCCCGGAAGACGGGCGACTGGACATGTCGCCCATCATAGAGGTAAGCGGGCGGCACGGCGGGGGCTCGTTCTAAGGTAAGTATTTCATAATGAGCTAGTATGCGATGCATACTAGCTCATTATGTGTTTCTCTTTCAGGGTGAAAAAAAATGTGGGTTTACAACCTCTTTAATGTAATGGGGGCTCTGATAGGGACTTGGATGTTAGAGAGACGCTGATGGAGACTTTGGTGTAGGGGGAACTCTAAAGGAGATCATGATGTAAGGGGGGATCTGACAGGTACTCTGATGTAAGGGGGACTGTGAGGGGGACCCTGATGTTAGAGGGGCTCTGACAGGGGCTGCAATTTAAGGAGAGATGTGGACCCTGATGTAAGGAGGACCCTGATGTTAGAGGGGCTCTGATAGGGGCTGTAATTTAAGGGGGGGTCTGATGGGGACCCTGATGTAAGGGGGAACTCTGATGGGGATTTTTTTTTTGGCCCCTGAATATTTGTAACATTTGTGATGTGGCCCTTGTACTGGAAAGTTTGAAGATCCCTGCTGTGGAGCAAACATTACTTTACAAAGTAGAAGGGTAAGTTGCAAATATGATGATTTTAATGTAAAAAGTTTTCAGCAATGTACGAGAAATGGAAAAAAAATATGTTACACTTTAGGTTGTGAAACGCTCCTAAATTGATTTTTATTCATAAAACTATTAAACTCCATTTTACCTAAACAAGTGTATAATGTGTGTCTTTTTTTTTTGTTTTTGTTTCTGCAAGCACATTGGCCGTAGCAATCAAATATCCCATGTTGTTTTATGTCATTCTAATGAGGTATGTGTCTGTTTTACTTGAAGTGATTATTTGCAATAAAGTTGTTTCTGTTCTGAATGCTGTACCAACAAGGTCACTTCCCGTGCTACTGTCACTTCCTCATTGTCACAACATGTTATCGAGGAATCCTCCAACACAGCACAGAACTACAGAGCGATCAGGAAATTCCTGTCCTGCGTCTCAGGTTGCTAGGCAATCTGGGTTTGGCCAGTGAAGGGATCTTGCGTATATAAACAGCGATGGGGATTAGTAAGAGTATGCAGAGCTACAGAGATCAGAGCAAGCAGATTCCAGAACAAACAAGGAAGATCCACATCTGCAAGCATGGGTGCCCTCCTCAGCAGCCTTTACCAAACTCTTATGGGCTTCTCTGGCACCAAGGCTCGGATCCTGATGCTGGGTCTGGATGCTGCTGGAAAGACCACAGTCCTCTACAAGCTGAAGCTGAATGAGACGGTCTGTACAATCCCTACCATCGGATTCAACGTTGAGACGGTGGAGCCCATCCGAAATGTGACATTTACTGTCTGGGATGTTGGCGGTCAGGACAAGATTCGAACCCTGTGGAAACATTACTATGTCAACACCGATGGCTTGGTGTTTGTGGTGGACAGTGCCGACCCAGAGAGGTTTCTGGAAGCCAGGGAAGAGCTCAGGGCTATTCTGGAGCATGATGAAATGAGAGGTGTGCCGTTCTTGGTGATGGCCAACAAGCAAGATCTCCCAGGTGCCAGGAAACCCATGGAGCTGGCAGAAGAACTGGGACTGGCAAAACTAAAAGCACACCAGTGGCACGTCCAAGGGTGCTGTGCCGCCAATGGAGAAGGACTAGTGGAGGGGCTGGAGGTCCTTACCAACTTGGTGAAGCAGTTTCAGAAGAACAGGACATTTTGAGAGGACTAAATTCATGTCTATTCGTGCAATATCTCCTTTTTCCGTCTAAGGAGCCGATAAAGTATACACCACAAATACTTTGAGAGGACTAAATTAATGACTATCTTTGCTATATCTCCTTTTTCCGTCTAAGGAGCCGATAAACTATCTTGAAAATAACTGTCAGCTTGCTCTTCACAAGCCAAAGAGTGGAGGAACTGTGCAAGGTGGTTGTCTCCACCATGAAGGACCATCGAGGGAAAGGGTTTGTGACCGTCAAGTAAAAAAATGTTTAAAGGACTGGTTACAGAAGCTAAAACAGATTGTAGCTAACAAAATGTAGAAATGAACTGATGAATTCAATAGGAGAACGTCTTATTGAGGAGACAGAAATTGGGTTATTTTCTTTTCACATGTACAAAATATGTTTCAATTGTTTTAGACATTTTGTTTATATATTTAATTCCTTTTTGTTTTTTAATTAAAATGAGATATTTTTTGAGTAAATATTGGTTGTATTATTTTAAGTGTTAAAATAACAATTTTGGTTGCGTATTTGAAGTGTATTTGAAGAGCAACACCGACACTACTCAAAGCTCTGTTGCTCCGTAAAGGTGCCAGCTCAGTTCATCTGCTGCATATCAAAGTAATAAAATCTCTAACCGAATAGTTGCACTCTTACTTTCATTATTAGATTACAGATAAGACCATCACATAACAGGGAACCAGCAGCAAATTTACGCGTTTCATGCTAGACTAAGCACTTGTCTAGTGCGAAACACGTAAATTTGCTGCTGTGTCCCTGCTATGTGATGGTCTAATTGGTAATTTAACAATAAAGTTGAATAAGAGTGCAGCTCTTATTTTCATTTCTTTTTTTTTTAACTTGCCCTAGCAATAGAAAAACAAAGGTGGCCATACACATTACAATCTGATTGTGCAAAGTCACTGTAGATCTGTCACTTGTAAGTCACGGTCTATGTGCTGTCACTTGTATATCTGCCAAAAACTGTGTAGCATGACGGGCTAGCTAAAAAAAATGTACTCAGTCTGCAGCCAGTAAGACGGGCTGTTGCACTACTATATAGTTATTGGGAACTCTAATGCAGATTGTGCAATCAGATTGTGGCGTGACTGCCTAGGGCGAAACACACACTGCTCAATACCCAGACACGGCTGCCATGAGTTCTAGTATTATCAGTGTCTTTAGAAAGAAGTTGGGAATTTTTCTTTGAAGGCAGGGCAGAGTGGTGTAATCCAATTCAACTGGGAGGAAACGACTTTTATAAACTGAAATCTGCTTGGTTAACATGGAATATAACACTGCATACAATCAGGTCACTCTGCAGGCTTGTAGAATTAGCAGTTCACTCATTTATTTAACATTTAAATGTTTTTTAATGGAAACAGAACATTTTGTCCATTAAGGCAAAGTAACATATTCCCTAAAAAGAGAAATACAGAGGTGGGTGGGGATTCAAGAGGACCTGTCATTGTGTTATTGTTTTTAATACAATAAAATGAGCCGCCAGTGGTACTTAGTAAATTAGTTCTTTGATTAAAAAAAAACATGCAAAGGGGAACTCCACTTTATATTATAGCATATACCAGGGGTAGGCAACCTTTCAGAGATTGAGATCTACCTGGACAACATTGAGGAAATCAAAGATTCCCCATCCACAGGTAAGGGAGGGGCGGGGGAGAAAATCTCTATGAAAAAAAAAAAGAAAACTATCAAGCCCCCAAAAAAAAAAAAAACACATTGTAGTGTCCTGTGCACCCCTCCCTCATCCACTGTAGTGTCCTCTGCCCGCCTTACATCTTTCCCTCCACAGTAGTGTCTTTTGCCCCAGTCCCCATATAGTAGTGTCTTTTTCCTCCACATACCAGTGCCTTGCGCCCCCTTCACATAACCCCCCTGCTGTAGTGTCCTCTGCTTACCCCCCTCCTCATAGCAGTGTCTTCTGCCCCCTTCACATCACCCTCCACCATTGTAATGTCCTGTGTCCCCATAACAATGTCCTCTGTCCCTTTCACATCACCTCCAATGTAGTGTCCCCCAGCCCCCTTTTATACCCCCGATCTAGTGTCCTGTGCTCCCTTTCCGCCATTGTAGTGTCTTGTGCCCCCCTTTACATCACCCCCACTGTATTAGCCCACAGCCCCCCTTTACAACCCCCCATATAGTGTCCTGTGCCCCCCTTAAAGCAGTGTCCTCTGTCCCCCTTTACATCACCCCCAAACTGTAGTGTCCTCTTCCCCTCTGTTGCCTTAACATCACATTCCCCCCCCCCCCCCCACTGTAGTGTCCTGTGCCCTCTGCTACCCTTTACATCAACCCTCCCTGTAGTGTCCTGTGCCCCCCAAACCAGTTTTATCTGTCTCCTTCACCCCCCCTCCGCCGTGGTTTCCTACGCCCCCCCCATCACCCCCACTGTAGTGTCCTGTGCCCCCCCAAACCAGTTTTATCTGTCTCCTTCACCCCCCACCCTCCACCATTGTTGCCTCTGTCCCCCCCATCACCCCCACTGTAGTGTCCTGTGCCCTCTGCCCCCCTTCACATCACCCTCCCTGTAGTGTCCTGTGCCCCCCAAACCAGTTTTATCTGTCTCCTTCACCCCCCCCCTCTACCGTAGTCCCTCCCTACACACAGTGTAGTTAACACTCTCTACCTTACACTGGTGTATACTGTGCAGCAAACCATTGAGCATTGAGGTGTCACTGTACTGGATAGGAGATGGGAGCTGCCAGAGTTACCTTTTCACATGAACAAGCCTGTGAATGGTTGCTAGGACCACCCATCTTCCTAGCAACCAATCACCTGCTGGTTTATGACAACAGTTAACTCCCGAAGCTTCCACCCTCCACCCAGTACTGTGATATGTCTCTACTCTGCATTGGGGGGCGGGGGGCAGAGGCTGAGAGGGATTGGGACCGGTAATGCAGGACCGTGTGCCCAGTCTACTTGTCGGCTGCCTGTGTTCAACTGGTAGATGGGGATCGATGGCTTGCTCTGTCCCCCCCCCCCCCCCCCCCCGACGTATACAATTGTGACACAAGTTATGTTGTAATTGAATGTTATTAAAAATGACCTTTCCTTTTCAATCTGCAGCTCTGTAATTTTCTGTAAAATGCAATGCAATTTGGCTGCCTGGAGGTGTTCTGTACACAGATAATGTCATTTCCTGTTTGTGTGATTGGCTCACTGATTTTCGCAGAAGTCTGCACTAAGATACAAATCATATTTCGAGCATCCCCTGCAACAAATTCATTTTTGGTGAGATACTCCCAAAGGGAAATCATGTCTAAAGAGATGCAGATCCTGGCACTTTCATCATTAGAGCCCTGCGGCTGAAGCAGCTGATTGAGAGGTATAAAACCCACTACCCTACAGATTCAACCAGAGACTGAGACCTTATAGTATCTCAACAAATAAATCTCAATCACCCAACGTTTTAGGAAAGTAACATATATACACAAATCAAAATTTACAACAATTGCATATGTCATAAATAATGTAGCTGCTGCCTTATAACACAATAGATCTGAATATGATGCGCATAAACTCCGCTACGTGGAGAAAAAAACACATAGAAGTCAAACGCACAAGCAGCGCTGAAATAGTCCATAATATATCCCTTGGGAATATATAAGAGTGAGTCCACAGTCTATGAACAGAGTCCCAAGGATAGGATGGCCTTACACCATGGAGTGAAGTAAAAAACCTGTATGCCTTCACCACACCACGTGACCCCACCCTAGGCAATGCTCACTCCCCCGAAAATAGTATATCTTGTGCCTTTCAATCTGACCGGATATCTCCCGAAATCCACAGATCCCCCTTCAATGGTATGCGGCAGAAGTTCCACCCAATCTTACTCAGCTCACACCACTCAGGCAGGAAATGCAGGAAGTGCATATAAAACAAAAGGGCTCATAGGGTAGTACGTATACACAAGTTTATTAGACAACCCCGTACCCCTCTCATTACACTTACAATAGAACAGATTAAAAGCACAGTAAATTGAAAGATTCCACGACACACCAGAACACATGGAGTCTCACCATTTGCCGGAGTGGCCCGAAGCCGCTATTAGCTCGTAGCAGCCGCTCGATCTCCGGTTGTCAGGGTAACCGCGTGCACCACGCTCGGACGCATTTCGTCATCAACAGACTTCTACAGAGTGCGTGGGCACGCGGTACAATCACTTCCCTTTATCTAATGAAATACAAAAAAACTATCAGCGCAAACCCAATATATGTGATAAAATAACTCAACCTCAATTCACTGTGCATAAATCAGGTGTGTGAAAGTATATAAGTGGTATCCGGCAGCATACACCAATCGTGTTTCACAAATCACAATAAACTATAAATCCTACCAAAATGTGATGCGCCAGAAATATAATAAAAAAGTGATGACTTTAAATACAATAAATCATATCCAGTTCATAAGGCACATAGCAATGTGTGTGCTTCCAATAAAGTGATATGAAGAGTGTCCCCGTATCCAATTGAAGAAAATCCAGTGATGAAAACAAGTTGTAAACACCAATTAGTGAATCCCTCCACCAGGTGAATTAGCCTCTCACCTTCCTGAAGGACCCAAATGGGCCAGCAATCACATGTATCATGGATCAGACTTCCAGGAAAGAGCCACACTGTATTGCACCTCGAGGGATCCCGGGACATATAAAAAACAGATGAAGAAATCTAGTGCTCTCTGCTTACTAATAAGGGTGTGCTTTATTAGAGAAAGGCAGATCAACTCACATTTGTTGGGCACTCAGCCGTGCCTGCTGTATAAGCGATGTCAGCGATCTGTTACCAGAGAGAGACTCTGCGTCGGCCACGCACGCTCCGTCCCCCTATACGCGTTACGTCGAGCGTAATGCTCCTTTGACTTCCTCGGTAGGGGTTTAAATTTTATTAAAAAAGATAAGAGTAACACTCACATTTCATTGCGTCTTGTTTCTCACATAACAAACATTCCTTTGCCGATACGTCACTTCCGGTTTGGCTATCCTACGCGTTACGCTGCGTACCAATGCAGCTTCTTCCAGGGATCTTGGAAGTTGGTACGCAGCGTAACGCGTAGGATAGCCAAACCGGAAGTGACGTATCGGCAAAGGAATGTTTGTTATGTGAGAAACAAGACGCAATGAAATGTGAGTGTTACTCTTATCTTTTTTAATAAAATTTATGGGACGTACTTCACCATGTTTGGCCCAATTTGATTTCTTGGAGATAAAAAGGACCGCATATACCCCCTGGAGTAGAGCTGTCTGTATAAGGGAAATATAATAGAGGATTCAGAATGGTACATATATGCCAATAAGGAGAAAGGCACAGCATACTGAGGCATATAACTTAAGGCTCTCTTAAAAAGAGCATTGAGGTGAGCGCATAGGACACCTAGTGGGCACCGCACGAAAAAGCACCTGCATGCCATATTTGGATAAGAAGATTCGTTTTATCACTATATATTTATATATTTATTTAAAGGACACTTCAGCACTTTATATTTGTAATCACCTATTTGGAGCACATAATTTTATTTTATTTTAAAAAGGTCACGGACTTATAACTATATTTATATTTTTCTCACTATATATTGTATTTATATAGATGGTTTAACTGAGATCCATTTTAGTTTAACAGATTTACCACCTATCATATTTATTGTAAGATTTATATTAGATTGTATTTATTATGCACATTGAGATATATTATTTATGAATATTATATTTAAGAAGCACTAAGGCACTTTTTCACATATGTATTTTATTTGATTTATGTTATATTAAGCACTTTAAAGCGCGGTACTCCCCCCAACCATATTTATCTGAATTGTGTAGGTTACCAATTTTAGTACCTGCGGCATTAAAGTTGTTATTATTTTGATAATAATTAAAGAGACAGCACGAGGATTTCACCAACCCTTTATACAAATAGTCACATCATATCCAATGCAGCAGGAGTAAACAGTAAACAGTACAATACATGCATATGCACAAATCAATAACTGATTTATAAAAAATGAATAATGCCTAAATGTTAGCGGATTACAGCCCATTAACACTCACAATAAACAAATGTCTGTTGCACATATCAGATGCTATATATAGTCATATGTAATGATATGTTACATCCCAGTTAAAATGCTATAAAGAAACAGGGTATGCGTGCATTGGGGAAAAAAAACACTATATACCCAGCACACAGATAACGGTGACCCGTCAATACATATTTACCCTGTGAACACAATACGACCTTGGAACATACCGAAATTGCAATGAAACATGCCACCTGGGAATAGAAGAAAGTGGACTGTAGCCCATTGAAATCATGAAAACCATTAAATATGGCAATATATTCATGATTTATAAATTGATAATATGATATTAAAAATTGAGATAAAAATTAAAATATTTAAAAAATAAGACATTAACCACTTAAGCCCCGGAAGATTTTACCCCCTTCCTGACCAGGGCCTATTTTGCGATTCGGCACTGCGTTACTTTAACAGACAATTTCAGTCATGCAACGCTGTACCTAAACGAATTTAACGTCCCTTTTTTCCCACAAACAGAGCTTTCTTTTGGTGGTATTTGATCGCCTGTGCGATTTTTTGATCATGCGCTATAAACAAAAAATATATTTTATATGAAATTCCCCCCAAAAAAATGTAAAAATCAAAATTTTTTAACATTTTAGGCCTATTTGTTTTATGCTACATATGTTTGGTAAAAAAAAAAAAAAAATCGCAAAAAGCGTATTTTGATTGGTTTGCGCAAAAGTTATTGCGTTTACTAACTAAGGGAAAGATTTTTGTAATTTTTTTTTTTAACACGTAATAGCCGCGATATGCGATTTTTTTTTGCGGGACTGCGACATTGCGGCGGACAGATCGGACCCTTGACTGACATTTTTGACACTTTTGGGGTTACCAGTGACATTACTACAGTAATCAGTGCTATACATATGCACTGTTACTGTAAAAATGACACTGGCAGTGAACGGGTTAACTTTTTTGAGAGGGAGGGGTTAAGTGTGTCCCTAGGGGCGTGCTTCTAACTGTGATTGGTTGTGGCTGTGTGTTTAAGAACAGTGATCAACGGTCCTACATAGCAGAACCGTATGATCACTATTCTTACACAGGGGAGAATGACAGGCAGCTTTGTTTACATTAGCCGCCTGCCTTTCTCCCGGTGTAACGGACGATCGCGAGTGGGGGGTCCGTGACCAAGTGGGAGCGCGCATCCGGCGGCGCGCGCTCGCTCCCCAGAGCCTCACAGGCTAGCGACGTAGACCTACACCGCTTTGCCTGTGAGGGGCTGACTGCCGACGTAAATCGTCGTTAGGCAATCGGCAAGCGGTTAGACAAGGCGCAAGAAAAAAAATAACCGTCACCCTGAAAAAGTGGTAAGGTCATGTGTGGTGGGAATGTCTCAACATCGCTGATCAAAAATTGCTAATATAGCAATTAACATCCAGCTAGATATTGAGACCATTAGGATGCAAGGAATTAGTCAAATAAATCCAATACGTTTCACGTTTGGAGAGCTCTCTAACCATGTTGGAACCCCGCCACACTGGATCTAATTTTTCCACACCCCAGAATTTTAGGCCAGAGGGATCTCTGTTATGTTTATGTTTAAAGTGCAACGACACACTGTGGTCCTTATAGCCTTTGATAATATTGGCTATATTCTCAGAGACTCTTTTTGCCAATGTCCTTTTTGTGCCAATATAAATTAGGCCACAAGGGCATTCCAAACAATATACATGTGTGGAGTTGCATGAAATAAAATCCTTAATTTCAAAACTCCTTCCGTTGCTGCTGGAAACTAAAGAAGTTTTGCCTCTCAAATGTACATCAACATGGTGAATGCGGTTACCCTGACAACCGGACGCCAAGCGGCTGCTACGAGCGGCTTCGGGCCACTCCGGAAAACGGTGAGACTCCAGCGGCTTAATGAGTGTTCTGGTGTGTCGTGGAATCTTTCATTTTACTGTGCTTTTAATCTGTACTATTGTAAGTGTTATGAGAGGGGTACGGTGTTGCCTAATAAACTTGTGTATACGTACTACCCTATGAGCCCTTTTGTTTTATATGCACTTCCTGCATGTCCTGCCTGAGTGGTGTGAGCTGAGTAAGATTGGGTGGAACTTCTGCCGCATACCATTGAAGGGGGATCTGTGGATTTCGGGAGATATTTCGGTCAGATTGAAAGGCACAAGATATACTATTTTCGGGGGAGTGAGCATTGCCTAGGGAGGGGTCACGTGGTGTGGTGAAGGCATACAGTTTTTTTATTTCACTCCGTGGTGTAAGGCCATCCTATCCCTGGGACTCATAGACTGTGGACTCACTCTTATATATTCCCAAGGGATATATTATGGACTATTTCAGCACTGCTTTTGCGTTTGACTTCTAAGTGGTTTTTTTTTTCCACGTAGAAGAGTTTATGCGCATCATATTCATACCCTACAGATTCACTTAGCATATGGACACAGACAAAAAACTATTTCTTCACAATAACAAACGGTTGGAATCTGCAACAACGTTTGTTAAAAATCTCTGCAATGTACATAGATCACGCAGAGGGGAATGTTTTTGTTTTTTCTCATCAAAAGTGGACTTAGAAATACAAATGAATCCGCGCTCAGGAATATATATTGTGTTTCCACAATGTAAAAAAAGCAAAGTGAATATTATACTTCAAATGTAGGCTGCTGCTGATAAAAAAGGTAATCCCTTGTCTATGATAAATAATATGTATCAGCGCTGCTCCCTTATATGAACCATATAAAAAGTGCTCAGTGCCTACTGATAACAAATAAATAATCTCTGAATACTGTAGCTGTATGTTTAAAATTATTATATATGCCAGTCCTATATATAATTTGTGTGTGTAAATCCTCAAAATTGTATCAACTTTAACCACAATACCATAAAACTTGTGTAGTTTCGTAATGTGCAAAAAAAAGCAATAAATAAACAAATTAATTCATATACATAAAGTGCCAAATAAAGTAATTCATATATTAATTAAATTGCCAAATAAAGTGCTATTTTTTTTTCTAATTGGCACTTTATGTATATGAATTAATTATTTATTGCTTTTTTGCACAGAAACTACATGAGTTTTATGGCATTGTGGTTAAAGTTGATACAATTTTGAGGATTTACACACACAAATTATATATAGGACTGGCACATATAATTTTGTATTTTATTTGGAGAACTTGGATAGGCCCAAGAAGTTGTCTGTTACTTGGGAGTCAGGACTCACTCAGGAGATGACCAGGACAGAGTCTAAGTTCCTCCACGGAGGCAGGAGGGGCATGTTACGCTTAATGATGAAGCTGGAGGCCATTCCAGCTGAAAGGGTCAGCATTTTCTGTAAGGGGGCATCGGTCACAAGGCTCTCTGGGAAGAGGATGCATGCCAGCACAAGCGGCCGGAGGGTGGCCGCAAGATGCATCTACTACCACAGCAGCAGCAGGGTCTGCTCCTATTACAATTTTGAAGCCCACAAGGTTTGTGGCCATTCGAGCCTCGTCCACTAGTACTAGCGGGGAGGAAGAAGCAGGAATTGTGCTCGTAGGATCCCCATCCTTTCAGTGCAGATACGGGTCCATAGAGGAAGGGATCGATGATTGGGGGTCCGCTGATTAAACAGAGTGGGACTGGGGGTCAGAAGCTGGGAGTAGCTCCCCAGGTCCTGAAGTTGCAGTGACTTTTGACAAGGAGGCCAAGGAGGCTATGGAAAGGGGGGAATTAGCTCAAACGCTGGGGTACTGTGAGACATACGTTAAAAGGATCCCTGACTTAACCCCTCCTGGTAACATTGCCCGGGCTCGGGACCAGAATGCAGCATATGAGAAGAACATGATTCAGCGTGTAGTCACTCCATTTTCTCCACCTGGGAGGGGCAACAGAAAAACCCTTCTCAGACTGCAAAGGTGGATGCAGCGCAAGGTGGCGCTGGAATATGGGTACGACTACCCCTATGCTCCAAGAGAGGTTATGCTGCTAGTTTAAAAATACAGAGACTTTTGGTGCAATGAGGTCATATGGGATTTCCTCTTTATCCCTAAACCATGCAGAGACTCGCCAGGACCAGAGTTAAAAGAAAGGTTCACTGCTGTTAAAGCCCAGTGGAAATATGGGCGTTCAATCTACATAGACAGGGTGGAGGTCCGCCGCCCAGATGGATCAGGTCAGGCCTGGTCTGTAAGAGTGAAGGATGAGCAAGGAGCTTATGTCCGGGCCCCTCATCCGTTCTATTACATTTGAAGAAAACCAGCAAAAGGAGGGGAAAAAAAAAAGTGGACTCTTCTACAAATTTTCCAACTGTGCTTTTATGGCTAGGCTAGCCATCACAATTGACCAAAGAAACTGTGCATAAAGCAAAGATATAATGCTGAATTTCACCAGTTCCGGTTGAATGTTTAATGTTTAAGTTCATTATAGACCCCTTGGGCCATCGGGCCAGGGTCTTTGGAGAGAATACTTTACTATGCTAGATCCCTTGGCCATCGGGCCAGGATCCTGTAACGCTCCTGCGTTTTTGTTATAGGCTGGATTTACAGCTGCAAAATCTCCACTCAGTAGTCATGTAGAGATGTGTTGAATACCAGATCCAACTCTCCAGGACTCATCACCGTGGGCCTGTCAGCTTCAACATACAGATATATACACACTCAATGAGATGTTCCTGGAGTGATAGGATGTATATGATAGTATGAAGGTGATGTGCTGAAGGGACAGGTGTGAACAGTGACAAGGATGGTAAGCACTTGATAGGTTTGTACAGGAGAGTTCAAGATGGTATTTAGGAATGCAGATAGGTTAGTATCGAGTATGCTAACAGGTGGTGAGGACAGCAGATGACAAATACAGGATAGACTAACCCAGTGCAAGGATAGATAGTAGTAGACAGGAGAGCTAGCAATCTATGCAGCAGTGCAGATGATAGATGGTAGTAGACAGAAGAGCTAGCAATCTATGCAGCAGTGCAGATGATAGATGGTAGTAGTCTCAAGAGCTAGCAATCTATGTAACAGTGCAGATGATAGGATAGTATGGATAGGTAGTAACAGTCCTTAATGCAATAGTAGTAGTGTAAGTTATGGAGGTTTCCCCTGCGGGGTACTTATCACTATAGTATAGTAGTAGAAGGGTCCGGTGATGAGGAAGTGATCCAGTAGCGAGATACAGGGATCAGTAGCGAGGTTCGGGTCTGAGGAAGTGATCCTGGTAGCGAGATACAGGGATCTGTAGCGAGGTTTCCACAGCGAGACACGCTTGTAAGCATAGATGCAAGGCAGGTTGAACGAACGTGAGTGAGAACGCCGGCGGTTGAAATAGCCGCTCTGCGGCGCTCAGTGATGACAGCATCGGTCTTAAAGGTGTATGTGCACCCACCAGAAGAGAATGGTGGGACGCATACACGGAATGGAAAGTGGAATAAGGGTACCAGAGCTACCAGAACATTACAGATCCATATGTGGATTACAAATACTGTGTGAGAGACTTCCAGAGTTCGAGCAAGGAGTTGAAACGAGTGACTGTCGCAAGTTGATAGTGCATCCAGAAGATTTGGTGAGGGGTGCCCTGAGAAACCCCCGTTTCTCCTTCCCTGACTCAGCAGGACTGTGGGTCATCCGAGTTTAGTGGCTTGCCCTGTTTCCTGACAAGAAGTGTTCTAATAGGGCAGCCAGGAGGCGCTGTGTCTCACTTCACAGAAAGGACGCTGCATAGATAGCCAGTGTCAGGGCACAGATTTTCCACCAGGAGGAAAGGAGTGAACCCGGCAAGTCAAGATACTGGTTAGCAGAGGTAGTCAGGGAAGGGAGGGAGAAGGTCACTCTGGATAAGAGGGTCTTCTCACTCAACTGTTCAGTCAGTTAGTCTTGTATTTTCTTAATGTATGCAGTTGACTAACTTTTTCTTCCATTTCTCTATAGGTGGGCTCATCATAGAGATAGTCAGCGAGGGAGTGTAAATTGTGTTTGCTTAAAATCACCACCAAGCAAGTTTGTTTGGGGGCGGGGTGCATCATCTTCATGCACCTAAATTGTTTGTATATTTGTACAGCAGAGTAATGTATAGCTATATTTTTCCACATTATTTATTTGTACATTTATTCCTTCCCTTTTCCAGGTTTGTGGGATACTCCTGAGTTTGTGGTTGAAGTTTTTGATAGGAGGTGGCTGCCTCAGAGTCAATGGGGACATGACTCAGTTTGGTGTGGGGTGAATGTAGCACCCTCCAAGGTAGGTGCTAGGTAAAGTGTAGTAGGCCTTGTCTGCTTAACAGCAGGGCCATGTTTTCAGTTAGGTAGTCATGGTTCCCAGGTGTGGCTGTTAAGACTGGGGAGTCTCCCCACTGTGCTCAATGAGCGCTCTCATTGGGCAGTAGAGGAAACCCAGCCAATGGCACACCCAGGTTTGTATCTAACCCAGAAAGGCAGATTCTGCCGCACAGCATTCTGGGAATGGGTATAAGTTTGAGGGGAGCACATGATGCAGCATCTTTGGCAGGAAGCGGAGTCCCAGGAGGGAGGGTACGGCTGTCTCTCCTCCTGACAGGAAGGATCGGGTATCCCAGGCGGCTTGCCTGAGGGGATACAGGGCTGAGCTGCAGAGAGGATCCGGTGTGCCGAGAACCAGCGGAGCTGAGAGGGGATGAGTTTCAGGAAAGCATTCCCAGTCATGAGTACTGCAAACTGCCCCTGGGGGTCTGCCTAGTGAGAGGGGGGCCACTCCGGAGAAGGTCAGAGGAATCCAGGAGCTAGCTAGCCGGTACGGGAGTAAAGGGGGTGCCAGTATTGACCCTGAAGAGTGAAAGGGGGTACCAGTGTTTACCCTGGAGAGTGAAAGGGGGTGTCAGTGGTTGGGCCCTGAAGTGCAGAGTGTACAGTGCAGTGTGTGCACTGTTAAGAGTTGCAGCAGCATTACAAGAGGCTACCTCAGTCAGAAAGGACTGGAGGGAGCAGTGTCAAAGAATTCTGAGCTAACCAGAGCGACGCTCTGAGAGCGTCATAAGTTAGTCTTCAATACAGTCAAGGACTTTTGAGCTAACCAGAGTGTCAGAAGTCAGTTTTCAATACAGTTCAGCAAGTCAGCATCAAGTCAGTGCTGAAAGGCATTTTTTTCTGAAAGTGTCCCAATTTGTACCTAGTTGAGCCAGAGGAGTATCCCACTCATTCCCTTCTCCCATCACCATATAAAATAAACAAAACAAACCAAAAATGCCGGACTGTTCATTGTCTCAGATCTCACACTTGGGCAATTAGCTTAAATGTGCTGTTGGTGTTACCGGCGGTGACCATGGCAGACCCCCAGCAGGCTCAATGCCTGGAAATCCTGCTACACTATGATATTACGTTCGTGTACTGATGATTTTTGTTTTGATTAAAGTTTTTCTTTAAGAAAGGCTTGGTCATATTGCCCCCACCCAGTAACATTCACAGCCTATAGTTATATATAGAAATGTATACAGTTTAAACTACTTAAAAGAAAGGCTTTACCTTCATCCCCTGTACTGGGCTGATGAAGGGTGAGCTCAGGGCGTGTACTAGTACTCATAAAAGATAAGAGCCCAGGCGCCAAAGGTCACCAATGGAGTTATATTGTACCAACTACAGTCGGGAAGCAAGTCTTTTACATGATATAAGACAGAACTGTGTGTAGCTGCTGAGACGAATACATACCTCACCTGCAATGGCAGGCATGGGCTGTAGGACTTTACTATTACTTTTTTTCATACTGGAAGGCTTTATCCAACCTGGGCAAGCACAATGGCTGGTATTTGGAGGAAACGTTAAAAAGGAGACAACAACAGCTAAATCTCAAACTACTGAGGCTACAGGTAGTGAGAAGGAATTACACAGTGTGATAATGGTCAATATTCCACAGGATTGTGTAAAATTGTCATCATTGGGATTATATCTTAACATTGTACTAATATTTGTTGTTGGAATTAACACAAGAAATTAGGTGTTTCATTGGTCTACCCACTCTAAGCTGCTGAAAGCTAATTTCTTAGTGGTTGCCTGAAGCTTAAACATGTTATTTGTGTAAGTTTTTTCAATTAGACCACTCATGTTGTTGGTACTTCATTCTTGGGTAGATGCATGGAGGTTGAATTACCTCCTGGGTTCTTATATATTTGTACTTGAGTCCACCCAAGAAAAATGGCTATTACCAAGGGCCTCCTGATGGACTTTCATTTGTATTATACTTTATTGAAAATGCAGCTGGATGGGTCAAGATGCAGAGTTGACTTTTTGGCCAGCTAGGTCTAGATGTATCACTTTCTTGAAGTTCTAAAGGACAGAGTTTTATATCTTCATAAGCTTTCAAAAGTTATATCTTCTACTGAAAAATAGGAGATACTGCCTATTCACTTTTCTGCCTAGAAGTAGTAGGTTACTCCACCAGGCTGATGCAGTGCTTATATACAGTAGGCCTCTGTTTGATGTGAGAAGGTATGTATGGCAGTTGGCAGAGGTAGATGGTTGTGTTGGGCTGGCTTTACAGAACCTGCCTTCCATGTTCCTCCACTGACAGATACTTTCACCTTCTAAGAAGAAACAGAGCAGAAGATAATGGCACCCTGAGCAGTCTGAACAGTATTAACTTACCACTACTGTGCAAAGCAGATACTGTGGTGTATTTAAATGTAGCACCCCCTTGAGGGCTGCTGGTTAGTGGAAGTTCCTCTGCACTCACCTGACCCTGAGAATTATCCAACCCGCTTGGCACTTTAGGTTCAGACATTTCAGAGGTAATCTCCAAAAATACACTGACACAATAGAGATACAAGTCTGATTGTTTACTGAGACGAATAGGTAAATCAATAAACTTAACAAGAACAGATAGGGTTCTGTAATAACAAATATTGCAGTATCAATTCATTAAAACCCCACTTATTACAAGGGAGCTCAAAAGACAGACACTGAAAAAATAAATGCTTAATCAACATAGTGTTATATTCAATGAATAAGAGTGACTGAAAGAACTACCAGCTTTAACTGTCAGAGCTATTGCTAGATGTATTAACCAATAACACTGCTTAACTTCTTCTAAAATCAGTACTAACACTATTTCAGTGGGTCCCCTTTAAGGATTGTGAGCAATGAAGTTCCTGCTCTAGCAAGGCCTTGCAGAATCTTCACCGGCAGTTGGAGCTCTTTAATCACTTTTCAGTGTGATATTTGTAATCCAAATGTAGTGGTGAAATCCTATCTGCAGTCAGTGTAGTGTGGTGGATGCAGATTTATTGCGATTCTAAATGTCAATAGGCACTTTTGCATACAGCACATGTGTCCACATGTGACTATCCAGTCACCCAAGCAGAATGTCTCCTCACGATGCTACATCACTGGGGATGTTCAGCTCTCGCTGTTCAGGTCAGTCAGGTCAGCTTCACCCACTCTGTACTCAGCTCAGCTGGATCTGTCACCTCCCTGTGACTACCAGCATCTGCACTGCTGAGGATAAGCTCCGCTCTCCCTAGGCCGCACACTCAAGCTCCATCACCAACTGTGCCCTCTAGCACCTCTCAGACTGATCTGTCCTCCGCGAGTCCCGGAAGCAAGAGAGCGTGCGCTCGGCCCCGCAGAGAGGTATATCGGCTCTTCCCATGATCTTTTACTCTCCCGTGGCTCCCTGGGAGTATAGTCCCTTCTGCCATCCATGTAACAATCTGCTGTCCACACCAAACTACATCTCCCACAATCCAATTTGTCAGTTTCTGGGGAAAGCCGATCCTTTTTTCTTTATCTGCAATCAATAAGTAAACAGAGATGCCATTTGATCCACATCTGTGCGTGACATACACTATATTATCAACAGTGTTGAGACACATGCCTTTACATAC
Source organism: Pelophylax lessonae (assembly GCF_965119305.1). Taxonomy (NCBI): domain Eukaryota; kingdom Metazoa; phylum Chordata; class Amphibia; order Anura; family Ranidae; genus Pelophylax; species Pelophylax lessonae. Next base: position 161,397,784 of record NC_138778.1, on the reverse strand, counting down.
ACATTAACTTTAATGGCATCCCAGTCTTAGTCTGTAGGGTTTAATTTTGAGTTGGCCCACCCTTTGCAGCTATAACAGCTTCAACTCTTCTGGGAAGGCTGTCAACAAGGTTTAGGAGTGTGTCTATGGGAATGTTTGACTATTCTTCCAGAAGCGCATTTGTGAGGTCATGCACTGATGTGGACAAGAAGGTCTAGCTTGCAGTCTCTGCTCTTCTGGTGCACAGTCATGTTGGAACAGGAAGGGGCCATCCCCAAACATTACCACAAAGTTGGGAGCATGAAATTGTCTTGGTATGCTGACACTTTAAAAGTTCCCTTCACTGGGACTAAGAGGCCAAGCCCAACCCCTGAAAAATAACCCCACACCATAATCCCCCCCTCCAATAAATGATTTGGATCAGTACAGAAAGCAAGGTCCATAAAGACATGGACAAGCGGGTTTGGGGTGGAGGAACTTGACTTCCCTGCACAAAAATAAAAATTGTGTGAAGTTCGTCACCCAAAATGGAGATGGAGGAGCTTCTCTTTGGGCGACAAACATGAGTGGGGCAGCCCATTCAAGTACTGTAAATAGGCTGCCCTATTCGACACACAGAAAAGTATGCAAATCGCATGTCGAAATTGTGTAGCGGGAACACAAAGCAAGGTCCATAAAGAGATGGATGAGTGAGTTTGGGGTGGAAGAACTTGACTGGCCTGCACAGAATCTTGACCTCAACCTGATAGAACACCTTTGGGATGAATTATCACTGCCTGACCTCACAAATGTGCTTCTTAAAGAATGGTCAAACATTCCCATAGTCATACTCCTAGACCTTATGGACAGCCTTACCAGAAGAGAGTTGAAGCTGTTATATCTGCAAAGGGTGGACCAACTCAATATTGAATCCTACGGACTGGGATGCCAATAAATTTCATGTGCGTGTAAAGGCAGGTGACCCAATACTTTTGGTAATATAGTGTATTTGCTTGTTACTGCCAGGAGCCATAAAGATCAATTCACAACTCTGCAATATAACATGCATATTGCATGGAAACACATCAGCATTTATAGATATTTGAAAAAAAACCAGGAAGATCCTGCACTAAGTAAGTGGTAAAAAATGATGATAATGTAAAGCAGCTGGTACACTTGATCTATATAAATCAAAAATCATGGAAAACAAAATAGTGCAGCGCTATCGTGAAAAATTATGAACATTATTAAAAAATGAATATTCAAAGATTGTGCAGAAAATTAATTGGTACACAAAATGGAAATGGTGCAACACTGGCATAATATATTACAATATAAACCATGTGACGAATAAATTAATAATCATCGAGTGTGCATAAAAAGTGAACAAAAACAGTCCATAAGAAAGTCCAAACTTGAATACACAGGTCCCAGAGTGGGCAATGATAGAGAGGCTTGGGTCCCAAGGAGATGTACAGTAGGAATACACCCGTGACAAATATTTGAATAGGCTGCTTACCAGAAGCTGCAGCGGCCCCCAGGTTAATGGTCAGGCCACACACGCTTAAGATATTGTGTCAGTAGGCTCCTTAACTTCAAACCCTCAGCAAGGAATCTATCTCCACCAAGGCTTATATATAACAAATCCAGGCATGTAAACATCAAAAGTTAGGGGAAGAGACAAAAAGATCCATAGCGTAATCCCGTATGTTACAGCCAAAAAGATTTATTACATATTGCACTTACATTGAGAAGGTGATACAATCGCATCAATGAATTCTTTAAAATCCGCGGCGTCCCGCGTGTAGTGAGCCAGGCGTCTAGGGGGTGTGGTAGTTGAGCGTCAGGTACCGCCGACGGGTTTCGTCATACGTGACGTCGTCCGGGGCATGGTTGGACGAAGTAAGAAATTAACTGTCTGAGGTAAACTGTACTGTACTGCAGAACAATCTTCAGGGCCCTTCCTGGCACCCCCTTTGTTCCTATTCTTCAGGGTCAACTACACCGCACCCCCTTTACTGTTACACTTCCTGTGTGAGCTAGCTCCTTGATCCCCCTGACTTCTCTGGAGTGGTCCCCCTTCCTGGGTCAGACCCTTTGGCAGGTCCCTCAGTACTCACGGACACTGTTTTTCTCAAGAGACTCTGCCAGCAGCTCCACCGTCAGCACTCTGGATCCTCTGCAGCTCAGCTCCACACCTGGTTCACTAGGCCGACCACCTTCCTCACACACTGCAGGAGAAGGAGACAGCCATCCACCTCCTCCTGGGACTCTGCCTCCTGTGGCGATTTTGGCCCTGAGGAAGAGGGTCCTCCCTTGAAACGCGTAAGCCACATCAGGTTTTGAGGACGCCATCACGCTATCCAGCAGTAGAGAAGTGTCCTGGAAGCGAGCGGTGGCCATTTCCTATATGCTTGTTCATATCCTATGTTTGTGAGTATATTGTACGCTACCCTTCTTTGACTTTAATAAACTTTTAAGTGGTAATGCACAAGGTTGGTGCGCCCTTCTCTTGTTGTTTTCTTGTAGTGCCTTTTGGATACCCTTGGTCCTGAGGGGGGCAGCAAGATCACATCATTTGTGTCATAAAACCGCCTAGAGGATTCACCTTCCCGCATACCACTCGAGCGCAGGAGAGATATTGTTATTTTTTTGAAATCCTGCCAAAGACACCCTGTCACATGTCCCCTCCATATTTATTGTCAATCCCAGGATGCATTGCAGAAATGCCCTCCCACTGGGACTGCCATTAAACAGGTTGTGTCACTGGCTATGTTTCCTCCACTGTCCAACATGCTCCCTTATTGGATACAGTGGGGACACTCCCTCAGACCCAGAGAATCACAGCTAGAAACATGTGACAGGCAAACTAACAGATCAGGCTCCCCTGATAAGCAGAAGGAGCAAATACTGTAGATTATTTTTCCTAGCACCTACCTAGGAGGGGGCTACAGTTTATACAGCACTGCCAGCAGCTGCATCAATCAGTAAATGAAATGGTTTGTTTGGGCCAGTTTTGCTCAAGGGAACCATTCAAAGTGAAAGTAAACATGGAGTTTGGATGAATTCACATCTATGCATTTTGGTGTGCTGGCATTTTTTATATCTTGTGGTGTGTTCATGGGCGTAGGAACCGGGGGGGACGGGGGGGACACATCCCCCCCAGGAAATAATGCGGGGGGACGGGTATGCTGAAATACCCCCCAGTTTAGCCGTGGCGCGTCCGAGCGCAGTACAATTGAATGTACCGCGCTCGGACCGCGCAGCCGCAGACGTGGCGGCCAGGAAGCAGCAGTGCGCCCGACCCGCCCATTCTGTGACAATAGCGAATGAGAATTCGCTATTGTCACACGGATCCTCCTCCCGGCCAATCAGGGAGCGGGTCCTCCCGCTTCCTGATTGGCCGAAAGGCAAACACCGTGCCATTGGACGAGGAGGAGGCGCCGCGGGAGGACTGAAGACTCGGAGACGCATGGAGCCGGGGACTGAAGAGAAGCTGCGAGAGAGGTAAGTGCGGGGGGATCGCTGGCACTCTGCAATCATTGGGGGCAATGTGTGGCTGGCACTCTGCAATCATTGGGGGCAATGTGTGGCTGGCACTCTGCAATTGGGGGCAATGTGTGGCTGGCACTCTGCAATCATTGGGGGCAATGTGTGGCTGGCACTCTGCAATCATTGGGGGCAATGTGTGGCTGGCACTCTGCAATCATTGGGGGCAATGTGTGGCTGGCACTCTGCAATCATTGGGGGCAATGTGTGGCTGGCACTTTGCAATCATTGAGGGCAATGTGTGGCTGGCACTCTGCAATCATTGGGGGCAATGTGTGGCTGGCACTCTGCAATCATTGGGGGCAATGTGTGGCTGGCACTCTGCAATCATTGGGGGCAATGTGTGGCTGGCACTCTGCAATCATTGAGGGCAATGTGTGGCTGGCACTCTGCAATCATTGGGGGCAATGTGTGGCTGGCACTCTGCAATCATTGGGGGCAATGTGTGGCTGGCACTCTGCAATCATTGGGGGCAATATGTGGCTGGCACTCTGCAATCATTGAGGGCAATGTGTGGCTGGCACTCTGCAATCATTGGGGGCAATGTGTGGCTGGCACTCTGCAATCATTGGGGGCAATGTGTGGCTGGCACTCTGCAATCATTGAGGGCAATGTGTGGCTGGCACTCTGCAATCATTGGGGGCAATGTGTGGCTGGCACTCTGCAATCATTGGGGGCAATGTGTGGCTGGCACTCTGCAATCATTGGGGGCAATGCTGTGTTCTGGCACTCTGCAATCATTGGGGGCAATGCTGTGTTCTGGCACTCTGCGATCATTGGGGGCAATGTGTGGCTGGCACTCTGCAATCATTGGGGGCAATGTGTGGCTGGAACTCTGCAATCATTGGGGGCAATGTGTGGCTGGCACTCTGCAATCATTGGGGGCAATGTGTGGCTGGCACTCTGCAATCATTGGGGGCAATGTGTGGCTGGCACTCTGCAATCATTGGGGGCAATGCTGTGGCTGGCACTCTGCAATCATTGGGGGCAATGTGTGGCTGGCACTCTGCAATTGGGGGCAATGTGTGGCTGGCACTCTGCAATCATTGGGGGCAATGCTGTGTTCTGGCACTCTGCAATCATTGGGGGCAATGTGTGGCTGGCACTCTGCAATCATTGGGGGCAATGTGTGGCTGGCACTCTGCAATTGGGGGCAATGTGTGGCTGGCACTCTGCAATCATTGGGGGCAATGTGTGGCTGGCACTCTGCAATCATTGGGGGCAATGCTGTGGCTGGCACTCTGCAATCATTAGGGGCAATGCTGTGGCTGGCACTCTGCAATCATTAGGGGCAATGCTGTGGCTGGCACTCTGCAATCATTGGGGGTCCTTTCCTGTTCCTTGGGGGGTCCTGTCCTGTCCTTGGGGGGTCCTGTTCCTTTGGGGGGTCCTGTCTTATCCTGAGGGGTCCTTTCCTGTCTTTGGGGGGTCCTGTCTTGCCCTGGGGGGTCCTGTTCTGTCCTACAAACACAAGCTGGCAGGCGGGTGGAGGGGGGCGTGCACAGCGGAGTGGCATCATGCAAGACGTCTCACCAGCATAGGGAGAGTGCGCGGGGCGCACCAAGCACCCAGCCTAGGCGGCCAGGCCTAAAGCGCATGCGGGAGTGGCGTCACATGGACAGTACTGACTGACTACCTAGCAGTCTGTCCACTGTGTGTCGGGGACCGGGACCGTGCAGTGAGGAAGCATATGCCAGCCCAGCCAGCAAGCCAAGCAGCAGCACCAGCACTAATTTTTATTAATGCCATGGGATTAATTTGGGGGTTAATTTTTATTAATGCCAGGTGGGTTCATTTTTATTAATGCTATGTGGGTTAATTTTTATTAATGCTATGTGGGTTAATTTTTATTAATGCTATGTGGGTTAATTTTTATTAATGCTATGTGGGTTATGTGGGATATAATAAACACATTTGATGAATTAATTGTATTGCACACACACACACACACACTCTCTCTCTCGCAGTTTACTGAAAAAGCATATACCTGGCGAGTAAAAATGCTGTCCCCCCCAGATTTGTGTGGGTTCCTACACCCTTGGGTGTGTTGGCAGTAAATAAAACAGTCTGTCTTAAAACTTTTGCCACAAGACCCACCTCCATCCCCTGAAGCTCATACTGTTCTACATAATTTTTCCTGTAGTCTTCTGGGTGGTCCAGGAGCTTCCTCTTTGTCAGCAGCAACAGGGGATTGAAGTCTTCCTGGATGGATCAGTGCTCATATAATGAAATGTGAGCACCACTCAGTGTTGTTCTTGTTAAACTGTGAGCCCACCCTGGATGAACAACAGGTTGGACTCACAGGAAATGGGCAAAATGACTCCAGAGTCATTCTACCCGAAGAGGACCAGCAACACTGGACAGAGGAGGAAAATGTGGATAAAGCTGGAGCATTAAGAAGGTAAGTACATCTCGGACACTTTTATTTAAAGCAGGAGGGTGAGGGAATTAAAAATGCAAGTTGGGAGTTCTACATTAACAAAATGCACATTAAGGTGCAAAATAGGACATAGGAGTAATATGAAGAGGGCCTAATTCTCACACAAGATTTATACCAACCACCCTACCTCTGTTCCTTGGCTATTGGCGCCATGTGGACCCTGGACTTGCCCTGATTCTATTTGCATAGGAAAATTACCCATCTGATATTTAAGAGCAACTTCAACATATTGGGGTAGATTTACTAAAACTGGAGCACGCAGAATCTGGTGCAGCTGTGCATGGTAGCCAATCAGCTTCAAACTTCAGCTTGTCCAATTAACTACTTGCCAACCGCCCGCCGCATATATATTACGGCAGGCTGACTCGGCTGCCTGAATCGCGGTACCTGTATGGCGATCTGCGGGAGCGTTACTGGGGGCATGCGCGCACCCCTATTCGCCAGCGGGGAAGCCAATTCACGGGGCCTGTGGCCGCGATTCCCGCCGGGCACCCGCGATCGCTCCCCTTCGAGAGAGAAGGGCGGTCTGCTGTTGTAAACACAATAGAATGTTGTTCTCTCAGGAATCAATAGCTCCTGTGTTCCTCCTATTTAGGATCACAGGTCTCTGTGTTGATTCCACAAGCTCACCCCCCCCACAGGTAGAAAACACCCCCTAGGCATACATTTAACCTTTTGATCGCTCCTGGGTTAAGCCTTTCCCTGCCAGTGTCATTATTATAGTAACAGTGCATATTTTTAGCATTGATTACTGTAGTAATGTCACTGGTCCCCCAAAAAATGTCAGTTAGGGGTCCAATCTGAATGCCGCAATGTCGCAATCCCGCTAAAAATCGCTGATCGCCGCCATTATTGGTAAAAAAATAAATAAAAATTACATAAATCTTCCCCTAGTTTGTAGACGTGATAACTTTTGCGCAAACTAATCAAAACATGCTTATTGGGATATGTAGCAGAATACAAATTGGCCTAAAATAATGAAAAAAAAATAGATTTTTACATTTTTTTTAATTGGGAATGTTATATAGTAGAAAGTGAAAAATATTGTTTTTTTGATTATAGCGCAAAAAACAAAAATCGCACAGGTGATCAAATACCACCAAAAGAAAGCTCTATTTGTGGGGAAAAAGGACATCAATTTTATTTGGATACAGCGTCGCACAAACCCGCAACTGTTTGTTAAAGTAGCGCAGGCCAAATCGAAAAAAAATGACCGGGTCATTAAGGGGGAAAATCTTCCGGTCCAGAAGTGGTTAAAGGAGTTGTAAAGGCAAAAGGTTTTTTATTGTCATGCAGCCTATGCATTGAGATAAAAAGCCTTCTGGGTGTAGCAGCCTCCCCAGCACCCCTAATACCTACCTGAGCCCCCTCTCTGTCCAGCGATGTCCCTCGTCCGTCCGGGACGCTCCCTCCTAATTGGCTGGGACACAGCAGCGGCACCAAACTCAGTCAGCAAATCAGGCGAGAGGGGGCGGGGCCAAATGTCAGCTCCGTGTCTGAATGGACACACGGAGCTGCAGCTTGGCTCGGGTGCCCCCATAGCAAGTTGCTTACTTTGGGGGCACTCGACTGAAGGGAGGGGCCAGGAGCAGGAACGAGGGACCTGAGAAGAGGAGGATCTGGGCTGCTCTGTGCAAAACCAACTGCACAGAGCAGGTAATTATAACATGTTTGGTATTTATTTATTTTTTTTTTTAAAACGAGACTTCATAGTTACATAGTTACATAGTTGGTGAGGTTGAATAAAGACAAAAGTCCATCCAGTTCAACCTGTGTAGATGTGTGTGGCTGTAATCATCTTGCATACCCCTGAATGTTCTGATCCTTGAGATGTACGTCTAAGAGTCTTTTGAAAGCCACCATACTACCCGCAGAAACCACCTCATGTGGTAGAGAATTCCACAATCTTGTAGCCCTAACAGTAAAGAACCCTGAGGTTAAAACGCTTCTCCTCTAATCGCATTGTATGCCCCCGAGTTCTCATGCAATCCCTTCGACTGAACAGCTTTTTTTCTAAGCCTAGATCCCCATTTAGATATTTAAAAATTGCTATCATGTCCCCCCTCAGGCGTCTCTTCTCCAGGGAGAATAAATCAAGCGATTGCAGACGCTCCTCATAATCAAGGTCCTCCAATCCCCTAATTAGTTTAGTTGCCCTTCTCTGGACTCTCTCCAGCTCCAACACATCCCTTCTGAGGATTGGTGACTAGAACTGGACCGAATACTCCAGATGAGGTCGGACCAGAGTTTTATAAAGTGGAAGGATTATAGTTTTATCTCTGGAATACATCCCTTTCTTTATGCATGCTAATATTCTGCTAGCCTTGGCAGCTGCCGCTTGACATTGCATGCTGTTGCCTAGTCTATCATCAACCAAGACTCCCAGATCCTTCTCCATTTTTGATTCTCCCAAGGGTTCCCCTCCTAACGTGTATTGTGCTTTTATGTTTCTAGTCCCCAAGTGTAAAACCTTACATTTCTCCACGTTAAACCTCATTTGCCATGTCTTTGCCCACTCCGTTATTTTGTCCAGGTCATTCTGTACGATATCTGCTTCATGCTGTGCTGTTATTGTCCTGCCTAATTTTGTGTCATCTGCAAAAACTGATATTGAACTACTGATCCCGTCCTCAATGCTGTTTATGAATAAATTGAACAAGGTTGGTCCTAGGACTGAGCCTTGGGGGACCCCGCTTACTACCTCAGACCAGTCTGAGTATTTGCTGTTTATTACCACCCTTTGGATACGCCCTTTTAGCCAGTTCCGTATCCAAGAGCAAACCCTGCTGTCGATACCTGCAGACCTTATTTTATAAATTAAGCGCTTATGGGGAACTGTATCAAACGCCTTAGCAAAATCTAGGTACACCACATCCACTGGTCTGCCCCTATCTAGCTCACAGCTCACCTCCTCGTAGAATGTTAAGAGATTGGTTTGACAAGAATGCCCATTTGTAAACCCGTGCTGGTTACTACTGATGATGCTGTTGTTCTTAGCAAACTCTACGATATAGTCCCTTATCATCCCCTCCAGAAGTTTACATACTACTGATGTCAGACTGACAGGCCTATAGTTTCCCGGTATATGCCTCTGACCCTTTTTGAATATCGGAATCACGTTAGCTTTCCTCCACTCCCCTGGTACATCTCCTGTCCTAATACTGTCCGCAAAGATCAGGAACAGTGGTCTGGATATAACCTTACTGAGTTCCTTGAGTACTCTCGGATGTACGCCATCCGGGCCTGGTGATTTGTTTGTGTTGAGTTTATCCAGCCTTTCCCTGATTTCCCCCTCTGTTAGCCATAGTGGCAAGTCCTGTGTATTACTACTAACTATACAGTCATGGTCAGTGTACCCCTCCGATTCCTGTGTAAAGACTGATGAGAAAAAAGCATTCAGTACGGTTGCTTTTTCAGTGTCCTCTGTAACCATCCTCCCATCATTGTTAATTATGTGTGCAATATGCTCTGCCCTAGTTTTTTTGCTGTTGATATACTTAAAGAATTTCTTTGGGTTTTTTTTTGCTATCCTCCGCTATTTGTCTCTCAAAGTCTATTTTAGCCATCTTGATTTTGTGTTTACACTTCCTATTTGCCTCCTTGTATTGGTCGAAAGCCAATACTGTGCCCTCTGATTTATATTTCCTGAAGGCCAGTTTTTTTCCCCTAATAAGTTTTTTAACGCTCCGGTTTAGCCAGCCAGGTTTGGCTTTGTCCCTTCTAAATTTATTTCCCATAGGAATGCACTGCAAGATGCCTTTGCTTAATATGTTCCTAAAGCATTCCCATTTTTCCTCTGTGGTCAGTGATCCCAGGGTTTGGTCCTAGTTTACCCTTTCCATCAACAAGTACAATTTTGGAAAGTTTGCCCTTCTGAAGTTAAGGGTTCTTATGTTCCCCACTTGCCTTGCTATATTGTTATTTACGCTAAATGTGATCATCCTGTGATCGCTAGAGCCCAGGTTGTCCTGGACTCCTACCTCCGAGATTAGGTCTGGGTCATTAGTGATCAATAGATCCAGGATTGTGTTTTCTCTGGTAGGGGAATCCACCAACTGTGACATGTAATTATCCTGTAAGGTTTCCGTGAATTGACGGCCCTTATGTGAGTGTGTAGTCCCCTCTCCCCAGTCAATGTCGGGATAATTGAAGTCCCCCAATATGATGACTGATCCTAGCTTTGCCACTTTACCCAAAAGTGCTAAAAATTCCAGCTCTACCTCCTCCCCTTGTTTAGGTGGCCTATAGCAAACCCCCACAATTACTTTTCCCTTTTCTCCTTCCCTATGGAGTTCTACCCACACGGATTCTAACTCCATACTCATCCCTTCCGTAATGTCACTCCTCTCTATCACCCTTACATTATTCTTGACGTAGAGACATACCCCTCCCCCTCTTTTTCCTACCCTGTCCTTCCGGTACACTGAATACCCTTGGATATTTGCCAGCCAGTCATGTGAGGGGTCGAACCAAGTCTCCGTTATTCCCACTAGGTCTATGTCCTCCTCATGTACTAACATTTCCAACTCATCCATTTTATTAGCTAGGCTCCTGGCATTAGCATATACCCCTCTTAGTTTTACGGAAGTTAAACGTGATTGGTTATGTTTATTCCTGTTTGGTCTGCGGTTCTCCCGCACAGACCTACCAATAGACGTTGTGGACCTACTGTCGCTGCTGACCCTACAACTGCCTTCAGTCCTTTGCTCCCTCCTAACTGACTCTACTTCTGAGCCCTCCCCCCCGTCTCCTAGTTTAAAAGCTCCTCCAACTTGGTGCCCATCTTTCTCCCCAAAAGAGCTGTACCGCCCCCATTAAGGTGCAGCCCATCCTTACTAAAGAGCCGGTAGCCGACTGAGAAGTCAGCCCAGTTCTCCAGGAACCCAAACCCCTCCTTCCTACACCAGTTCCTCAGCCACTTGTTAAGTTCCCTAATCTCCTTCTGCCTCTCCTGTGTGGCTCGAGGTACAGGCAGTATTTCAGAGAAAACCACCTTGGAGGTCCTTTTCCTCAATCTATTACCTAAGTCCCTGAAATCGTTCTTAAGGATCCTCCACCTACCTTTAACTTTGTCATTAGTGCCCACATGCACCATGACCGCTGGGTCATCCCCAGCCCCGCACAACAATCTGTCTGCCAGATCTGCGATATGCCGAACGCGGGCGCCCGGTAAACAACATACTGTTCGGTTCACGAGATCTTTTTTACAGATTGCCCTCTCTGTCCTCTTGATAATTGAGTCCCCCACTACCACAACCTTTCTAACCTTTCCTGAGTTACGGCCCCCCTTCTTCCTGGAGCCGACCCCCCCCTGGCAGCTGGGGGAGGGCGCATGCTCCAGCACTGCCACCCCTGAGTTGATATCCCCCTCAACCTGCAACTCGGCAAACATGTTGGGGTCTATCAACTCAGGACTGGCCTCCCTGACACTCCTCCCCCTAACATTCCTAACAGTCACCCAGCTGCGTACCTCTGCTGCTTGCGTCTCCTCCATTCCTCCCTCCTCTATGCTGACCCCTGCCAGCGCCTGATGGGTAAAGTCCAAGCTCCTTTCCAGGTTGTAGATGCCACGCAGTCTTGTCACTGTGTTCTTTAGATCCACGATGTGGGCTTCCAGAGCAACCAGTTGCTCACATCTCGCACAGCAGTATTCGTCCTCGATTGGATCATCAAGGAACGCATACATGCCGCAAGAAGTGCACTGAGTGGCACCCCCAATCCTGTCGGACATTATTACCCACTACTCTATGGGGATAATGTTAACGACCTGCTCTTCCTTACCTATCCTACCTCTAACTTCCCTGGTACTAAACCTGGGGTACTCACCAGTCTCTAATAAACTAACCAGTCGCTAAGATACTTACCAGTCGCAAAGATAGCACAGACGCAAAGATACTCACCAGTCGCAAAGATAGCACAGACGCAAAGATACTCACCAGTCGCAAAGATAGCACAGACGCAAAGATACTCACCAGTCGCAAAGATAGCACAGACGCAAAGATACTCACCAGTCGCAAAGATAGCACAGACGCAAGGATACTCACCAGTCGCAAAGATACTCACCAGTCGCAAAGAATCTCTCCCGCAAGATACTCACCAGTCGCAAAGATACTCACCAGTCGCAAAGATACTCACCAGTCGCAAGATACTCACCAGTCGCAAAGATACTCACCAGTCGCAGATACTCACCAGTCGCAGATACTCCCCAGTCGCAGATACTCACCAGTCGCAGATACTCCCCAGTCGCAGATACTCACCAGTTGCAAATATACTCCCCAGTCGCAAATATACTCACCAGTCGCAAATATACTCACCAGTCGGTCAGTCGCAGAGCACCATCGGTCAGTCGCAGAGCAGTCTGTCAGTCGCAGAGCGGTCTGTCAGTCGCAGAGCAGTCTGTCAGTCGCAGAGCAGTCTGTCAGTCGCACAATAAAACCTGGAAGCCGATTGGTTTCTATTAGGATCGACCGATTATCGGCAAAGCCTATATATCGAGGGCCGATGTGCACTTTCCCCGATATATCGGAATCGGCCCCTGAGGTTACCGATATTGCCGATATTTCGGGAAAGAGCTTGTACCGGTGTGATGCCTGCAGCTAGAGGCATCACCCCGGTACCGGTGTCCAAAGCCGACGGTCGGCTGTCCTGTAATGACAACTGATGCGGCTGAGAAGCCGCTCGGCTGTCATTACAAGGTGCGGGAAGGGACGTTCCCCCCCCCCTCCTACCGCCTTCCGCCGCTCACCCGGGTCTCCCGTCCCACCGGGAGACCCGGGCATCCTACCTCCATGGACGCCAAAGCGAAGACCCGATCAAAGCCGCATTCGGCTCTGATCGGGTCTTCATGTAAAAACCTGGAAGTGATGTCATGACATCACTTCCAGGCATTAGGCGTCAGATTAAAAAAATGACAGCATTCACAACAACCAAACTTGGCTGTTTTGAATGCTTTTAAGTGCAGAGGAGGGGTTTGGGGTCTTTTAGACCCCCAGATCCCTCCAAAACAGTACCTGTGACAAATAAAAAAAAACATTTAAATGTCCGAAAGTATCGGCCAATACCGATATCTGATGACCAAAACATTGGTATCATCTTTGGGTCATCTTCTCCTGGACTGAAGCTTACTCGCACATATATTCTCAGCCTGAGGCCTGTTACCCAAAATTAAAGCAACTATGCAGACAAGTTGCATTGTCACTACTTTTCCAAACAGAGAGGTCATGGGAGTACCACCTGATAGATGTATAACACCCTATGTAAACAAAAGATGTCAAATATATTAAGGCCTTGGACAGTGGTTTTTAATAGATTGTAAAAAAGGCTGTAAAAGTGGTATACAAATTTTTTGCATTATCATTTGTGGTTTGGTTACCCTGAAGGCTCCATTCACAACAATGCTTTTTTCATGTCTTTGCAGAAATGCAGGATATTTTTTTTTTTGAAATGGGTTCCTATGGAACACATTCCCATTAAGGCATTTTTGTACTTCTGCGTTTTTTTAAAGGGTCAGGGACTTTGTTAAATGCAAAACAATGCTTTTTTTGCGTTTTTGGTTCAATAGACTTCAATAAAGAAGCTGCAAAAAAGCATGTAGTGCGTTTTTACAGCAGTTTTGCCACAATTTCATTTTTTAACAAGTTTAAAAAAGACGAAAAAGCATAAAACCACAATCTGGGAAAAAACACGGTAAAATCGGTGTGCAAAAAGCACTGCAGAAACACTCAAAAGCAACACGCATAGGTGTGAATAGAACCTAAAGCCCCATTAGAGGATTGTTCAATATGAAATTGCGAATACACAGTGATGGTGGCAACCACTTGCCCCCAATTGAGTAGACAATTGTGACAGACCCAAACAGGACAGGTGCTTTTGAGGGCGACTTAAGGGTGGTCTCTTGCCTACTGACTATGGGCCCTGGCTTTTAAGGGAGCACTACTCTTTGGGAGGCCTGTGCCTCGGGGACCCTTGGAGTGGTCTTGCTTTGGATTCAAGTCCATGTCTCTCCAAAACATACAGGGGTTGATTTACTAAAACTGGAAAGTGCAAAATCTGGTACAGCTCCTCATAGAAACCAATCAGCTTTCAAGGTTTTTTATGTCAAAGCTTAATTGAACAAGCTGAAATTAGAAGCTGATTGGCTACTATGCACCAGATTTTTTCACTCTCCAGTTTTAGTAAATTCCACAGACTCTGGGAATCTGTTTAAGATGTTATGTGTTAAAGTGATACTGAAGTCTTGTTTCTTTTTAGTTAAAAATAACAAACATGTTATACTTACCTGCTCTACACAGTTGGTTTTGCATAAAGCAGCCCAGACCCTCCTCTTCTTGGGTCCCTGTTTGGCTCTGCCCCCTTTTTCTCCTCATTGGCTGAATGACTTTGATTGACAGCAGCGGGAGCCAATGGCGCCGCTCTGCTGTCTCAGCCAATGAGGAGGGAAGTCCCAGGCAGCCGAGATGCTCCTGGAACATCGCGGGATCTAGATACATTTCAGGTAAGTATAAGACCCGGTTAACATTAGCGCGACTTGTCAGACGACTTGTCATCCTGACAAGTCGCGCTCCCTCGCGGTCCATTGACCGCTACAGGACCCGTTCTAATAGGAGCGACACAAGTCGTTCCGACTTAGAAAAAGCGTCCTGTACTATTTCGGGGCAACCTCGGAGCGACTTGCATAGACTTCCATTATGTGAAGTCCCTGCAAGTCGCTCCGAAGTCGTGGTGCATGGTAATGCACAAGTCGCCCCCGAAGTAGTAAGGAGTATTGTCGCCTCAGTGTGAACCGGCTCTTAGGGGGGCTGAGGGGGCTGCTGGAAACAGAAGGCTTTTTATCTTACTGTACAGAATGCATTAAGATAAAACAAAACCTTTTGACTTTACCACTAAAGGGCCATACACGCTATAATATATTCTGAAGACTTTTTCCTTCAGATTTACCTTTTCTATGTAGTGCAAGGCCTGCCAGATTGCATACAAATTGAAAGTGTTTAGGTTTGACCTCATATTATATGGTTTTGGTAAATCTAAAGGAAAAAGTCTTCAGAAAATCTTATAGTTTGTATGGCCCATTAGTTTCTTTGTCCAATTGTGTGCCTCCTATGTGTGCATTTCCACTGTTAATTGAGTCACCTATTGTTTCTGTCTGTTGACTAATTTGGCTAACTTTTAGAGGTTCCTACATGATGGGATTAGTCTGATGTCAATTCTACCTCATTATCTAACCTTTGTGTGATGTTTTGGGTAAATATTTGGTTTTATTGTTCATGTGGTGATTGACCTGCTTTTGAAGTGTATAAAGAGCTGTATTTCTGTTCTTTGGTTTTACCTCAACATCTTGTCTGTGTACGATGCTTGGGGTAGCCCTTTGCCTACTGGAAAGGTTTTGAGGGCAGGAGACACTGTTTGGCAAAATCACCCAAGCGGGGTCCCAAGTGTTACGTCACAACTATATTGTCCAATTAATCATTTCAACCATATTGTCCAATTAATCATTTGTTTGTGTAGTGTGAGTGCCCCAAACCATGCCCCCGGAACAGTTAACCACTTAAGCCCCGGAGGATTTGGCTGCTAAACGACCAGAGGGTATTTTGCGATTCGGCACTGCGTGACTTTAACGGACAATTGCGCGGTCGTGCGACGCTGTACCGAAACTAATTTGGCGTCCTTTTTTCCCACAAACAGAGCTTTCTTTTGGCGGTATTTGATCACCTGTGCGATTTTTTGATCACGCGCTATAAACAAAAAAAGAGCGTAAATTTTGCAAAAATAGCAATATTTTTCCCTTTTTTTTATATGAAATTCCCCAAAAAAAAATGTAAAAATCAAAATTTTTTAATATTTTCGGCCAATTTGTTTTATGCTACCTATGTTTGGTAAAAAAAATCGCAAAAAGCATATTTTGATTGGTTTGCGCAAAAGTTATTGCGTTTACTAACAAAGGGAAAGATTTTTGTCATTTTTGTTGTTTTTTTTTTAACGCGTAATGGCGGCGATCTGCGATTTTTTTTGCGGTACTGCGACATTGCGGCGGACAGATCGGACCCTTGACTGACATTTTTGACACTTTTGGGGTTACCAGTGACATTTCTACAGTAATCAGTGCTATATATATGCACTGTTACTGTAAAAATACACTGGTAGTGAAGGGGTTAACTTTATTTGAGAGGGAGGGGCTGTGTGTGTCCCTAGGGGCGTGATTCTAACTGTGATTGGCTGTGGCTTCAACTGTATGCAGAGTGATCAACGGATCTACATAGTAGATCCATGTGATCATCTCTCATACAGAGAGGAGAATGACAGGCAGCTTGTTTACACAAGCTGCCTGACTTTCTCCCTCTCCCCCGCCGATCGCAGAGTGGCCGGCGGCGATCGGGTCCGCCGGTCACACGCGCGGGGGGGTCCGTGACCACGCGGGAGCAGGAGTGCGCCTCCGGCGGCGCGCGCTCGCTCCCTAGACCCTCACAAGCTAGTGACGTAGCCCTACGTCACTTTGCCTGTGAGGGGCTGACCGCCCACGTAGATAGTCGTGCGGCGGTCGGCAAGTGGTTAAAGGATATGACAACCCAACATTTCATACTTCTGATATGTGCCTGCTGTAGAATGTATTTGTATCAAAGAAAGTATCATGTTCTGTTAGTATTGCTTCCTTTGTGTGAAATCCCTGGTTTTCCTGCCAGTCTCCCTGCTTTCCTATTAATTGACCCCGCTAAGCATGAGAGCACAGCTGAGAACTCAGCCTGCTCTCCTCCAATGATCATATTTGCCCTGACACGCCCTTCCTGCACAGCCATTCACTGGGAAGACCAGTGTGCTGCCGTTTCTCCTCCCTCACCTCTCTATGCAGCTGAGAACAGAGTGAATGTGATCACTTATTAAGAAAAAAGGGAGGAGGGATTTATTAATGTTTTTTGCATTTATACACAAATGTTTTACATTTCATTTCTATTTTTAAACTGAGTGGGTTGTTTTACAAGGTGAGGGTTTACATATAGTTTCAGACCCGGTTCACACTTCTGCGTGTGCCGGGTTCGCATGTCATGTCGGAGCGCACTGCTCCGACATGACATGCGATCAGCTGTGCAGTGCGAGTTTAGCCATACAGTTTGTATGGCTAAATTCGCACCGCACCCGCAGCAAAGACGCACAGGAGGCATTTTTGCTGCCGCATCAGGATCGGATCGCACAGCGGTTCACACTTGTGCGATCCGATCCTGTGCAAACTGCACGATCGCACTGCGATATGCGATCAAACTGGGGGTGTCGTTAAGATTACATTGACACCCCCAGCGGATCGCATATGGCAGTGTGAACTGCCGGGGGTGCGTGTGCGATGCGGGAACAGGCTGCGAATTCGCAGCCTTCCCGCATCGCAATAGTGTGAACCGAGCCTAAGTGTACCATGCCCAGGAGCTGTTCATGGGACACCTGTGGTCTGGGATGGCTTGCATCATTGGGAGTACAAACTGAGCCTGACCACTGAACTTTCCATAAATAATCAAGCACAGAAGCAAGAAACACTGAATGGAATTCTGCAACAGTTTTGATTCTAACAGCAACTTATGTACCAAAAGTCAGGTAGTTCTAACTTCCTCCACATTTAGACTGTGGTGCAACAACTGCACAAAAGTAAAAAAAAAAAATACTAACAATTTGTATCTTATGAAAGTGGAGCTAATTAGGACCAATTTTCTTTTCCTCATTCAGCAAGGGGGAGGGGCCAGAGCGGATGGGCGACCGTGGTATTCAAAGAGATGTACCCATACGTCGATGCCCACTTCTGGGTTTAGGGAGGGCGCATGTGCGTCCCCCTGCCCGACTCCAACTGTGGTGGTACACAGCGGAAGCCTGTCAGCCAGTCCCAGCAAATGATTCATGGCTGGGACCTGCTGATCATCACAGCTCAGAGCTCTGTGTTGGTAAACAACACAGAGCTCTGTACAGAGAGAGTGATCTGTCAAGTTTCTTATCCCTGCAGAGCAGGAATAACAAACAGAGAGAACATTAATAAAAAGCAACAAACATTACACATAGTTAGGGACACACATTTAACCCCTTGATCGCGCTAGATGTTAACCTCTTACCAGCCAGTGTCATTAGTACAGTGACAGGGTATCGTATTATCACTGATCACTGTGTTAGTGTCACTGGTGATGTCAGGGGCAGTTAGTCCATTCCCCCCAGCGTCAGTTAGTGTCAAATTTCCTGCCGCACTATCGCAGTCCCATTATCAGTTGCTGAGCTCCGCTATTAGTATTATAAAAAAAAAAGTTAAAAAATAAAAATGTCAGTATTTATGCCATAGTTTGTAGGCACTATAACTTTCACGCAAACTAATCAGTATACACTTATTGGGATTTTTTTTTCTTATCAAATACATGTAACAGAATACATTTTGGCCAAAATTTATGAAGAAATTAGATTTTTTTTTTATTTTATTATATGTTTTATAGCATAAAGTAAGAAATATTGTTTTAGTTTCACAATTTTCAGTCTTTTTTCATTTATACCATCAAAAGAAAGCTCTCTTTGTATGAAAAAAAATAATACAAATTTTGTTTGGGTACAGCTTTGCATGACAGCACAATTACCAGTTAAAGTAGGGCAGTGCTTAATGCGGTGGTTCCACTGTACAAGGCGACATATATCTCCAGGAACTACCCTAAGAAATATGAAAAAGTTTGGCAGGTCTGGGTTGCTTCCAGATCTACGGTAGAGGAGCGGACCTCGGAGTCCGACACAGCCTGAGCTCACGGGGGTGGACCATGGGGAGAGAGAACGGAGATCAGTGTTTTTGACTTGGGCTTGTATTAAGTTTTTCATGATATCAGTTTCTGAAGGGTACTGAGCAGTTCGGTTTTGGGAGGTTTAGGACGGGTGTTTTTCTGTTTTTCTTTTTATGTTTCTTGTCTGTTGGCCAGGGTATGCCCCCCTAAGGCCTTGTTTTTCTTGTACTAAACTTAATAAACAGAATTAATAAAAAAAAAAAAAGTAGGGCAGTGCTGAATAGCGAAAAATGGCCTGGTTACGAAGGGGGTAAAATCTTCTGGCGCTCAAATGGTTAAAAAAAAAAAAAACAAGGCTTTAGAACTACTTTACGCAATCCACTTCCACTTAATTCCAGAGAGCACCTCAGAGGGTCACGGGGATTATACTTAGGCCCCTTTCACACTTATGCGACCTAAAAGTCACGCGATTTTGACTGGACTTGAAGCAATGCCTATGTCTTTGGACCTCAAAACGCATTAAAATCGTCCCAAAGTAGTGCAGGGACAACCTTTGAAGTTGTTGTGACTTAAAGTAAAACAGATATGAATGGTACTCATTGGAAATCATGGAGTATGACTTATCATGCGACTCTGCAGTCCCAAATCGCAGGACAAGTCGCACAAGTGTGAAAGGGGCCTTATGGAAGTCTGAGCTATCTAAATTTCTATCTTTCTGCTTAATCACCAATTGCATTTTAGCTTCGAATGCAAATACAGATATTATTATTATGTATTTTCCCCTACCTTTGTCGTCTAAAGTGTTCCTTCTATTCCAAACTCTGAAAATGGTATACAGTCTGATTATATAAAATATGATTATGCAGATGAACGTTACATTGTACACCATAACATCTTACACTGTACCCTTCTAGATGAAGACATTGTTGAAAATGACTTGGATGATATTGACCTCGAACAAGGAGTACCTTCTCATGGACCAGGATCAACTCATCCTACCGAGTTAGCTAAAGATGTTAAACAGACAAGAGGCCCAACTGAGCATTCACAGCCCAGAGACCTGTCTTTAGCCAAGGCAGAAACAACGCATGCTAAGAGGGTTCCTGCAGACCTTCCAGACACAGCAGATGATATTTTAGATTTTCCAGAGGAGGAGGAGAAGGAGGAGGATGTAGAAGATGTGTGGCAAGAAAAAGATCATCACATTCCTTCTTCCATTCAACCCCAAGAAATGGAGATCAGAGAGAAGACAACTCAACCTACTACTCATAAAAAGACAACCCAACCAGTGACAACTAAAATCATTCAACCACAAGAAATGGAGATAATAGAGAGGACAACACAACCTACCACTCATAAAAAGACAACCCATCCACTAGCATCTAAATCCAAAGAGGCAGACCATGTGGAAATGGAGGTAACCCAATGTTAAGAACTGCAAATGGTGTTCCTAATGGACAATTAAACCCAAGAACAAAAATGCAAGCAGCTTACAGTGTTAAGATGTGGTGGTTGCATTCATTTTCTTTCTTTTTTTCTAAACTAAGCACATTTTTAACATATAGATCACAAAAAGAGGGTAAGGGAATTGGCGCTGCCAGAAATAGGATATATGAATAATGTATATAATGGTAAAATAGATGTGATGGTAAAGGACAAGTGTGTGAACTAAATAATTGGGGTGATAAAAAATGTCCAGTTATGAACAACTACCACATAGAAGTAAATTGAATAAAAATAAATATATACACACAAATAATCTCCAATCACTTATGTGTAAGTATATATAAAGTATGTAAGGTATTTACACGTATATAGCCATATACATAAATGAGGAAATAAATATTAATTATAAATCAAACACACATGTGGTTCCACGCTGCTGAAGACATCGATGACGAAATGCGTACAGCGTAGTTACGTCACTTCCCGTTCTGACTCCCCCGTGGAGCGCGCGGCGTTCCGGAGTTCTGCTGAGCTGACTGATTGCTGACCGTTCCTTTTATCAATGCTGTATACCTTCGTCCTTATGTGAGTACCCTACTTTGTTCATTCAAATAAACGTATCCGATACAGTATCACGCTATGTGTCTCCCCCTTGTTTATTCCTCTTATACTGTTGTTGGAGCATATCCTGGTAATATACCAATAGCTGAGGATTACCATCCCCCCTCCCCCTGGGTACCGGTGATAGGAACACAGGACCATTATCCAGGATCCACAGGACCAGCCATCTCCACTGTACAGTAGATTAACCCCTGTGTGGGGTTAGGCACTCTGGTGGGTACAACCTGTATCAGAGTCACTTTGGACACCCATTTGTCACGTTAATCACACCGAAGATTGCTGGGAGTGCCGCATTAAGATCTAACACCCCCATTTATGAACTCCATTTCTTGAATTATACAAGACCTTTTGGATATATTACACTGTGCAATATATTACCCACACTCCTAGTGATTATATGCTAATTATTGGAATATATGCACATGACACTTTTTTTTTTATATATATATATATATATATATATATATATATATATATATCAGTACTCACCTTACGTTTAATTTCTTGCATTCTGTTTGATTTACCATTATTGGGGCTGCACCTTGCACTAGTCACTTTATAATACAGGCCGCCTTTCCCCCCCTTTGTTTGGCACAGTATTTGTTACACCTTTTATGAATTTATATTTATTATACTGCTCATAAAGTATTTTGTTGCAATATTTATTTTGATTGCACTTTATGTCACAAAGCCGATCTTTTATGAGCCTAGATCGCGTCACTAAGTCACTTTGCTTCTTTTTTTTTTTTTATCGGATTACCACATGTGTGTTGGATTTATAATTAATATTTATATCCTTATTTATGTATATGGCTATATACGTGTAAATACCTTACATACTTTATATATTTACACATAAGTGATTGGAGATTATTTGTGTGTATGTATTTATTTTTATTCGATTTACTTCTATGTGGTAGTTGTTCATAACTGGACATTTTTTTATCACCCCAATTATTTTGTTCACACACTTGTCCTTTACCATCACATCTATTTTACCATTATATACATTATTCATATACCCTATTTCTGGAAGCGCCAATTCCTTTACCCCCTTTTTTTTATCATAAGGGCCATACACACTATAAGATTTTCTGAAGACTTTTTCCTTCAGATTTACCTTTTCTATGTAGTGCAAGGGCCTGCCAGATTGCATACAAATTGAAAGTGTTTAGGTTTGACCTTATATTATATGGTTTTGGTAATTCTAAAGCCTCGCACAAATGCACCGATTGTTGGCCGTAAATTTTCGGCCAACGTCCGATCAGCCGATTGTCGGTTTGTTAGTATGATGCTTCCGACAACCGACTGCGACTTTTCGGCCGAACAAAATCTGGTGTGAATGCTATAAAATTTTTGTTGGCCGTCAACAGAACGGCCGATTTTCCGTCAGTCAGTACAGATTTCGGCAGACAAACATCAGATGAGCAAGACTGGGCATGCTCAGAGAAGAAAAAACACACGGAAAGTAAACCAGCACATGACATCACTTCTGAAGTTGGTTGTTGTTGGCCGAAAAAATTTGTGTGCACTCTAGAGCACATTTCAACCAACACAACAACACTGGACAAAAGTCGCCGATCGGTCGGCCAACAATCGGTGCGTGTGTACGAGGCTTAAAGGAAAAAGTCTTCAGAAAATCTTATAGTCTGTATGGCCCATTAGTCTTTGATATAGCCTTTGGCTGTATCTGAGGGAGACTGCAGCCTTATGCCCCATACACACATGCAGATTATCTGCAGACTTTTGTCTGCAGACTTACCAAAACCATATAATATGAGGTCAAACCTAAACATTTTCAATTTGTATGCAATCCGGCAGGCCCTTGCACTACATAGAAAAGGTAAGTCTGCAGACAAAAGTCTGCAGATAATCTGCACGTGTGTATGGGGCATTATCTTTCCCTTTATCCTTAGCACGGGACTTTTTCAATTTATACATTTTCAACATATACCTGTTGATCTTGAGAGAAATGCAATGTCTTTGTCACTTTCTGTGAGTTTTTGTGTAAAGAATTCTTCTGTAAATTACCAATTGCCTTTCCCCCATGTAATGGGAACAAAGAGATACAGACATGTTTGGCATGCATATTAAGAAAGCGGTCCAGGGTGACAACCATGGCTCCCTCCATAGATACAGTGGAGGAGTGATGTAGTCACCCAGGGACAGGAAGTGAGTTATTTGACAGATTACCAGTTGAAAACAAAGCAAAAGAAGCTTGAAAAAAAAAAAAAAAAAAACACATACAGCCACCACGCCAAGAACTAGTAAGCTGCAATATACAGTATTACAATTTTTGGTTTTGGGTTTAGATACACATCAAATATTTTAAAAAAGTTTAATTTTTGTGCTCTTATACTGCTATTAGTCATACATTTAGAAGTTTTGAAGGTATAGTGGTTCCCTCAATGGATGATAGCATACTTGCCAACTGTCCCCTTTTTCCTGGGACAGTCCCTGCAAATAGGAGCCTGTCCCAGGTAATTTATATTGTCCCTGGAAGCGCCTGTTAATCGGGTTGCCCGTAAATGTTACGCAGAAGTAGTGCAGCTGAATGGGAGAATTATTCCAACTCTGCCACTGTGGCCTTAAGTTTGAAATTCCCTTTTTAATTTCCTGTAATTCTCTCTATATTGGAGTAGACTCTATAATCTGATAAGTAGGCGAGATTAATTATGCAGAGTGGGCGGAGCTTCAGGGAAGTGGGTGTGGTAATTGATAGCTGTGCTGCAAAGTGTCCCTGGAAATTTTTTTTAAATGTTGGCAACTATGTGATAGGCAAGTGTGTATATTTTTCTTTTCAAGATATTAGGCATTTTCCATCACTGTGCTCTGAGTGTGATAGCTGTAATTTACAGATGATTAATACCACTGCCTATCACAGAGCTCTTCCTCTCTCCTCACAGTGGAAGCTGCTAAACTGTACCATACTGCAGGAAAGTGTAGGCCCAAACGCTACTTTCATCACATGATCTGGCACCTATCAGAGGGGTTACTGATTGACCCGGCAGGTTTTCCAGCTGGACTGTGCAGGTGGCTGAGGAGGGTCTAAACGATCCGTAAAGCCTGCTGCAGCTGAAACTGACAAGACTTTAATGAATGCCCTCCTGGTACTGGGAATGTGTGAATTAAGCCCCATACACACACGCAGATCGTCGTCATACAAATGTTCGTCTTTTCTCCCCGGGATGTCGGTGTCTGTTGAAAAGTGCAAAGACAGCACAAGGACAGCACAAGAATTTTGTCTGCAGACTTCAGCTGACTGCAGAAGTGATGTCATGTAATGGTTAACTTTCCCTGTGTTTTTTATTTTCTGAGCATGCCCAGTCTTGCAAATCTGCGGTCTGTCGGCTGATTTCTGTACTGACAGGCGAACAATCGTCCGTTCTGGTGTCCGCAGACAAAAATTTTCATGTTTGCAAGAAAGACTCTTGTCCGCGGATTGTGTGCAGACAGCTGTCGGAGGCACCATACTAACACGCATACAATCGGCAGATCTTTCGTCCGCCGACGTTTGTATGACGACGATCTGCGTGTGTGTATGGGGCTTTAGTAGTGGGAGGGGGTCATGAAGGGGTCAAATGTGTACAGGTCTGTCTCATAAAATTAGAATATCATCAAAACCTTAATTTTTTTTTCCAGTAATTCAATTCAAAAAGTGAAACATATATATTTTATATAGAAACGTTACACACAGAGTAATTTATTTCAAGCATTTCTTTCTTTTAATTTTGAGGATTATGGCCTACAGCTAGTGAAAACCCAAAATTCAGTATCTCAGAAAATTTGAATATTACATAAGACCAATAAAACAAAAAGGGTTTTTATTGCAGAAATGTTGGCTTACTAAAAAGTATGTCCATGTACAGTATAGTATGCACTCAATACTTGGTCGGGGCTCCTTTTGCATTAATTAAAGCATCAATGCGGCATGGCTTGGAGGGGATCAGCCTGGGGCACTGCTGAGGTGTTATGGAATGGAAGCCTAGGTTGCTTTGATGGTGGCCTTCAGCTCATCTACATTGTTGGGTCTGGTGTCTCTCATCTTCCTCTTGACCAGGTATGAGCTCGGGCGCGTTCGAGTTCACACGTGGATCCCGCCAGGAAGCTGACACTGCACTCCGCTAATCACATGCAGTAAGACATTTCCCGATCCACAGCCGCACAGATTGGGAAATGTCTCACTGCCTGTGACTAGTGGAGTGCAGTGTCAGCTTCCTGGCGGGATCGGGCACGTACGAACTCATGCCTGAGCTCTTCTCTACTCTTGACAATATCCCACAGATTCTCTATGAGGTTTAGGTCAGGTGAATTTGCTAGCCAATCAAGCACAGTGATACCATGATCATTAAACCAAGTATTGGTATTTTTGGCAGTGTGGGCAGTGCCAAGTCCTGCTGGAAAATGAAATCAGCATCTCCATAAAGCTGGTCAGCAGAGGGAAGCATGAAGTGCTCTAGAATATCCTGGTAGAGGCTGCGCTGACTTTAGACTTGATAAAACACAGTGGACCAACACCAGCAGATAACATGGCTCCCCAAATCCTCACTGACGGTGGAAACTTCACACTGGACCTCATGCAACTTGGATTCTGTTGGTCTCCACTCTTCCTCCAGACTCTGGGACCTCAATTTCCAAATGAAATGCAAAATTTTCCACAGTCAGTGATGATTTGGGGAGCCATGTCATTTGCTGGTGTTGGTCCACAGTGTAATTCATGCAAAAAAAGCCCCGACCAAGTATTGAGTGCATACTATACTGTACATGGAAACACTTTTAAAGAAGCCAACACTTCTGTGTTAAAAATCCCTTTTTTTTTATTGGTCTTATGTAATATTCTAATTTTCGGAGATACAGAATTTTGGGTTTTCACTAGCTGTAAGCCATAATCATCAAAATGAAAAGAAAGAAATGCTTGAAATATATCACTCAGTGTAACGCATTTATATAAAATATACGAGTTCTACTTTTTTAATTGAATTACTAAAATAAATTACCTTTTTCATGATATTCAAATTTTTTGAGATGCTTCTGATTTGTATATCTAAATTATATATATATATATACAGTATATACACAGGGCATTTTTTTAGCTGAATCGTGGGGGAATGCAGTTGCAGCACCTCCTGCACTGAATGTATTTTATGGCAAGAAGTGCTGGGGTGTGCTGGAGGGTCTATTGATGCCGGCTGCTGGGGGAGCTATTATTGCTGGTGGGGATTTGTTTTTGTGTGGGGTCTGTTGCTGTGTAGGCCTATTGTTGTTGAAGTGGTCCTATATTTCTGGCAAGGATGTACTGTTGAGCGAGAGGTCTATCATTGTTGGCTGCTGGAGGGTCTATTGATGTTGGCAGCTGGGAGATCTGTTGTTGCTGCTGAAGGTCTATTGTTGCTGCTGAAGGTCTATTGTTGCTGGAGTGGTATTGTGTTGTGAAGGGGTTCATTGTTGTTTTGGGGATTTAGGGATTTATTGTTTGCTGGTGTGGGGTCTATTGTTGCTGGGGAGTTTTACTGTGGGGTCTATCAAATTCCATAAAAATTACTTAGTAGCACAAAATGATACTTGGTTCTGTATTCTCTAAAAGGGGCGGTAATGGGAGGTGGGTAAGGGGTGGAGCCAAGAGACAGTGCTCAGAGGTGGGTAGGGGGAAGAGACGGAGGGAGACTCAGACTGAGGAAGTTCCTGCACCTAATCTCTACGAAACAAAAAAAAAAATATATATATATATATGTATACACCAGGTACAAAATGTGTAAACTTAAAAACATGCAAATGCAAAACTATCAGGCTTGGTTCACATATATGCGAATCGGATACGTTTTGAGCCGCATCCGTTTTGCATAAAATGTGAACCAGACCTGCTTGCCAGTTTGGAGCCAGTTTACACATGTTCAGAGCAGGTGCTGTCCATTTTTAAAAAGAATCCTGTGCAATTTTAGGTCTGGTTCAAGTGTGAGTTCAAGTAAATATTCGCACCTAAATCGCACCTGAACTGGGAAAAAAACTGTACCAGACTCCTTTTAAAAACTGACTGCAAGCCACATCCAGACATGTGTGAGCCTAGCCTTATAGTTTCTCTTGAAGAAACCCACCGATATGAGATGTTTTCATCTGATCTGGTGACATGTAGCTGTATAGCATAGTCCAGTGTTTCTCAACCTTTTTCCAGTCAGGACAACCTTTAAAATTCTGCACAATCTCAAGGCAACCCATTCAAAAAATGTAAATCAATAAACTAATAATTTTACATATTGCAGCAACATCCACACACGTAGGACACCCAATGTTAAAGGTGATTTATTCTTACAAAGCAAAGCATACCTTTGCACACTGGTACTGACTAGTATTCCAGTGTTTCT
This sequence comes from Pelophylax lessonae, assembly GCF_965119305.1. NCBI lineage: Eukaryota > Metazoa > Chordata > Amphibia > Anura > Ranidae > Pelophylax > Pelophylax lessonae. The sequence goes on along the minus strand of NC_138778.1, from coordinate 161,370,689 downwards.
CTTCTTCCGTTTCTCTACCTCATTCAGCTACTGTGGCCCCAGTGCTGATGGGTGAGGGGCAGAGGTGGGGCAAACAAGGACTTCCTCAGGTGCCCAGTGTCTGCTTTATAAACCTAAAACATCATCAGTTGTTAGAACTCTGGCGGCTGACCAATGTAGTGCCCAAGGTTGTAAAGATGCACAACCTATGTATATTGTACATCTGTACAACCTTGGGCACCACATGGGTCAGCCACCAGAGTTCTAACAACTGATGATGTTTTAGGATGATAAAGCAGACATTGGGTACCTGAGGATGTCCTTGTTTGCCCCCCTCCGTCAGCACTGGGGCCACAGTAGCTTGATGAAGGAGAGAAACGGTGACTTTAAAAAGACAGGCTTGATCAATCCGCTAGCTTGGTGACAATTTGGGGCATTTTGCCAAGGCACCCTTAAAGAACCCCAGAGGCACCCTTGTTGAAGAAGGCTGGCATAGTCTCTGTAAGCCAGTATCTTACTTCATTAATACAACACGGCTACTTTAATTATCCTCCTAGATAAAACACTCACAGTAGAACTGGAGAACTATGTTAGCAATTGGGGAAGCTCTCCTCACAGTAGCTGGGTCTTCTGAAGAAGCTGCACGCTATTATGCCCTGCCCTCAATGCCCGCATGCTGAAGCTGACCATGGAGGGACTCTGGTCTGGCTACAGGTCACTTGCCCAACTACCTCTGCCTCATCAGGTGTGGCCTCTCTGAGCTGCTGAGAGAGGGAGGCTGAGAAATGTATCTTCTCTGGGCATGTCCAGGAACCCAAGGAAGTATAGCAAAAGGAGTTAAAGGGCGTGATCCTACATCTGAGCATGGTGAGTAAATGAGCTCTCTGCTACAGATCTTTTACTGCTTGTTAGGAGCAAGTAAATGGTTTATTACTGTCCATAGTCTGGGCACCAGTATACTTTATATTGCTTAAAAATAATAACGCATCTACTGGCGGGATCAATAGATAATGTACTGTGTTACGGAGGACTCAGTAAAACAAAAACTGATGTGTTAAAGAGGAGCTCTGGTCAGTAATGAAAAATGAAAAATCAATAGCTACAAATACTGTAGCGGCTGACTTTTAACCAGTTGCCGACCACCCGCCGCAGATATACTGAGGCAGGCTGGCTCGATTGTGCGAACTGACGTATGGGTACGTCGGTTCACGAGAGCGCTCCTGGGGGCGCACCCCCATTAGGCAGCGGGGAAGCCGATCCACAGGGCCAGCGCCCGCGATTGCCGCCGGGCACCGGGTTTGCTCCCCATGGAGAGTGAATGACGGTCTGCTGTTGCGTCTCCTATTTAGGATCACAGGTTTCTGTGTTGATTCCACAAGTCCCCCTCCCAGAGTTAGAAAACACCCCCTAAGCTCACATCTAACCCTTTGATCGCCCCTGGGTTCTCCCTTCCCTGCCAGTGTCATTATTACAGTAACAGTGCATTTTTTTTAGCACTGATAACTGTAGTAATGTCACTGGTCTCCCCCAAAAATGTCAAATGTCAGGGGTCCGATCTGTCCGCCGCAACGTCGCAGTCCCGCTAAAAATCGCAGATTCCCACCATTACTAGTAAACAAAAATAAAAAATAAAGACGACATAAAACTTTTCCCTAGTTTGTAGACGCGATAACTTGCGCAAACCAAGTTGATGGTTAGGACAGAATAGCAGACAGTGATGAGGGGGACAGAATAGCAGACAGTGATGAGGGGGACAGAATGGTGGACATTGATTGGTAAGACAGAACGGCGGACATTGATGAGGGAGACAGAATAGCAGACAGTGATGAGGGGGACAGAATGGCGGACAGTGATGAGGAGGAAAGAATGGCGGACAGTGATGAGGGGGACAGAATGGCGGCTAGTGATGAGGGGGACAGAATGGCGGCTAGTGATGAGGGGGACAGAATGGCGGACAGTGATTAGGAGGAAAGAATGGCGGACAGTGACAAGGAGGAAAGAATGGCGGACAGTGACGAGCAGGAAAGAATGGCGGACAGTGATGAGGGGGACAGAATGGCGGACAGTGATGAGGAGGAAAGAATGGCGGACAGTGATGAGGAGGAAAGAATGGCGGACAGTGATGAGGGGGACAGAATGGCGGCTAGTGATGAGGGGGACAGAATGGCGGCTAGTGATGAGGGGGACAGAATGGCGGACAGTGATTAGGAGGAAAGAATGGCAGACAGTGACAAGGAGGAAAGAATGGCGGACAGTGACGAGCAGGAAAGAATGGCAGACAGTGATGAGGGGGACAGAATGGGAGACAGTTAAGAGGAGGAAAGAATGGGAGACAGTGATGAGAAGGACAGAATGGCGGACAATGACGAGGAGGAAAGAATAGCAGACATTGATGGTGGAAACAGAATGGTGGACAGTGATGAGGGGGGCAGAATGTGGGACAGTGATATGGAGGACAGAATAGAGGACAGTGATGCGGGGGACAGAATGGCAGACAGTGATGGTGGGGAATTAATAGTGGACAGTGATGGTGGGGCCAGAATGGTGGACAGTGATGAGAGGGACAGACTTGCAGACAGTGATGAGGGGGGCAGAATTGCAGACAGTGAGGAGGGGGACAGAATGGCAGACAGTGATGAGGGGGACAGAATGGCAGACAGTGATGAGGAGGAAAGAATGGCGGACAGTCATGAGGAGGAAAAAATGGCAGACAGTGATGGTGGGGACAGAATGACAGACAGTGATGGTGGGGACAGAATGGTGGACATTGATGGTGGGGACAGAATGACAGACAGTGATGGTGGGGACAGAATGGTGGACAGTAATGGTGGGGACAGAATGGCAGACAGTGATGGTGGGGACGGAATGGTGGACAGTAATGGTGGGGACAGAATGGCAACAGAAGGGTAGCAGGTAAGAGGAAGTGATGATACAGGATGTAATGTCGATCTGTGCATAACAGATGCGCATGAAAACTGATGTCAATGTGCATGAAAACTGAGGTTTACAGATATCTCTGCACATCTGTGCAATTTTCCCATAATTTTTTATGCAATTATGGTGTGAACAAGCCCTACATGTGAGTTTGAAAAAAAAAATTAGAATTAAGAATCTTTTTTTCTTTTTTTAACCTTAAGGTCATATTTCTCTCAGAATTAGTTAGTCCCATTGAATATACATATATATATATGAGACAAAAAATATATATTCTTTTCATCACCATGGAAACCTTACTTGTTTTTGTTGGGGTTATTGACACTAGAGAACAAAAGGCATATTATTATTGTGAAGCCACCTGCATGTTCCTAGACCAAGCCCAAGTGTCACATACTTCTGTGGTGACACTAATCTGAGAAATAATTGCCAGATATAAACAAAGAGCAAAGTCTTCAGATAAGCCAGACTCGGAGCCCACTCCTTTTTTCTAAAGTTATGGTAACACAATCATTCTACTTTCATTCAGTCTCAGAATTAAAGTGGAACTCCAGCTTTCTGTCACTTTAATCCTAATCACTTTTACAGCCGCCTAACACATACAGTATGTGCTGTGGCAAAAGGGTGGGCTTTAACCCCTTTCTTGACCGCGCTATAATGGCGGCTACAGCACAGTAGCACATTGCCAGGAGGGTTTCATATGATGTCCTCCCGTGATCACGCTTCCCACGCGCCCCCTACGGCGTGCATCGGCAGTGGTCTGTGATCGGGGTAAAGTGTCAATCACAGCGGCTCTTTAGGATGTGACCAGTTGTGTCCAATCGCAGCTGATCAGTGTAAACAGGATTTTCCAGTTATCGGCATTCCTCTCCTCATGCTGACAGCACACAGGGGACATCTACACTGATAATCGGGGCATTTTCAGTGAAGCCCCATCAGTGCCCACCAGTGCTACCTTTCAGTGCCCATCAGTGCAGCACATCAGTACGCATCGCATATAGGAGAAAAATTACCTATTTACAAAATTTTATCACAGAACCTAAGAAAAACATTTTTTTTGCCTATAGTTCTTCTTTAAGTCTTTATCCCTGCCAGTGCCCCCCTCCCCAGAGATATTGAGCCAATTTCACCCCTATTTTTTGATCTGTTGACGATTGTCACTGGGGCTAAAATTATAGTAAGAGGAACCCTTCCTCAGTCTTACTAAATCTAAAGCTGACGTTTTACATTCATTTTGTAAACTTTAAGGGATATGCCGCCCTCTACTGTCAGCTGCTAATATCACACTGCAATGTACAGTATCTAACAAAAGTGAGTACACCCCTGACCTTTTTGTAAATATTTTATTATATCATGTGACAACACTGAAGAAATGACACTTTGCTACAATGTAAAGTAGTGAGTGTACAGCTTGTATAACAGTGTAAATTTGCTGTCCCCTCAAATTAACTCAACACACAGTCATTAATGTCTAAACCACTGGCAACAAAAGTGAGTACACCTCTAAGTAAAATGGTCCAAATTGGGCCCAAAGAGTCAATATTTTGTGTGGACACCATTTTTTTCCAGAACTCCCTTAACCTTCCTGTGCATGGAGTTCACCAGAGCTTCACAGGTTGCCACTGGAGTCCTCTTCCACTCCTCCATGACGACATCACAGAGCTGGTGGATGTTAGAGACCTTGCTCTCCTCCACCTTCCATTTGAGGGTGCCCCACAGATGCCCAATAGGGATTAGGTCTGAAAACATGCTTGGCCAGTCCATCACCTTTACCCTTAGCTTCTTTAGCAAGGCAGTGCTCGTCTTGGAGATGTGTTTGGGGTCGTTATCCTGTTAGAATACTGTCCTGCGGCCCAGTCTCCAAAGGGAGGGAATTATAAACTTCTTCAGTATGTTACTGTACATGTTGGCATTCATGGTTCCCTCAATGGACTGTAGCTCCCCAATGTTGGCAGCAGAAGCAAAAAAAATTAGCTTAACCCAAAAAAAAAAAATACAACAGACAATAAAAATCAATATACCCCTAAAATAAAAAATAATAAGCCTTGAAAAAAAAAAAACAGTTTTACCTAAAATAAAGGCTATATCAACAGAAAATTGTAAGCAATACACCCACAAAAATAAATGAAATCCTCAAAAACCACTCCTGAAACCAAAGCCTATACTTTGGGGGGGGGAGGAGAAGCCTTGCAAAAAAAATGTTTAGTAGTTTAGTATGTACTGAATAAGAAGCTCAAATCAGCAGCTGACCTCAAATCTATTACAAAATAAAATTAAAGACAAAACACTTAGGGCTCATGCACACAGGACATTTTTTACAGCTGCAGTTAGGGGCGTCTAACATTTTTTTACTGCCTTTTTAATGCCCCCCCATGTTAACCTATGTGTCTAACTGTCCATGCACACAAACTTTCAGAGGTGTTTACGACCTAAGCGTTTAGGGGCAGTAGAAATCGACAGCCCAGGAGCAGAGGCTGTTGAGCTGTAAAAATGCAAAACGCCAAAAAACGGTGCTAAACACGTAACAAGCTTCTAGCCGGGCTTAGCCACTTCTGGCATTTTTAGATGTTTTTACTTTATAGGGAGTGTTTTTACTTTAAAAATGCCCAAAACCGCCAACGCCGAAAAAGTGCATAAACGCCTATAAATGCTAGTCAAAAACTTGACTAAAAGCAAGTTTTTACAGCTGCTTTTGCCTGGCAGCAGCGCTGCCTTTTTTTAAATGTCCTGTGTGCAAAAGGCTTTAAGAAGAAGAACAAGATAAATCAACAAAGAGGTTTATTGTCCAAGAAGCTAGCAATCAGAATTAAGGTACAATTACCTAACTAATCCTAATCCTATTCAGTTCGTCAACTTTCTCTATACATTTCCTACAATGACTTGCAACACCATGACAGTATGGCTGCTCTGCTCTTATTTAATAGGCTCCTTATTGGCCATTCTTTGCCTGCTGGCCATAGTTTAAAGGCTCTGCCGTGCATTATGGCTTAAAAAAAATTCTTTGGGGGGGAATCTGTGCACATACTCAAACCCAAACTTGGTCCTTAATGGTAACTAGTTATTGTTCTTCATTAAATATAGATTGAAACAAAAGAAGCTACAACAGCATTGTCATCTTCGTCATCATCATCCTCCAAGACTTCAGATGATCTCCATAGAGGTGTTAAGGAAGATTTCACCACTCACAGGAAAACAAACAGAGGGGATCTTGGTGAGTCTGATATGTTTCCACTTGTAAACTTTTACAAAATATTCCAAAAGTGTACACAATAGATCTGATCGGGTCCAGCTGTCCGTTTTTCAGCCTGACCCGATCGGACCCTCCCTTCTCCTGTATGGAGTGCTGGAGGTAAACGGACTTGTGTCTGATTACACCCGGCTACCTCTGGGTCCAATTTGGCAAAAAACAAAAAAAACAAAGGGGGTCCATTTTCTTTTGGCTGGTGTAAATTGACAGCAGGTCTGTTTACATCCGGCTGCCCATAGAGAAGAGTGGGCTGTGTCCACTAACTTATGCAGAACGGACACTAACCTGTCATTCACCCGCTCCACGCAGCTCAGCAGTGGATCAGCGGACGTGTACCCTGCTGAGCAAAAACAGTCCTGGCTCGAAGGAGAAAGGGCCTAAGACTAAAAAATATAATATTTTAACAATGCCTTTGTAGCTTACTGCAAACAGTGGCGACTCTAGGAACAATATAGGGGGGGGGGGGGGTCACATAAGATACCACAGTCAAAACGGGAGGGGTACTCAATTTTCACCACTACATCATACCACTGAAAAAAACGAAATAAGTATATATAAATAAGGTAACAAAATACGATGGTAATGCAGAATGCAATGATACCTTTTTATTGTACTAACCTAACACTTAAAAGACAAGGTTTCAAGAGTTTTCCTTTCTTCCTCAGGTATTGCTTCAGACTCGAGAAAGAGGAAAACTCTTAAAAGCTTTTTTTTAAAGTTTAAAGCAATTTCAGCAATCAGTTAACGCAGTAAAAGCCCCTAGTATTGGTGCCAGTTTACGCAGTAATAGCCCCTAGTATTGGTGCCAGTTTACATAGTAATAACCCCTAGTATTGGTGCCAGTTTATGCAGTAATAGCTCCTAGTTTTGGTGCCAGTTTATGCCGAAATAGCCCCTAGTACTGGTGCCAGTTTACGCAGTAATAACCGCTAGTATTGGTGCCAGTTTACGCAGTAATAAAGCCTTGTATTGATGCTAGTTTATGCAGTAATAAAGCCTAGTATTGATGCCAGTTCACGCAGTAATAAAGCCTAGTATTGATGCCAGTTCACGCAGTAATAAAGCCTAGTATTGGTACCAGTTTATGCAGTAATAGCCCCTAGTATTGGTGCCATTTTACACAGTAATAACCCCTAGTATTGGTGCCAGTTTACGTAGTAATAACCCCTAGTATTAGTGCCAGTTTACGCAGTAAAAACGCTAGTATTGGTGCCAGTTTATGCAATAATAACCCCTAGTAATGGTGCCAGTTTACACAGTTATAACCCTTAGAATTGCTGCCAGTTTACGCAGTAATAGCTCCTGGTATTGGTGCCAGCTTACACAGTAATAACTCCTAGTATTGGTGCCAGTTTACGCAGTAATAACTCCTAGTATTGGTGTTAGTTTATGCAGTTATAGCCCCCAGTATTGGTGCCAGTTGACGAAGTAATAAAATCCTAGTAATGGTGCCAGTTTATGCAGTAATAACCCCTAGTATTGGTGTCAGTTTACGCAGTAATAACCCCTAGTATTGGTGCCAGTTTACACAGTAATAACCTCCTAGTATTGGTGCCAGTTTACACAGTAATAACCTCTAGTATTGGTGCTAGTTTACACAGTAATAAAGCCTAGTATTGATGCCAGTTCACACAGTAATAAAGCCTAGTATTGGTGCCAGTTTTACGCAGTAATAGCCCCTAGTATTGGTGCCAGTTTATGCAGTAATAGCTCCTAGTATTGGTGCCAGTTTACACAGTATTAATGCCTAGTATTGGTGCCATGCTCTCAGCACGGAGGAGGTAGGGAAGAATAGTGAGACCTGCCAACCACAGTAAATAAAATGTTAAGGCCAGCCGTGCCAGTGGCAGCGGTCTTAACACTTTTATCAACTTCGTGGGAGATCTTTATGATTTCCCAGCGGGTCTCCTGATGCCCTACAGTAGAGTGCACCTCTCCATCCAGGACTTCTTCCCTCCGCCACTCACCGTGGCAAAATGAAGGGGGAAGGCTGCTACAGCGCACCTCTCTATCTGGGAGAGGCCAACCTTTTGAGGAGCGAGGGCAACTTTAGCGACTTGGTAACTGGTTGCGGGCCACAATGAATGGAGCGGGCAGATGACAGGTCAAACATGGATACAGCCCACTCTACTCCATGGGCCCTCTGATCAGATTCGCCCAGACAGAAGGGGACGGATCCTCTTCTGTTTTTTTGTTTTTTTAAGTGGATTGGAGATAGGCAAGTGTAAACTGACACAAGTCCTGTTACATCTGCCGCTCTATTGAGGTGAATGGAGGGTCCGATTGGGTCCACCTGAGAAACAGACAGGTGGACCCGGTCAGACCGATCTTGTGAAAGGGGCCTAAAGCTGCTTTCACACTGATACACTGCGGTTTACCTGCTCTTCAAATTACCTCAATCTTCGCTTCTTCCCCAGGATTCCTGCAGGTATCGTTGGCTGCTGCTGTCTCCCAGGCTAGTATAACCGGTGGCTGCTGCTGGTTGTCCTCCAGGGCTGGTACTGCTGGTGGGTACTGGTAGCCGGTACTGCTGGTGGGTACTGCTGGCGGGTACTGTTGTTGGCTAGTGCTGGCGGGTCCTGCTGGTGGGTACTGCTGGCCATTATTGCTGATGGGTACTGCTGGCTGGTATTGCTGGTGGGTACTGCTGGCTGTTACTGCTGATGGGTACTGCTGGTGGGACCGCTGACTCCTCTGAGACACCAACGGAGTGTGACAGGAGCGGTGCTGGAGGAAGCATGCGGCTTTAGTAGATGGCAGAGCCAATGCTTCCTGTATCGCTCCTCTCACAGGTGGAGTGCATTTGGTATCACTTCGCTTGTGACAGGAGCCGGAACTATACAGGAAGCATTGGCTCCGCTTCCTCTAGTGTCGGCTCCATTCGCCACAATAACGCTTGAGGATGGCGGGTCGGGATTCGGCAAACTGGGCTTACCGACCCGCCAGCCAAGAGCAGGAGGTGGGATTCTGTTGGGTGGGCATATGGGGGGGGGAACAGCATAATGTTGGGGGGGGCATGGCCCCCTCTGGCCCCCCCTAGTGGCGCCAATGACTGCAATCTATTAACACCTGCTTTAAAGCAGCCTATAAAGCATATCTAAACCTAAAAACGAAGATGTAACATATTGAAGCTTAAAAGTCCTTAGATGAGGTGGTTGCATTCGTTTGTTTTTTTTTTTTTTTGGGGGGGTTCTTTTTTTAATGCATTTCATAGTTTTGTGAATTATGATTTTTTCTTTTTTTCTTTTTTTTGTAATTGTAATCTTGTGAACAACACGCTTTCTGTCCTTGGGTGGCTATGATCACTCCTCCATTGTATCTACGGGGAAAAATGATGAGTGTCACCCAGACTGTTCTCCAGATAGGAACTACAAATGGGTTCTCCTTTATCTTCTTTCTTACATGGTGGAGGGGAATTAGTAATTTACAGAACGCAGAAATTTTTGTTTTTAATTCTGCCAATAGGAAGTTACAAGGACACAGAATTTCTGTAACGATCTGTCTTTTGTGTATTTGCTAAAAATTTTCTTTGCCTGAAAAATAAAAGCTTATGCAGCCATCACATTTAGAGACTGGTAAACTGCAACATATTTAACAGAAAGAGCTCTATTCAAGTTTATGTTTGCAACTTAAAGTCCCTTCTATAGTTCTCAGCCTCTTCCTTATCTCTAAATTCCTTTTTCTTTTTTTCTTTTTTTTTTGCTTCTATGATCCAACTTTCTGTTAGAGGTTGGGATTTGTAGTGTGCATGCAGGGCCGGCCCTACCATGGGTCCCGGTGGGACCATGGGACCCAGGCGGCACTTAGAGAGGGGCGCCTCTTCTCTTCTTCGGCTATTGCTAAAAAGAAAAAAAAAGGTCCGCGGCGGGCCTGACATGCACACTGCGTATGCGCCGCTGCCGCTCGGGAAAACCCGTAAACGTTCGGCTATTTCCGGGAATAGCCAAACATGTACGGACTTTACCGAGCGGTGGCGGCTCATGCACATTGTGCATGTCAGGCCGGCCGTGGACCTTTTTTTTGGCGCCGGGCGGCACCATTTTTAAATCCTAAGGCGCCTTTTAGGAACAGGTAAGTGAGACTGCTCCACACACAGCCACACTACCTGCCATTATGCGTGGCTGCAGGCTTACTACAGCAGATGCAGTGCTGCGGGCATGTTACATGCCCACAGCACTGCATCTCCTGTAGTATGCCCGCAGACCCGCATTCTCCTCTACCATGCCCGCAGCACTGCATTCTCTTGCACCATGCCCGCAGCCCCGCATTCTCCTGCACCATGCCCGCAGCCCCGCATTCTCCTGTACCATGCCCGCAGCCCTGCATTCTCCTCTACCATGTCCGCAGCCCTGCATTCTCCTCTACCATGTCCGCAGCCCTGTTTTCTCCTGTACTATGCCTACAGCGCTGCATTCTTCTGTATTATGCCCGCAGCACTGCATTCTCCTGTACCATGCCCGCATCCCTACATTCTCCTGTACCATGTCCGCAGCCCTGCATTCTTCTGTACCATGCCCGCAGCCCTACATTCTCCTGTACCATGTCCGCAGCCCTACATTCTCCTGTACCATGCCCGCAGCCCTACATTCTCCTGTACCATTCCCGCAGCCCTGCATTCTCCTGTACCATGCCCGCAGCACTGCATTCTCCTGTACCATGCTCACAGCCCTGCAGGGCACTGTGGCACTATAGACTGTAGAAAGCCTGGTGCGCTCATCTGCCCAGTGTCTACTGCTCTGTCCTGCTCTTGCTGTCACTCCGTACACACTCACACCCCTCTGACTGCTTTCATAGTCCTATAGAATGTGGGGGCCTCTTGGAGGGCGTGAATTTTTTTTTTTTTGGGGGGGGGGGGCAGCATTTCATTCTCTGACCCAGGCAGCACAATCTCTTGGGCCAGCCCTGTGCGCATGACCACCAAATGTGACAAATGTGCACTGCTCTTTTTAACAAATGGAAGCAAGGGGGGTAAAGGAGATGTTTGATTGCTCACAGGGGATTCTACAAGAAGACATTAAAAAAAACCCATAAGAAAGAATTTCATGAGCTATAGATTATTGGGCCTTTAAGTAGTGGATTTTTATTTTTTGGAAAATCAGGATATTGCTTAGTATCACTTTTTATAGTTTCAAACTATAGTTTTTTGTTTGCTCTTCTTTATTTCATTTTGATTTATATGTTATGGTTTTTTTTTTAATTTGTTAGTTTACTCCTTTGACTGCCTTTCCCTCCAGGATCTCTACCAAGCACAAAACATGCAGATGGCAAATTATTTGAAATAATTGAGGGCATGCTTGGAACAGTTGAGGCTCAGACAAGTTCCGAAAAGGTAATGCATCATATAAAACTTTTTTTTGTTCTGTGAGCTACCGCAAATGGGTCTTACCATTGCCAAGATATTTGTTATGTGCTAAAGTGGAGTACATATTCTCAGTGAAGTGACTAGCTTCAGGTGATACCCAGAGATGAAACAAATCCTCCTACATATGTTGTATCTTTTTATCTGCAGCCTTCTCTTATCTACAGCCATTCAAAGTATGAAGTGTTTATTAAGCTTGTTTGAGCTTTCAGAAAACAGGGGACGGATTGGAGGGAAGGGACACAACCCCTTCACACTGCACATAGAAACAGAGCTGAGGCTGACAACCACAGGCAATATGCTGGAGATCCCTCCCTTGTCACTTTTTTACCTCTTGGTGTCAGGAAAACTTGTCAGAAGGGACTCATGTAGATAGCAGAGAAAGGAGGCAGCGGAGAGAAATTAGACTTAGTGCTCTGGATTGATACAAGCTGCACAATTCTGGATAAAATGAGAATCACAATTTTTTTGTTTAGAAAAAAGATCACGATTCTCGACGTAACATTGTCTTATGCAAAACAATTGGGCTAGCTTTACTGTTTAGTTTTTAAAAAAAAATCCATTAAAGTGTATTTTTTTCCAAAAAAATGTTTCCGATTGAAAGACCATTGTGCCACTACAGTTTGACATAAAATATTGCAACTTCACAGTGTGAAGGGGGGCCATTTTATTCTCTAGGGTCTCTGTTAAAAAAATATATATAATGTTTCGGGGTCCTAAGTAATTTTCAAGCAAAAAATACTGATTTTAATTTGTAGGCAACAAGTGTCAGAAAAATGCCTGGTCTTTAGGTGGTTAAACTGCCTTTATGTACAGATGGAAGTTCATTCCTTTGATCTAAAAGAACAAAATGATACATTGTAAAACATGTTTATAGTTATCTCCCAGCGCTTAGCAATGTTGATAAAGAGTCCTTTCACACAGGCTTTCCGCCCGGCGGACTCTGTTTTGCTCCGTCGATCCCTGCTAAGCAGGCAGATTACAGGTCCGTCTCTGCTTACTTTTTAGAGACAGAGCTGTCAGATCCCCGCTCTCCTCTATGGGAGATCGGATGAAAACGGACCTCCTGTTAGTTTTCAACTGATCCTATCCGATCCGATCCTCTAGACGGATGGAAAATAGGGTTTCCATCTGTCTGGATTTCACGGACCATATTGGATCGGATAGCAGCGGGTGTCAGCGGAGATATCACCACTGACATCCGCTGCTCCATAGGGGTGAATGGAGCATCCGATCTGGTCCACCTGAAAAACTGATAGGCTGACCTTTACAACCAATTTAAGGCTTTTGACGTTTTTTTTTGCCAAAGCTCCTAAACTCAACTCCATAAAAGCCTATGTGTCCATGTACCCATAGACTTTTAGCAGAGTTTAGGAGCTACTTTGTTTAGGTGAGGTTAAACCTCCCTTCCTTGAACGCAGGGGAAAACGCAAAATGCGGCAAAATCACTGCAAAGACTTGGTTTGCGTTTTTGCCGCAGGTTTGCATTTTCCCGCGGCCGCGGTCAGGAGCTACCAGTGTGCATGAAGCCTAAGTCATTGTGATCTAGGAGTCCATCTCTTGGGTACAGTGAATTGCTTTGTTTCAGGACTTCTATACAAGCATTTTTGTACAAACCGAATCATTCCAGACAGCTCACTTGGTTTTTACATACACTTGGCCATGACATAAATTGGTTGTCTGTAATAAAAGCATATTCAAATGACGTTATTCATTAGTAACAATATTATGTATTAATACCTAAGCAATACTTGACCAAGTTGGCCTTACAGCAGAGAATACTGCAAAGCATAAAGAGAACTATACGTTGCCTGGGAGGCTACTAAAACATACTGTACATTTTAGGGTTGAGACCTGAAACTGATTATTTCTAAGTATGGTCTAGGAATAAACATGCATTTCACACAATTATTCATATGTACATTTTTTTCCAGAGCAATATTTCACAGTGCACCTGCCCTGTATTACCAGGACCACCAGGACCAAAGGTCAGTAACAGGAAGGATACCAAAAAGTAACATATAGCCTAATTTACTAAAGAGAGAAATGAGATTGCATGTTTATTTTGGCTTGTTTTCACACGCTTATTTTCCATTTCAACCTGCTTTATTAGGCGTTTAACGCTCATGTGACATCATATGCCTATTTTTCTCTGCCCACGAAATGAATGCATAAAAAATTGCTTACAAATTTTCCATGTGTTCATCCACCTTGAGCATTTTGGAGCTAACTCATTGCATCATTACGGTGTTTGAATTGGTATTTAGGTGGGAAATGGAGGCAATTTAGTTTCTCCATTGGCGAGTTTTACCCATTTTCCAACACAGGTTATATTAGACCAATCTTTCTCAATCTTTTTATCCCAAAGGAACCATTACAGTAATTTTCAGATCTAAAGGGACCACTCCTAAGATTAATTTATTGGGGGTCAATGGAAAAATTCCCCTTACATCGGTGGTCAGTTGAAAGAATGTTCCTTATATTGGTGGTTGGTGGCAAAAATGCTCCTTACATTGTTAGTCAGTTGGAAGAATTCTCCTTATATTGGTGGTTGGTGGGAAAAGGCCCCTTACGTTGTTGGTCAGTTGGAAGAATGATCCTTACCCTGGTGGTCAGTGGAACGGATGCCCCTTACATTGGTGGTCATTGGGAAAATGGCCTTTACATTGGTGGTCAGTTTGAAGAATGCTCCTTACATTGATGGTCAGTGAGAAAGGACCCTTACATTGGTCATGGTCAGTAGGAAGAATGTTCCCCTTACAGTCGAGTCTCTGGCTCTGCCAAGTGGTGTTAGGCCTGGAACAATGCAGGCACTATCACATGGGAAACCAGTTAGCCACAGATCAAGGAACCCTTAGACTACGTTCACATCTTGGCGTTGCTATTACAGGCGTTTAGGGGCATTTTTTCAGGCTTTTTTATGGGCGTTTTTGCAGGCGTTTTACAGGTGTTTTTTGTGCAGGCATTTTTAGATTGACTAGAGACCAATGGAAAACGCCTGTTTTGAGCGATGGGCGTTTTGCTCACGGCGTCAAAACGCTCAGATGTGAACAGGGGCCATTGAAATGAATAGGATTTGTCTTGTTGGGCGTTTTGAGAGCTGATCCTAGAGCAGAAAATCTCCCCCAAAACGCCTACATGTGAACGTAGCCTTAGATACTGTACCTTTGGAATCCTGGTTGAGAATGGCTGGATTAGACTCAGGTTATTAGATTCATTTGACATTAAAAGTATTCTAAAAAAAAAAAATTAATATTAAAGTGTATTTAATCCCCAAAACAAAAACTTTACATATTGCAGTTTACCAGTCCTTATAATAGCTACAGTTGTTTTCTTTTCCCTTTATTTTCACCTGGTTATCTTACAAACAACTTCCTGTCTCTTCATTTCTATGCTTTTATCTCCACTTCATCTATAGTGGCGATGAAAAATCCTGATCACCTCCCCAGAGTAGTACAATGTTACTGTGGTTCTGGTCACTGTATGGAAAAAAAAAAAAAAACTGTAAAGAAAATAAAAAAACGTTTAAAAACTAAAAAAAAGATTGAAAAAAAAATACAACTTTTTTCTTTTATTTTTATATACTGTCACCAGTCAGTGTCCCTGATCACCACCACACCAGTTGTATAATGATTCTGTACTGCCCTGGTGATAATATGTAAAAAATTGTGGGGAAAAAAAACAACTGTTTTAATTTCTTAATTTAAAAAAAAAAATGTGACAATAAATTACAACTTCAAAAACTCGCCATGCTTCTTAATAAAAACCTTGGACTGTCTACTTTCCAAAAAGGGGTCATTTGGAGGATATTTGTATTGTCCTGGCATTTTAAGGCCTCAAGAAATGAGATAGGCCGTCAGTACATCAGGATCGATCAATTTTCATAAATATATACATATATATATATATACACCATAGTTTGTGTCACTCTATAACTTTCCTGCAAAGTAAATAATATACACTGATTTGGGTTATTTTCACCAAAGAAATGTAGCAGTATACATTTTGGCCTAAATTCATGAAGAAAGATTATTTATTTGCAATTATTTTTAACAGAAACTAAGAAAAACGCATTTTTTTTGTTTTTTTAAATTTCAGTCTTTTTTTTAAAAAAAACAAGCGGTAATTAAATATCACTGGAAAAAAGCTTGATTTATGTGAAAAAAAAAAAAAAAACGTCATAGGGGTACAGTGTTGCATGACAGCACAATTGTCATTCTAAGTCAGACAGCTCTAAAAGCTGAAAATTGGCCTGGGCAGGAAGGGGGTAAAAGTGTCTGGTATTGAAGTGGTTAAAGAAGTATAGACAAAGCTTTTTTGGCTGTATTTCTCCTATGGATCACAAGAGTGCAGCTCATTTTGCTTGAAGCCCGCTGTCAACTGACGTCAGAGAGCCGGTCCAAGCTTGGGAAAGATCCACCTAGATGCCTCTCCTGGTGAGAGCCCCGGCCAGCCGCTCCCACTCCCTGCACAGCCCAGTGCTCTAGGAGGTGCTGGAGGGGCAGACTAGAGATAGGGTGACTGACAGTCACCAGCTCTCTGCAGCCTGAAGACCGAGAGCTGATTGATAAGTAGATTTTGATCGCTCAGTTCTCGGTCTGGAGTCGGTGCAGCATCAGACGGATGTTGCATTCACCTAGGTGAGTATAATTTTGTTTAGGAATTCTGAACTTTAAGTTTACAGGAAGTGCCATAGACATTACATTTCGGGAAAGATTAACAGGTATTTTCTGTATTTGCTGAAAATGTTCTTTGCCTGAAGAAAGAAATTGAATGCAGGCACCAAATCTAAGAGCTGGTAAGCTACAACATATTCAAATTTAGTATTTGGATTTAGATACGCTTTACGTTCTGTTGAAATATAGATTATTTTGCTTATTTTTGCAAGTAATATGAAAGCTCCTGAGAATTGCCTTGAACAGCTGCATCAAGGGCCAGCATTCAGTTTACTTTGTGCACTGGCATTTTAGCACAAGTATGTCCACAGGGTCCAAGTTGTTTGGACACATTATTGCTGCAAATTATATTAGCAGGAGAATAATTTTCTATCATATTCGTGTGGGCAAAAACTTTCCTTAACCACTTGCCGTCCAGTTGCCATAGTTATACTGCGGCAGGTCGGCTCTGTTACGCAAAACGATGCACCTGTACATTGTTTGATGTAGCAGATAGTGGGCGCGCATGTGACGATTGGCTAGAGGGGGAGCCAGTCAGCGGGTCTGGCGAATGCGATGTCCGCCAGGCACCTGCAATCGCTCCCCATGGAGACAGAACGGCGGTCTGCCTATGTAAACACAGCAGTCTGCTGTTTTGTCAGTGATGAACACAAGAATCCTGTGTTCCTCCTCTTTTGGAACATAATTTTTTCCACATAATGCCTGGTGAATTGTGTGCTGTTATTGAAATTCAACCCATTTGCTACTGTTATAGAAATTGGCACCCTGTGTTTGTTGTGTTGCATTGACACGTATTTTATTCTACGTAGATTGTTCTTCCACTCAGTTATCAATTAATTGTCAGGCTTAGCGGCCACTCACCGACATAAGAACATCGCCTAACCTGGCCATCTCATGTCTATTGGTACCTTAAGTGCAACGCTGTGCAACAACCGCTTCTATGCCCTGTTCGGCCTTGTTTCTAAAACACAGAGTTTTTCATAAAACCATGGGTTGCTGAGCTTGCCCTTCAACATTTTCTTATATTAATTCTAATAAAATTTTACTTGAAAATGTTTGGCAATTATTGTGGGCCTGTTGGCTTTGTATGCCAAGACTGTTTTGAACTCCCAGTTAGAGACATCGTAAGGTCCACTGTACCTCCTTATGTGTGATATGACAGGTACTAAATTATTTATGCCTATTTGTTTACTAGGGGGAAAAAGGAGATGATGGTTTCCCAGGACTTCCGGGTAGCCCAGGACGCATTGGGGAGAGAGGACCAGTGGGTCTCCCTGGCCCATCAGGTCCACAAGGGCCACCTGGTCCACAAGGAATTCCAGGGCTTCCTGGAACCACAAGCATGATAAATGGTTTGGATGAAGAAAATAAGGTAATTAAGTAAAATATTTAAATATTGATATTAACAGAAAATACTTTTAGATATTCACTCAGTTATTTAAAATGAAGAAAGTTAAAGTGATCATGGCACGTAAAAACTCACTTTCCAGACTTGGCTTAGTAGAAAATCCCATACCTACAGTGGCTGAACGTACCTTGGTTACTCTTCTCATTGTCTACGCTCGAAAGGCCATAGCTTTGCAATGGAAAAAGCTCCCCCCCCCCCCCATCTCTTTTAATCTGGAAATGAATGGTGAATAATTTTTTACCACTATAAAAAGATAGTTACATTAACAGAAGTTGCCCAAAGAAATACGAAAGAGTATGGTCTAAATTGTTTGCTGATCCCTCTACTGCATCGGTGATGACTATGGATTAAAGTCAGATATTGAATTTGGGTATATTACCAGATCCTTACTGCCATGGGGACGTCCCCCTCTTATTATTGTAAAATTTTCTCCTACGCACCTTTTGTCAGGCCTGTCTAATCATAGTGAAATTATTGTGAGCCCCACTTTCATGTTTTATGGGTGTAACCCTTACTATTACTACTTCCTGATATTTGTACCGTTATTTCAAGCTCCCTTGCAAGGGTTTTTTCCACTGTGTATTGTTACTATTCTTTTTTGTTATTTTGTTCTTTTAATATTTTTCCCTAATTCTCAATAAAAAGGTTTATAAATAAATTCATAATTCACTTTCCAGTGTTGATTGGAGAATTCCTTTCCGCAGAGCTATTGTGTGCTCCTGGTGGGGGGTGGCATGGGGAGCCACCCCTGCCAGGAGAGCCACTGGCATTAACCGCATGAAAAATCCAACATGCTGGTTGTACCCATGTTGATCGATCAATCAACTCAGGTACAATCAGCCTCCCCCTACATGGTTCGAACGTTAGCCAGTTCAGCTGGGTCATTTTAAAAACATGCATCAGTGGTACTTTTGCTCCTTCCTTGTTTGTGTGCCTATAATTGAAACACTTTGTATTTTTGTATGGCTACTTCAAGATAAATACTGAGAAAAACTAATGGTGGCTTGTAACTTATACTAATGGTTTATTTAGATTAGCAACTGGGGACTGAGCATCGCTCTTGGTAATGTTGTGCACCATGGTGGAGCAAACTGATAAAAATTAGGTTAGAACTAAAAATGTAAGACTCCTGCACTGAAGACTATATTACCTCTGTGATACTGAGCTGCCATGGTCAATCTTGTTTCTTTTTTGGTCAGGAGTTTTATTAAGAATAGGCGAGTTTTAAGAGCAAAAAAAAAAAAAAGTGCATGTATTGGGACATGAATTAGATTTTCCGTTTAGGGCTTCTTCACTGGGGGTATTGTAGGGAGTGACAGATTTGTAATACAGAAAATTATATACAGTACAATATACTAACCAAATAACTCTGTGCCATAAGACATATCAATGTGCAGCAAATGATTTAATTATAATATGTTATTTTTTTGTTCCTTTTTTTTTAGGTTCAGTTACTTAGTGGCCCTCCAGGACCTGAGGGACCACCTGGACCTCCAGGTCCCAACGGATACCCAGGACCACAAGGACCGGAAGGCATACAGGGTCCACCTGGCCCTCCAGGACTTCCAGGTCCCCCAGGTCATCCAGGGACTCCAGGATCTCAAGGGCCTAGAGGAGACCAGGGACCTGAGGGGATACCAGGTCCAAGAGGATTTCCAGGTCCAGCAGGACCACCAGGTTTTGAAGGCCCACCAGGTTCAGAAGGCATAAGAGGACCAGAAGGGCCCCAGGGACCACCAGGACCACAGGGCTCCCAAGGATCCCAGGGGTTACAAGGGCCAGAAGGCAATCCTGGAACTGCAGGCCAGCAAGGTATACCCGGTGTGGAGGGGCCTCAAGGATTGCCAGGACATAGGGGAGAAGAAGGATCTCCTGGAATGCCAGGGCTACCTGGTCTGAGGGTATGGTCTAATGATTAGTTTTATTTTAAACAAAACAAGTTTGTGATAAATGTTATATAGATAATGGTTTTTGCTTTTGAGTCATAATTTAGGCAACCAGAGCTTCAAAACTTTACTAAGTTGTATAGCCACTTGCTATATCCCATAGTTTGTAGACTCTTTAACTTTTGCACAACCCAATCAATATACACTTATTGGGATTTTCTTTACCAAAAACCTGTAGCAGCATGCATATTAGCCTAAAATTTATGAAGAAATTCGTTTTTATTTTTTTAATTTATTGGATATGTTTTATTGTAGAAAGTAAGGGCTCTTTCACACGGGCGGTCCGATCAGATCCGCCTGTCAGTTTTTTAGGCGGATCTGATCGGATCCTCCATGCAGCTCTATGGGGCAGCGGGTGTCAGCGGAGGTCACCTCCGCTGACACCCGCTGCCATCCGCATCTGATCCTGTGCTGAAATCTGGACGGATGGAAACCCTATTTTTCCATCCGTTCAGTAATCAGAGCGGAGCGGATCTGATGAGAGCGGACAAGCGGTCCGCTCTCCTCCGATCCCCCATAGAGGGCAGCGGGTGCTGAGACACCTCCCTCTCCGCTCTGCAAGCAGAGACGGAGCTGTCATCCGCCCGGCTCAGCGGGGATCGCGGATTGATCCCCGCTGAGCAACACGAATCCGCCTGCGGAGGCGGACCGTGTGAAAGAAGCCTAAAAAATATTGTTTTTTTTGTTTTTGTTTCTAGTGTAAATAAAATTAAAAAAAAACCCAGAGGTGATCAAATGACACCAAAAGAAAGCTCTATTTGTGGGAAAAATTACAAATTGTTCAGCATTGCTTGACCGCAAAGTTGCCAGTTAAAATAACGCAGTGCCATATAGCAAAAAAAAATAAAAATGGCCTGGTCATGAAGGGGGTTAAATCTTCCGAAGGTCTGGTGGATAGTCAAGGCATTGGGGTCATAACAAACAGATGGAGATGGAAACATTGGCAGATAAAGTTTTTCAACCGATTTTGAGGGTTATATGAAACTAGAGAGTAAATCAACCTACAGGGGACTAGTGACTACCCAAGACTAAAATATCGTTTAGTGGACTTATCACTTGCATGTTGTTAAAGCAAATTAAACCTTTGGTTTTAGTGTCGGTTCACACTGATCCGACTCGAAGTCGCCCTGACTTCGGGCGACTAATGAAGTCGCCTGTGCACCACGACTTCGGTGCAACTTGCAACGACTTCCCATAATGGAAGTCAATGCAAGTCGCTCCGACTTTACACAAAATAGTGCAGGAACCTTTTTCTAAGTCGGAGCAACTTGAGTCGCTCTGATTAGAACGGTTCTATTGCACAGCATTGGAAGCTACTTGTTGACAAGTCGGATCAGTGTGAACTGGCACTTAATGGAATGTTTTATATTGCTGTTTTAGTGAAGACCATGCAGGTTCAGGACTTTCTTTTTACAAAAACATTTTCTTCTTTTAACAAAAACAATAGGCCACCTAATACTAAATATAGTCCATGGTCTCCAGAAAGGTTTAGTTTAATAATCATAAAATGTTTTTACATTTATTCCACAGGGAGAAAAGGGGGACATGGGGGAAGTTGGTCTTTCAGGAATCAGAGGACTACCTGGTGAAAAGGGGGAACAAGGTCATCCAGGACTACCAGGGCTACCAGGGCGGGTGGACCTCACATGCTGCAAGGTGAGTACTATATACATACACTCTTTATTTTATTCAGTAAAAAATATACACTTTATATGTTATGCAGTTTTTATATTTTTATTATTTTTTTTTTAACCTTCCTAGCGGTATTCCCGAATGTGGCTCGGGGTTAAATTTCAGTGCCAAAAGCGGTAACCCCGAGCCACACTCGGGGTACCACTAGGAAGATCGCTGGATCCTGTAAGAGAGGGTACTCACCTTGTCCACGGGATCCAGCGATGTATCCCGGCGGTGTGCGGCGGCTGATCTTCCTCCCGATGCTCTGTGCCCCGGCTTCTGTCTCCTGCGACGTGACGCTCGCAGGAGGGTGGAACCGGCGGCAAATTTAAACAGTAAAACACACCAAACACACTGATACATTGCAAAACAAAATAAATTCACATTAGTTTGCCCCCCCAGTGCCCTTTCCTACAGTTTTACTGTACTTTTAATATATTTATATACATATATATATATATATATATATATATATATATATATACACACATACATACATACATCATAATAAATCATTTTTTTAAAAAGCGTAGAAGTCATGGATACACACTGTAATATTAATTTATTTGTTTTAAAAAAAAACTTATAGACAAATATTTTAAAACATGGTACAAAGCATTTGTTTACATATTTTTAAAGGTCCAACTGTCTTCAGAAAGGTACAAACCCATTACCCAACAAAGGAGGATATACCTAATATGATTGGAATTCTCTCTTCTAGTATCAGGTCTCTTCACCAGTACTGTACATGCAATGGCAGCATAATTGCTTATGTGTCAGGCATTAACAGATAAGCATCAAATACAGTATTTCCACCATTGCACCTGATTTACTAAAAGTGAAGTGAAGATCACCTCTGTTCATCAAGCACTGTCATGCCAAGAAAGTTATGTTATTAAATATTCACTTCAAGTATGCTTTTTAATAAATCACTGAGAATTCTGGCTTGCTCAATATAATTAAACATTATTTATTCTCAATATCTTTACAGGGGGATGTTACTCCTGCATCTCCTGCAGAACATGTAGTGGTCCCTGGCCCTGCAGGACCAAAGGTAAAACCTCATTTTGTTATGTCTTAGTTAATGGGGTTGTAATACAATTAATACAGAATCTTAAATTGTGGCTTTAGCTGACGATTTGTTTCAATATAGACTCAGGAATCATAAAAATATAATTAGAAAGAATAAAGATAAAACACCGTACTTCTAAGCAAGCAGCTCAAGTATACAAGGAGAAAATGGCTTCAGCCTGGCACCTCCTTGGCCACTCTTCCGACATGTTTCGGCCTGCCCAAAGGGCTTAGTCATAGAGGCTGAAGCCACTTTCACCTTCTACGCTTGGGCTACATGTCCAGAAGGGCAGTGTCTTATCTTTCTTTTTTCCATGTGTTTGCTCTGAGCCAGGATGGGCTCTCCTGACATTGGCACCCAAGATTAGTGGGAGTCACCGGAGTGTAACAGGATAAATGCTTTTTTTCTGTTTATGGTCAAAGTGTAAGAAGAACTTGGCAGAAACAAGAATAGATTATGTGGTGGGGTTTTACACCTTCCAAGTAATGGGGGTTGTTGAAGCACACAGGCAACAGAGCTACACATAATGTGACAGACCTTGTTCTTTTGACCTTTTGTTTGCATGTGCTGCTATACCAACGTCTATCTGAAAAGTAATCCATGGTGGATCACTTTTCAGGGGCATTAGACAGATGGCAGAGGAGGCATTATGATGCTTTCTCATTGTCTGCTTTAACCCTCAAAATGCCTATCCACAGCACTGGGTGCATGGCACATGGCTGCAGGGCATTTGCACCACGATGCCATTTACTTTGGGGCTACAGCAAAAATGAAAGTGGTTGTAAAACTCAGACTTGAAATATGAACAAAGCATGTCCCTCTATAGTGTGTACTTGTCTCAATTAAGAGCACTAAGTGTCATTTCTGTCTGCTGCCTTGTCCCTCTGCTATCAGCATGAATCAAAATACATTTTCCTGACACCAAGAGAAAAATGGTGATGGGGAGGGACCTCCAGCAAATTGACAGGCTCAGCTTTGTTTCTGTGTGCTGTGTGGAAAGGAGGGAATGTACCTTCTCTCCAATCCGCTCTCAGAGATCTCCTCACTCAGCTCTGCAGAGTATAACTTCAGATCTCCGCCTCCTTTTTTAACTCTTAGAAAAGCGTTTAATTCATCACTGTTAATGGATGTAAAGAAGAGAATACTGCAGATAAACAGGTACAACTTATACAGGAGGATTTGTTTAATCCCTGTGTATCACATGAGGCAAGTCACTTCCCTGGGTATATGTAAGGGTTTACAACCGCTTTAAATGACATGACACATTCGGTAGGCCAGACCGCCACAGAACAGGACCCAATCAGAGTCCGGTTTTTAACCCCCCAGCTGCCCCCCCCCCCCCCTCAGCTGCCCTAGTGAAGGAGCCCAAATTTATTTGGCTTACTTCACTCAGTAGATGTAAATGTCTTGCTGCAGCCTCTTTTATCACTACCTGTGACTGGGTTACAGTATATAACTGTCTATCTCAATGTCATCAGCATGTAAGCCCAGTAATGGACGGGGGTTTTGTACACACACCTTTAGACATCATGGTAACTAGTATATACTAAAAATGTTTTGTATACTCAGTGCATAATTCTTATAAAATAAATTGAAAATAAAATAGAAAATAAAAGAATTTGTATATACCTGCATACATACACATAAATGTGCAGCATCTCAAGTCAGAATCATAAATAAATTACATTATTTAGATTGGACATGCCTTCTACATATTATTATACAAGTGCGAGGCTGCAAAATATACATGGCAGCAACTATTATGATATATTTACTATGCTGATCATCACTTTTTATATATCTCTGTTTCAGGGAGAAAAGGGAGATCCAGGAGAGGTTTGTATATAGCTTTTTACTTCTATGGGGCTTAACCACATTGGAGGATGTGAGCGTTGCTTTTCCTTTTTAATCCACTATGGTTAGTGTCTATTATGCACTTGATAGGCCTGCTTTAAAGCTGCTGCTGCTCCCATTTAGCTGTGCTTACACAGTGATTTTGCTTTACTGCTCTTCTTTGCATTGCAAATCTATGGCTAAGCTCAGGCCATCATGACTCACTGAGCACAAGTAGTCACTCTAGCCAGACACCTACAATATATTGGCTGTATTGATGAGGTAGTTGGTACCACTTCCACAGACAAGGATCCAATTAATCAAAAAGGCAGTATGCAGGATTGTATATTTTTTATGTCTGATGCAACCAGTCGCTTCCACAGTTACCTGTTGGCTCATAAATACGTTTGAATTGCCACCAATTACAGGTTGGAGGAACCTACAGTTGGTTACACCAATATTAACCATATTATGATGATCTTGAAGAATGCCCTGGGACTCCCCAAAACCTGGAGTACTCTGCCATGCTAATATGGGTGCTATTGGTGCTGGCTTTAGCAAGCTTCTTCTCAATCCATGTACCTTTTGCCCATCATTATAACAAGCAGTCTTGGTAAGCAACCATAAAGTGGGTGCAGGAAGGCAGAAGAGGTGTGCTGGAGTTTCTTTTCAGCAAAATGCCTGGAGATTTTAGGATTTCTAAAGGGGTCAACTCCTACATGCAGACACCTGGAGGTTCCTGAGGTTCAATTTAGAAACATTTACTGGCCTACAGGTTTGCCTAAATGCAAGATGTGTTCTTAATTTTCTTTCTGTATTGTCAGTCAGTCATGATTTCAAAACTGATGTTTTATACTCCATAAAAAAATAAATTCTCTATATGGCTAATTCTGTAACTGGTTATATCTCAGTTGGCATTTAGGCTGGCTCAAATGTTTGTCAATTAACTACTGAGTTGGGGAAAATTTGAGCCGGTTGGCAAACCCCAGCTCGACAAACTTCTCTTGAAGTTGAAGGAGTAGGCTGAAAAATTGCCAACTAAACTGTTACTGTTGCAGTCAATGTTCCGGTATTCAATCAGACATGGATTTCATGGCTGCTTGAATATCCATCAGCAGAGATTCCTCCATTAATGATCTCTGGCAGGGATAGAGGAATCTATTCAATTTCTCTCATTCAGCCCTTTGGCTTGAACGAGAGAAATCTATGCATGTATCGCTAGACTAAAGCCTAGTACACACGCAACGATTATCGGCCGACCGATCGTCCGTCTTTTGTCCAGAGTGGTGTTTTGTTGGTTGGAATGTGCCTACACTACACACAAATTTTCTCGCCCGACAAAATTCTACTTCAGAAGTGATGTCATGTGTTGGTTTGCTTTCTTTGTGTTCTTTCTTCACTGAGCATGCCCAGACTTGCTCATTAGATTTTTCCCTGTCGAAATCTGTACTGACTGGACGAAAATCGGCCGTGTTTTGACGGCAGACAAAAGATTTTTATAGCCTGCACACCAGATTTTTTTCGGCCGAAAAGTCGGAGTCGGTTTTCGGAAGCATCATACTAACAAGCCGAAAATCGGCAGATCGCTCGTCGGACGAAAATTCCCTGACGATTTTCGACGTGTGTGTACGAGGCTTAAGTAAGAATGTAATTTGGAGTAGATATTGGACACTGATGCATTAAATGCTTGTTATATTACTATTTACCCATTTTGCTTTTATTTTTTTTTTAAAGGGTTGTGGTGTCTGTAATGGAAAAAGTGTGATCTCAGGCCCTCCTGGTCCTGCAGGACCACCAGGTCCACCAGGTCCTCCTGGGCCTCCCAGCACAACGGGTACAAACCTCTCTCCCAAATACCAGGTTAGTATGCTCCAGCACACTTATAGTATTTCTGGTTATAAACATTAAATATAATATGATAATGGACCATTGGTTACATATTAAAGGAATATTAAAGGAACTACCAGGCTAATTGAAAAGCAAAATATGGTTTTGAAAGGAGAAAACATTGACCTTAGTAAATAAAATCAATTCATTAGTTGCCTTGTTTTTAGCTGATCCCCTGGTTTCAATGCAGTCGGAGTCTCTGACTCAGACCAACTATGCTGCTACAAAAGTAAGAGTGAAGTCAGAACTCCTCTTAATTGTTGTTACAACTAATCAGCTCAGACATGATTAAAGTCAAGGAATCGGCATATCAGAAGAAAGTGGCAGGAGACAAGTAAAGCAGATCCATTTAATGTTCCAGCCCAAAGAGAAGCCAACATGTACCCTTTTCAGGACTGATTGATGATGTTTTTATGGTTCATGATTCAGTGGGAGTAGTATTATTTTGCAATGTGGAACCTTATAAATGAGTTGAAAGTCATTAAGTTGCTCCATCTGGTGGATATAGTCCAATTGCAGCTATTTTGGAGGAGTAAAGACTGTCACCTTCTTTTCTATGTCCGCATTGGAGCGATATCTACTCACTTCCTGTCCATGTGAAAGACCAGAAATGAGGGGAGCAGTTGTCACTGGGAAAGGATAATAATAACTTGGACGAGGTTCTATCACTTCCCCTTTCAACTGATGAAATAAAAATTTGACAAAAGTTTTATCCCCTCCACACTTTATCCAAAATGTAACAAAGGTTTAGGTTGGTGGTGGTTTTAAAATGTTTTTCAACTAGCGGTTTAAACACCATACTCTGCACCACTTCCCTTAAAAGTCATCCACCAACAAAATCAATATATTTGGCATTGCTTTCTTTGGATACCGGTGGTATGGGCACATATGTACATGTGATTTTTTTAACAACAGGGAACAACCCAACAGCAAATATATATGCCTAACCCGTCATTTGCTCCTCATTAAATATTTCCCTAAGTCAACTGTTCACGTACTATATATAATTGTGTAACCTTTTCCTTTTTTTAGAATGATAAATCTGAGTTGTATGGATCTCTGGTCTATTCGGTGAGTTAATTTTTATAAACAAATATGTATTTGGAATGAGAGGAAAATAGAATTTTGTGTGTCCAGGATCTGGTTAGACACTCTAAATGCATGTAAACATCTATGACCAGCATTAGACAGTAGTAGAACTTTTTAGGATATATATAAGATGCATTTTTGTTCTTCTCTACAAGTCAATAACCAGCACTTTGTTTGTTGACTTTCCTAACAGGGTCTTCCTGGAAATCCTGGCCCCCCTGGACCCCCTGGTCTTCCTGGCCCTCCAGGAGTCGTATACCTCAATGTAAGTGCTATTCCAATAAAGACCATTTGAGGTGCAAATTTGATTGCTCATATGCAAAGCATTATTCTGTTGTGCATTAAAAGATCTTAATGGACATTGATACTTAAAATATCTGTATTGCTCTATTTCTCTGCAGAGAGTGTTCCCTGTCCCCCCTCGCCCGCACTGCAAGCAGACGGTAAGGTTGAACTATAGGTGACATGTTAGAATCTGGGTAACAGGCTAACACAGCTATATATAATACAATGTCATTTAACAAAGAGGGTCAGGCCAAAGATACTGTATCTGAAATCTATAATGTTCCTAAAAGAGTAAATATTTGGTATATTTAGTAATTGGGTACAAACTGCCCCAACTACTTTTTCTGTGCTAGATATTTAAAGCCGTAAGGGATCCTTACAGGACACAGATTTGAGCTCTGAATATAACATTTAAGGATCTGTCCATCCATACAAGATATACTAAAACAAAAACGGGGATGCACATACACCCACACCAATACCACAGGGAGGGCAAATGGGCAAACGTTTGTTGGGACTTTAATAAATGGTTGGACTGTTGTATGTGTGTGTTTAATACTCTTGAAGTGGAGTTCCAGCCGAAAATACCTTTTTTAATTAACAATACCCCTTTAATAATAATACATAGCGATGTACATGACCACTATTTTCATATCTATAACTAGTACAGTATTTTATGGTATACAAATTCTTACTTTTAAAAAAGTTAGCAGAGCGCGGCCATCTCCATTGTGGGCATCTGAAGCTGCTGTGGAAGCTGCTGTGTCCTTCTTCCTGATTCCAGTGCAAGCTGGCTACCCAGAATGCACCTGGCAATCTCACGCATGCGCTGTAGATTGCGATCGGCAATAGAGAGGAGCGGCCGTCGATGCCCATTGCCTCCTGGGATTGATGACAAACATCTCCCAGGACGCAATACAAAGCCGGAAGTGACATCCGGGGTCGCGCCCCCAGAAGGAGGAAGTATTACCAATTTACTCAAAAATAAGGTAAGGGACCCAAAAAAAAATTTGTATTGCCCAATTCTTATTACCCATACCTATCACTGCTGGAATAACTAAAGTTTAAAATTAGGGTGGAACTCCACTTTAAGACAGGGACCTTTAAACCTCCAAGGACCTTCAAAAACCTGGGAGAATCTCTCCCACCCAAAAATGTGTCACTATACAAGAAGAGACTCGGCAAGATCAAAGATGTGGTGTCTCTATACTGTGACAAATAAAAATCTCTCCCACATAAGAAAAACTGGACACCACAGGAAAGAACCTCTTGGCTATATCCTATGAATATCAATATAGCGACCCCTCTGCAGCCTTGCACAGCTTGGGCTCCCTGTTCACTGTGGTGGTAGTCGCATCAAATCCACCCCTGCTTAACCAGTCCCAATAACATATTCCAATACTGCAGGGGGAATGCAAGCAAACAATGGGGTTAAAAGACTGTTTGGATGGTCAATAAAATCACAGATTACTCTCCTTCAACAGTCCCCCACCCAAAAAAAAGGGGTATAAAGCCAAAAGAGGTAAAGGCAAGTGAGTCTATCTTGAACTAGCTCAGCCACTAACTAGAGGAACAAATGGAGTGCTAGGTCACCCTCCTACAAAAGCGATGTGTACCCCCCAAAAAAGGAAAGAAAAAAAGCAAAAAGGTGCATTGTCAAAACCAGCTCAACATATTTCACTCCTAAAGGAGCTTTGTCAGGAGTGTGTGAAAATAAATTAAAAATCGAACTGTGCACTGAACAAAGCAGAAATCACAAAGCAAATATTTGTCATATTGGAGACACTTTAGCAAAATGCTAAAATGGCATGAATACCAGCTTGAAAAGGACATTGCTGAAATATCTATTTGAATGAACAAAAATAAATAACCACTTTCATAACTGGATGTGGTTATTTATGAGGCTTCGTGCTGGAAAAAGTTATCATAGGCTTTACATTTTAACAGTGAGAGACAGAACAACAAAAACATGCAGAAAAACGCATTCCAAAAAAGTTATAAATTGATTTGCATTTTAATGCGTGAAATAAGTATTTGACACCTTCGCAAAATATGACTTCGTACTTGGTGGCAAAACCCTTGTTGGCAATCACAGTAGTCAGACGTTTCTTGTAGTTTGCCCCCAGGTTTGCACACATCTCAGGAGGGATTTTGTCCCACTCCTCTTTGCGGATCCTCTCTAAATCATTAAGGTTTCAAGGCTGACATTTGGTTACTCAGACCTTCAGCTCCCTTACATACTGTATTTTGGGATTAAAGTCTGGAGACTGGCTAGGCCACTCCATGACCCTAATGCGCTTCTTCTTGAGCCATTCCTTTGTTGCCTAGGCTGTGTGTTTTGGGTCATTGTCATGCTGGAATACCCATCCACGACCCATTTTCAATGCCCTTGCTGAGGGAAGGAGGTCCTCACCCAAGATTTGACGGTACATGGCCCCATCATCCCTTTGATATGATGAAGTTGTCCTATCCCTTAGCAGAAAAACACCCGCAAAATGTAATGTTTCCACCTCCATATTTGATGGTGGAGGTGGTGTTTTTGGGGTCATAGGCAGCATTCCTCCTCCTCCAAACACGGCGAGTTGAGTTGATGCCGAAGAGCTTGATTTTGGTCTAATCTGACCACAACACTTTCACCCAGTTCTCCTATGAATCATTCAGATGTTCATTAGCAAACTTGTACATGTGTTTTCCTGAGCGGGGGACCTTGCGGGTGCTGCAGGATTTCAGTCCTTATGGCGTAGTGTGTTACCAATTGTTTTCTTGGTGACTATGGTCCCAGCTGCCTTGAGAATAATGACAAGATTCTCCCGTGTAGTTATGGGCTGATTCCTCACCGTTCTCATGATCATTGAAACTCCACAAGGTGAGATCTTTCATGGAGCCCCATACTGACTGAGAGTGACAGGTGTTTTGTGTTTCTTCCATTTGTGAATAATTGCACCAACTGTTGTCACCCTCTCAACAAGCTGCTTGGCGATGGTCTTGTAGCCCATTCCATCCTTGTATAGGTCTACAATCTTGTCCCTGACATCGTTGGACAGCTCTTTAGTCTTGGCCATGGTGGAGAGATTGGAATCTGATTGATTGCTTCTATGGACAGGTGTCTTTTATACCATCAACAAGCTGAAATTAGGAGCACTCCCTTTAAAGCGGCAGTATACTCCACTTCTTAATTTTTAAATACAGGTAAGCCTATAATAAGGCTTACCCGTAGGTAAAATTAATATCTCCTAAACCTGCACGGTTTAGGAGATATTCACCCTGCATGCAGCCGCTGACACCAGCGGCGCATACGCTCTGAAGGCTCGGCGTGTCTTGCCGGACCTTCAGAGCTCCTTGCCGGAAAGTGAACTCCCGCACGCATGCGCGAGAATGAAGTCATCGCGACTCCGGCCTCTCACAGCGCCAAACCCGGAAGAGTCGCCAAGGGAACATGTCAGCTCCCTCAGCGGTGTCTGGGCGACCATGTGGGGGCTTCGTTGTAAGGTAAGTATTTCAAAATGTGCTAGTATGCAATGCATACTAGCACATTATGCCATTGTCCTGCAGGCTTTTTTTGGGGGGGGGGGGGGTTTACACAGGGGATACAACAGCTTTAAGAGAGTGCTCCTAATCTCATCTCATTACCTGTATAGAAGGGGGAATGAGGGCCAGAAATCTTGCTGATTGATAGGGGATCAAATACGTATTTCACTCATTAAAATGCAAATCAATTTATAACTTTTTTAAATGCTTTTCTGGATTTTCTTTTTTTTTTTTTTTATTTGTTATTCTATCTCTCACTGTTAAAATAAACCTCCCATTAAAATTATAGACTGATCATTTCTTGTCAGAGGGCAAATGTACAAAATTAGCAGGGGATCATATACTTTTTTCCCCTCCCTGTACTTTTTATCACAAATTCTATTTTAACAAAATGATCACAAAAAATAAATTGTCTTTCTGAGCTGGAGAAACATCCTGCTTTTATCACATATGAAGCTGGATTTACAGAATGATGGCTCACTAAGACAGAAATAGGAGACATAAGCATATGTAAATGTTCATTTTTATGTATGCTCACTCCAAGACTCCAAGACTCACGTCTTGAAATGTCTTTTGGCCTAGCTTCTGACTTAAACTGAAGTTCCAAACATGCTTTCTGTGGGCAAGAATAGGACCCTTCCGATCAGATGAGAAGAGGAGCACGTGCCTGGTTTCAGTCCTGACTTATATGGGAAGCAGTAGTTATAGGGCAAGATTTTCTAATTTACCCAATTATTTGTCTCCCAAGGATCCTTCGTCAGGGTTGTTCTACATTGCTTCATAGACATTAGACCATCACATAACTCAGAAACAGAAACACTTTCCTAATGCGATCCCGTTAATAAAAAATCTGATTCAACTTTAATGACTTTGATCAAATAAGAACTGTGTTGACTATTTATGCCTGCACAGTAATTGTCCTTTCACACCCTAGCATAGACATTTATTTTATAACCTGTACATAAAGGTAGCAGCTTTGGATTCCAACTTTTGCTCTTTTTCCTCAAAACAGGTTCCTGAAGGAGAACACAAAGACACAGGTAAAGGCTCACTAAAGCCAGTTTTGCATTTTTTTATTTCACTAGATGCAAAAGCCAATGCCTACTAAAAATGTTCCTTACATCAAAATAGCCACTGGAGCCCAATAGAGCAGACATTTCTGTCTTTAAAATCCCCATGCTCTACCAATTAAAGTGTTTGTTACCCCAACACTTCATATTCCTGATATGTGACTGCTATACCATGTACTTGTATGAGAAAGTATCCTGTTCTCTTTGTATTGCTTCCTTTGTGTGAAAGGAATTGCTTCCTGGTGTTCCTGCCAGTCTTTCTGCTTCCCTATTAAAAGCTGACCATACTAAGCAGGGGAGCACAACGTGATCAGTTCTCTAGCTATGCTGGGAACTCAGTGTACTCTCCTCCAATGATCAGACTTGTCTGGCACAGTCCTGGCAAGGTCCAAATGGACCTATCAGTACTGTATCTACACTGAATGTATCTAAGCATATGAGCCTGAATTATGGTTGTACAACTTTTTTTACATATACTGTTTTT
This sequence comes from Pelophylax lessonae, assembly GCF_965119305.1. Taxonomy (NCBI): domain Eukaryota; kingdom Metazoa; phylum Chordata; class Amphibia; order Anura; family Ranidae; genus Pelophylax; species Pelophylax lessonae. The sequence goes on along the minus strand of NC_138778.1, from coordinate 161,338,218 downwards.
ATCTTTTTTGATATTTTGAATAAAGATGTTATTTAAAATATTGTGTGCTCTCCCAGTCTATTACAACCTCGCAGCCTTTAAAGTCATAAATTCAAGAAGAATAATGTGGGCTAACTCCCCTATTTGGGGTTGAGTTCCCCGACATTCCAGATTTTCTAGGTTCATCTTTTTATATTGTATGATGCAATTTTTCTCCATAGCTTTTTTCCAGACAGCAATTGTACTACAATAGTACTATTCAGCAAAGAAAATTGCATTCTAAACACAGTCATAAACAAATGTACATTTCCAGCAGCATAGATTGGCTTTGTATGCGTTCATCTTTATTGTGGACAGAATGGTCCTGGCCACTACTAGTTGGTGGTGCTTGTAGACCTGCTCTTTATTGAGCTGCATATACAACTGTCTTTAAAGCGTACATTTGTTAGAACACACAGGGTGTCCTCGGAGCCAGGAGAATGCAGAAACAGAATTATTCTCAGAAAAGCTAAAACTTTATACTAACATCAAAAGGCAGCTGGTTACAAGTTAGCAAAATTTAGTATGGTTAAAGCTGATTTCTGGGAATTTAGGCAAAAATTACCCTTGTATTGGGGCCGTCTATTGGGCCGGCTGTTCATTAAGTCTAAAGATGCCAAAATCAGGAGTAAAGCTGGCCATACAAAAAAAATTTTTTTCAGCCTAAAGACTGAACCCAAAAAGACGAATAAATCTCCAACTGTGTCTAATATACATTGACAGCCAGCCCTGTCGAAAGGCTGCAGGCCAGCTGCCAATTTTCCACTCAGCTCCTTCGATTTTTAGTTTAAAGATGTTGGGTGGGAGAGGTGTGACAGGACCACTCACTTACCAAATTTGGCCGGTTCATTATTTGCCAAAACATGCACAGTGTAAAGCCAGCTTAAAACCTACCTTACTCCCCGCTCTGGCAGGGTCCTCTTTAGGGCAACCTGGGCCATGGTTATACTCCAGCCTCCTTCACGTACATTATAGTGTTCATAGCCCCAGACAGTATATGTCAGGAGAATAGCCGAAGGAGAACATGCAATATTCGCAATACTAGACGTGGCTGCATCCTGCGCACTCCCGTGCGCATTGGTGCACGCACGGAAAATAGACACACGTATGTGTGCAGTGGCACGCAGGACTTGTTTGATTCTGCCGCCTACTGGCCTATAAAGAACTGCTGCTCTCCCCACTAGATTGCTGGAGGATCGTCAGCCCACCTGTGTTCCTGTGCTTCTGTGGATTCTGATCTTGGATTCCCTGTTATCAACCCGGCTTGCCTCTGATCTGTCTTATCTCCATCCCTGGCTCTGACCCCTGGCTTGTACTACTGACTCCCTTGCTGTCTGATTACCGGTGTATGATCCTGGCTTGTTCCTGTTCCTGCTACCTGCCTTTGCTCCTGACTGATCAACCGTGCATGACCCATGGCCTGGCTCCTGATCCTGTTTCCTGTCTCGTCCTGCTGCCAAGTACGCCTGGGACATCTGAGGGACACCTGTCCTGCTTGTTTCTGCCATTATCTGGTGATCATCTCCTTTAGCTCTTCTGGCTACAACAGCTGGCAACCCATGCTTCTTTGGGCACTGCATCCCCTGTATCACCTTCAGGGGTGCTCTGCACTCTGCCACAAAGGAAGCCCTCTCAGCACTCCAGCCTCCGACCAGGTACGTGCCAATATGTAATGACACTGAGGTACCTCCCTCAGCCCAGAGTGCCAGGGAAAGGAGGACAGTTTCAGAGCTGGCTGAAGCATTGTGTAAGGTAAGTAATCAAGCATTTTCATCTCCTCTTAGACCTAATAAGCATTTAACCCTTGCAGTGCACAGGGACTTCGCTGCAAGAGTATATTTTGTCCAATTCTCAGAGTTCAGCTTTAAATGTTCTACAAAGTTTAATATGTAATTATCTTTGACAGGTGATGTGGAAGTAGGTATATACCCACAAATAGTTTTCCCGGGGTTCCAGAAATGAGCATTTTTTTGCAGTTGATAGGTGTCTTTGCTTGTAATGTTGCTGTCTTTACACTGGGTATGTGTATACCCACATATTAATACTCTTTTTGTGTCCACCAGGCTCTACTTCAGTTCAGAAGAATCATTCTCAGAAGGTAGTATACTACTCTGCTCAATTTTTGGTTATGAGTCATTAATCCTTCTGTCTTCTTTACACTTCTCTTTTGTTTTGATGCAGCAATGCTTTTTGGCTTTGTTCAAATCAAGTGCCTATGTGGCATCAGCCCCCATTAGACTGCAGTACTTTTTCTTTGTCGGGAAAGGGGATCCCATTAGGATCAGAAATTGAACAGGGAAAAGCAAGCCAGCATTGCACCCTACATCCCTCAACCCATCATCACAACAGGCTATATCTGCAACGCACTGTACATCTGACTTCTAGTCTGATCTCATAAGATTAGGAGTGAGATTTGATCATGTCAATATAGTACTCCTTGCTGGAGAGAAAGCTGTACCTAAGGACCTGCATCTAAGGACCTAAGGAACAACTCTGCTTCTTCTTCATCCATTCTGTAGATCTGTGCTTCCTCCACCTTCCCTTATACTCTTTGATTCCAATTAGGAAAAATCACTTACTTGGAAGGAGGGGGGCATCTATGACATTAGGAAGCAAAACCCTGCTTCTACCAAGATGACTGTCTCACCCCTGTGGGATCCAAAGTACAGACCAAGGCTTAGTAAGTCAGTATTGGGGAAAAGATCAGCTGTAGGAAGTCTACAAAACAATACTGGTGACTAGTCCTTTGCCATATCCAAAGTACAGATGGGTCCACTGACCCTTTTTCTTAACACTGCATTGGTTGCCTTTATTTTTAAGTTTGTGACACAGATGCCCTTTCTTGTTACAGGTTCAGAGTTGGGTGTTTGAGACGAAAGATGAAATGTATCAGGCCTGGGACGAGGTGGTCGAGGGCAGCTTGGTCTATGTCAAGCAAGGCGTCATTGCCTTCTTTAGGACTGATGTCGGATGGAGTAAGATTATAGTAGGTTCAATCATTCTGTAAATAAATAAATGGAAAATGTCAGCTCTCTTTTCCATCCAATAAATAGGTCTACGCAAAAATCATGTTTATATAGCATATAGTAAACAAGTGGGTTTTTACAGTATATTTAGCATATAAAGCTAAACATGTAATAATACATAACTGGCGCAAGTCACTGAAGGGTGAAATTAATTTGCAAATCGTATTTTGTCTTTTTCTTTTTCAAAATTCTATGTTCTAAAATTGCATCTGATTTCTAACCTTCCATTTCTCTTCTTTGAGAAATGTTTCCTGGCTTTTATTTAGAGTTGCTGACCTGGAACAAGTATAAGCAGTTCCGACACTCCTTTACAGCTTGCTTGTTCCGGGACTGTGACTGAAACATACTTATGTCAAACATAGTTTAGTATCTAGCACTTTCAGAAGAAGACCTGCAATGGCAGCCCCATACTTCGCTCATGACAGATTTACTGTAAGGACTTATGCACACTCAATCATAGGTGTGCGCAGCCTATTGCATTAGGGTGTGCACCCCAAAGCCCAAACGCATATCCCTGTGTATATACTGATGGTGTCAGTAGGGTAGAGAACGGTGTTTGTAGTTTTATTGTTATTTTTTACTCTTTTTTACAATTTTATTTTTTTGTTAGCCCAGTTAGGGAGTTTTGGTGAAATATCAGGGCTCTAAATAGGGGGAATCTGCACCACAAGGGGTGATTAACCACTTGCCCACCGCTCACATTGAGCGTACTGCGGCAAAGTGGCACGATCCCGTCCAGCGACGTAGACCTACGTCGCTGGACTCCTCCCCCTGTAGGCGGCGCTCGCGCACCGCCGGAGGCGCGCTCCCGCTGTTTTCATTCACAGCGGGAGTCGGGCCAGGGGAGGAGCAGCGGCGATCGCCGCTGCTCTGCCCCGATCGTCGGGGAATCGAGTGAGGAGATCCGCCCGCCTGTGTAAACAGAGTGGGCGGATCTCCTAAGTGACAGGGACTGACAGATCGGAGTGTTCAGCATAGCTGGACATCCGATCTGTCCCTGTCTCACAAAGTCACCCCCCCCCCACACGTCAGTAAGCACCAGGCATACATTAACCCCTCCCTCTCCAATAAAATTAACCCCTTCACTGCCAGTGTCATTTTTACAGTAACAGTGCATATATATAGCACTGATTACTGCAGTAATGTCACTGGTACCCCCAAAAGTGTCAAAAATGTCAGTCAAGGGTCCGATCTGTCCGCCTCAATGTCACAGTCCCGCAAAAAAAATCGCAGATCACCGCCATTACGCGTTAAAAAAAAACACCAAAAATGACAAAAATCTTTCCCTTAGTTAGTAAACGCAATAACTTTTGCGCAAACCAATCAAAATACGCTTATTGCGATTTTTTTTTTACCAAACATGGGTAGCAGAAAACAAATTGGCCAAAAATTTAAAAAATATTTGATTTTTACATTTTTTTGGGGGGGAATTTCATATAAAAAAATGTTAAAAATATTGTTATTTTTTCAAAATAAACGCTCTTTTTTTGTTTATAGCGCAAAAAGTAAAAATCGCACAGGTGATCAAATACCACCAAAAGAAAGCTCTGTTTGTGGGAAAAAAAGGACGTAAATTTCGTTTGGGTACGGCGTCGCACGACCGCGCAATTGTCAGTTAAAGTCGCACAGCGCCGAATCGCAAAAAGTGGCCTGGACGGAGGACAGCAAAATCCTCCGGTGGTAAAGTGGTTAAGGTGTGCCCAGGCACACCTGGCACACCCTGTGCGCACGCCTATGCACTCAATGTTTTTACAGCTGCTGTTTTTGGCGCCAGACGCTTTTTTCTGTAGCCAGTAAACTCCCCAGCATGTTATCCTATGTGTCCAGGCTGTTATCAACAGTTTTTGGCAGGGGCATTTTCTGGCTGGAAAAACCCCCCAGAACTAGTGGGTTTTAGGAGGTGTTTTTCAGCTGTCCAAAGCCCTTTGTCCCGTGTCTTTCTGCTGCTCCGTTTCTCTGTTATCAGCATGATAACTGGAAATTTGTGTCAGGATGGGTGCATAGAGATAGATTAGCAGAAAGCTGGTCTATTCACAGCACAGCTCTGCATTTTTCTTCTTTCCTCTGCCTATGTGGAGGGGGGGGGGGGGTCACACAGTGTATGCCAAGACTCCACACCCAGTGCTAGAACAGGAAGAAAAAATTGTAATACAATGTTTACTTTCTAAACAGTGTAGAAAGCTGAAGACAGCAGATATACCAATAAAACTTATGTAGGGAGATTTGTTTCATCTCTGTGTATCATCTGAGCCTGTTCACTTCACTAGGTATATGTGAGAGTTTACATCCACTTTAATGTAGTAAATACTAGACAAGCTGGTCTTTACAGCAAGGGCATGTCACATATGTCTTTTTGGTAAGCAAAATAAAAGCAACTTTTTAAAAAATTTAATAATTGTTTACATTTTTAAAACTTCTTTAAAATACAGTATATTGGGCCTACGGTGTTCTGGCTTTTATTAAACTTTATAAAACTTTTTGCTTCATTTGGTAGGTAATGTAGGATACCTCTGCTTACCATAGTTCTGGAATACAGACTTACAGTATCTAGCTGCATCAAAGGCAGTAATCACCCCCCCCCCCCCCCAAGAATGCTCTGCCCTTTATGTTTGTGAAGGTTCTCATTTATCCAGGTCATAATATATCTTGTTGTAATTAGTCACATTCAGCTGGACTTGTTCTGTAATGTATCATGGCTTATCCAAGCCACTTCATCATTTCTAATTAGTGTCCGCAACATATCTTAGCATTTATATTAACATAGGTAGCAAAGTCACCTGAAAGTGTTTGTTAAGGTTCAATTAAAAAAAAACATTGCAATGTTTATTAAAGCGGAGTTCCACCCTAGTTATACATTTTTTTATAAAAATACCCCCGGGACAGTCAGGGCTAGCACATTCCACAATGGCTAGCCTCTGATCTGTCCCGGGTTGCACTTACCTTTCAGGAGAAATACTTACCTTGAAATTGTCTTCTCCAGCGCTGCCATCTCGGGTGTGGGCAGCTTGAAGCCAGCGCGATCCTCTTCCGCGTCCTCTTCGGTCCTCTTCCTCCTTCTTCGGTCCCACGATGCACTGCACCGGCCCCGACGTCACTTCCGGGTCGCGCGCGTCATCCCTCCACAGCTTCTGGGCATGCCCAGAAGCTGTTTAGAAGGGAATGACGCGCGCGCCCGGAACTGACGTCGGGGTCGGTGCAGGCGCAATGATTCCTGGGAGCGATGACGTTCAGCTCCCAGGAATCATTGCAAAAGCCAGGAAGTGACGAATCGCCGTGGCCGCCGAGGGGAGGAAGAAGGAAGTAAGGTGAGTATATTTTCTCTAAAAGGTAAGTGAAAAAAAAAAAAAATTGCGATTATCCATTTGTTTTTCAGGTGACCGGGAGCGAGAAGATGGAGGTAAGTATAAATTTCGGGTGGAACTCCGCTTTAAGTTATTTAAATGTGATTTCTTAGGTCTCCTATGGTTTTTCTGGCTGCTGATGCTCCGATTTACCTGGTTGATCCTGCCTATGACGCTCCTACAAGTAAACTGACCACGGTAGCATGGCAGCCGATCCATGCTACCGTGGTCAGTTTATGTCTTATGCCATCGAGGTAAAGACAAAGGTGTTCTGTCCTAACGACGCTAAAGACAGCCAGCTGAGATGAAGGCCTCATGCACACTGGATGTTATCAAAACGTCAGTAGAAATCTGTAGAAGGGGGCTCTTATGCGATGCATACTAGCTCATTATGCCTTTATCGTGCAGGTTTTTTTTTTTTGTATGAGTTTACTACCGCTTTAAGCATTAAATGTTTCAAAAAGTTCTTCAAGTGAACTTTTATACTTGGCACTTCTCAGTACACATCCAATAATTTACAATCTGCTTTCTTTGGATCATGGGACAGGTGCTTTCTTTGTCTCTATCAGAGAAGTAGCAGCCTAGAACCAGAACAGAGTCCACCTATACTATATTTTAACTATGGATCTGCTTCTTGGAAGGAAAAATCAATTTACTAAATTTGAAACCACAGCGCAAACCCAAACTCAATAGTCAAACCTCAAAAGTTAAACAATGCACCCAACGTGCCTAAAAACCACCAAAGTGCTAGTTGTTCAATAACTAATATTAAAATGCATATGGTGCAACAAACATATACATTCAATGTGCAAAAAACAGTCCAACATTCTAGGACAAGCAAGTAGCCAGCAAAGCCGCTGTGGTTTCAAATTAAGTTTATAATTTTTTCACTTTGTGATGAACAGCAGCAGCCATAATATAGCGAATACATAGACATTTAGTGCAGATTTCTTTTTAAAATCAATTTCCTGTAGATCCATCAGAACCAACATTTACTTCTATCAGTCCAGTGCTATCACACACACAGAAGGCACCCACCCCTATTTAGGGATAGTTGTTCCAGTTTGACATAGATGCCCTCTTTAAAACCTCTTAAGAACTACTCTATTCACCATCAAATCATCTCAATAATTTGTAATGATGCCTGGTAATTATCTAAATATTAGCGAATCTCCTTTTTCAAGGATAGTAGGGAAATGTATTCATTATTGTATTTAAGGATTGCAAAAGCTGTTTGTTTTAACCACTTGCCGTCCGACCGCAGTACATTTACTGCAGAAGGGCGGCACAGACAGGCTAGGCGATGTAATGGTACGCCACCCAGCACATGCACACAAGCGTGCCCCCTTGGGGAGCGCAGCGGTGCGAATCTGTGACCTTTTTGTCCAGTGGACACAGTGGATCACAGTGCTTGGTGACCAATCATAGCCATCACATGATATTATGTAAGCAAACTCTCATGAATGGCTTTCATTCATGAACAGCTTGCTTACTGTTGTGATGCTGCGATTGGCCTACAACTATCACACAGTACCCTGGGCCAATCACAGCACAGTGTACCAAGTTATTAGCTGTAGCCAATCACTGCATGTCAACAGTAAGCAAGCTGTCATGAATGGAAAGCCATATAACTAAAGGTAAAAGTTTTTGTTTAGTTTTGGATGGAGTGGAGATGGATTAGAACATGTTTTTTATTGCTGTCTGTGTCCCCATTTGGGAGATTCACAGTCTCTATTTGTCCTGTTTGCGATTTTCTTTTACTTTTAATGAAAATGGTAAACTATGGGTTGTCCTCAGAAAAGTAATAGATGGAAAATCTTCCAATGGGGACACTAGTTCTGGTGACCTGGGGGGGGGGGGGGCATTTCCTCTCACTTCCTGTTTGGCTATGGGACAGGAAGTGAAATCTCTGCAATGGGACACAGATGGTGAAAAAAATTTTTGACAGAGGTTAGAACTTACTCTAGCCAAAATAAAAATAAAAGTTTTGCCTATAGTTCCATTTTAACTACTATGGTATAAGCAATGACCATAAAAAAAAATATCTCTGATCACCCCCCAGAGTAGTACAGAGTCACTGTGGTAGATGAAAGTATGCTGTACTATACTGATGACAGTAAAAATGGAAGTTGTGAACAAAAACAAATTATTTAATTTCCTCAATTTAGAAAAACTTGTGACAAAAAATTACAAATTCAAAATCTCACCATGCCTCTTACTAAATACCTAGAACTATCTACTTTCCGAAAAGGGGTCATTTGGGGGGGGGGGGGGGTATATGTAATGTCCAGGCATTTTAGGGCCTCAAGAAATTAGTATGTCCGGATTGACAAATTTTCTGGCTTATAAGACGACTTTTGAACTTCAAAAAAATCCCCCAAAAATGGGGGGATCGTCTTATACGCCGAGAATAAAAATCCCAAAGGTAATTAAGTAAGTTAGTGCAATCTATGAAAGCCCTGGCTGTCTGTGCCCTATTCATCTGCAAGGTACTGTAAGCACCGTGAATGTATTCTCTTATAAATCTCCAAGGTATTGTCAGTAAGTATTACCGGTAGATGTATAATCTTCTCAAGGCACTGGCTGTGCGGGAATCCTGTAGCGACATAGTGTACGGTAGCTTCGGCTACGTATTATACGGCACTGAGCCAATCACGGTGAGTGATGTATTCTGTTATTTAATGCAAAGCCTGCTTGGATTGGCGGAGTCAGAGAGGCGGGATGATGTTACTCTCTCTGACTCCGCCAATCCGAGCAGGCTTTGCATTCAATAATAGAATACATCGCTCACCGTGATTGGCTCAGCGCGGTATACTGTATGTAGCTGAAGCTACGGTGCATACGGTATACCAGTACAGCATTCCCGCACAGTCTGCGCCTTGAAAGATGATACATCTACCGGTAATACTTACTTACAATACCTTGGAGATTTATAAGAGAATACATTTACGGTATCTTGCAGATGAATAGGGCACAGACAGCCAGCTAGATTACGGTACACTTAATTACCTTTGGGATTTGTAATTAATTCTTCCTTACTAACTGCCCTTATCTTGTAGCTGGAGGAGTCTGAGCCCACCTTTCCAGCGGACGATCCTTCTGTGCCAGAAGATCTATTGGTGAGTACAAAGATTTGCAAAATAAAATACGCACAATCACGTATTGTAATGATGTGTTGCTGCAGCGTGAGACACAACATGCTCACAAGCATTGGATAAAATGTTAGCAAGGTTTACTTTTCTCCTTAAAGCAGAGTTCTAATCTTTTTAAATTTAATAAAAATCTAATCTTTTTAAATTTAATAAAAGTCAGCAGCTACAAAAAGCGGAAGTTACACTTTTGGGTGGTACTCTGCTTTAACCACTTCCATACTGGGCCAATTCTGGTACTCCTCTCCTACATGTAAAAATCATTTTTTTTGCTAGAAAATTGCTCAGAGCCCCCTAACATTATGTTTTTTTTATTAGAATAAAATGGCGGTCATTGCAACTTTTTAAGTCAAATGGTATTTGCGCAGCAATATTTCAAACTCGTTTTTTTTTTTGAAAGAATTATTTGGTTTTATGAATTTAAAAAACCAAAACAGGAACGTTAGCCCATTTTTTGTAAAATGTGAAACATGTTATGTCGAATAAATAGATACCTAACATGTCACGCTTTAAAATTGCACACACTCGCTGAATGGTGCCAAACTGGGAGCCTGTCAGTGCTCAGACCATAGCCGCACACTGCATCAAATTAGTCTGCATAGTTGACGTCCCAGAAGGAAGCCTTTTCTAAAGATGATGCACAAGTTAACCCACAAACAGTTTGCTGAAGACAAGCAGCTTAAGGGCATGGATTACTGGAACCATGTCCTGTGGTCGGATGAGACCAAGATAAACTTATTTAGTTCAGATGGTTTTAACCGTGTGTGGCGGCAACCAGGTGAGGAGTACAAAGACAAGTGTGTCTTGCCTACAGTCAAGCATGGTGGTGGGAGTGTCATGGTCTGGGGCTGCATGAGTGCTGCCGGCACTGGGGAGCTACAGTTCATTAGGAGAACCATGAATACCAACATGTATTGTGACATACTGAAGTAGAGCATGATCTCCTCCCTTTGGAGACTGGGCCACAGGGGAGAATTCCAACATAATAACCACCCCAAACACGCCTCCAAGACGACCACTGCCTTGCTAAAGAAGCTGAGGGTAAAGGTGATGGCCTGGCCAAGCATGTCTCCAGACCTAAACCCTATTGAGCATCTGTGTGGCATCCTTTAAATGGAAGGTAGAGAAGCGCAAGGTCTCTAACATCCACCAGCTTTGTGATGTCGTCATGGAGGAGTGGAAGAGGACTCCAGTGGCAACCTGTGAAGCTCTGGTGAACTCCATGCCCAAGAGGGTTAAGGTAGTGCTGGAAAAAAAATGGTGGCCACACAAAATATTGACACTTTAGGCCCAATTTGGACTTTCATTTAGGGGTGTACTCACTTTTTTTGCCTGCGGTTTAGACATTAATGGCTGTGTGTTGAGTTATTTTGAGGGGACAGAAAATTACACTGTTATACAAGCTGTACACTCACTACTTTACATTGCAGCAAAGTGTAATTTCTTCAGTGTTGTCACATGAAAAGCTATAATAAAATATTTTTGTGAGAGACTGTACCTGTAGGAGAGACACATGCATCATGGACTCCAGCAGCCAAACACCATCTCAGGTGCACAACATGAGGTTCTGTCGTTTCTAGTTAGAGAACTCTTCAGCCCCAAAAGACCACCAGAAGGGGCTCCCCACTTTGTGGTTGCATTTAGCAACCCAAGACGTGGGACTGCACCTGGGAGAGGCTGAACCCAGATGGATACTGACACAGTCAGCAGGTAGAGACTTATCGAAACATCACAGTCTTGTGGGTGTATAACTTGAGGACAAAGGAGAATGGGGGAGGTTGCTCTCAGTCAGACTTTTATACATTTAACCACTTTACCACCGGAGGATTTTGCTGTCTTACGTCCAGGCCACTTTTTGCGATTCGGCACTGTGCGACTTTAACTGACAATTGCGCGGTCGTGCGACGCCGTACCCAAACGAAATTTACGTCCTTTTTTTCTGATAAACAGAGCTTTCTTTTGGTGGTATTTGATCACCTGTGTGATTTTTACTTTTTGTGCTATAAACAAAAAAAGAGCGTAAATTTTGAAAAAATAACAATATTTTCACATTTTTTTTATATGAAATTCCCCCCAAAAAAATGTAAAAATCAAAATTTTTTAAAATTTTTGGCCAATTTGTTTTCTGCTACCTATGTTTGGTAAAAAAATCACAATAAGAGTATTTTGATTGGTGTGCGCAAAAGTTATTGCGTTTACTAACTAAGGGAATGATTTCTGTAATTTTTGGTGTTTTTTTATTTAACGAATAATGGCGGCGATCTGCGATTTTTTTTTTCGCGGGACTGCAACATTGCGACGGACAGATCGGACCCTTGACTGACATTTTTGATACTTTTGGGGGTACCAGTGACATTACTACAGTAATCAGTGCTATACATATGCACTATTACTGTAAAAATGACACTGGCAGGGAAGGGGTTAATTTTATTGGAGAGGGAGGGGTTAATTTATGCCTGGTGCTTACTGACATGTGTGGGGGGAGGTGACTGAGTGACACAGGGACAGATCGCAGGTTCAGCTAAGCTGAACCCTGCAATCTGACCTTGCCTGTCACTTAGGAGATCCGCCCGCTTTGTTTACACAAGCGGGCGGATCTCCAGAATCGATTCCCCGATAATCGGGGAAGAGCGGCGGTGATCACCGCCGCTCCTCCCCTGGCCCGACTCCCGCTGTGACTGAAAACAGCGGGAGCGAGCCTCCGGGGGTGCGCGCGCCGCCCACAAGGGGAGGAGTCCAGCGACGTAGGTCTACGTCGCTGGACGGGAACGAGCCACTTTGCCGCAGTACAGTCAACGTGACTGGTCGGCAAGTGGTTAAACAGGTCCTGTGGGTGGATATAGGGACAAAGCTATATCATATCTATGCTTCCATGTTGGTGTAGCACCCTCCTAGGTCGGTGCTAGGAAAACGCATTTAGTGGCTCTTTTCTGCTTATCAGGAGAGCCTGATCCGTTATTTTAGCCTGTCCCATGTTTCCAGGTGTGATTTACTGGGTCTAAGGGAGTGTCCCCACTGGTATCCAATAAGGAAGCTTGTTGGACAGTGAAGGAAACCTAACCAGTAGCACACCAGGGTTTATGGCTGTCTCAGTGGGTGGGCATTGTTGCAATGCATCCTGGGATTGGCTATAAATCCGGGGGAGCATGTGACAAGGTGTCTTTTGGCGGGAGCAAAGTCCCAGGAGGAGGTGGACGGCTGGCTCTCCTTCTGTAGGTGTGAGGAAGGTGGTTCAGGCGGTTGGCCTAGTGAACCAGGTGTGGAGCTGAGCTGCAGAGGATCCAGAGAGCTGACAAGTGGAGCTGCTGGCAGAATCATTTTGGGAAAAACAGTATCGTGAGTACCAGGAGATCTGCCTAAGGGTCTGCCTAGGAGAGGGGACCACTCCAGAGAAGTCAGGAGATGAAGGAGCTAGCTCACGCAAGGAGTGTATCAGTAAAGGGGGTGCGGTTTAGCTGACCCTGAAGATTAGGAACAAAAGGGGGTTGCCAGGAAGGGCCCTGAAGTTGTTCTGCAGTACAGTCCAGTTTACCTCAGGATACAGTTTACCTCAGGATACAGTTTACCTTAGAAAGTTAATTCAGTCCTGCGTCACAGCTTGTGGCAAACTGAAGCAGCGGCCTAGCCGTAACTAACTTTACTCAGTGTTAATCAGCAAGTTGTCCCAACCTATTGTGCATAGTGTATAAAGTTGGAGTATCCCACTCATTCCCACTCCTATCCAAGTTCTAAATAAAACCATAAAAACCAAACTTACTGGACTGTTTCCTGACTGAGCAAAAACACTTGGGAAATTTTGAACTGTCATGTCGTTGCTAATGGTAACCCAGGGGAACCCGTAACCAGCAGCTCCCAAGGGAGTAGTGCTACACTGGCGTCAGGAAAAGAACATTTGTTTAGAAGAAAAAAAAATAGCCTAAAGGAAACTACCTTTTTGCCAAATTTGCACAGAAAAAAAAAATGTACATGAAGTTTTTTTTTATTTTTTTATTATAAATGGACACTAGTGAAGGTTTCTCCAAATGTGACTGCAAAGGTGGAAATACACTTAACCACTTAAGCCCCGGAAGATTTTACCCCCTTCCTGACCAGGGGGTATTTTGCGATTCGTCACTCCGTGAATTTAATGGACAATTGCGCGGTCGTGCGACGCTGTACCTAAACGAATTTGACGTCCTTTTTTTCCCACAAACAGAGCTTTCTTTTGGTGGTATTTGATCCCCTGTGCGATTTTTTGATCATGCGCTATAAACAAAAAAAGAGCGTAAATTTTGCAAAAATAACAATATTTTTCACATTTTTTATATGAAATTCCCCCCAAAAAAATGTAAAAATCAAAATTTTTTAACATTTTCGGCCAATTTGTTTTATGCTACATATGTTTGGTAAAAAAAAATCGCAAAAAGCGTATTTTGATTGGTTTGCGCAAAAGTTATCGCGTTTACTATCAAAGGGAAAGATTTTTGTCATTTTTGGTGTTTTTTTTTTAACGCGTAATGGCAGCGATCTGCGATTTTTTTTGCGGTACTGCGACATTGGGGCAGACAGATCGACATTTTTGACACTTTTTGGGTTACCAGTGACATTACTGCAGTAATCAGTGCTATACATATGCACTGTTACTGTAAAATGACACTGGTAGTGAAGGGGTTAACTTTATTTGAGAGGGAGGGGCTGTGTGTGTCCCTAGAGGCGTGATTCTAACTGTGATTGGCTGTGGCTTGAGATGTAGGAACAATGATCAACGGTCCTACATAGTAGAACCGTATGATCACTGTTTCTACACAGGGGAGAATGACAGGCGGCTTGTTTACACTAGCCGCCTGCCTTTCTCCCGCTGTCACGGATGATCGTGAGCGAGCGGCGGACATCGTGTCCGCCGCTCACACGCGTGGGGGGGGTCCTTGACCGCACGGGAGTGGGAGCGCGCCTCCGGCGGCGCGTGCTCGCTCCCCAGAGCCTCACAGGCTAGTGACGTACCGATATGTCACTTTGCCTGTGAGGGGCTGACCCCCACAGTACATGTACTTGCGGCGGTCGGCAAGTGGTTAAAGACTCAACCCCATCTTCAAAGTTACTAGGAAGGTCAGGAACATACCTTCCCACACATTAAGGACCTGAGATTGGGTGTGCAGCATCTCCACTCAGCAGCAGGTCACCTTTTATGTCAACTAAATGCTAATATGCTAAAGACCTGCCAACTATAAAAAGGCACCCACACTTATCCTTAAAGAAGTGGCATACCAATACTTTATGTACACTTATAGGAAAGCCGTACCAGCACCATCAGTCATGCAGACAAGTAAAGAGCACCTGTCACCTCTTTAAAGGATAAGTTCACCTTCGGGAACATGTTACACCCATTTATAGGGTGGAACATTATTATTATACAGAATCTATATAGCGCCAACAATTTGCACAGTGCTTTACAACATGAGGACAGACAGTACAGTTACAATTTAATACAGGAGGAATCAGAGGACCCAACATGTAATATGTTTACATTCCTGCAGCCGCTCTGGGATCTGATGCCTCTGTGTGACAGCAGTACGGGGAGAAGTTCCCTGTACCAACTGTCACTTTTTGAAACGAGCGCAGCCATATGGTGATCTGCCCACACAGCTGTGCAATTTATTTACAGTGTTCTGTAAATTAATGAGCTATAAGTACTGTAACATGGGGGGGATTAGCTCTAGTGATAGATGCATTTTCAAGTGATTCACGGTAGTCAAACTATATTTTAAAGGCCTGGTAGCCCATTTTTAACTAAAAGCAAATAAGTCTAAAACATAAAGGTTTCTCACACAGGGGTACATCTCCGGTAAATGCACAAACAGAAAATACTAGCCCACCTGGCTCTTAAGCTTTCCCTCAGCTTTAGTTGCAGTACTTCTGTTCTTTATGCTGGTCACCCCGACCATAGGTGCTTCTGTGCAGATTGCTTTACTCTCGCGTTCACAGCTCTGCTCTTGCCTTAGTCCTCAGGCCGTTTACTGCCTCTTGCAGACACACACATACTCTGGCTGTCACCTACAGCCTCTTTGACTCCTGGAGAGTATTGGAGTTCTACTGACTCTCCATGCACAGACCTCCTATCTGTTGGGTGGAAAAGTCTCCAACTGGGAGCCCTGAGCTATTCTCAGACCTTCATTATAAGGGCTGTGTGCATCTGAGCACACATCCTGCTGGTCCTCCACAAAACCCGGACACAGGGTTGTAGATTCCATCCCACCCAAGACACTGTGGAATCTCCAAACTACAGTGCCCCATTCAGGCATACCAAAACCTGGAGAAAGCTGCAACAGCTACACTCTGTAGTCCTGCAGGGAGCCAATGTGCACATTCTGTGTCCTTCAAATTACCAATTTCACAGTGACAGCGTCTTGTCCTGTCACAGTACTGACATCCTATGTTGTTGTTGGTTTGAAGTCCTCGATGAACTACCACGGCACTGGTGAACGCTGTGGTAGTTCATTGATTCTTCCTGTCAATGTTAAACTGCCTAGTCGTACCATGTACGGGTTAGACATCTCACACTGACAGTCTGTAGGATTCCTTCATGGCATCCACGATATGCTGATCGCTGGAGCAATGCTTTCCAGGCTCCTCAAAAAAAAATAGTAGATGCAGATTTTTTTTACCTGCAAAAAACTGTGCATTTATTATTTTATTTTTTTATCCTTTAAGCCCATAGATACAGTGCATTGTGAAAGTATTCGGCCCCCTTGAACTTTTCGACCTTTTGCCACATTTCAGGCTCAAACATAAAGATATAAAACTGTAATTTTTTGTGAAGAACCAACAACAAGTGGGACACAATCATGAAGTGGAACGAAATTTATTGGATATTTCAAACTTTTTTATCAAATAAAAAACGGAAAAAATGGGCGTGCAAAATTATTCAGCCCCTTTACTTTCAGTGCAGCAAACTCTCTCCAGAAGTTCAGTGATGATCTCTGAATGATCCAATGTTGACCTAAATGACTAATGATGATAAATAGAATCCACCTGTGTGTAATCAAGTCTCCGTATAAATGCACCTGCACTGTGATAGTCTCAAAGGTCCGTTTAAAGCGCAGAGAGCATTATGAAAAACAAGGAACACACCAGGCAGGTCCGAGATACTGTTGTGGAGAAGTTTAAAGCCGGATTTGGATACAAAAAGATTTCCCAAGCTTTAAACATCCCAAGGAGCACTGTGCAAGCGATAATATTGAAATGGAAGGAGTATCAGACCACTGCAAATCTACGAAGACCTGGCCGTCCCTCGAAACTTTCAGCTCATACAAGGAGAAGACTGATCAGAGATGCAGCCAAGAGGCCCATGATCACTCTGGATGAACTGCAGAGATCTACAGCTGAGGTGGGAGACTCTGTCCATAGGACAACAATCAGTCGTATACTGCACAAATCTGGCCTTTATGGAAGAGTGGCAAGAAGAAAGCCATTTCTTAAAGATATCCATTAAAATTGTCGTTTAATGTTTGCCACAAGCCACCTGGGAGACACACCAAACATGTGGAAGAAGGTGCTCTGGTCAGATGAAACCAAAATCAAATTTTTTGGCAACAATGCAAAATGTTATGTTTGGCGTAAAAGCAACTCAGCTCATCACCCTGAACACGCCATCCCCACTGTCAAACATGGTGGTGGCAGCATCATGGTTTGGGCCTGCTTTTCTTCAGCAGGGACAGGGAAGATGGTTAAAATTGATGGGAAGATGAATGGAGCCAAATACAGGACCATTCTGGAAGAAAACCTGATGGAGTCTGCAAAAGACCTGAGACTGGGACGGAGATTTGTCTTCCAACAAGACAATGATCCAAAACATAAAGCAAAATCTACAATGGAATGGTTCACAAATAAACATATCCAGGTGTTAGAATGGCCAAGTCAAAGTGCAGACCTGAATCCAATCGAGAATCTGTGGAAAGAACTGAAAATTGCTGTTCACAAACGCTCTCCATCCAACCTCACTGAGCTCAAGCTGTTTTGAAAGGAGAAATGGGCAAAAATTTCAGTCTCTCGATGTGCAAAACTGATAGAGACATACCCCAAGCGACTTACAGCTGTATTCGCAGCAAAAGGTGGCGCTACAAAGTATTAACTTAAGGGGGCTGAATAATTTTGCACGCCCAATATTTCAGTTTTTTAATTGTTAAAAAAGTTTGAAATATCCAATAAATTTCGTTCCACTTCATGATTGTGTCCCACTTGTTGTTAGTTCTTCACAAAAAATGACAGTTTTATATCTTTATGTTTAAAGCCTAAAATGTGGCAAAAGGTCGAAAAGTTCAAGGGGACGAGTACTTTCGCAATGCACTGTATATACATCTGTTACTGAAATACAAGTCAGTTCTACATTTAGCTTGGCTATATCTAAAGGACTTCAGACTTTTAGTACAGTTTTGTTAACAGTAACCATTAAAATATACTATAACCGTTGTAACTGAAAAAAAAGGTGTTTACCTTCCCTACCCTCCATCTTTGTAACCTATCATTAGCAATTTTAATAAAGTCATGTGATATTTTGTATGTTTAATTGCATCTGTTAAAATATTTCTATTTTTTTGTAACTTGTTCTTGTTGTCAGGATGGAGATGATAAAGAAATACTAGATATTGTACCAGTGTTACCTAGCATCACCCCAAGGACCCCCTCGGTAAGACAACCTGCATTTGTACTTTTCTTATGCCTTATATCAAGAAAAAGCTTGCTTTTTACAATACACATAAGGGGGATTTACCAAGACTGGAGCAGACAGCATTTGTAGCAACTGTGCATAGTAACCAATCAGCTTCTAACTTCAACTTGTTCAGTTAAGGTTTAAAATTGAGTCTAGGTTCACACTGAATGCGGCTTTGAAATCGTGCGACTTAACTTGAAATCGTACAATTTCAAAGCCGCATGTCAATGCGACTTCAGGTGCGACTTGGCTGACATCTATGCATACTTCATGCACAGACAGCATTAGTACAGTTTTGGTCCTAAATAAATTGTAAGAGCAAGACTACGCATGCTCGGAAACTTAAGAATACATAAAAACAATTCAACACATGACATCACTTCTGAAGTTGAATTCTGTCGTACAAGAAGGCAAAAGTAGTGCAGGTAGGGCTGGCCCTACCATGGGTCCTGCTGGGTCCATTGGACCCAGGCAGCACTTTGAGTGGGGCAGCAAAGTGATGCCTAAGATTTTTTTTTCAGTCGTTTTTTGTGTCATCAGTTTGCGGCGCGTTACAGGCGGCATTTCCCCATCTCATACTGCCGCCTTTAGTGCAAACTGATGAGTATGAGGAGGTAGAGCGTCTCCTCCTGGGAAGGTCCCGCGTGATTGTGGTGTGCACAATGATGTCAAACATCAGCGCACTCCATCTCACGCAGGGCAGGCTGGATCTTCTAGGGTGGTGCTCATAGCAGACACAGTAGTAACAGGAGGACTGAGGACAGACAGTGGGTGTTTGGCAGACTGGTCTGGTGGTGAGTTATGGTAGAAGATAACAGTATATATAAAAAACAATTTTTAATTTTATATGTATATTAAATAATGAATGTAGAGGCTTTATGGCTTTATGGTGGGCGTGATTTTTTTTTTTTTTTTGGGGGGGGGGGGGGTTAGCATTTCATTCTTGGACCCAGGCATCACAATGTCTTGGGACAGCCCTTAGTGGAGGAATTATTTCAAATCGGTGAGGCACTGCAATCGTCATTGCACCGATCTGAACAGTTCCATTGCCGACAATAGGGTGCGACAAGTTGCACTGGTGTAAACAGGGGCTAAAAGATGGAAGCTAATTGGTTGCCATCCAGTTTCTGGCTGCTCCAGTCTAAAGCCTCGTACACACGATCAGATTATCAGACAAATTTTCGTCCGTTTTTTGATGCAGATTATACAAAAATTCTTGTACGACAGAATTCAACTTCAGAAGTGATGTCATGTGTTGAATTGTTTTTATGTATTCTTAAGTTTCCGAGCATGCGTAGTCTTGCTCTTACAATTTATTTAGGACGAAAACTGTACTAATTACACTAAATTAAACGAAAATTATACATTCTGTCAAAATCACCATAATAACGATCTGAAAATTGACAGATCGTTCATCAGATGAAATTTTACTTCCGATTTTCATATCGTGTGTACGGGGCCTTTAGTAAATAGTAAATAGTTTCTTAAAAGGCATGGTAATAAGGTTCCACCCTTTGTAGATTAACTCCTTCCTATCCAGCCCTGGCATCCCTTTAAATGGGTCTTTATTGGCTGTCACAGTGGTCACATGATGTGGAGTCTGTCCTGCTGGCTCATGATCATGACTATAGACTGAGAGCTGTCTATGATAGATACCTTTGCCCTCCATAGATGCATGTAGTATGTGCACCGTGTGGGTGATAATGCCCACCAACTTTGTTGCCGCAACATATACGTTATGTGGGCAGCAAGAGCTTAAGAATTCCCTAAAAGTTTTTGCAAAGGTTTACTTTAATGCTGGCACCACCAGCAAGACATATTGACCTTTCCTCGCTCAAATATCCAGTGCTTTACACAGGGATTTCTCTCTCCAGGTCCAGCCAGCTAAAAAAAAAAAGATAGCATAAGTTTGTGTAACTCATTGGGCTAGAATTAAAAGGAAGCTGTTTTTAGTTCTTACTTCTCCAGATTAACACCAACTCATCAAGACTTTTTGATATCTGCATAGACCCTCCCAGGAGCCAGTCCATTGCATGTGCCAGGGCTGAGGGCTCTTAAGAGGAATACAGGCAGTCCCGGAGTTATGAACACCCAAATTATAAACCATTCTTACTTAAGAACAAATGTCAATGCCGGACGATTGTGCTCCACAGTGGTCCCGGATACCACCGAGCAGCCATCTTGCAGCGCTGGACACATCCCACACTGCAGTACTGCATGGCCATAGGAGCCCCAGATAACACAACTGCACGCCCAGAAGTGCCCGGAACATCCCACGTCCCTGCGCAGGCTGTAGTTACACCTAAAAATGCACTGTTTTGACTTACAAACAAATTCGACTTAAGAACAAACCTACAGTCCCTATTGTGTTAGTAACCCGAGGGACCGCCTGTACTGAGGCAGGGGGCTGTAATGTTTTCAAGAAGCTATGACAGCTACTCAAACTAGCCATGATCTGCACCTAGTGACCTAGTGATGATGTTACTGGGTCTAAAATAGGGTAAGTAATAAAAATGAAAAAATTATTTTTTTAAATGTAAATAGTATGTTGATAAGGGGAGATAGAGGACTAAGGGGAGGAAAATATAAGCAGATTAAAGAGGAAGTAAACCCTCCTCTGTAACTTGTACCTATAGATAAGCCTATGATAAGGCTTACCTATAGGTACTGTAAATATCTCCTAAACATGTACCGTTTAGGAGATATTTACCTTACATGCAGCCAGTGACGTCACTGGCGCATGCGCTCTGAAGGAACGGCCGCTGGTGCCGTTCCTTCAGAGTCCCGTGCCGTGACCGTCGGCTCCCGCGCGCGTGCGCGGGAGTGACGTCACCGCGGCTCCAGACAATCAGATGGCCGCATTCCGCGATCCCGGAAGACGGGCGACTGAACATGTCGCCCGTCTTCCGGGATCGCGGAATGCGGCCATCTGATTGTCTGGAGCCGCGGTAACGTCACTCCCGCGCACGCGCGCGGGAGCCGACGGTCACGGTGAGCGGACGGCACGACGGGGGCTCGTTCTAAGGTAAGTATTGCATAATGAGCTAGTATGCAATGCATACAAGCTCATTATGTGTTTCTCTTTCAGGGTGAAAACAAAAAAAAAAATTGAGTTTACAACCTCTTTAAACTGCATTTTTAAGCCTTGCTTGTAAATAGTGGAAAACCTTGATTATGATTCATCTAGTAACCATTGGTTTACATGATCATAAATTAGAACATTTGGAACCTTCTTTTTGGGTTCATTGTATATTTTAAACATAAGGCTCTATTTATTTAAAAAAAAACTGAATGAATATCACAAGCATTTACCCAGCCATCACAAATTCTGATCATATTTTGCTTAATAGAAGTGATTGTTTGTTCCGTCTAGTGGCCATAATGCAGTATTTTCCTAACTGAGACATTTCAGGAAAAATAGAGCATTACGGGCACTAGATGGAGCTATGTGTTGTGCAGCCTTTCCATTATTTATTTATTTATTTATGTATTTATTTATTTAGTTATTTTTATCATAAGGTTGATATCCAGACAGATTTTTTCTAAAAACATCATTTAACATTGGTATTCATTGGTAATTATTCTATGCATTTTTTTAAATGCAATTAGTGTACATATGTGACTCTTTACAGCAGCCCCCTGCTATAGCAAGAGTCTGCACAAGTAACCAATCAGGCTCTGTTGCCTGTGCATGTGTTTACAGTGCCTTGCTAAAGTATTCGGCCCCCTTGAACTTTGCGACCTTTTGCCACATTTCAGGCTTCATACATAAAGATATAAAACTGTAATTTTTTGTGAAGAATCAACAACAAGTGGGACACAATCATGAAGTGGAACGAAATTTATTGGATATTTCAAACTTTTTTAACAAATAAAAAACTGAAAAATTGGGCGTGCAAAATTATTCAGCCTCTTTACTTTCAGTGCAGCAAACTCTCTGCAGAAGTTCAGTGAGGATCTCTGAATGATCCAATGTTGACCTAAATGACTAATGATGATAAATAGAATCCACCTGTGTGTAATCAAGTCTCCATATAAATGCACCTGCACTGTGATAGTCTCAGAGGTCCGTTTAAAGTGCAGAGAGCATCATGAAGAACAAGGAACACACCAGGCAGGTCTGAGATACTGTTGTGGAGAAGTTTAAAGCCGGATTTGGATACAAAAAGATTTCCCAAGCTTTAAACATCCCAAGGAGCACTGTGCAAGCGATAATATTGAAATCGAAGGAGTATCAGACCACTGCAAATCTACGAAGACCTGGCCGTCCCTCTAAACTTTCAGCTCATACAAGGAGAAGACTGATCAGAGATGCAGCCAAGAGGCCCATGATCACTCTGGATGAACTGCAGAGATCTACAGCTGAGGTGGGAGACTCTGTCCATAGGACAACAATCAGTCGTATACTGCACAAATCTGGCCTTTATGGAAGAGTGGCAAGAAGAAAGCCATTTCTTAAAGATATCCATTAAAAGTGTTGTTTAAAGTTTGCCACAAGCCACCTGGGAGACACACCAAACATGTGGAAGAAGGTGCTCTAGTCAGATGAAACCAAAATCGAACTTTTTGGCAACAATGCAAAACGTTATGTTTGGCGTAAAAGCAACACAGCTCATCACCCTGAACACACCATCCCCACTGTCAAACATGGTGGTGGCAGCATCATGGTTTGGGCCTGCTTTTCTTCAGCAGGGACAGGGAAGATGGTTAAAATTGATGGGAAGATGGATGGAGCCAAATACAGGACCATTCTGGAAGAAAACCTGATGGAGTCTGCAAAAGGCCTGAGACTGGGACGGAGATTTGTCTTCCAACAAGTCAATGATCCAAAACATAAAGCAAAATCTACAATGGAATGGTTCACAAATAAACATATCCAGGTGTTAGAATGGCCAAGTCAAAGTCCCAGACCTGAATCCAATCGAGAATCTGTGGAAAGAACTCAAAATTGCTGTTCACAAACACTCTCCATCCAACCTCACTGAGCTTGAGCTGTTTTGCAAGGAGGAATGGGCAAAAATGTCAGTCTCTCGATGTGCAAAACTGATAGACATACCCCAAGCGACTTACAGCTATATTCGCAGCAAAAGTATTAACTTAAGGGGGCTGAATAATTTTGCACGCCCAATTTTTCAGTATTTTATTTGTTAAAAAAGTTTGAAATATCCAATAAATTTCGTTCCACTTCATGATTGTGTCCCACTTGTTGTTGATTCTTTACAAAAAATTACAGTTTTATATCTTTATGTTTGAAGCCTGAAATGTGGCAAAAGGTTGCAAAGTTCAAGGGGGCCGAATACTTTCGCAAGGCACTGTATATACTGAAATAAGGCAAGAGGACCTTTGTTCTCTCTCCTGTCTGCACGTTGTGTGTCTTTCTCTTTGATTCTCCAATAACAGGCTGGGTACAGGGAGGCAACCAAGCTGTAGAGAATAAACTATACTGCTGTCCGGCAGGGGTGCTTGGATGTCATAGCTGGCTAAACAAAATTACAAATCCTTTGACAGGTTCAAAGATATTATATATATATATATATATATATATATATATATATATATATATATATATATATATATATATATATATATATATATATATATATATATATATATATATATATATATACTGTATGTGTGTGTGTGTGTGTGTGATGAAAACACATGGCTTCCAGCATAATGGTATTTCAGGTAACTGCTCTGCCTATTTGTGTCTGTGTCATATCTAATTACTGTGTAGCTCTCACCTGCACTGGTGCTAGATTGAGAGACCCAGGGATTGTGAGAAATGTGGTTTCTTCACAGGAAGTGTCAGTTCTTAGGCTATAGACATAGGTCATGCATTAACCTGTGCAGTGCCATACCTTATATGTGAACACTAACGTAAACTTCTGACACCAAAATGTAAAGATTTACCATACCATAGGCCATGTGTACAGGCCAACAAATGACACCATGAGTCTACACACATCGTATGCAGGTAAAAAACACAAGGTGCAAGTAGGAAGCTGTATATTGCCTTTAAAATAATGTCTTATTTACATTTTACACTTCAGCTCCGCCTGGTAGCACTTAATGTTCCTGTGTCTGGAGATATGATTGGAATTCGTGGTGCTGACCTTCAGTGTCATCGCCAAGCGCAGGAGATGTCCCTCTATGGGACATTCAGAGCCATCCTTGCTTCCTCCACCCAATCCCTGATCTCCATAGTGAAAAGGACACACAGAAGTCTTCCTATAGTGAATCTGAAGGTAAGTGTTTTTTGTTTTGTTTTTACATACTAGATTTGAACTTGACAATAATAATCAATCTTAAACTTTATTTTTCTGTTTTGTTTTCTTTTTTATCAGGGTGAACGCATTTTTCGGAACTGGATCTCTTTTTTTGATAGCAGATTAGCTCCTCACAAATATGATGTCCCAATCTACTCTTTTAATGGGAGAAATATCCTAACTGATCCTCTCTGGTGAGTACAGTCAGAATACCTTTAACAAATTTCACAGTTTGGCATTTTCCCCCATTGACTTCCATTGCAGCTGTCTGCATTGAGTTGTCCAACATCTCAGAACCAATGCTGAAGACTTTACTTTGCCAGGGTCCGTGATTGTAGATAGCTGTATAATGCCCAACGACCATCAGTGAACGCAGGTCCTTCTCTGACTGGGGTGTGAATGGGAGAGTATCTCCACTCTCAGCGGTCAACCCAGCTTATTTTATTTGTACTGGCTTGGGGAAAAAACTGCCTCCTAGTCTAGTCTCCCCTGGTTTCAATCATATCTGCCATTAGGGCTCATAAAGCTTCTCCCTGTAACTAACCAAAGGATGCCTTCTCCTCTATTCCTCCATTCCTTACCACCATCACTAGAACGGGAGAACGGGAAGCGAAGAAAATCCAGTCACAGAGTACTTTTAAAACCCAATAGCTTTAAAGTGGAACTATAGGCAAAACTTTCCCATTTTGGATAGAGCAAGGGAGAGCTATAACCCCTGTCAGATTGGTTTGTGACGTTTGTGTCCTTTTGCAGATATTTCCCTTCACTTCCTCATAGCCAAACAGGAAGTGAGAGGAAATCCCTGCAAATTAAGGGAAACCACATGGGGACCCCAAAGTCTCCAGAACTAGGGTCACCATTGAAAGATTTCCCCTATATTATTTTTCTGGGGACAACCCAAAATGTGAGATTTTCTTTTACTTTCCCTTTTCAGAAATGGTAAAATAGACAATGGACAAATAGGGTAAATTTATTTAATGAGGGCACAGAGAGGAATACAACTGACAAGCACTATAATCCCTCTGCAGTCTATCCAAAACTAAAAAAAAAGTTTTTCCTTTAGTCATACTTTAAAGTGTGCCCAACACTTTCCAAGATTTAAAAAAAAAGGCTTTGGGTGGTGTCCCACTCTAAAGCAGTGTATATGAACCTCTACCATTTGCCCCCTTTTAGTCTGCTTGAAAAACCATTGAAAATTATTTGTTATATCTGTTTAATATGCAAAAAATATCCACTGATCTGTCATGAATCCTGTGATCATGTAGTCACCAGTTAAATTGGAACTAAAAGCACTATAGTCCCCTCCTCTCCAACGGTTCGAAGTCCACGAGGAGCCCCACTCCAGCGCCAGCATTTTCTCTCCAGCTTCGTCCATATGCCGATCTTTGGCCATCATGATTGGCTGGCATGGGATGATGTGAGGAGTTCATTCAACCTCGCACACAGGGATTGTGCCGACCCTGTAAACTGAACTGCACAGTTTACGTGCCACAGGAGATGGTGAGAGGGCAGGTAGATTTATTATTGCAGAAGATACATTGCATGTATCTCTTGTGATAAATAACCTGCCTGCTCGTAAGTTTTTTAATGTTGCCTTTGGTTCTGCTTTAAGGACTTGTAATCTGCAATATTTTATTTTTTCTGACTGTTAGTTTAGTCCAGATCTCGCTGATAGTTCAGCCCTTCAATATTTATGGACACATACATAGTTGGTAAGGTTGAATTAAGACACCCCACCCATCCAGTTGAACATGCGTATGTGTGTGTATGTTTACGTCACTACCATTTTTCATATCCTTGTACAATGTATTCTCTAAGAAACACGTCCCAAAGTTTTTGGAATTTATCTACATTCTCCGATGACACCACCCACTGTTGAGGGAGTTCCTTATCCCTACTGCTCTAACAGTAAAGAATCTCTTACGCAGCTTAAGACTGAACAGCTTCTCGGTCAATTTCATTGTATGGTTTCTTTAGAGACCTTAGGTTAAATAGTTTCCTCCCAATGTTAGAGTCACCATTCAAGGATCTCTATATCGCTATCATATCCCCTCCTAAGCATCTCTTCTCCAGGGAAAATACGTTTAATGTTTGTAGTCATTCCTTAAGAGGAGCTCCAGTCTGGGTAAAAAATAGATAAAAATCAGCAGCTTCAAATACTGTAGCTGCTGACTTTTAATATAAGGACACTTACCTGTCCAGGGATCCAGCTATGTCGGCACCCCAGCCGATTCATCATTCAGCTTTGGTTGCAGGTGCCGGCATTTTAAGTAAGGGAAACAGGCTTCACAGCCAGTTTCCTAGTGCGCGTGTGCGAGTCGCACTGCACTTTGTGAATGGTCCCACCGTCTTCTGAGACCTATGTGTGTCCAAGAAGGCAGCGGGGGGAAGGAAGAGGGGCCAAACTTTCTCAGAGATCGCTGCAGCGATCTTACCCAGAAGTTGGAGCGGGTACCTGTCAACCCCCCCAAAAGTACCAAATGTGTCAGTGAAGGGGGGGGGGGGAGTGCTAACAAGCGGAGCTTTCCCTTTTGGGTGGAGCTCTGCTTTAAAACTCAGGTCCTCCAGCCCCTTTATTAGCTTTGCTGCCCTTTTCTGGACTCTCCCCAATTCAGTCACATCCTTTCTGAGAATTGGTGAACAAAACTGTACCACGTACACAAGATGGGGCCATGTAGTCATAGTCACTACCATTGTATAATCTAGTATTATATACAAATACGTTTCTTCTATCTCAAATTTATTATTTCTAACTTTCTTCCAGGTCCGACAAGTCCTTCTGGCATGGATCCAGCCAAAGGGGGACACCCGTACGTAACAGGAACTGCAAAGAATGGAGAAGTCACACGAACGCAGAAGGCTTGGCGTCACCGATTTCAGGGCGCTGGCTTCAGGAAAATGACTCCTTCAGTTGTAGCCAACCATTAGCTGTTCTGTGCATTGAAATAGCCTTTCCTTATTATGATATGTGGTGAGCACAGAGTACCAGAAGCCTGCACAATCCATGTGTTATTTCTTAAATGAAAGGAAAAACTATTTTCCTGGGTGCTAAAAAAACTGATAACAGTTACTTACAAGACAGAAAATCACTCAGTTTAGCCATATGATAGGTGTATGTTACTACTTAGCGTAAATCTGTTGCATGTAAAACGATATCAAAGTGTTGTAGAGCAAAGTGAATTCCTAACAGGTAATCAGCAGTATCTGCACCTTCAGTTTAAATTTCTGATTTTATAGGTAAAAGCTAGTTAGGAACTTTTGATGTGGTTTTATACGTGGCCACTCTGGTCACATTCAGCTATTTTAGAATAAATAGGTGAAAAAGTTGTTGAAAGCATGTTACTTTATATCCTTACACCTATACGTAACAGGCACAGTATAAAACTAAATGTGTAATAATTAGAGAGAGGGAAGATTACGGGGTCTATTTTGTATTTATTTTTAGAACAGGAATTTTCCAATGATACAGCTCACATATCAAGAAATATTTTTTTTTATTGTACAAAAATAATCAGCATGAAAATGTAATGAATAGTTAGTATAGTTAAAAAGGTTCTATAGAAACAGTACCCCCTAGGCTCACGTCACATCAGTTATCACAAAATAACATCTGGTAGACTGTTCATCTGTCTACAAACACTACAAGATGGGATGGTTCTTGTGCTTCTAATCTCAACGTGTTTCAACTTGCAACAACCTCATCAGGAGTAAATCAGAGGTATTGAATTTCTACAATGTGTATATAGAAAAGGGTTTTTTTTTTATCACAATCTTTATACAAAATATTACACTTGAATAAATATACATGCTATATCCTTATGTCAAAATATAATTGTAACTCAGTCAATATATACTTAATCCAGCTATTAATTTAGTCAGAAAATTATGTCCCAATAGATTCACTTCATGCTGGTCCTTTTTGCAGCTATAGCAATGTAAAACATTAAAAATAAGTGCCTTTACTGTTTAAAATTCAGCAATACACTGTCTCACCCTGCTCTGCACATGTTCAGTTTCGCTCTATTTTTTGGCACTGTGCAGAAAATCAGAGCCACTAGAGGCCAATCTGCTGACAGCCTAAAAATTGACTGCTGTTCAGGGGCTCTGAGCTTCAGAAAAACGTCAGCCTCCAGCAGGAAGAAAAAGAAAAATGCTGGAGGCAATTTACAGCACACACTAATTTTGTTAGCATAATTATTAATGTGGAATATATGTCCCTTGCAAAAGAACATATTTATGTTATCAATTTGTTATTTGTAAAGTTCCATTTTAGGTTGGTTCTAGACCAGTGTGCAAACAGGACATAGCCCTCAAAGGTATACCGTAAGAGGGAGAAAGATAAAGGGAACAAAAGACAGAAAAGAATGATGGATTCCCAGTCCCCCCCCAAGATGGCTCCCAGTATACTGGATATGCTGTACATGACCATCAATACCTCATTAAGAACAAAAATCCACAAAAACATACATACATTTAACCTCAAAAATAGCCTTTCCAAAGAAGGAGAATGCATTGCTGTCAAGCAAAAACCTTTATCCAGAGGTGAGAATTATTCCTAGGTAGACAATCATCACCTCTCCATTCCCCAGGGTGAATATAAGAAGTAGTCTCCATCCCCCAGATGCCATAGCTTTAAATTTGGAAATTAAAAGAAACTATAGTAAGCATAATTAAACAAAGTCCTCAAATTCCCAAACCCTTAATCCCAGGAATGTGCTTACCTAATGTCACTATTTCTCCCAATAACACGGGCTAAGTGTGTCCACTAGCTCACCAATTGGTCCTGAGCCCCTTTAGCCTTAACCACTTTACCACCGGAGGATTTTGCTGTCTTACGTCTGGGCCACTTTTTGCGATTCGGCACTGTGCGATATTAACTGACAATTGCGCAGTCGTGCGACGCCGTACCCAAACGAAATTTACGTCCCACAAACCGAGCTTTCTTTTGGTGGTATTTGATCACCTGTGCGATTTTTACTTTTTGCGCTATAAACAAAAAAAGAGCGTAAATTTTGAAAAAATAACAATATTTTTCACATTTTTTTATATGAAATTCCCCCCCCCCCCCCCCCAAAATGTAAAAATCAAATTTTTTTTTTAATTCTTGGTCAATTTGTTTTCTGCTACCTATGTTTGGCAAAAAAAAAATCACAATAAGCGTATTTGGTTTGCGCAAAAGTTATTGCGTTTACTAACTAAGGGAAAGATTTCTGTCATTTTTGGTGGGTTTTTTTTAACGAGTAATGGCGGCGATCTGCGTTTTTTTTTTTTGTGGGACTGCGGCATTGCGGCGGACAGATCGTACCCTTGACTGACATTTTTTACACTTTTGGGGATACCAGTGACATTACTGCAGTAATCAGTGCTATATATATGCACTGTTACTGTAATAATGACACTGGCAGGGAAGGGGTTAACTTTATTGGAGAGGGAGGGGTTAATGTATGCCTGGTGCTTACTAACGTGTGTGGGGGGAGGTGACTAAGTGACACAGGGATAGATCGCATGTTCAGCTATGCTGAATCCTGCAATCTGTCTCTGTTTGTCACTTAGGAGATCCGCCCGCTTTGTTTACACAAGCGGGCGGATCTCCAGACTCGATTCCCCGACGATCGGGGAAGAGCGGCGGCGATAGCCGCTGCTCCTCCCCTGGCCCGACTCCCGCTGTGACTAAACACAGCAGGAACGAGCCTCCGGCGGCGCGCGAGCGCCGCCCAGAAGGGGAGGAGTCCAGCAACGTAGTACTACTCGACGGAATCGAGCCACTTTGCCGCAGTACAGTCAACATGACTGGTCGGCAAGTCGTTAAATCCTCGTTTGCTCTTTCTCCCATGCGCTGCCCGTCAAGGAGGCCACAACATAGGAAAACTTCATTCAACCACCACATTTAAGGATCGTTAAACTGCAATACATTTAATTTTTGGTTTTAGACCTAATTCCACTTTAAGGCTTCACCTGAATCTCCTTTAAGAGAATCAACCTAGAAGCAGGCTAAAGGGATACAATATCTCTTGTACTGTTAGTTCTCCTACCCTATGGTCTTCCTCACACTTGCCATATCTATGACCGAGACAATTGAGTACTGTTCGTGATACTTTTTTTATTTGCACTAACATACAATTTTTCAGGACAAGCTTTCGGGGTATGTCCCCTTCATCAAGATCCAAGCACGGCTACAATGACCTCAAGCATATCTATGACCATAACATTAACCCTCCTTTGTGTAAAGTTAAGGTGACCCATGCATTTGACCATGCAGAGCAAATGAAAACAGTCATTTAACCCCCCCCCCCCCATCCCCAAATGTACATACTCAAGTTTCAAGTTCAATTCCATTTGCTAGAACCAGGCGAAGAAAGCCGTATGTAAGCTCCAAACTGACTTGATGCAGCTTACACAGATCTATGTACTTTCCTAACCCCACGTGACAGTCCTTGGCCAATCACAAGGCATACAGCACTGTCACATGGGAAAGAGAGAGTGAATCACATGTTCATCCAAATCTGGAAGTGACATTCCCAGTGGCTGAACAGAGCAGGGAAAGATATATGTATATGATGCTAGGGAGGGGATTATCTAAAATTTTCCTTTGTCCTTTATCGGCAAAAGCATGGTTCACTTTAATGCTTTGTTAGCATAACTGCTTCTCATACACTGAGATCATCTGAGCTAAAAAGCAACCTTTTTTGCTTCAAATGTTACCGGCATTGAAATATGTAAAGAAATCTACTGAACCTGACATGATGGACTAATTATATCATGCTGCTCTGAAACAGCTTGGCATTTCCCATAGCTAGCTCAAGTTTGTAGCCAGATAAGGGAAACTGCAGAGCAGGAAACTTGTTAGCTAAGCCTGTAAGTTCTGCCGTGGTTAACACATTAATAATGATTGCTTTATTTCTGCATTACCTGTTAATACAATATAGGCTATTAATTTTTGTAGTTACATTGCTTTCATTTAAGTTTTGTGAATTTGTTATTTTTTACCACAAACTTGTTGTTGTATTCATTAAATTATAAAAAACTATGAGCAAGGATTTTATTTTATTATATAATGAGGTGAACACAGGGACAATTCCAGCCACGTGAAATGTGTACCTCTCCTCAAATAGGTTGGGGTATGGCTTCCTTTCCAATTTTTGTTTAATGAGGTATGGTTCCATAAGGAAAGGTAACCCTAAATACTTGATAATAATCTCAAGATCTGAAATTTTTAGCTGGATGAGCAACAGTCCAATGTCTATGGCCCTGGTGTCCAACATGCTGCCCTATGGTACTTGTTCACAGTCCTTGGACTCCAGCAGTCTTAAGTGGGGGGACTGATTTGTGGTGTAATAGCAGTGGTCTGTAGTAGCCTCATGCTCTATGTCTTGAATTGTTTACTATCTTCTGCATGTACAGTCAAGAAAGTTGAACTGCAGTTCATGGACTTTGTAGACACAACCACACCAAGTAAAATAAAATACAAAACTTTATTAGAGCACAGAAAAAGGGATTAAAACCAGTCAGGTTAAAAAAACATAGAAGCATTATACACCATAAATTACTGTGGGTGGTGGACCAGGTTGAAGAGTGTGGTACACATAAAGTATACTAAGCCTATTGAATAACAGACTATAAGTCAACAATAGTAGAGGGCCCCACCCCTATTTCACATAAGGATCAACGTGTTTCACGTATTTCGCTTCTTCAGGAGCAAAGGTTCTAACATAGAAATGCTACCCTACAATGACGTCAGCCGGAGACATTATCCCAGACATATCATGCCACACAAGGTCAAAAAACCCAGGATCCATAAAGTTTCAGATGTGTAAGCTTTGCCTATATATAGATGCAAAAAGGAGCCTTCATAGTAGATCTGCTGAATTCAGATAATTACAGCCCATTTGATCACCTAACACTCATCAAGTTACGTCTCCTGAGAATCACATTTAATTTCATGACAAAATGAGGGCAAAAAAGGGGGGAGATGGCTGAATCAATTTCAAAATAAAAAACATGCCAATGTTCAACTAAGGGGACCACCATAATTCAGGCTAAAGGAAGGCCCATGGGTAAGGTACTGATACAGAAACCTCAAAGAAACATCGGCCCTGCAAGGGGTCCCCCACCGATTCCCAAGCTGTTATAACATTTGCGTTGGCGGATTCCCACTATGCCTCTCAGTGGCCTCTGTCCTTTCTATTTCTTAACCATTTGCCGACCACTCACTGAGCTGATACTGCGGCAAAGTGGCTCGTTATTGTCCAGTGAAGTAGACCTACGTCGCTGGACAACGCTCCCTCTTGGCGGCGCACGCACGCCGCCGGAGGCTCGCTCCCGCTGTAATCAGACACAGCGGGAGTCAGGCCAGGGGAGGAGAGGCGGTGATCACCGCCACACCTCCCCAATCATCGGGGATCGAGTGAGGAAATCCGCCCACTTGTGTAAACAAAGCGGGCGGATCTCCTATGTGACAGACAGTGACAGATTACAGGATTCAGCATAGCTGAACCTGCGATCTATGTCTGTGTCACACAATCCCCTCCCCCCACACACTTCAGTAAGCATGAGGCATACATTTAACCCCTTGATCACTAATAAAGTTAACGCCTTCCCTGCCAGTGTCATTATTACAGTCATAGGCGTGTGCACGGGGTGTGCCGGGTGTGCCTGGGCACACCCTAATCACCCTGTGTCTGTTAGTGTTGGGCCGGCTTCTCCATCTCTGCCACTGAGGGTAGTGAGATACTTGGTGGAGAGGCGGCTGTGCTGTTGGCTCCAGCAGATAGTGAGGCTTGTCAGAGCCGCTCAGTGTGTGTGTGACACTGTTAGGTAATGTTAATGCTTGCAGGGAGAAAGACGAGCTGTCAAAACTCAGGGGTGATGTCGGGGGTGGGCGGGACCGAACAGCTATCAAACACCAGCCAATAGGATGGGGTCTGGGCGGCCGCTTCATTTATGTGGCTCCGCCCCTTTCTTAAGCAGCCCAATCATTGGCTGGTGTTTGACAGCTGCTTGATCCCGCCCACCCCCGACATCACCGCTTTTTTTTACAGCTGGGCTTTCTCCCTGAAAGCAGCTACATTACATGACAGTGTCATACACACAGTGGGGTACCAATGTGGGGTGTCAGCCGGCGTTCTCTGAGATCCCACATCGCAGGGTGAAGGCAGCTGCAGTGGCAGCTCCTTCAGTCTGTGCTGCTAGCGGGGGGCGGAGCCGGGATGGGAAGAAGGGGGCGGAGCCTCGCGGGGAGGGGCGGAGCCTCGGCGGGAAGAAGGGGGCGGAGCCTCGGCGGGAAGAAGGTGAGTGCGTTCCCATTGCTCAAGTGTGTGTGCTGGGTAGTAGAGGGATGGGGAAGCTGCATATAGAGGGATTCATCTTTCCCTATTCTTTCTGCAGCTGCTGAATAACTGATTCTCCTCCTCTCCCTCCTGCAGGAAGAATAGGGAAAGATCAATTCATCTATATGCAGCTGCCCCATCCCCCTCCTATACAACTTCTTTTGCTAGCCCCCCGGTGCTCGTAATCCCCCCCTCTGCTCTTAGCCCCCCCAAAGGCACTAGACCCCCCTGTTCTTTAGCACCCCCCATGCTCTTCAGCCCCCCACAGTGCTTTTCATCTCCCTCCCCCCAAGTGCTCCCTGTCCCCCCCAGTGCTCTCCACCCCCCTGGTTTTCCTTGCCCGCCCCCTAAGTGCTCCCTGTCCCCCACCCAGTGCTCTCCACCCCCCTGGTTTTCCCTGCCGCCCCCCAAGTGCTCTCCACCCCCCTGGTTTTCCCTGCCGCCCCCCAAGTGCTCTCCACCCCCCTGGTTTTCCCTGCCCGCCCCCCAAGTGCTCGCTGTCCCTCCCAGTGCTCTCCACCCTCCTTGTTTTCCGGGCTCGCCCCCCCCCCCAGTGCTCCCCCCCCGCGCCTTCCAACCCCCCTACAATGCTTTCCAAATCCCCTCTTTATTCTCTCCAGCCCCCCCCCCCCCCCACCGTGCCCTTCAGCTCCTCCAGTGCTCTCTGCTTGCCCTGTGCTCTCCGGCCCCCCTAGTGCTCTTCTATCTTCTATCATGTCCTCAGTCTCTGACCATCTCCTGTATCACGTCTGCAGTCTCTGACCATCTCCTGTACCATGTCTACAGTCTCTGACCATCTCCTGTATCATGTCTACAGTCTCTGACCATCTCCTGTATCACATCTGCAGTCTCTGACCATCTCCTGTACCATGTCTACAGTCTCTGACCATCTCATGTATCATGTTTGCAGTCTCTGACCATCTCCTGTATCATGTCTGTAGTCTCTGACCATCTCCTGTATCACGTCTGCAGTCTCTGACCATCTACTGTATCATGTCTGCAGTCTCTGACCATCTACTGTATCCTGTCTGCAGTCTCTGACCATCTCCTTTATCATGTCTGTAGTCTCTAACCATCTCCTGTATCACGTTTGCAGTCTCTGACCATCTCCTTTATCATGTCTGTAGTCTCTGACCATCTCCTGTAAACACATTGCTAATAATATTAGCTATCTATTTATGCTGAAGGTAGGACTGTGCAGGGGAGGCAGAGAGTGCAAAAGGGGGAACTGTGATTAGAGAGACAGGGGGCAGACTGCAAGGGGCACTGTGATTTGGGGGGGGGGGGGGGCTGTGAATTTTGTGCAATAAATATTCCTGAAAACATTACAAATTTTTGTGGGTGCTTACATTTTAAAGTTGGGGGGGGGTGCCAGATATAGGATCCGCCCCGGGTGCCAAATTCTCTAGGTACGCCACTGCACACACACTGAGCAGCTCTTGCAAGTCTCACTGTCTGCTGAATGTGAAACTCCCCCTCTCCCCTGTTAGTGTCCATAAGTGGTGTCCAGTAGTGCCACCTATCAGTGCCCAGTAGTGCCACCTATCAGTGCCCACCAGTGCCACCTATCAGTGCCCACCAGTGCCACTTCATCAGTGCCCATCAGTGTCACCTAATAGTGCCTATCAGTGCCCAGCAGTGCCGCCTCATCAGTGCCACCTATCAGTGCCCACCAGTGCCGCCTCATCAGTGCCCATCAGACACATCTAACAGTGCCTATCAGTGCCACCAATCAGTGCCCACCAATGCCGCCTATCAGTGATGCCTATTAGTGCCCATCAGTGCTGCCAATAAGTGCTGCCTATCAGTGCCACCTATCAGTACCCATCAGTGCAGCCTCATCAGTGCCAGTCAGTGCTGAGAACAAGCGCCTATTAGTGCTGCCTATCAGTCCATATCAGTGCCTCACATGTAATTTCACCTGTAATACACATCAAAAGGAAAATAAGGCATACATCTTTTTCAAAACTTAGCAGTGATGGTGGAACCCCTCTACAGATATTTGCCATACAATTTAACTTAAGTGCAAAAACCTTTTAGTGTCCCAATACTTTTGACAAGTGTTTATGTGTGTGTGTGTGTGTGTGTGTGTATATATATATATATATATACACACGCATGTGTGTTTGAGCTTTGGGGTGCACACCCTAATGCAATAGGCTGCGCACGCCTATGATTACAGTAACAGTGTACCAATCCTCCGGTGGTAAAGTTGTTAAATCACTATCTCCTGCAGCATTGCTCATTTTTACAACCATACTTGAAGCATGTCCACGATCTCTGAACATCTGAACAAGTGTGTTAAAGACACTGAATGATATTTTCAGCCATTTGGTAGTTTCAGGAGTCCTAGTTGAAGCCACATATACTTTGTAAGTTGAAAACCATTGGCCTGTGTGGTAAAGCATTTAAACCCTGGACATGTGTTTCCAAAAAAAGAAAATAATTAACCACTTGCCGACCGAGTACGGTAATAGTACTGCGGCAAAGTGGTTCGTTATCGTCTGACAACGTAGTATTAACGTCGTCAGACACTCCCCCTTCTGGGCGGCGCTTGCGCGCCGCCGGAGGCTCGCTCCCGCTGTTTTCATTCACAGCGGGAGTCGGGCCAGGGGAGGAGCAGCGGCGATCGCCGCTGCTCTGCCCCGATCGCCGGGGATCTAGTGTGGAGATCCGCCCGCTGTGTGTAAACACAGCGGGCGGATCTCCATAGTGACAGGGAGTGACAGATCGGACTGTTCAGCATAGCTGGACATCCGATCTGTCCATGACTCACTCAGGCCCCTCCCCCCCTACACGTCAGTAAGCACCAGGCATACATTAACCCCTCCCTCTCCAATAAAATTAACCCCTTCCCTGCCGGTGTCATTTTTACAGTAACAGTGCATATATATAGCACTGATTACTGCAGTAATGTCACTGGTACCCCCAAAAGTGTCAAAAATGTCAGTCAAGGGTCCGATCTGTCCGCCGCAATGTCGCAGTCCCACAAAAAAATCGCAGATTGCCGCAATTACGCGTTAAAAAAAAAAACACCAAAAATGACAGAAATCTTTCCCTTTGTTAGTAAACGCAATAACTTTTGCGCAAACCAATCAAAATACGCTAATTGTGATTTTTTTTACCAAACATAGGTAGCAGAAAACAAATTGGCCAAAAATTTTTAAAAAAATTGGTTTTTACATTTTTTTTGGGGGGAATTTCATATAAAAAAATGTTAAAAATATTGTTATTTTTTCAAAATAAACGCTCTTTTTTTGTTTATAGCTCAAAAAGTAAAAATCGCACAGGTGATCAAATACCACCAAAAGAAAGCTCTGTTTGTGGGAAAAAAAGGACGTAAATTTCGTTTGGGTACGGCGTCGCACGACCGCGCAATTGTCAGTTGAATTCGCACAGCGCCGAATCGCAAAAAGTGGCCTGGACGGAAGACAGCAAAATCCTCCGGTGGTAAAGTGGTTAAACAAGTTAGAAAATCTTGCTTACTTGGTATTATTTTCCTGAACTCTGGAACTGCATCACATACCTGGTATAGATCAAGTAGAAGAGGGGTCTCCTCTTGCATCTCCTGCCAAACACTCCTGACAGAGTTTGAGAGATTACTGGACATGCAGACTGCACTGGATCTGTGCTGATGCCACATGCATAGAGCCAAGAACTTAGGATCACAAGTAGAAACCAAGCACAGGAACACTGTGGTACATGAGATAGGTTGAGGCCCTTGCTCAGAGCTGACATGATCAGGCAGCAGGGTATTCTATCAGGAGACAGAGGCAGATTCGGGGCACAATCTGAAGTCAGGAACAGCTGAGCAGTGTAGTACCAAATCAAGAAGTACCGACAGAGTCCAGGAAACAACAGCCAGCAAATGTATCAGGCAGAAGGCAGTAAACAAAGTCCAGAAGACAGGCCAAGGTCACAACGAAGACTCAAAAGTCCAGGGAGAGGTTGGAAGGCAAGCCAGGTCATTCACAATAAGGGAAAATAACCAGATCAGGCTCAGGTAAATCAAAGCAAGCTGGAAACCACATGGCGCCACTTGGCACCATTACTGCAGTATAGGCTCATGCACGTACACACTAAATTTTGTGCATGCACATAAGCCCGTACTGGATTTCTTACAATGACATGAATCTGTCCTTCCTTACATACTGCTTGTGTACTGCCATTCACCGTCCCTCTTTCTTTGCTCTAAACCACAGGGTCTTCAAACTTTCTAAACAAAGTGCCAGTTTACTATCCTTTAGAATTTAGGGGGGGCCTGACTGTGGCCATTGGGAGTAGAAAAAGTCCCAGCACTGGTGGACGCGAGAGGCTTCTTAGACTCTGAGAAGTGTATGATGGAAGTCTAATATAAGATGGAATCCCTGGCCATGAAAGTAAGTAGACCAGGAGACATCAATGATTGCTAAGCAAGCATCTGCTGCACCCTCAGCAATCACTGATGTCAAGCAACCCCATTTGCTACAAGTTAATACACAAAGAGGTTGACAGGTGCCGAAGTTCTAATTTATTATACAATAAATAATAGCTAAAAATCTGTCCCTAACTTGCAATATAAAATATAAGATGCAACAAATTAAAAACAATCATTAATGTGTATCAGGCGCCAAAACTTTTTTTTAGATTTGGATAGTGTAGGGAAGGACTAGTACCCCTCCAGGGTTTTACTGCCATCTGAACGAGGAATGTCACCAGCACACTATGGGTCTATAAAAAATGGGTCCAAAGCTTTATTCAGTGATCACATCATTACAGCAAACAGCAACATTTCGGAGCCTCGCAGGACCCCTCGCAGGATGACGTCACATGCCTGATGAAGGGGTCCTGCTAGGCTCCGAAACGTTGCTGTTTGCTGGTACGATATGAT
Source organism: Pelophylax lessonae (assembly GCF_965119305.1). NCBI lineage: Eukaryota > Metazoa > Chordata > Amphibia > Anura > Ranidae > Pelophylax > Pelophylax lessonae. Next base: position 161,299,533 of record NC_138778.1, on the reverse strand, counting down.
CGCTGAATGAAGCTTTGGACCCATTTTTTGGGGGCCCCTGGTGTGCTGGTGACATTCCTCATTCTGATTGCTCACAGTTACAGCCGGTGGTCACTTCAGCCCTCACTTAGACATACCGACACTTTCACAGGAACATGTGCTTTGGGAAGAGTGCCATCTGAGGTTTTATTAGGAGAGGTTCTTTCTGTCTGGTAAAAAGGTTGTCCCCAGGACTGGAATTGAGCTGAAAAATCAGCAACAGATTTAAGAAATGTATTTTAAGCCAGCCATAGATAGAGCAATTTCCTTTCGTTGCAGGAAAGAAAATCACTTGATTTACCTAGCTACCAATGAAGAAGTAAGGACTATCCAGGTAATATTTAAGCGCCTCCTACGGGGGTAGCACTACAAAGATATATAATTCTATCTCTATAGGGCAATTTCTCTATTATCTCAAGTTCAATAAGTAGATCATAAATTCAATCACATCAGCTTGCTTGTTGAAAAGGGGAGTAGCTTTTCTTGACATGTTTCACCCTCTAGCTTCTTCAGGAGGGTAGAGACAGACTAATATAGCATAAATGTTCTTCCAAATAAAACACCAAGACCCACAAACAGATCCATACTGGCCCAGAGGAGCCCCCTTGGGAGCCTGTGGCCACTCAGCAAGCATGTTCAGGGAATTTTGGAAAAATGCCACCCAATCATCTTATGTTTTTTTTCATAAAGCTCCAATTTTTTTGCTTTCCCCTTATGACTTGGGCCACACATAATTGCCTCTGGTCCCAAGTACATGGCACTAAACTATGAATCACTTGTGTAATGGCTAATGAGCATATAAAGCACACTTAAGGGTGTTAAAGAGGAACTTTAGACCCCTTTTGTTTGGCTCCAAAAAGTGGAGAAAGGGTGGAGGAGACATGGAAAAATTATAGTTAATTTAGGGTGAAGGTCCGCTCACTGGTCAGTGCAGTCTCGTAACTGATAGTTCTCTACTCAGTTTACACTAGTTTGATTTCAGATTCCAGAATTTCATGGTAATGGAAATCACATTGTTTTCAATGGTGCCCATTTACATTAATGCAACGCAGAATTTTGGAAAAGGTTCCTGAACTACTTTGGTGTAATTCCAGCCCAATTTCGGCCCCAGAGAATATACAAAACACATCCAAGTTTCATCCAAGCTGCTCTACATATCACACTGAGAGCCCATTCACACTGCCGCGACTTGTCAGGCGACTTGTCAGCCTGACAAGTCGCGGTCGGTCGCGGTCCATTTAGTAGTACAGGACCCGTTCTAATTGGAGCGACAAAAGTCGCTCCGACTTAGAAAAAGGGTCCTGTACTACTTTGGATCGACCTCGGAGCGACTTGCATAGACTTCCATTATGTGAAGTCCCTGCAAGTCGCGTAGAAGTCGCGGTTCACAGCGGTGCACGCGACTTCACAGGTCGCCCCCGAAGTCGTGTCGCCTCAGTGTGAACCGGCTCTGAAAGTTGGCTCAAAGTCTGATTGCAGCAGCATGAACCTAGCCTAAAGATACATTGTACAATACAATGTTGTACATGTACAATGTAACTTTATAAGATACTCAAGGAAGAATATAGCAAATTAAACATAACAATCTGGACATGTTAAAGTGGATGTAAACCCTCTCCTATACCTAGTAAAGTGAACAGCCTCAGATGATACACAGACATGAAACAAATCTCCCTACATACCTTGCTGATAACAAAGGATTGTTATCATGCTGATAACAATGGAATTAAGCAGCAAAAAGACACAGGACTTAGGGCTTTGGAAACAGATGAGTAAACACTACAGATATATGTGCCCAGGTCAAATTTCATGAATGGGGTTTATAATACATCCACTTTAAATTCACCTAATGATAACCTCTAGTCTAGCGGTACAAAATTATTAAAATAAAAAAAAGTTGCAAAAAATAGAAAATGCCAGAAACACTTTCTCTATGAAATAAATTAAGATGCGATGTATAAAAATCTGCATAAAAATTCATAATGACTATGAGCAATGACTAAACTCATGTCATGGCTCCATAAATAATGCATACAAATAAAAACAGGATAAAACTACAATGATGACCAAGCAAGTTGGAGAATATTCACCTTTTTATTTTTGTGAAAAGTTTAACATCTCTCTAATATGGGACATTTAAATATTAGCCCTAGGTAGTACTGTATGAGTGGCCTGGACTTGTGGTTATGTTGGAGGTGACAACCTTGTCATTTTTTACTGAGATTTTATTAAAGTTTTTCAGTATAACATGAGAAATAAGGCAGTACAGAATCGAAGTGTACACATAAAACATCAGTACACGTTGTACAGGTATTGATCCTCAAAAGCAAAATGAGAGTGGCAACAATCTAATACTGTAAGAGAACATGGATAAGACAGGACATACGAGACATCAATTTGTGAGAATAAGTTGAGCGTCTAAGACAGGGGATGTTCAAACTATGACCCCCCCAGTTGTTAAGGAATTACAATTCCCATCATGCCTCGTCGTGTCTGTGAATGTCAGAGTTTTACAATGCCTCATGGAATGTGTAGTTCCACAACAGCTGGAGGGCCGTAGTTTGAGGATCCCTGGTCTAAGACATATGGGTCATTTGTTCATGGAAAATGGCAAAAGAACATCCAGGCAATATCATGCAGTCTGAACCACTGATGTCTGAACCACTGATGTCTGAACCACTGATGTTGAGGCACAAATGCAAAATATAATTGGGAGGCCTGGCCCAAAAAAAGAAGTGGGAAAATAATATAGATGGCCATGGCTTATACTGTTCATCAGGAGCCTACAGGAGCTCAACGATGAGGGTGGGAAGCATGGAAGGGCAGTCGGCAAGGAAAATAGAGGAGGAGAGAGAAAAAGCTAGAGAGGGAAGGGAAAAAAACAGGTACTCCAGGGGTTTTTGAGCTTTACCACATGGAACTCTTACAGTTCTAAAAACCAGGAGGTCCTTTGAGAAGGCGGGAAATGGTCTATCCAGGGCTGCCAAGTCTGTTGGAACTTGTCATACATGTCCTTAAGGATCGCCATCAATATTTCATTAATAGGCGTACCATGAACCCGGTTCTTAACCTCTTTAAATCTAAGAAGTGTTGTCTTCCATGGCCATGCTATAGTTTGCTTCGTCGTCATAAAAATATGAGTGATTAGAGTGCCCTCCCGACGGGTAGCGTCTGCGATAAGTTTATGTAAAAGTGCCTCCGGTGGGTCTCTCCGTATGTTTGCATGGAGAACCGTATTGACCAAAGTGTATACCCTAATCCATAACCTACGGACTTTAGGACAGGTCCACCATATACAGTGCCTTGTGAAAGTATTCAGCCCCCTTGAACTTTGCGACCTTTTGCCACATTTCAGGCTTCAAACATAAAGATATAAAACTGTAATTTTTTGTGAAGAATCCACAACAAGTGGGACACAATCATGAAGTGGAACAAAATTTATTGGATATTTCAAACTTTGTTAACCACTTAAGCCCCGGAAGATTTTACCCCCTTCCTGACCAGGGTTTTTTTTGCGATTTTTTACTGCGTGACTTTAATGGACAATTGCGCAGTCATGCCACGCTGTACCTAAACGAATTTCACGTCCTTTTTTCCCACAAACAGAGCTTTCTTTTGGTGGTATTTGATCACCTGTGCGATTTTTTGATCATGCGCTATAAACAAAAAAAGAGCGTAAATTTTGCAAAAATAACAATATTTTTCACTTTTTTTTATATGAAATTCCCCCCCAAAAAAAAGTAAAAATCAAAATTTTTTAACATTTTCGGCCAATTTGTTTTATGCTACATATGTTTGGTAAAAAAAATCGCAAAAAGCGTATTTTGATTGGTTTGCGCAAAAGTTATCGCGTTTACTAACAAAGGGAAAGATTTTTGTCATTTTTGGTGTTTTTTTTTTTAACGAGTAATGGCGGCGATCTGCTATTTTTTTTGCGGTACTGCGACATTGCGGCGGACAGATCTGACCCTTGACTGACATTTTTGACACTTTTGGGGGTACCAGTGACATTACTGCAGTAATCAGTGCTATATATATGCACTGTTACTGCAAGAATGACACTGGCAGGGAAGGGGTTAACTTTATTGGACAGGGAGGGGTTAAGTGTGTCCTAGGGGCGTGCTTCTAACTGTGATGGGACAGGTCTCCTAGTGTAAAAACAGAGATCAACGGTTCTACTTAGTAGAACCGTCTGATCTGCATTTTTACACAGGGAGAATGACAGGTGGCTTGTTTACATAAGCCGCTCTGCCATTCTCCCGTTCTACCGACGATCGTAGTGTGACCGGCGGACATCGGGTCCGCCGGTCGCACTCCCGCACTCCTCCGTGAACGAGACGAGGCGGGCGCGCGCCTCAGCGGGCGCGCGCTCGCCCGCTATTGGCTCTAAAGCGGATGACAGGCGAGTGACGTAGATCTACGTCACTCTGCCTGGCCGGGGCTGACTGCAGCAGTAAATATACTGTGGGCAGTCGGCAACCGGTTAACAAATAAAGAACTGAAAAATTGGGCGTGCAAAATTATTCAGCCCCTTTACTTTCAGTGCAGCAAACTCTCTCCAGAAGTTCAGTGAGGATCTCTGAATGATCCAATGTTGACCTAAATGACTAATGATGATAAATAGAATCCACTTGTGTGTAATCAAGTCTCCGTATAAATGCACCTGCACTGTGATAGTCTCAGAGGTCCGTTTAAAGCGCAGAGAGCATCATGAAGAACAAGGAACACACCAAACAGGTCCGAGATACTGTTGTGGAGAAGTTTAAAGCTGGATTTGGATACAAAAAGATTTCCCAAGCTTTAAACATCCCAAGGAGCACTGTGCAAGCAATAATATTGAAATGGAAGGAGTATCAGACCACTGCAAATCTACGAAGACCTGCCTGTCCCTCTAAACTTTCAGCTCATACAAGGAGAAGACTGATCAGAGATGCAGCCCAGAGGCCCATGATCACTCTGGATGAGCTACAGAGATCTACAGCTGAGGTGGGAGACTCTGTCCATAGGACAACAATCAGTCGTATACTGCACAAATCTGGCCTTTATGGAAGAGTGGCAAGAAGAAAGCCATTTCTTAAAGATATCCATAATAAGTGTTGTTTAAATTTTGCCACAAGCCACCTGGGAGACGCACCAAACATGTGGAAGAAGGTGCTCTGGTCAGATGAAACCAAAATCAAACTTTTTGGCAACAATGCAAAACTTTATGTTTGGCGTAAAAGTGTAAAGCTCCTGCGTTTTCTGAAACAAGATGGATTTGCAGCTGCAGAAAAACTCCACTCAGCAGTCATGTAGAGATACGTTGAAATACCAATTCCAACTCCCAAGACTCATCACTGTGGTCTGTCTGATTCAGCATACAAATATACACACTCAATAAGATGTTCCTGGAGTGATAGATGTATATAGCAGTATAGTGGTGATGAGCTGAAGAGACAGGTATCAACAGTGACAATAGGTGAACAGCACTTGAGAGAAATGTTCATGAGAGTATAGATGGTAACAGGTAGGATGCAGATAGGTTAGCAATCATGTATGGTAGTAGGTGGTAGGATAGCAGATGACATACAGGAGAGACTAACCCAGTGCAAGGATAGATGTTAGAAGGCTCAAGAGCTAGCAATCTAAATAATAGTGCAGATGATAGTAACAGTCCTTAATATGCAGAGCTAGATAGTGTAAGCTTAGTAGGAAGGTTATGGAGGATTCCCCTGCGGGGTACTTATCACTAATAGCAAGCAGTAGTAGAGAGGTTCGGTATGAGCGAGTGATCCGGTAGCGGGATACAGGGATCAGTAGCGAGGTTCCGACAGCGAGGTACGCTTGTAAGCATATGAGCTTCAAGGCAGGTTGAAGAGTGAAGGGTGAAAGCAGCATGCCGGGAGTGATCGGGTGGCGAGACACAGGATCAGATATGGAACAAGTTCAGGTAGCGAGATACAGGAGCGAGTAACATCTGGTATGCTGACTTCAGGCAGGGACGATCCAACCATGACGGTTGAACTAACATGTGAGTGAGAACGCCGGCGGTTGAAATAGCCGCTCTGCGGCGCTCAGTGATGACAGCATCGGTCTTAAAGGTGTATGTGCACCTACCAGAAGAGAATGGTGGGACGCATACACTGAATTGGAAAGTGGAATAAGGGTACCAGAGATACCAGAACATTACAAAAAGCAACACAGCTCATCACCCTGAACACACCATCCCCATTGTCAAACATGGTGGTGGCAGCATCATGGTTTGGGCCTGCTTTTCTTCAGCAGGGACAGGGAAGATGGTTAAAATTGATGGGAAGATGGATGGAGCCAAATACAGGACCATTCTGGAAGAAAACCTGATGGAGTCTGCAAAAGACCTGAGACTGGGACGGAGATTTGTCTTCCAACAAGACAATGATCCAAAACATAAAGCAAAATCTACAATGGAATGGTTCACAAATAAACATATCCAGGTGTTAGAATGACCAAGTCAAAGTCCAGACCTGAATCCAATCGAGAATCTGTGGAAAGAACTGAAAATTGCTGTTCACAAACGCTCTCCATCCAACCTCACTGAGCTCAAGCTGTTTTGCAAGGAGGAATGGGAAAAAATGTCAGTCTCGATGTGTAAAACTGATAGAGACATACCCCAAGCGACTTACGGCTGTAATCACAGCAAAAGGTGGCGCTACAAAGTATTTACTTAAGGGGGCTGAATAATTTTGCACGCCCAATTTTTTTAGTTTTTTATTTGTTAAAAAAGTTTGAAATATTAAATAAATTTCGTTCCACTTCATGATTGTGTCCCACTTGTTGTTGATTCTTCACAAAAAATTACAGTTTTATATCTTTATGTTTGAAGCCTGAAATGTGGCAAAAGGTCGAAAAGTTCAAGGGGGCCGAATACTTTCGCAAAGCACTGTATGTTTCATATTGCCCAAATCTGGGCAACCTCAGAAGCAGTTGGACGGGTATGATGGTAGACAACCTTGTCATTTTTAACATGCTGGAGAGGTAAATTTATCTTTTTTTTATTTTTCATGTTTTTGATATCAGTGAAATTTTTGTCATTTTTTTATATCACATTGGGTCCCACAGATAGCCTAGATATTGTGACCAAACTTTCTCATAGGAGCAACTTTTCACCTGACACAGGCATACCTCCCACCTTTTTGAGATGGGATTTAGCGACACCTTTTAGCAAAAGTATGTAGCCATAAGACACACCCCCTGCCATGCCCCCTTAAAGGAGAATTATACAAAAAAATGGGAGAAACTCACAGGTGTTTTTTGTTTTATCACTGCTATTCCTTTATATTGGCTTTTGAAGTTTACAAATGCAACAGTTATCAATTGGATGAAAGTTTTAGATCTGGAAAACACTTTTTGATAGATTATTATAATTATTATACAGAATTTATATAGCGCCAACAGTTTGCGCAGTGCTTTACAATATAAAGGGAGACAGCACATCAACAGTACAATTCAAAACAAGAGGGTTAGAAGAACCCTGCTCACATGAGCTTACAATCTAATAGGGAGGGGCTGGTACAGCATATACATGTACTAAATGTAGTGACTGTAAAGGGATGGACTGATGAGGAAAGTAGAAGATTTGGTTGTTAGCTGAAGGCAGGATAGACCTCCCTGAAGAGATTAGTTTAGGATTGCCTAAAAGTGCACAGAGTAGGAGATAACAGATTGGGGTAGTGAGTTCCAGAGGATGGGAGAGGCTCTGAAGAAGTCCTTGTGACAAGCATGGGAGGACGAGCTAGAGAGCAGAAGGTCCTGGAAGGAGCGGAGAGGACTGTTTGGGTGGTATTTGGAGATAAGATTGGTGATGTAGCTCAGGGCAGAATTGTAAATGACTTTGTATGTTATCGTTTTAACTTTATTCATTGGGCAATCGGAAGCCAGTGGAGGGATTGGCAGAGAGGTGTGGCAGACACTGAACGGTTGGTAAGGTGGATGAGTCTGGCAGTGGCATTCATGATAGACTGAAGAGGGGATAGCTGTTGTGGAGAGGTTGGCCAATGAGAAGGGAGTTACATTAGTCAAGGTGAGAGATGACAGGGGGGTGAATAGGTTGCTTAGTGATGTCAACGGTTGGAAAGGGGCGTATTTTGGAGATATTTTCGGAAGTGACGTCTGCAAGATTTGGACAGTGATTGGATTTAGGGCTGAAAAGACAAGTCAGAGTCCAGGAATACACCTGGTATCCTGGAATGAGGGGAGGGATTGATGGTTGTATTGTTGATCTTGATGGAGAAGTCGGGAGGGCTGGAAGAAAAATGATGAGCTCAGTTTTAGAAAGTTTGAGATAAGTAGTGCATTATATATACAACTATATAGATCAGACCAAAATGAGGGACACAGGAGGAGCAAAGAGGGACAGAGGGAGATTGTTCCAAATCAGGGACAGTCCCTGGAAATGAGGGACAGTTGGGGGGAGCTATGCAGTATGCCCACATTGCACACAGGTACACCATGCTGCAACATAACAGCTGGCCAGAAATTCTGATGACACATAAATCATAGAATAAAGAGCTCCCTGCATGCATGCCATCTGCACACACACACTACAGACAGAGAGGAACGATTTATGGAAAACATGGATGTACTTGTATTTGAATGTAACCGATCGGACTTCTAAATACATTAGGAGGGGGAATGAAAACACAAAGATTTCAATCTCATTGGCCCATCCATCACTAACTAATCCCTCCCCCCATTGCCGATTGGTCGGTTCTCGTACACTTTAACTATTGTCATGAAATGCGCACCGATTGGGGAATTCATACCCAGCTCCGCCCTCAGAAGTGTGATTGGAGAATTCAATGGCCGGATTAGCGGCGGATTGGTTGTCGGGTTTAGGCGGGTTGGAGGGGTTTTGAAGTTGGTGCGGTAACGGTCCGCGCTCAGTATAGGACTGGGAGTCGCGTGGAGCCGGTCGGTGCTTTCTGTTGTCGGGTGTGCTTTGTTCGGGAGATTGCGTTAGCCATGGAGACCGAACCGCTGAGAGTGAGTACAGCTGGGATCCCGGTGCGGGGAAGGGAATAATGCAATGTGCGGGGACGGGAGTTCTTTAACTTTAAACGCAGCAGGTATCTACATTGCCGATCACAGGGATAAATATTGGAGGTCATGGCAGTCCTCGTATCCCCGTATAATGCAATCAGGGACAAATCCTAAATAGACTCATTTATCTCTGGCCAATCAAATGATTCATTATAAAAAGTGCGGGGGAACCCCGACATAAGACCTGATCAGTCATTGGTTGTAGGGTGACAACGCTCCAGCAACGTCTCCTGATTGCACATGCTGGGTGTCCCATTGTGTAATGCTCAGAGCACTCTAAGGCTATATAAATCCTCTATAATAATTGGATGACAACAATCCTTTGTGAGACTGTAGATGATGGTTGTGGGGTGACACCTCTCCCATCGTGCGATTGTAGATTATGGTTGCGGGATGACATCGTGTGCGATTGTAGATGGTTGCGGGGTGACATCGTGTGCGATTGTAGATGATGATTGCGGGGTGACAACGCTCCCGGCGTGCGATTGTAGATGATGGTGGCGGGGTGACAACGCTCCCGCCGTGCGATTGTACATGATGGTTGCGGGGTGACAACGCTCCCGTTGTGCGAATGTAGATGATAGTTGCGGGGTGACAACGCTCCCATCGTGAGATTGTAGATGACGGTGGCGGGGTGACAACGCTCCCGTCGTGCGATTGTAGATGATGGTTGCGGAGTGACAACGCTCCCGGCGTGCGATTGTAGATGAGGGTTGCGGGGTGACATCGCGTGCGATTGTAGATGATGATTGCGGGGTGACAACGCTCCCGTTGTGCGAATGTAGATGATAGTTGCGGGGTGACAACGCTCCCATCGTGAGATTGTAGATGACGGTGGCGGGGTGACAACGCTCCCGTCGTGCGATTGTAGATGATGGTTGCGGAGTGACAACGCTCCCGACGTGCGATTGTAGATGAGGGTTGCGGGGTGACATCGCGTGCGATTGTAGATGATGATTGCGGGGTGACAACGCTCCCGTTGTGCAAATGTAGATGATGGTTGCGGGGTGACAACGCTCCCGGCGTGCGATTGTAGATGACGGTGGCGGGGTGACAACGCTCCCGTCGTGCGATTCGTAGATGATAGTTGCGGGGTGACAACGCTCCCGTCGTGAGAATATAGATGATGGTTGCGGGGTGACAACGCTCCCGGCGTGAGACTGTAGATGATGGTTGCGGGGTGACAACGCTCCCGGCGTGAGACTGTAGATGATGGTTGCGGGGTGACAACGCTCCCGTCGTGAGAATATAGATGATGGTTGCGGGGTGACAACGCTCCCGGCGTGAAACTGTAGATGATGGTTGCGGGGTGACAACGCTTCTGGCGTGAGAATATAGATGATGGTTGCGGGGTGACAACGCTCCCGGCGTGAGACTGTAGATGACGGTGGCGGGGTGACAACGCTCCCGGCGTGAGACTGTAGATGGCGGGGTGACAACGCTCCCGGCGTGCGATTGTAGATGACGGTGGCGGGGTGACAACGCTCCCGGCGTGCGATTGTAGATGATGGTTGCGGGGCGACAACGCTCCCGGCGTGCGATTGTAGATGAGGGTTGCGGGGTGACATCGTGTGCGATTGTAGATGATGATTGCGGGGTGACAACGCTCCCGCCGTGCGATTGTAGATGATGGTTGTGGGGTGACATCGTGTGCGATTGTAGATGATTGCAGGGTGACAACGCTCCCGCCGTGCGATTGTAGATGATGGTTGCGGGGTGACAGCGCTCCCATTGTGTTTAGATAAGGGTTGCGGGGTGACAACGCTCCCGGCGTGAGATTGTAGATGATGGTTGCGGGGTGACAACGCTCACGTCCTGATACTGCAGATGAGGGTTCCGGGTGAGACCACCAGATCTGTGTCCCTGGTTATTCCATTTTGGATTGCTCTTTGCAATCTGTTAGCACTCTAAAAATCCTGTATAATTGTTTAATAATCATGAGAGGTGACAGTGCTCCATCCCAGTCTCCCAATAGAACTGTAAACAATAAAGATCAAGCGCCAAGGTCCTCAATGGTTGTAAACCACTATTGGGGGAGCTTAAAGCGGCGTTCCGGCCGAAAAATACTTTTTTTAAATAAAAATACCCCTTTATTACTAATCAATCGCCCTTTACAGTACCACTATTCTCAGATTTAGAAGTTGTACAGTATTGGATTGTATTCAAATTCTTACTTTTAAAAATGCTGTCTGAGCGCGGCCATCTCCAATGTGGGCATCTGAAGCCGCTGTGGAAGCTGCTGTGTCCTTCTTCTTCCTGCTTCCAGTGCAAGCTGGCTACCCAGAATGCACCTGGCAATCACGCATGTACTGTAGATTGCGATCGGCATAGTCGGGTTTCCATAGCGACGGCAGCTTCACATCACAGTACCCACATCCATCACAATGCCCCCATCACAGTGCTGCCATCCATTGTGCTGCCATCCATCACAGTGCCCCAATCAGTGCTGCCATCCATCACAGTGCCCCCAAAAAATTGCACCATCACATTGCCCCATCAAAGTGCTGCCATCACAGTGCTGCTGCCATCCATCACAGTGCTGCCATCACATTGCCCCATCAAAGTGCTGCCATCACAGTGTTGCTGCCATCCATCACAGGGGAACTACAAGGATCTCAATGATGTGATTAGGTTAATTCTGGCTAGGAGACTGGAACTCCGCTTCAAAGTACTAGTGCAACAAGGGCCGGGGCATAACTATTTTGTGCCCTAGGCAAGACTAACACTCCCAACCTGTGGGGGTCCTCGCCCGCCCACCTGCTGGGGGGTGCGGTCAGGGTGTCGTTGGTCTTGCCTAGAGCCATGCAGGTGACAGGATAAGAGAGCAGACATTCAGAGTCCCGCCTTCTCCGCTGACCTCCTGCCCGCCTCCACTGACCCAGCTGTGCCCGCCTCCTCCGCTGGCCACATGCCCGCCTACTCCACCACCTCCGATGTGCCCTCCTCAGTCTGAGCTGCTGCTGACCTCCTATGCAACAGCCATGACAGGCCTCCACAGCTGCTGCTTTCTCTGCAGTCAGTCAGTGCCATAGCCCTGTGTATGGCCCCTCGTTTTTCCCAGCCAGGCTAACAAAGTCAGTGGGCTGTGGCTGCACCCCTAGGCAGCAGTGCGCCCTATGCGGCTGCCTAGTTCGCCTAACGGGTGCGCCGGCCCTGAGTGAAACAATTTTTGCAACAATATTCTAAATGATCTGAAATAGAATATGTGCAATAAAGTAAATATAACCTATAAGAGCCAATAAAAATAATCAATACTTGTAAATTCATATCATGCATAAGGAGCATGTACTGTGAATCTAAAATTAAATAACCTATTAAAGTGATCCAAAAATTCATAACCAATATCCCATATTGTATAAAGTCCAAGATAAATGTTCAAAAAGTGTATAGATCACTGTGCAAATTCTTCTGTAAACAAACTAGCGCAAAACACCCTGTGTGATCCTTTCACCGATCACCTGAACTGACTCACCAGATGGAGTGGCTGCTAAAATGATAAACCAGCTAATGCGCCTTTTTGTACAGAATATCCAGCAGGTCGCTTCTTATTCTAATAGTTGTTCCACAGGCACTCTCATGGGGATATAATTTTTAGGAAGAAGGGAGAACCCATATAGCGTAAATCCATAAAACTTGACACGATTATTTAAAAACAATTCTATGACTCACATTATACAAGTGTCTACCCGACACTAAGGCCCCGTTCACATTGCAGCGACCCGACTTTGCTGGGCGACCTCATAGGTCGCGGCTCGCCCCACGACCTCGGAGCGGCCGGCACGGACTTCATAACATTGAAGTCTATGCAGGTCGCTCCGGGTCACCCCAAAGAAGCTCCGGACCCTTTTTCTAAGTCGGAGTGACTTGTGTCGCTCCTATTAGAACGGATCCGCAGCTTCTCTATGGAAGGCGACCTGTCAGGCGACCAGGTTGCCTGACAGGTCGCCTCAGTGTGAACGGGGGCTAAGAGTCGGTTCACCCTATGGCGACACGACTTCGGGGCGACTTGAATAAGTCGCTGTGCACCGCAACTTCGGCGCGGCTTGCACTGATTTCACATAATGGAAGTCAATGCAAGTCGCTTCGGCCAAAAGTAGTGCAGGAACCTTTTTCTAAGTCGGAGCGACTGGAGTCGCTCCTATTAGAACGGTTCCCATTGCACAGAATGGAGCACAACTTGGTCGCCTGACAAGTCGGAGTAGTGTGAACCGGCACTAAGGATTCAAGCAGAATCGTTACAATGTATCCTTATCACCTCCGCCTGTGACTTTGAAGCCGGGAGTGCCAGTCTGCCAGGAGTAAGGATACATTGTAACAATTCCGCTTGAATCCTTAGGCTCCGTTCACATGTAGGCGTTTTGGGGCGTTTTTCTGCTCTAGGATCAGCTCTCAAAACGCCCAACAAGACAAATCCTATTCATTTCAATGGCCCCTGTTCACATCTGAGTGTTTTGAAGCTGTATACAAAACGCCCAACGCTCAAAAAAGTACATGAGCTTCTTTTTGGGCAGATTACAGGCGTTTTCCATTGATCTCTATTGAATCTAAAAACGCCTGCACAAAAATCGCGGTAAAATCGCGGTAAAAAACGCGCGAAAAACGCTACGCTCAGGTGTGAATGTAGCCTTAGTGTCGGGTAGATAATATGAGTCATAGAATGGTTTTTAAATAATCGTGTCAAATTTTATGGATTTACGCTATGTGGGTTCTCCTTTCTTCCTAAAAATGACATCCCCATGAGAGTGCCTGTATGTGGAGACGGGGGAACAACTATTAGAATAAGAACTGACCTGCTGGATATTCTATACAAAAAGGAGCATTAGCTGGTCTGACACTGTTGATGACAGCGCTCAATCCTTTTATTCCCAGTTGTAGATGCTGGTTGTGGGGTGACGATGCTTGACCTCGGCCTCCCAGCTGCAGACACTGGTTATCCTATTGCTGTGTGTGTAATCTGTTGTCACCCCATTATACAAGATTTTGATTCTGGTTATGGGGTGACAACGTTCATTCCCCGTGTCCCATTTGCAGACACTAGTTATGCCATTTTGTAAAGCTGGGCAAACTGTAGATGACATATCAAGCCTGTATGATAATGGGGGGAATGTAACAGCCCCCATTCCTTGTCTCCAAAGTGCAGACACTGGTTATGCCAGTTGGCAAAGCACTATGCAAACTGTTGGCAATCTATACATCCTGTATAATACCAGGGTGACCAGACTCAGTTGCAGACATTGGCTATGGAGTAACAATGCTTGATCTCAGTCTCTCAGTTGCATTGTGCAATGCACCGCTGCTCGGGACTGTAGGGGACAACGCTGTTTCTCTTTGCACAGATTTGTTCCACGTTGTCACCATCAGGAATCTGGTCCAGAGCGGTGATGTATAGGTGCCACTGTTGTGCATGCTTATAGATGGGAGTTCAGAAACAAAGATGCAAAACAAGGACATTGAGTCCCGGTTCACACGTATGTGATGCAGGAACCCACAGCGGATTTGCGCATCGCACTCGACTCGCAGGCAGTTAACACTGCCATTTGCAAATCACTGGGGATATCAATACAGAATGAACGACACCCCTAGATCAGTTTGCATAATGCAGTGCGAACTGTCAGTTTGGACATGAATCGGATCGCATAGGTTTGAACACCCATACAATCTGATTCTGGTGCAGAACAAAAAAAGGTCCTGTGCGACTTTGGTCCGAATGCATTGGGAATTCAGCCATACAATCTGTATGGCTGAGTTCGTAATGCACAGACATGGCAAGTGCTTTGCAGATCAGTGTGCTCTGAATCACATGTGAGAACCGACACAAAAACTATTTGTTGAAAATAAAATATTGCAGTCATTTGATATTTATTAAAAGTCTCCCTCATAATGGCTGCATACAGCTGATTGGATGCAGTGATTATTTGGCTGAAATGTTTGGCAAAAGTGAAATGTGAGCGGGGACAGCAGGGCCACTCACTGAGAAAATTTAGGCCTGGCATTGTCTTCTGAGATCCACCACTCAGCTACTACATGCTGGGTCCTGTCCAATTCCCCCCCCCCCCCCCCCCCCAATCAGGGGGGTAAGTAGTAGAGCACCGGTTTATGGTACTGGGTCCTGTCCAGTCCCCCCCCCCCCCCCCCCCCATCAGGGGGTAAGTAGAGCACTGGTTTATGGTACTGGGTCCTGTCCAGTCTCTCCCCCCATCAGGGGGGTAAGTAGAGCACTGGTTTATGGTACTGGGTCCAGTCTCTCCCCCATCAGGGGGGTAAGTAGAGCACTGGTTTATGGTACTGGGTCCTGTCCAGTCTCTCCCCCATCAGGGGGGTAAGTAGAGCACTGGTTTATGGTACTGGGTCTTGTCCAGTCTCTCCCCCCATCAGGGGGGTAAGTAGAGCACTGGTTTATGGTACTGGGTCCTGTCCAGTCTCTCCCCCATCAGGGGGGTAAGTAGAGCACTGGTTTATGGTACTGGGTCTTGTCCAGTCTCTCCCCCCATCAGGGGGGTAAGTAGAGCACTGGTTTATGGTACTGGGTCCTGTCCAGTCTCTCCCCCATCAGGGGGGTAAGTAGAGCACTGGTTTATGGTACTGGGTCTTGTCCAGTCTCTCCCCCATCAGGGGGGTAAGTAGAGCACTGGTTTATGGTACAGTAGCAGTTTCCTCCACATGCAGGGCGACACAAGGAATCTGCTGTGACAGATCTATCCGTTCTGGTGCACTGATCCCTACTGCCCCTCCTCTCCCATCAATCTCACACAAGCTCCTGGGATGGACAGGAGAGACAAGACGGCGGGGATTAGCACAGTATTCTCAGGCTCGTT
This sequence comes from Pelophylax lessonae, assembly GCF_965119305.1. NCBI lineage: Eukaryota > Metazoa > Chordata > Amphibia > Anura > Ranidae > Pelophylax > Pelophylax lessonae. The sequence continues at coordinate 161,283,643 of NC_138778.1, read as the reverse complement.
GTTTCCCTGAGTCTCAGGTTGGGGAGGACAACTTTAGGCTGAGGTTCAACGAGGCAGGGATGCAAACGCATTCTACCCATCACCTGCCTGCAATTGAGGGGTAGCTGACCCCTGATATAGGGCATATACATCTTAGTGTAGTGTGAGGGTAAAATTGGGATTTTTGTATCTGTAAAATCTCTTGAAGGATACAGCTGAACTTCTTCATGGATGGGATTGATGCTGCCACCTTCAAGAGCAGGACCCTAGGTGCAACTTAGAACTAAAAGCATGCCCAAGGTGTGGCCCTCTGGTGGTGACCAAAGCCCTGCAAGCCCAACACATGAAAGAACGGAGTTGTATGTTTTCTGCCTAAAGTGTGGTAATACCAATTTATATGCATTAAATTAGTTCAAACTGCATCAAATTCTTGTAATTTAATTAATTATTTTTTAAACACACACACACTCACACAGTTATCTGTTAGTTTGCAGCACTGGGTTTGTAGGATTACTAGCTAGGTGCAGGGCTCAACAAAATCCAGGTCGCAATGCCGACTGTGAATTGCATCCTCCCACCTGGAGTACCTTCTAAATAGAACAGAGAACCAATCCCAGGCAGAACTCAAACTGCTGCTGGCAAAACTTTCCAGCCAAATCTGGCATCTGCCAAGGCAGCTTCGTCAATTTTATAAAACTTGGTAAATGGTATGACCTGAAGACCAAATGGCTGCCTTCCAAACCTGTACATCAGAAGCAGAAAAGTGAAAAGCCCAGGACATGCTCGGTGCCCTGGTAGAATATACAGTAATTGAATGGAGCCTTGCGGCCTGCAAGAACATACGCTTGGATCACCGTTCTATATATCCATCTTGAAAAGGTGGAAGACAGGGCGGCTTGACTTTGTCTAGGACCTTCCAGAATGATGAACAGTGCACTAGACTTCCAAATAGAAGCAGTAGTTGAAAGGAAAAGTCTAATAGCCCTGACCACATCCAGGCAATTAACAGACACTTCTCCCTGGTGAGGGACATTGACACAGTGCAAAACTACATCTTCGTTAAGATGGAAGGCTGACACCCCTTTTGGCAAAAATGATTGCCCTGGACAAAGAACCACCTTGTCCTTGTGCAACGCCAAATGGAGTTACCGGAAAGAGCCATGAGCTCGGACATGCAAACAGCTGAAGTGATGGCCACTTTCTGCGATAAGGTCAGAAGGGGGATGTTGCAGATAGTTTCAGAGGAGCTATTTACGAAATGTCAAACCAAACATGAATGTATTTGAGGGTATATTCACACTGAACGCAGGTTGGAAATCGTGCGAGTTCAGGGGTGATTGGCATGACATCTGTGCGGGTTCATGCACAGATGTCTGTTGAAAGCGCCCCAAAAGTAGTGCAACAACTACTTTTGGAAATCAGTGCAGCGCCGCGAAGTTGGCATCGGACCAATTGGGACAGTGCCATTGCCGGCAGAAGGATGTGATTTGACATGTCAAATTACATATCTAATTGCGCTGGTGTGAACAGGGGCTGAAACACTTTGGAAATCTTTCATGGCAGGTTTTAATAAAGTCTCCCATTTCCTGCCACCTGAACATGTTAGTTACCTGTCTGCCTCTGGCTTGAAACAAGTATGCAGCAAAGCCAATCAAGTCATGTGATGACTGACCTGTTGTCTTGTTGGAGGTAAGTGACAAAGTGCAGCTGGCATTTTCAGAAAATTGGTAATGGCGGTCACCATTTCTCTAATGAGAAGATCAAATAAATGCATAAGCTTCATAGGCAAAAAAAAATTGCATTTCCATGTACTGTGGGTGACCAGATAAAGTGAATGCAGGCTCCTGGGTTTCGGAACATTTTAATACCCCTCTGTAAAATTAAGGGGGGAACAAAAAAGCATCCTGTTTTAGTAATGCATTTGTACTCTGCAAATATTGTAATATCTATGATTTTGTGGTTCTTTCAGCCTCTCTTTGATGAGAACAAGACTGCGGTGCAGAAGGTGAAGAAAGGTGATGACAGACGCCTTTCTGTAGAACGCATTTATCAGAAGAAGACCCAGTTGGAGCATATATTGCTCCGTCCAGATACCTACATTGGCTCTGTAGAGCCTGTTACGCAGGTAAGCGAAAGAAGACCATTTATTCTGATAGGGGGGATGGAAGATCCATTGGGTTTTTGTTTGCCATTACTTGTGGTGCAGTTTATACAAGGGCGCACGCTGCATCTTAACTAACAGAGAAAGGCTACAAGCTTTTTGGTGTAGTGAGGATGGAATTGGAGAAATCCTAGTCACTAACTTTTTGGTTTCTTGGAGTTGCATGTAGATCTCCAGAGAATCTTGCAATTCAGAAATACGAACGATTGGCATTAGAACGATTCCTTTCTTATTCTTAGTACATAAATTGTAGAGGCATGTAAATATCTTCGTTAGACATGGCTTGGTACCCAGATGGGGAAGAATTAAGCCTCGTACACACACAGATTGTTTGGCCAACCGATCGGCCGTCTTTTGTCTAGTGGTGTTTGTTGGTTGAAATGTGCTCTAGACTTCCACTGGACTTTTGTTGGCCAACAAAAACCAACTTCAGAAGTGATGTCATGTGATGGTTGACTTTTCGTGTGTTTTTTCTTCTCTGAGCATGCCCAGTCTTGCTCATCTGATTTTTGTCTGCCGAAATCTGTACTGACTGAGGAACAATCGGCCGTTCTGTTGTTGGCCAACAAAAATTTTATAGCCTGCACACCAGATTTTTTTGGGCCGAAAATTCGCAGTTGGTTGTCGGAAGCATCATACTAACAAGCCTACAATCGGCCGATCAGACGTTGGCCGACAATTTACGGCCGACAATCTGTGCGTGTGTACGGGAGCCTCTGACATCTTTTCAATAGGCACTGGGACAGAAAGTGGTGGGACATCCCAATGATTCAGTTGTTTTCCAATGTAGATTTATTTTCTGACAAATATAATGGGAAAGTATTTTGTATCCCTTGTTTTTTTTTTCTTTGGGTATGAAATGAAGGGAAATGTCACCTAAGGGTTTAAAATGGTTCATAATCTATCCAATGTTAGAAGTACAGCCAAAGCTTGTTTGGCTGTACTTCTCCTGTGGCTCACAGGAGTGCAGGTCGTTCTGCACTCCTGTGACCTGTTTTCAGCAGACGTTGAGCTGAAGCTCGTTGTCAGCTGACGCGGGTCCAGGCTGGGGCAAGATTGCAACAGTAAAGTGGGGATCTGCCCACAGCTCTGGACCATCACCTGGCAACCACTGAGGGCCTGAGCTGGCCACTCCTGCCCCCTCCACAGCCCAGCGATGGCAGGGGGGTTGCAGAATAGAGAGCCGGGGCCCGACAGTCACCAGCACTGCTTACGGAGCTCTGAGAATCAAGTGATTGGCAGTCCTTGATCAATCCGTTCTCAGTCTTTGAGCCGGCGGGGGGCCATATGCAGGATCCACCTAGGCAAGTATGATTTTTGAAGAAAGGAAAAGAAAAACGAAACACTCCTTTTAAGAAAAGATGTGGCTTGTGAATTAAGTAAATGTTTAATTTCTTTCCAGCAAATGTGGGTGTTTGATGAAGAAGTCGGCCTAAACTGCAGAGAAGTGACATTTGTTCCTGGCTTGTATAAAATCTTTGATGAAATCTTAGGTGAGTTTTCATCACACATTTGATGTTTTGGTATTGTATACTTCAGGGCTCAACAAACCCCTGCGCCGGGTCGCATCAGCGACTAGAATTAGCAGGCTGGCGCCTGTGCTACACTGCGGCAGGTGTCTTGTCCCCATGCGAAACACAGTCGAAGGCCCCTTTCACATGGGCTGTCCGATTTAGGTCTGCCTATCAGTTTTTCACCTGGTCGGACCCTCCAGTCTCCTCTAAGGAGCGGCAGATGTCAACGGACATCTGCTGACACCCACCGCTATCCAATTTTGATCTTGCTGGCCAAAATCGGATAAATGGTAATCCTATTTTCCATCCGTCGGATGGCTTCCGATGCCCATAAAGGAGAGTGGAACGGTGCATAGCGGAGCAGATATGGACCTGTCATCCGACTGCTCAGCGGAGCGATTGTCATTTGAAAATGAAGCTGTGTTACAAAAAAAAAACTGCCTCCTAGCTTTTAGCTGATTCCAAGCAAATTTGTCAAGCCCTGGTATGCCTTTTTAAAGAGGAAGTAAACCCTCCTCTGACACTTTTACCTATAGGTAAGCCTATATTAAGGCTTACCTATAGGTACTGTAAATATCTCCTAAACATGCACCGTTTAGGAGATATTTACCTTACATGCAGCCAGTGACGTCACTGGCGCATGCGCTCTGAAGGAACGGCCGCTGGTGCCGTTTCTTCAGAGCCCCGTGCCGTGACCGTCGGCTCCCGCGCGCGTGCGCGGGAGTGACGTCACCGCGGCTCCGGCCAATCAGATGGTCGGATGCCGCGATCCCGGAAGTCATACAGGTGAGCGGGCAGCACGGCGGGGGCTCGTTCTTGGGTAAGTATTTCATAATGAGCTAGTATGCGATGCATACTAGCTCATTATGGGTTTATCTTTCAGGTTGCAGCAAAAAAAAAAGTTTTGAGGGTTTACAACCTCTTTAAAGTAGTGGGCAACATTGTGCAGTAACTCATTGCAGCCAATAGTAATGAATCCTTAATTGGTCTGGCTTGAGAAAAAAACAAAGGGCCATGGTGTCCTCTTGCATTGTATCAGGCTGTTGGTAGCATGTTGTTTTTTTTTTTTTTCAGTAAATGCTGCTGATAACAAGCAGAGGGACCCAACAATGTCCTGCATCAAGATTGTTATTGACCCGTAAGTAGAATGTTGCATTTAAAGGCAGAATATTTTGCCAGATTTAAAGGGACAATTCTAACATTTTGTTATGTTTGCTTCTAGTGAGAACAATACAGTGAGTGTGTGGAATAATGGGAAAGGTATTCCTGTTGTTGAACACAAAGTGGAGAAGGTCTACGTTCCTGCCCTTATTTTTGGACAACTGCTGACCTCCAGTAATTATGATGATGACCAGAAGAAAGTTACTGGTGAGTGCTAAAAATTGAAGTCTGAACACCTTATCTTGCTCTTGTTTCCACAAATATCTTTTTTTTTTTTTTTCTTACAAATTAGGGAAGAATGCTATACTTGTATTTGGATAGAGTCGAGAAATGTTTAGGAACTGTAACGTTTCTATTGCTGTCTGTAACCCGGTTGATTTTGACTTTATTTACCCAATTTATGTATCTGCACGGCTTTGCATGAGGTATTTTTCTCTCTATTTCAGGTGGTCGTAATGGATATGGTGCCAAACTGTGTAACATCTTTAGCACCAAATTTACAGTGGAAACTGCATGTAAAGAGTACAAGAAGGTCTTCAAACAAGTATGTATCTCAGGGGCTGAATAAATGTTTCCCTATAGTGACAAACAACCAGGCTGCCTTTTAATGACCTAGCATGTTCTTCACTGGCCCTCTGTCTAAAGTGCTTGGAATAATTGGCCCAGAATTAGTATGTAGCTAATGAGTAAACAGTACTTGCCCTGGGTCAATGATGCAAAAATACTGAAGGCATCAAATTGGCATTGTAGACAGACAATTTCATATTTTGGAAGCAGAGATCAGAAATGGCTTCTTCATTCAGTTCTGGCCAAAACTTTTGAGAATGACACTAATATTTATGTTCACAAAGTTTGTTGCCTCAGTTTTTATGATGGCAATTTGCATATATTCTAGAATGCAATTGCGATTTATCTGATCACTCTTCATAACAAAGGGCCTCTTTGCTATGAAAATGATGATGATCCCAAAAAAAATAAAAAATTTCACACTGCATGTCTGTCCTGCCACAAAAGGACTAGCTGACATGTCAGTGATTCTCCCATTAACACAGGTGTCAGTGTTGACAAGGACAAGGCTGGGAATGCTGATTGTTAGAATAAGACTGGATGCTTTAAAAAGAGGGTGGTGCTTGAAATCCTTGTTCCTCTGTTAACCATGGTTACCTGCAAGGAAATGTGTAGTCATCGTTGCTTTGCACAAAAAGGGATTTGCAAGTTAAGATTGCGCCTAAATCAACCCTTTATCAGATCATCAAGAACTTCAAGTAGAGCAGTTCAGTTGTGAAGAAGGCTTCAGGGCGCCTGAGAAAGTCCAGCAAGCACCAGGACAGTTTCCTACAGTTGATTTAGCTGCAGGATTGGGGCACCACCAGTGCATAGCTTGCTCAGGAATGACAGCAGGCAGGTGTGCGTGGAGACTTTTTTGGAGGATGCCCACTTCTCTTTAGGAAAAACATCAGGGACAGACTGATATTCTGCAAAAGGTACAGGGATTGGACTGCTGAGGACTGGGGTTATGTAATTTTTTTAGATGAATCCCCTTTCCGATTGTTTGGTGCATCTGGAAAAAAACCTTGTCCGGAGAAGAAAAGGTGAGCGCTGCCATCAGTCCTGTGTCTTGCCCAACAGTAAAGCATCCTGAGACCATCCAAGTGTGGGGTTGCTTCTCAGCTAAGGGCTCACTCACAATGTTGCCTTTAAATAAGAATAGTACAAAAACATCCTCCGAGCAACTTCTCCCAACAACAGTTTGACGAACAATGCCTTTTTCCAGCATGATGGCGCACCATGCCATAAGGTAAAAGTGATAACGAAGTTGCTTGGGGAACAAAACATCAAAATTTTGGGTCCATGGCCAGGAAACTCTCCAGGCCTTAATCCCATTGAGAACTTGTGGTCAATCCTCAAGAGGCGGGTGAACAAGAAAAATCCCACCAATTCTGACAAACTCCAAGCATTGATTATGCAAGAATTGGCTGCCATCAGTCAGGATGTGGCCCAGAAGTTGATTGACAGCATGCCAGGGCGAATTGCAGGGGTCTTGAAAGAGTCAACACTGCAGATATCGACTCTGCATAAACCTAATGAAATTGTCAAAAAAAGACTTTGTCACTTATAAAGAGCTAGTAATAATACTTCAGTATAACATAGTAACATCTGACAAAAAGATCAGAAAATGATATTTGTCATTCTCAAAACTTTTGGCCAGGGCCGTATTACTTTTACGGGTGTGCTATAAATCTTGAAAGACCCAACACTATATTACACTACACTGTATTGCATATTCCACTGCTCACTTCTAGTGAGGATTTCAGGCAAGGCTGTATGGTACTATACCCTCCCTGTTGTCGGAGCTAGCACCGTGCAAGTATTTTTCTAAAGTCATTTCTAAAACAGTTGTAACAAAGTGTCTTCAGTTTATTAAGCGGAGCAATGAGGAGCAAAATTTCATTGTTTGGCTTTACATACATTTATTTCTCAGCTGCTGCTGTACTAAATAGTGGTCTGAATGAAGGACGTGCTGTTTTCCTTATGCTAGCAAAGATAAGCATGTCCTCACCGGTGGATTAACAGCCTGGGCTAATTAGAATGTATAGCATGCCTTGCACATGTTTGGGGTAAATGGGGGTATAAACTGATTATGTAGCTAGCGAAGAGGATTATAGAGGCACAGTAGGACCTGATGGACGATGAGGGGTAGAAAGATGGTAGATTAAGTTAAATGGCATATAGGTGACGACTAAAAAGCTGATTATGGCAGGGGGAGGATTGGCAGCCAGTCAATCATGTCTCATCAGAAAAAGGCAGAGTATGAACTGACTAGGGAGGAGTGAGCTGATCAAGGCCCAGGGAAAGAAAAGGTAAATGATCTGCGGGTAGGCAGTGAGATCTGAAGGTTATAAATGATCTAATCATTAACCATTGGGAGAACAGGTAAAGTGGACTAAATGTGATTGGGTGCAGAGGAGATATGATGGTCTGGGAAGTGGAGATTTCACCTCATTGCAGAGGGAGAAGGCAAATCCAAGAATGGATATTTACTGTTGAGTATATAAGAAAGGAGCAGCAACTAATCATGTTCCAGTTAAGCCCCGTACACACGTGTCAAAAATTGGCAGGGAATTTACGGCCAACGACCGATCTGCCGATTTTCGGCTTGTTAGTATGATGCTTCCGACAACCGACTCCGACTTTTCGGCCGAAAAAAATCTGGTGTGCAGACTATAAAATTTTTGTTGGCCGTCAACACAACGGCTGATTTTCGTGCAGTCAGTACAGATTTCGACAGGGAAAAATCTAATGAGCAAGAGTCTGGGCATTCTCAGAGAAGAAAGAACACAAAGAAAGCAACCCAACACATGACATCACTTCTGAAGTAGAATTTTGTTGGGCGAGAAAATTCGTGTGCAGTCTAGGCACATTCCAACCAACAAAACACCACTCTGGACAAAAGACGGACGACCGGTTGGCCGATAATCGTTGCGTGTGTACTAGGCTTTAGAGTGGAGGGACTAGTAATTGAGTAAAGGGTGAACAGGAGTTAGAGGTAGCTGGACTGAGGGTAGTGGCTATGTACAAACTAATTTTCCTCTTAGGGGAAAAAGAACAGCAGTTAATAGCCCATCCCACTGAATTGTGAAGTTGTGTTAAAGCTGTTAGCACCCACCATGAAATGTTTCCAACAAGGGGTAGCAACATGTAGGACCGCTGCAAAAAGTAGGGGGAGAAGCTGTTAAACATGCAACAGTGGCCTATGTGCTATGTTTGTTTTTTCTTCTTTTTCTTTTCTTGAAATCATAGCCCCAAAATCATTGTATATCTTGTATGTACTTACAATTCTTACTCTTTTCAACAGAGTTGGACCAATAACATGTCAAATGCTGGTCAAGCGAAAATTAAACCATTTGATGGAGTTGAATATACTTGCATCACTTTCCAGCCAGACCTTAACAAATTCAAGATGCAGATTCTGGACAAGGACATTGTGGCTCTGATGTCTCGGAGAGCTTATGATGTGGCAGGCTCTAGCAAAGGAGTCAAGGTCTTTCTCAATGGCAAGAAGCTTCCAGTAGGTGGTGTTTAAAATATTCGAATGTCTTGGTGGCAATTAAGGATTTAATTTTGGTTCTAATGAAATGTTTGCCCCTCAGGTTACTGGCTTTCGCAGTTATGTGGACATGTATATTGCGGATAAGGTGGATGAGACGGGAAATTCTTTAAAGATTGTCCATGAGGTGGTGAACGATCGCTGGGAAGTGTGTCTGACCATGAGTGAAAAGGGCTTCCAGCAAGTCAGCTTTGTCAACAGCATTGCTACCACAAAGGTATATTTTGCTCTTTCTTATTTCCACTTTTCACTACAAAGGTGCTGTCTTTAGCCCCAGGCCCATTTTTGACACATTTTGATCACAAGTTTAAAATCAGTATTTTTTGCTAGAAAACTTAACCCCCAAACATTATATATATAGATATATATATGTGTGTGTGTGTGTGTGTATATATATATATATATATATATATATATATATATATATATATATATATATATATATATATTATATTTTTTTAGTTATTGCTCTGGCGATCGCAGTAATACCACACGTGTGGTTTGAACAGCTATTTAATTTGCAGCGCAAATTCCTTTATAAGTTTTCTTTCGTGCGCACAGCGACGGGGGCAGCTTATATATATATATATATATATATATATATATATATATATATATATATATATATATATATATATATATATATATATATATATATATATTTATATTTTTTTTTTTTTTTTTAATTTTAGCACAGGTTAAAAAAAAAAAAAAAAATCTGACCACTTTTTTTGCTGTCACAAGCAATGTAAACATCACTTGTGACAGGTACTCTTTATGGACCCTAGACCCCCTCCACTACACTTCAATGTATTCAAAATGCCGGAAACTGTATTTTTGAATACTGTCACTTTTTAAATCAGGTGCCTTTTGGCAGCCGAGTAACCCAGGTGTGACGTCATGGATGCCGCCTCCGGGTTACGTCATCGGAAACCCGATTGAAGCCGCATCCGGCTTTGATCGGGACTCCATCCAGCCAGCAGATGTGCCGGCTGGTTGATCGGGTCTCCCGGCGGGACGGTAGACCCGGGCAGGGCTGCGGGAGGTGGGGGGGTATCCTCTCCCGCTCGCTGGGGTAATGATCGAACGGCTCTAAAAAAAAATGGTACCGGGGTGATGCCTCTAGCTAGAGGCATCACCCTGGTACAACCACTTAAAGTCAGCCGACGTAGATCTACGTGGCTGGTTAAGTGGTTAAAGAAGGAACTTTTATCCTGTCAGGTTTGTATGGCCATCTGTATTTTGTTGTGCAGATTTCACCTTTCTGTCCTGCTGACCAAAAGTAATTTGCACAACTCCATACAGAGCATGCAGACTGCTGAATGATTTAGCTCAGTTCCTCTTGGGGACCACATGGGAAGTGAAGAAAATGGCTACAGAAGCAGTAATAAGAACTTGAGAGATTCTAACCCACCTTATCCAAAACCAATTTCTGTCTGGTTTGTGCTTTAATATAACCGCATGGTGGCCATATTTATCAACTTTTGATTTCTGCTCCAGTAATGGTTTTAATTTTGTTTATAACAGGGTGGTAGACATGTTGACTACGTTGCTGATCAGATTATCGCCAAAATCATTGATGTTGTAAAGAGGAAGAATAAGGGTGGAGTGGCTGTTAAACCTTTCCAGGTATGTATGTGGTTCAAAACCGTTTTTAAGCTGCGTTTAACATTTTGAGTTGTGTAATAAAATCTTTTCTTGCAGGTGAAAAACCACATGTGGCTCTTTGTGAACTCATTGATTGAGAACCCAACGTTTGACTCCCAGACCAAGGAGAACATGACGTTGCAGTCGAAGAGCTTTGGATCTAAATGTTCACTGACTGAGAAATTCATAAAAGCTGTAAGTAGTGTTTGGGTGGGGGGGGGGGGGGCGCCGGGGTTGCCTCTCCTCCTTAACATGTATACATTGAGTAACTGATATGCTAGACCTGTTTGTAGGTTTCTTTGAGGGAATTGTGATTTTTGCACTCTGGACAGTAAAATGAATAGCGTTTTGTTACTTTCTTGGCCAAGAATGCGTTGCATCCAGTGACAAATGTTCACATCAGTGATTCCATTTATCAGGACTTGTAATTCTATGCAGCAAGTTTTGTGACTTCCCACTGCCCAGTTCATCTTTCTGGTGCAACAGTAAGCTTCCTGTGTCACCTGTCTACCTCCAGCTTCCCCATTGGGTAGTAAATTGGCATTTTCTCTTATGTCAGTCGCCGCCCACTCGTACAGTCTTCACTTGTGGGTATTGACTTCATCTCCACAGGAGTAGCTAGGCATAAGACTTGTTAGAAACAAAACATTTACATAGACACACCTATGGGGGCTGTCCCACTGGTCTGATACCCCCTGCATCAGCCATCCCAACCCAGTTTGTCTTCTGCCTAGTTAAGGAGTAGATAGGCTTCCCTGTGCTGGGGCTACAGTCTCAGCCTTCTTCTATTTTTTATGATTTTATTTTCTGCAAATGTCATTTTTTTCTTTGCATTACTAGCTGTTTATTTTGTCAGCGTTAGTCAGATCTTCGGATGAAGACTGCGTTTGCGGAGCTGGGAATCGGACTGATCGTCCTGGCTCTCCAGGACAGAGGGTCAGATGGAATCCCAGCCCGCCACCGAGCGTTTAATAGGCTATGCGTTCCGGGGTGTGTTCGGTCCATCACTAGTAGAGATGTTCTGGATTGTAGGGATTGGGTCCACAGCGGCAAACAGAAGCAAATGATTTACTATTTGTCCAACAAATCTGCCATATTGGTTAAATCCACAATAGATTAGGCTAGTTGTGAGCATGTCTTAAAAAAATAAATAAATATTTTTTTTGTTCTCTACTTTTAGGCCACAAGCTGTGGGATTGTGGAAAGCATCTTGAACTGGGTGAAGTTCAAGGCCCAAACGCAGCTGAATAAGAAATGCTCCGCCGTCAAGCATACGAAGATTAAAGGCATTCCTAAACTTGATGATGCCAATGATGCTGGTACATATCCCTGCAGATGTGGAATAATTCTGCTTTGTTCATTTTTTATTCTGGGGTTTTGTAGTTCCTCTTGTAATTGGTTCTATTGTAAACTGAAAATAAGCAGTGTTGGTGCTATATCAGATATATAAATTCTCACACTTTATTTCTGCTGCAATTTAAAATACCATACCCTTAAAGTAGTTGTAAAGGCAAAGAAGGTTTTTTTTTTTTTTTTTTTTACCTTAATGCATTCACTGCATTAAAGTAAACTTTTTGGTGCAGCTCCCCCCTCCCATTTATAATTGTGATCAGTAATGAGCACTTTCTTCCCAGCACTTAGTACTGAACAAGAATAAGTCCTCTGCCATTAATCTTTCTCTAAGGCTTCATGCACACTGGGGCTATTAACACTTGTCTCCTAGCACAATAAAAGCTGCTTCAAAAACGTGCCTAGGTCTTGTTTTTGCAAAAACTTTTGGGTGTTTTATTTCTTTGGGCCAAATATTTTATTCTGGCAATTGAAAAAAAACCTTTAAACGATCCACCTAGAGCCTTTAGACATGTCATGCGTTTTGTCTGCCCAAATGCTCCTCTCCTGAATGAGCTTTTAGTGTGTTCAAATTTCTGCCTCTAAATGCCTATGTGTGCATGGACACAGGCTAAGGTAGAGGGACGTTTAGGGGCAGGGAAAAAAGTATAATGCTTGTTAACCACTTCAACCCTGGAAGGTTTTACCTCCTTAATGACCAGGCCGTTTTTTCCAGTTCGGCACTGCATTGCTTTTACTGACAATTGCGCGGCCGTGCGATGCTGTACCCAAATACAATTGAGGTCTTTTTTTTTTTTTTTTTTCCCCCTCCACAAATAGAGCTTTCTTTTGGTGGTATTTTGATCACCACCTGTGATTTTTGTTTATAGCTCAAAAAAAAAAAAAGCTTTAGGCTCCGTTCACATGTAGGCGTTTTTGGGGGCGTTTTTCTGCTCTAGGATCAGCTCTCAAAACGCCCAACAAGACATCCTATTCATTTCAATGGCCCCTGTTCACATCTGAGCGTTTTGACGCTGTGCGCAAAACGCCCAACGCTCAAAAAAGTACATGAGCTTCTTTTTGGGCAGATTACAGGTGTTTTCCATTGGTCTCTATTCAATCTAAAAAACGCCTGTAATAGCAACGCCAAGATGTCAATGTAGCCTTAGAGTCGGTTCAGGAAGGGTTGTTTTTTTTTTTTTTTTCTTCTTTTTCTTCACCACTTGATCCAGAGGAAGGCAAAATCCCAATAAAGCATGATCCAATTTGTTCACCTGTGTAGGTATAGGTTTGTGTGTAATATAGAGGTTTTCTTCTTCCTTTTTTTTTTTTTTTTTTTTTCCAACCTATGTAACTGTGTAAATGGCAAAGCAGAATTTCCAAACCTTTCTGGATTTCATTTTTCAGGGAGCAAACTCTCCAATCAGTGCACTCTCATCCTAACTGAAGGAGACTCAGCCAAGACATTGGCTGTGTCTGGCCTGGGTGTGGTTGGAAGAGATCGGTTTGGTGTTTTCCCACTGAGGGGTAAACTGCTCAACGTTCGGGAAGCCTCACACAAACAGGTAATGTTCTCTCATCTCGTCAAAATGAAACTCCACCTTGTTCTTCTGAGAATGGACTTTGTATCATAAGGGAATCTATTGCAGAGTCCTTTTGAACACAATGTGATGATTCCATATCTGAACATTTGCTCGTAAGCCATATGGATGGTTCCCTTTCAACTTCCAGTACAGATAGTTAAAGCGGAGTTCCAGCCATTTCACTCACCTGTCCAGCGATGCGGCCGCCCGAAGCCTCAATCCTCTCCCTCGGCGCCGGCATCACTGCTGTGGGCACCCGGCTGTGACAGTTTGCGGCTTCACAGCCGGGTACCCACTGCGCATGCGCGAGTCGCGCTGCTTGTCTTGATTGGCCTGCAATCTTCTGGGACCTCTGGCGTGTCCCAGAAGATTGAAGGGAGGGGGAGAGGAGAACTTCCGTTCAGGGCGCCGCGGCGCTCCGAGCGGAAGTGGGAGCGGGTACCTGTCAAAACTAGGTACCCGCTCCCCCCCCCCCCCCCCAAAAAAAAAATGACATGCCAAATGTGGCATGTCAGGGGGTTAGAATACCTAAAGCGGAAGTTCCACTTTTGGGTGGAACTCCGCTTTAAGTAAACAGACTACGTTTTGGTAATTGGTAGAACCGTCAAATATTGGAGATTTAAATCCGAAACCTATATTTGCTTTCCTACTTTTTTTTTGCCGATCTGACTGCGCACATTATTCTATCCACTCACCCACTCATGGGATGTCATCTGACACTGCAGATCCAATGATGGGTGAAATATATGATCGGACTGCATTCTAAATCCTTGTCATAGTTTATTCAAATAGCTTATCTCGAAAATTTTCTTCATCTATACAAAACACCAAGCTAACATGTACAACATCTATAATATTTGGTGTACCACATTATCTATTATATTGTATAATGTCCAACTTGGGTATAATGTGCTGCTGACTTTTCTGATTGGTCTATACATTTTAGATTATGGAGAATGCCGAAATAAACAACATTATTAAGATTATGGGTCTGCAGTACAAGAAAAACTATGAAGATGAAGAATCTTTGAAAAGTCTTCGGTATGGAAAGATCATGATTATGACAGATCAGGTGAGGAGAGGGTTACAACTTCTCGGGCTGACTAGATATGTTCATTGTGCCCTTTTGCTTAATTCTGAAAGTTTTTTTATGTTTAGGATCAAGACGGTTCCCATATTAAAGGCTTGCTTATCAACTTCATTCATCACAACTGGCCGTCTCTGCTGAAGCACCGCTTCCTGGAAGAGTTCATTACCCCCATTATTAAGGTGCGAAGACTTTACTGCAATGCTTCTAGAATGTTTATACTGTATATGTAGAAAACTAAAAAAATAAAATCTGTATATCTCAATTGCTGTTTTCCCACATAGGTTTCCAAAAATAAGCAAGAACTCTCCTTCTACAGCATTCCGGAGTTTGAAGAGTGGAAGAACGGCAATGAAAGTCACAAGAGCTGGAAAATAAAGTACTACAAAGGTTTGTTCTAAACCCTGTGTGGTAGTGCTCGGCAGGCAAGTAAGCACCGACTTCTCCCATGCTTGTGGTGGTGGGGTATCACAGTGGTGTGGACTTGTTTCCTTTACTTGTCACCCTTCTGAATATCTATGTACACTAGGGGGCAGCAATAATTTTTGTACAGAACTGTAAACCTTTGCCCATAGTCTAAGTAGTAAATGCTTGACTTCAAAGTGTAATCCTGTGAGCCCAGAAATATACCCAGTTTTGTTGCATTACAGTTTACTACAGTGTAACATGGTGCTCAAAAATTCTAGGCAGTTATCTCATGACTGTTCCCTTTTTGGAACAGGTGGAAACATACCCTAGGTGAGCACAGAATCTGAGGAATAATTCGGTATTTTTACATGTGTAGCACCCTCCTAGATAGGTGCTAGGTAAAAGCATAGATTTTGGCTCTGCCTGCTTGTCAGGAGAGTCTGATCATTAGTTTTGCCTGTTACATGTGTCCAGGTGTGATTCACTTGGTCTGAGGGAGTGTCCCCACTGTATCCAATAGGGAAGCCTGTTGGACAGTGGAGGAAACCCAGCCAGTGACACACAGGCTTTTGTGACTGTCCCAGTGGGAGGGCACAACCGCAGTGCATCCTGGTATTGCTCATAAAAGCTGAGGGCACATGTGACAGGGCGTCTTTGGGCTGGAAGCCAGGTACCAGGAGGAGGGTGACGGCTTTCTCTCCTCCTGTCAGCAAGGAAGGTGGCCACAGGCAGTCGGCCTGGTGAGCCAGAGTGTGGTGCTGAGCTAAGAGGTCCAGGATGCTGACGGCGGAGTTGAAGGCAGAGCTACCTGAGGAAAAAGTGTCCATGAGTACCAGGGGGTCTGCCCAGGAAGGGGACCACTCCAGTGGGGTCAGAGGACAAGAGATGGCACACACAGTCAGTGAGAAAGGGGGTGCCAAGTTAGACCCTGAAGAGTGATCTACAGAATAGTCCACCATTCCTATGTTCACTTCAGTGGTAAGGTGAAGCAGCGGCCTTGCCACATTCAATCCAGTTAGAAGTTCCCAGAATTTGTGCATAGTTGTCAAGTTGGAGTATCCCTCTCATCCCTTCTCCTATCCAAGTTCCTAAATAAAATACAAAAAAACAAATCCCCTGGACTGTTTAATTGACTGAGCCAAGAGTTAAAATGTCAAGATTTACAGACTGTTGCTATGGGTAATCCAGGGGAATCAAATTTAAGCAGCTCCCATGGGACACATGGAATACTGTTCAAACTGAAAAATGCATATAGAACTTCATCCAAATATATAAGCTTTAGGATCATTTGCAGTCCTTTATCACTCAAGGGCTCTAGTTCTCCTCCACATTTCCCTGTTCTATCATTGCTATTACAAGGCTAAAGGGTTTTTTCATGTTTCAAGTGATGGATTATCCATAATGTGGAATCTAGCTGTGAGAGGACCACTGTTTTTGTTAGCAGTGGACACACGTTTTTGAAGGAAATTTCATCTTTAGAGCTTTAGACATAAGAAGCCAGAGAAAAGCATGTTCTCTGCTAAAATGGAGCATACTCGGCCACATACAACGTATAAATCTGCTCAGGGCTCCTGCAAGTTATATGCAATTGTGCAGAGGCTAAAATAAATCTATTAAGTCACGTGAGAGAAATAAACAATTCATAACTGGGGTTAATTTCCTTCTTCACCTTGTGCCTTAATTCCAAAACTGTTATGCATTGGCATTCAATTTCCATGTTCTTTACTTATGACTGTTCTTCTTTAGGTCTGGGTACCAGCACAGCTAAAGAGGCGAAGGAATATTTTGCTGATATGGAGAGACATCGAATTCCTTTCAAATATAGTGGCCCAATAGATGATGCTGCGATCACCCTGGTAAGAGGATGTTTTTGCAGGGGGCTGTATACTAGAATGCAGGTGTGGTCTATATACTTGTGCCTTTAGCTGCTATGAAGCACAATTAACACTGGTACTCTGTTTAGGCCTTTAGCAAGAAGAAGGTGGATGACCGTAAGGAATGGCTGACAAACTTCATGGAAAACCGTAGGCAGAGGAAACTGCATGGTTTGCCAGAGGTAAGATTTACCACTCTCAAAGTGAAATTTCACTCTTCTAAAGTCGTCTTCCAGGGCAGCATAGGATGGGGAAATATCCTGCAGTTCTTGATTAATGGAAGTCACATTATTAACTTCACGTTTTTCCCTAGTCATCGCCCAGGGCAGCAAGGTATTTCCTATCCTATGCTGGCAGCAAGGTATTTCCTATCCTATGCTGTCATTGAAATGAAAGTGATACTAAACAGTATCTGTAGCCTTCAATAATAATCTATACTTATCCAATTACCCTATAATGTTTTTCGTTAAATCATTTATTACTTTGTTTTTCTGCCTACTTGTAATGTCCTCTCTGAGCTCCAGAGCCTATCTTTAGGTCCCTCATGTGCATTAGTTTGGAATGAGCAAGGCATATTTGTTGTCATGCGCACTACAGATCCTATACTTCCTAGTCCATCTCATGAGCAAGCAGGAGAAGGGTGGCTACGTTCCTCCATGATTTAAAGCTTGGGGAGCAAACCAACTAAAATAGCAGCAAAAAAAAAAAAAATGAAATTTGGAGGAGACTGGGAGCAATACAGAGTCCGTAAAGTGATTTGTAAGGTCTTGTTTTAAAACAAAAACCTGCTATACTTACCTCCTCTGTGCAGTTGGTTTTGCACAGAGCAGTCCAGATCCTCCTCTTCTCGGATCCCTCGTTCCTGCTCCTATCAAGTGCCCCCTTAGCAAGCAGATTACTATGGGGCACCTGAGCTGCAGCTCCTGTGTGTCCATTCAGACACGGAGCTGCATTTTGCCCCGCCCCATCTTCCTCCTGATTGGCTCACTGAGTGCCAGGGCGGCCAAGGGACTCCTGGACAGAGGGGGGCACAGGTAAATATCAGGGGTACTGGGGGGGGGGCTGCTGCACACAGGACAGCAAAATGACCTCTATGTGGGCCCTGGTATAGCTCCTTTACCGAGGTGGCCTCAGTTTTTTAATGAGTATTTGCCCTAGGAGGATGGATGTTTGGTGTTTTTTCTTTTTGCTCCACTGAGAAGTCTTTATTTTTTCTTTGCCCACTCCTTAATTGAGTGCTTCTGGACAAAGGATGCCTGTGACTCTCAAATGTTAGAGAAAAAAGGATTTTTTTTTTTATTTGCAGAATAGATTGAGGGACATGGACACAGATTTCACCCCATTCCATCTTTCTATTGTGGTCTGCTATGGCTTTGTTACACAATTGAGACATGCTGGATAGAGAAGGGGCTATGCTAGCCTAGGGACCTTTTGGCCGGTGTGCAATTCCTCCCATAAGTGGCAGTACAACCCGATAGTCTTAAGAATTTCTGTTTCTCAAGGCTTGGCCTTCTCTTACCCTTTTGTGAAGCCTTAATAGTTCTGCTTGAGCCTAAAGAGGTCCCTCCTACTCAAGCAGGCATTGGAAACCCCTGAAAAATCCAGCAGGGTACAGAAGTTGTACCATTTTTATTCTGTGCCGTTTAGTGAGCTTTTTTAACATGTGTATATAGGGATGAATGGAGAACAAATAACCCCAGAGGCTCTCCTTTTAAAAGCTTAAATTATAACCACTGTTACAACTGTCAAAGTTGAGAGTCCCGGACCATTGAGTCTTGCCCCACTCCATTCAATATATATATATATTATAATTGTGCAGTTTGAAAACCGACTAGGAGAGTTCAGTGTTTTGGCGCTTGTATGCGTTTCTCTGCATTTGTGTTTGATTGCTCATATAATAGGACTTCCTATCTATCAGTTCTTTTTATTTTGCACCTTTTTTGCCATCCTCAGGAATTCTTGTATGGAAAAGCCACAAAGTACTTGACCTACAATGACTTCATTAACAAAGAACTCATTTTGTTCTCCAACTCTGACAATGAACGTTCCATCCCATCCATGGTTGATGGTATGTATGTGGGTTTAATATCTAGCTGTTGTGCTATATATATTTATTCATGAAACTCCTATTAAAACTTTACATTGGCTCTAGGTTTGAAGCCCGGGCAGAGAAAAGTGCTGTTCACTTGTTTCAAGAGGAATGATAAGCGAGAGGTGAAGGTTGCTCAGTTGGCTGGTTCCGTTGCTGAAATGTCGGCATATCATCATGGTGAGGTCTCATTGATGATGACCATTATCAATTTGGCACAAAACTTTGTGGGTAGCAACAACCTGAATCTTCTACAGCCCATTGGTCAGTTTGGCACCAGATTGCACGGTGGCAAAGATGCTGCCAGCCCTCGATATATCTTCACTTTGCTTAGGTAAGTTTTCTGGAAGGAATGAAGAGGAAGTAGTGGTACAGATTTTATCACATGACTCATCTGTACATTCCCTCTTTATAACCTATGCTTGTTTCATTTCCAGCCCTCTTGCTCGCCTCTTATTCCCTCCAATGGATGACAGTGTTCTGAAATTCATCTATGATGACAACCAAAAGGTCGAGCCAGAGTGGTACATGCCAATCATCCCCACCGTACTGGTGAACGGTGCAGAGGGTATCGGTACCGGCTGGTCCTGTAAAATCCCAAATTATGATATCCGGGAAATAGTGGGCAACATTCACAGGATGTTGGATGGAGAAGAACCCCAGCCAATGGTGAGGCTTGTAGTATGAATGATCAAATTGCTGAGTTAACATACATATGTCTGATAGAATATATATATATATATATATATATATATAAACTTCTCTTTCTATATTAAAGGGTGTGATGGTATCAATACTATCTCACTCTAGCTCTAAATGAGATTGTCTCTTTTCTTGAACAGCTCCCAAACTACAAGAACTTTAAGGGAATGATCCAAGAGCTTGGTGTTAATCAGTTCATTATTAATGGTGAGATCTCCGTTCTTGACACAACTACTCTTGAAATCTCTGAATTGCCGGTCAGGACATGGACGCAGGTAAATGCCAACAGCACAATTCATTCCTTTTTCTTCATTCCTGTTCTGTATGGTTTATAATCTGTAATCTTGAACCTTTTCATACAGAACTACAAGGAGCAGGTGCTGGAGACAATGCTAAATGGGACAGAAAAGACTCCTGCTTTAATTACGGACTACAGAGAATATCACACAGACACCACAGTCAAGTTCATCATCAAGATGACTGAAGAAAAGCTGGCTGAGGCCGAGGCAGTTGGTCTGCACAAAGTCTTCAAGCTCCAGACACCTCTTACATGTAACTCTATGGTAGGTTTGCATGCTGTAACTTGCTCTGGACTTTTTGGCTAGGTTCACACTAGATGCGGTACAATACAAATTCATGTCTCAAATCACCCCGCAGAGACACCGCGTGTAATTGGCACAGGAATGTGCTGCGATTTCTGATGCAAATTACATGCAGTGTGTGAATCCAAGCTTCAAATTGTCAAACCATACACAATGTTTTATGTCCAGTTATCAAACCCATGAGAAAAAAAAACATCCTTCTGTTCTACTCTTGATAAAGCCGAACTACTGGGTAAGCAAATATATTTAAACACACAAGCCATATACACTGCTTAAAAAAAAAATTGTTTTTTTAATCTGAGTATAGCATCAAGTCAAACTCCTGGGATATTGATCTTGTCAGATAAGTAGCAGATGGGGTTGTTGATCAGTTTCAGCTGCTTTGGTGTTAATGAAATTAACAGGTGTACTAGACGGGCAACAACAAGACAACCTCCGAAACAGAATGGTTTTACAGGTTGGGGCCACTGAAATTTTTTTTCCCTACTTTTTTTGACTGTTTTGCATTTGGCTAGGGTCAGTGTCACTACTGGTGGCATGAGGCAATCAATACCTGGACCCTATAGAGGTTGCACAGGCATTCCAACTCCCCCAGGATGACACATCAATACGTGCCATTGCCAGAAGGTTTGCTGTGTCTCCCACCACAGTCTCAAGAGCATGGAGGAGATTCCAGGAGACAGGCAGTTACTCTATGAGAGCTGGACAGGGCCCTAGAAGCTCTATAACCCATCAGGAGGACCTGTATTTGCTCCTTTATGCAAGGAGGAATAGGATGAGCACTGCCAGAGCCCTACAAAATGACCTGGTGTAAATGTCTGACCAATCAGACTTGAGGATAGTGGCCGAAGGGCCCAACATCTTCTAGTGGGCCCTGTGCTCACTGCCCGGCAACATGGCACTCGATTGGCATTTGCCATTCAGCACCAGAATTGGCAGGTCTGCCGCTGGCGCCCTGTGCTTTTTCACAGATGAGAGCAGGTTCACCCTGAGTACATGGGACAGACATGAAAGGGTCTGGAGAAGCTGTGGAGAATGTTATGCTGCCTGTAACATCGCTCAGCATGACCGGTTTGGAGGTGGGTCAGTGATGATCTGGGGAGATATCCATGGAGGGATGCACAGACCTCTACAGCAGTGGTCCTCAACCCTGGCCTACAGGGCCCACTAACAGGCCAGATTTGCAAGATAACTGACATAATCCCAGGTGATATCATTTGCTGCTCAGTGATTGCAGTACTCTAGTCTGCATCTCCCCAAGGTAATACTTAAAATCTGGCCCACTCGATTACTTCTGCGCGTGGTGGAAGGGGCTACCTTCCGCCGCTGCCTCTCCCGGGCTTTCCTGTCCCACTGCGGTGCCCGGAAGCGATGCCGGCGGCAATGACTGCTCTGTACAAAAGAACATTCCCCTCTCTGGAAACTGTGAGCAACGAGTAGTTTGTCCCTTCTGGTTCCGCTCCTTTTGTTTACCTGGCCACCAGCGGCCAGGAAAGCTGCCGATCAGACCAATCTGTGTCTGATTGGCTGCATGGGAGGCCAGAGGAGAGATTTGGGGTCTAATGGATCCCAAATCTCTCCATAAAGTGGACCTGTCATGCTGTCACAAGGGATGTTGTTCATCCCTTGTAATAGTAAAAAAGTACAAAAAAAAATTTAAAGCGCTCCTGTCCCACGGTGCTTACACGCAAATGCCAACGCATGCGTTACTCCCGCACGCATATGTAAATGGTGATCGCACTACATATGTGAGGTATTGTCGCAAACGTCAGAGCAAGAGCAATAATTCTAGCACCAGACCTTCTGTGCAACTCTAAACTGCTAACCTGTAAGTGTTTAAAGCGTCACCTATGAAAAATTTTAGGCACCATAGTTTGCCCCAATTCCACAAGCGGATGCAATTTTAAAGTGTGCCATGTTTGGTATCTATTTACTCAGTGTAACCTCTTTCACGTTAGACCAAACAAAATTGGGATAACGCTACTTTCATATGTCTGTGATAGATATATCTATCTATCTAAAATTTCCCCCCCAAAAAAGTTGCACTAAACCGCTGCGCAAATACTGTGTGACATAAAGAATTGCAATACCCACCATTTTATTCTCTAGGGTCTCTGCTAATAAAAATAAATATTATGTTTGGGGGGTTCCAAGTAATTTTCTAGCAAAAAAAGTTGATTTTTACATGTAGGAGCGAAGTGTCAGAATAGGCTTGGGAAGGAAGGAGGTGATTAAATAAAGGTGGTGGTCTAAAAAAAAAAGTTTGGACAACTGTGACTAATCACTTGATATGTTTTAAATGTACATTAACAATTGGAATTTTAGGTGCTGTTTGATCATACGGGATGCCTGAGGAAATATGAGACCGTGATGGACATTTTGCGGGAATTCTATGATCTGCGTCTCCGCTACTATGGACTAAGGAAGGATTGGTTATTGGGAATGCTAACAGCTGAATCCTCCAAGCTTAGTAACCAGGCTAGATTTATTCTGGAGAAGATTGAGGGCAAAATAGTTATTGGTAAGAGAATGACAATACAAGATGTACTAAATCTGATCTGTCGGGGACTAGTTTCTAAAGCTTCTCTATTTTTCTAGAAAACAAGCCCAAGAAAGAACTCATCCAGATGCTAGTCCAACGAGGTTTTGACTCTGACCCAGTGAAAGCCTGGAAGCAAACGCAAGAAAAGGTATTATTCATATATCTGTATAGATAAAGTGCTGCATAAAGTGTTGCTTTTATATAAATCCCATACAATATAGAACGATCTGGACTGCCAAACTCTGTTTCCTGGCTGTCTCATACATCAGTACTTGGCTCACTGGCCCAGAACTTCTATACACCATGTAATGGCAGAGTATTTTCTTTGATTTTATAGTAAAGCCTTTTGGCCATCCTGGAAATCTTGAGTGCCAGAAATGTCTACCACACCATAGAGCACCCCGTGTACCATAATTTATAGTTCTATATCAGGCGTTCTCTGTAGACACAGTGGACCTTGTGTCAAGTTTGATGCATCAAATGCTACAGGTAGCTTCAATTAAAAGCTGCTATGGCATGGAAATGGCAATAAAGTCTGATTACTTTGTATACACAGAGAAGCTACTTTCAGGCTGATGTTGGGTGGCTTTGGGAAAGTTAGGCTGGCCATAGATGCTTTGGAATAGCAAAAATTGGTGTTCTCCTGGCAGGGATGACTCCCCTGTAACCAATGGTTCAGGAAAAAAAAAAAAAAACGCATTATCTTTGGCCTGCCTTACATTTCCTACAAAATGCACTATATTTATATATCCTAATGGAAAGCTAATGTAATTGTATTTTGTCTTCTCAGGAACAAACTGGAGAGCTGATTGAAGAGGAGGATACTGAAGCTGAAGCTTCTAATACAGGTCCAGATTTCAACTATCTCCTTAACATGCCCATGTGGTACCTGACCAAAGAGAAGAAGGATGAGCTGTGCAAGCAGAGGGATACTAAGGTCTGCTTCAGCGAGAAACATTTGTGTTTTTTGTTTTTTTTTTGTTTTTTTTTTTCCCCCCTACTCCTTGCCCACAGCCATTTCAAATTCTGTAATGGGTAAAAATCAGGTCCTGTTGTGGATTATATCCCTTTTTTAAAAACTTCATATGTAATAGATTAGGAAGACCTTCATTAAAGCGGTTGTAAACCCTAAAAAATAAAAAAAAAAACCTGCAAGACAAAGGCATAATGAGCTAGCATCGCATACTTGCCCATTATGTGTAACTTACCTTAGAACGAAGCCCCGACACGGACCCCCGGACATCGCTGCGGGCGCTGCCATGATCCCTCGCCGTCTCTTCCGGGTTCGGCGGTGATTGGCTGGAAGAGACGGCTCCGGCGTGGTGATTGGCCGGAGCCGCGGTGACGTCACTCCCGCGCATGCGCGTGGGAGTGATTTTCCGGCAAGCTCCCGGCAAATAAATTGAAGGTCCCCCTGGACCACTCGCGCGAGCGGCTGCACGCACTGTATATATCTTCTAAACCATGCCGGTTTAGGAGATATTATTTGTACCTACAGGTAAGCCTTATTATAGGCTTACCTGTAGGTAAAAGTGTCAAAAAGCTGGATACTACCGCTTTAAAGCGGACTGTGTAGTACAGCTAAGATCTGCTTATTTATGGGCGCCACTGCAGAATTTCTAAATGAATACTAGATGGATAAACGTGGAAGCTACCTGCTGTCCATGCAGTAGTTAATTTTACAAAAATTGTGTATGCTGGAATCTACACTAGGATGTGTTGGGACATAAAGGCTACCTGTGAATCACACCTTTCCTCATGTCATTGCTGTCTCCCAGGGACTGTGTATTCTAGTCCATCCCCCTTGTTAATTTTGTTCTCCCGGTTTCCCTATTATGATCTACACTGATTTTGCAGTGTTTTTACTTGTTTGTTCCTTAGCCTTGCATTGCACATTTTTCCTCCCATTAACCTTTAGTATAACATTGCTATTCAGATTCCATTAACCCAAGTTTCTCTATTGTACATCACAGGATATCTTTATATCCATCACAATAGGGGGGGCATGCTGCCACCTACAGATGGACACTGGCGAAAAGACAGTAGTTCTCCCCCCCAGCTAGACAGTTTTTTGGTAGAGTTGGTGGTCATGTGTGCAGTCTCTGCATACCCCCCCCCCTGCTAGCATTTCTCAAAAGTTCCCGTTGGGAGCCTGGAACTGGCTCTTTCCTGGATATAAAAACAAAATACACTGCGCTCAATAGAAAAGGTTACAAGGATAAAGTATCAGCTGCTAGTATAAAACAGTTGTAAAATCTCAACTATAAAAAGAATAAAAACAAGGTATACAGCGCTTGACACAGTAATCTCAATCTCAGCAAAAGCTTAAGATAAAAGGGAGTCCATACAAACTATATGTCATTCCATATCCATGTATCCATTGGGGGATATGAGGATTTCCTGTAAGGCGTACTGAGATCCCTGTAATGAGGATCATTTGACTCCGGTAAGAGGCCGCACAGATTGGTGTTTGGAGGCTTTATCTTTATAATTACCACCTGGTCTGCGGGATTTCCTCTTGGACTCCTTTTTTCTATATAGACTTTCATTTGAGTGATTTATGGAATTACATATAGTTTGTATGGACTCACTTTTATCTTAAGCTTTTGCTGAGATTGAGATTACTGTGTCAAGCGCTGTATACCCTGTTTTCTTTCCTGGATATGTTGCGTACCAACAGAAATTATGCCTAGTCACCAAAATTATACGTGCTGGATTGGTCTGTAATGTTGCCATTCGGCACCAGACCCTGTGCAATTTTCTATTGCCTGGTGGGCTAGCACAGTGCTATTACAGGTTCCGGGTGATGATCCTGAACCAGACATTCGTGTCCCTGAAGGCCCTAGTGGCCTGCTCACTGGGATGCAGCGTAGAACGGTAAACATTGTTTACTATGTCCTCTGTTTTTCTCTCTCTAATGTCTTTAAGGGGTTTTTCTTTTACATTGCGTCTGCTGGAGACCTACATTGCAAAGCAGTGTTCCATGTGAGGTTGGAAAGCTTTGACACCATTTGGTGACACAGGCCTTTTATCCACCACCTGCTCCTAGCAGGACCTGTGGTGCTTGTGGCATGCACCTGTGGCACAATGGCATAGGCAGAGCTCACTTGAGGCAGCCATTTTGAACACTGCTGTATGTGCTTTAAGGAGCAGCCCTGCCCTGAGGGTATAAAGTATTTGACGCAGGAACACCAGACAGATGGTTCCCTGCTTTCAAGGTGGGTCACTGGCTTAAAAAGCAACCAATTTTCTTCTGCTGGGGTGTGGGTCTACAGCACTGAGGGTAAAAGTTTTTAGTGGGTGTTAATACACTTATTCCCCCCCCCCCCCCCCCACCTGAATGAGATGCTCTTCACAGCCCAAGTTCACTTATTTTGAACAGGCCATGTGTCAGTGACAACAGAGGTGGGAGGAAGGTTCCGTCAGGTAGGGAAGAACTTTGCTATAGCTGCTCTTGCAAAAATTCCTTTGGGATGCTAATTGGTTCCTTGTGATTCTGATTTCCTCCTCTTAATCAGATTTTTAAACTCCCATCTAGTTGACTAGTTATTCTGCATTGGTTGGTACACCTGAGGTCTCCAGTGCAAATCCATTCAGACAGTGCCATGTCGGTGAGGTACATCAGCTGGGTGGAACCAGAAGCCATGCCTACTCAATAGGAAACGGATCTATTTCTGGCTTGGTTTGAAAGCCACATATGGGGCAGGAACGTTTCCCAGTGTGGCAAATTGGCAGGTGGACTTCCTCACCAGAGGCCTTTGGGAGAGGGAGTCCTTCACCCAGAGTGTTTGAGGCATTTTGCCAGGGATGGGGGATGCTGGATGTGGATCTTCTATCATCCAGATTTAATGCAAAACATTAGATTCTGTGCAGGACCTTTGGGGACAATTTGTTCCCTAAAAATTATGCTTTCCCTTCTGCCAATCACCTGAAAAAAGTTGTCAGCATAGTCCCATCTTGTATATGTCCTATGAAGATGTCAAGTGATATACTCCACAAAGGGATTTTACACATAAATAGGCTTTCTTTTTTTTTTTTTTTTTTTTTTTTTTTTTTTTTGTGTTCATGTGGAATATTTCTCACCTCACATCTAACTTTATATTTATTTCAGATCGCAGAGTTGGAAGATCTTAGGAAGAAATCTCCATCTGACTTGTGGAAGCATGATCTTGCAGTCTTTATTGAAGAGTTAGACGTAAGTCAAGTTGGATAACCCAAGCAGCTGGAACTACACTTCAAAGAATTTGAATTTCGGAATTTGCAGAAATCAAATTTTTCAGAATCTGTGCAAATGAGGCATAACACTAATATAATATAATATATATATGTATGTATGTGTGTGTGTGTGTGTTATGCCTCTTTCGCACAGATTCTGAAAGCTAATATACATCAAGCATGCATAGTATTCAGCAAGATTCAAACAGGTTTCCTAAAATGTTTATAAAGGCTGAATGTTTTTTTTTTTTTTTGCTCTAATGCACTTTATGCATGAAAGTAAAAAACCTCTAGAGGTCGCAAAGACCGCAGCGGGTGCCATTTGCTCCCACTTCTGTAAGTCACAGCCAGGTAACCAGAACCTCTCCCAGCGTTTCCCGATCACTAAGCCCGGGAACCTTCCAGCAGTGTAGATATAAGCGATGGCAAGATGCCCACCGCTCCTCTCTATGCCCTTGGAGGACCTGAGAGATGTCATGACGTCGCTTCCGGTTCTCAGGCCGTGTAAATTTTATTTTTTTTCTTTTAAGGTTAGAGAGATTTGGGGTCTTCTAGACCCCAGATCTCTCCATAAAGAGGACCTGTCATGCTATATTGTCGCATTATTCCTTGCATTAGCAATAAAAGGCATCAAAAAATGTTTTTTCGCTTTTGTTCACTGACAGACACAGCTTCAAGTCTTCAGACCACTGGGCTTATGCTCTTGCTCTCTAGGAGTAGGACTAAGCGTAAACCTTTTGGGTTACGCCCCCTGGGGCAGGCCCAGAGGGTATACCATCACTTCCTGCTGTAGTACTTGCAGTTTTTTTTACCTAGTTCTCAGGAGCAAGGATCTGAATCTCTGCTGGGATCTGCGGTACTGGCATTTTTTCCTTCTTTAATTGATTTGTTTACATTCTTTTGTTCCTGTGAGAACTACAATCAACAGCCATACTGGGCGACGCACTGGATATTCTAGATTCTTATGGTCTTCCCAGTCTGGCCGGCCAGCGTGACCCAACTACTAGCTCCACGCTATGTTGGTCGCGACGTAGTCTCACTAGACAAGGGCTGACCGGTGAGTGAAACACCTTGTGAGATCGCATAGCACTGGTCACGACCAGAGTCGCAGCGTACCGCAGACCAAGATGGTGCGGTGGACTGCTGGGAGTGGCGCCCGCCTGGTGGTATGGTGAGTAGCGTCCCCCTTCCTTTCCTGCGGAATTGTCAGGGTGGTCGCATCTGATTTCCGGTTCGGCGGCAATGTTTTTGTAGTTCAGCGCCCATGTTTTTGATTTCCCCATAGACCTGCATTGGTGGCCATTTTCCTTTAGTCAGATGGTGCTGAGACTGTGGGGGGCCTCTAGTGTCAGGTCAGCTTTTCCACTTCCTCTTTTCAGCAGTGTGGCAGATAGTTTTGGCGCTTTCCAGCTCAGGTGGTGAGTCTCTGGGGGTGCACTATCCTTGGAAACTTCCTCTCAGGGACGATCTGTCTCAGGGACCAATCCTCCATCCTGCTTTACGGTCGCTGGCTTTAACGGCATGGCTATTGAAAGACAGAGGTCTGTTAGTCTGTGATTCCAAAGCTGTTGAAGGCTAGGAAATATACTTCCAGGAAGGTTTATCATCGCGCTTGGAAGGTGGACATTGGTGTGAGTCGCAGGGAGTTTCTCCCCACTTTTTTTCTTTCTGTGTCTCGCCTGTTGGAGTTTCTACAATTGGGTGTAGATCAAGGTTTGGCTCTACGGCACTATCAAGGGCCAGATTTCTGCCTTATCTATTTTTTCCAAAGGCTGTTGGCGGCAAAATCCTTGGTTCACACCTTTTGTGCAGGGAGTTGGCCATCTGGCTCCTCCGGTGCGATCCCTGGTACCTCTGTGGGATCTCAATTTGGTACTGTCGGTGCTTCAAAGGCCTCCCTTTGAAAATATTTGAGAACTTCCTCTGCTCACTGTGTCGCAGAAGGTGGCTTTCTTAGTAGCTATTACTTTTGCACTTCGCGTGCCGGAGTTGGCTGCGTTGTCCTGTCGGTCATCTTGGTGATTCATAGGGACAAAGTTGTGTTATGACCCTGTCAAGCATTCCTTCCTAAGGTTGTCCTGGGGTTTTATTTGAATGAGGACATTGTGCTACCATCCTCCAGTAAGGTTTTCCTCTACTGTACGGCTGTCCCGCGATAGCTTGCTGGCGCTCTGTTGGGCAGTACAGTCAACAAGGCTGGACCTAATTGCCCTGGAATCGGTTCGTATGAGGGTGGCTTCCCATCATCAGGGGGATTCCTGGCCTCCATAGACATCAGAGATGCCTACCTTCACATCCAGTTATGTGCAGGACACCAACGGGTTCTCCGTTTATGCCATGGGGGAGGATCACGCAATGGGGGAGGATCACTATCGGTTTGTGGCGTTACCCTTTGGTCTCGCCTCTGCTCTTTGGGTCTTCACTAAGGTGTTGGCTCCGGTGCTGGCGCTGTTGCGACAGCAGGGTGTATCGGTCCTGGGTTCCTGGCCGATCTGCTTCTCCATGCGAAGTCCCCTACGGTGCTGACGACGAATTTGGAGGTCACCATGAGACCTCTGGAGTAGTTCGGGTGGGTTCTGAACCTTCATTAGTCGTCCCTGGTCCCCTCCATGAGACTGGAATATCTGGGCCTGACTTGGGATTCCTCTTCAGCCAGGGTGTTAAAACTCCTGAAACTTCCGTCTGCGATTCAGCTGTTGCTGTCCAGCACATGGTCGTCCCTTCAAACCTGCATGCAAGTTCTGGGACTGATGGTGTCGTCTTTCGAGGCGGTCCCTTTCGCTCAATCCCTCTTGAGGATGCCCCAGGAGGCAACCCTTCTCAAATGGAACTAGATTCCAAACTCTCTGGACATTCGGATCCAGCTGAGCCGATGATCAGGGAGTCTTTGATCTGGTGGCTTCGGTCCCCGATGCCCAAGCAGGAAATCCTTCCTTCCCTTATACTGCACAATTGTACCACAGATGCAAGCCTGTCCGGATGGGGAGGAGTCCTTGGCAAGTTCTCTGCTCAGGGAGTATGCTCCCTGGATGATCCAGGTTACAGATCAATGTCCTAGAGCTGAGAGCGCTCCGACTTTGCCTAGTTCACTGGACTGGGCACCTGCAGCTGTCCAGTGCGCATCCACTTGGACTATGCCACGACCGTGGCTTATGTCATTCACCAAGGGTGTCCTTGGGCCTTGGAAGTGACAGGTGTTCTTCTGGCAGAGCGCCTTGTTCCAGCTCTCTCCGATGTTCACATTCCAGGTGTGGGAAATTGGCAGGCTGATTACCTCAGTCGACAGACCTTGGATGCAGGGGAATGGTCCCTACATCCGGAGGAGTTCGGCAGTTGTGCCTTCGTTGGTGCTTCCAGACGTGGATCTGTTGGCGTTGCATCTACAGGATATTGCAGAGGTTTGTGGCCTGTTCCCGTGACCCTCTGGCGGATGCACTGGTGGCACCATGGGTTCTGTCGTAGGCAAGAACATATACGAAGTTCAATATGAACAACCCTGAGAAGTTTAGGATGGTCATCTGCGCAAGGATGAAGCACACATAATCGTGTGAGTGCGATCAGATGGCCAAAGGTCAGTATCGGCTGCTGTCTACCTTTCCTCCTCTCAAGTTGCTGCCAAGACTTCTTCGCAGGTCTGAGGCGGAAGGGATTCCGGTAATTCTCATGGCTCCAGACTGGCATCGCCGAGCTTGGTACGCCAACCTGATCAGGCTAGTCGCAAACTATCCTTGGAGACTTCCTCTCAAGGAGAATCTTTTGTCTCCAGGTCCAATCTTCCATCCTGCTTCACGGCCAGTGGTTTTGTCGACTTGGCTGTTGAAAGCCAGGTGCTGAAGGACAGGGAATTGTCTGCTTCAGTGATTCCCACTCTGCCTATAGTGAGGAAAGCGACTTCTAGGTTGATTTATCATCGTGCGAGAAAGTCGTATGTTGCGTGGTGTGAGTCTCTTTGGGCTCCCCCCTCGCTTTTACTCCGTGGCCCGGATCTTGGCTTTCCTTCAATGAGGAATTGATCAAAAGCTGGCGTTGAGTACTATCAAGGGTCAGGTTTCGGCTTTGTCAAATTTCTTCCAAAGGACTTTGGCGCCCGTTCTCTGGTGCATAACCTTGATTTGGTGCTGTCGATTCTTCAAAAACTTCCTTTTGCAAGTGTTCGGGGGTTTCCCCTGCCCACCTTATCACGGAAGGTTGTTTTCTTGGTCGCTATCACTTCTGTGTGTCCCTGGCGACATTGTCCTGTCGTTCTCCCTATATGTTGGTTCATGGAGACAAGTGGTACTTTGGTCCGGATCCGCCCTTCCTTCCGAAGGTGGTTTCAAAGTGCTCACTTGACCGAGGACATTGTATTACCATCTTTGTGTCCGAAGCCCAAACATCCTAAGGAATGTGTACTGCATACTCCTGGATGTAGTTTGGGCAATCAAGGTGTACTTGATGACTACTGAGTCTTTTTTTTTTTTTTTTGTAGGTCAGATTCGCTCTGTGTCCTCACGGATGGCCCAAGAAAAGGGCTGCCTGCGTCTGCTGCGACTATTTCTAGTTGGATCAGACAGATGGTGGTGCAGGCTTATTCAATTAAGGGTCAGGCTTTACCTTTCCCTGTTTGGGTGCATTCTACTAGGGTGCTTAGTGCTTCCTGGGCTGTTCGCCATCAGGCATCTGTGCTGCAGGTTTGCAGGCCGTGACCTGGTCGTCTGTTTACACCTTTACCAAATTTTATAAGGCGGATGTGCTGTCACCTGTGGATGCTGCTTTGCAGGCTGCTGTTTAGGTGGCTCCTTGGCCGTCCTTGAGGGTGTTCCTGTTTTGGTTTTCAGGTGGACCTCGTCTTGTTGTTCGATGAGTCCTGAGTTGCCTGGTTGGCTATGTTTGGACTGTTTTTGTTCTGCTGTTCCCACCTGTTCTCATTTGGGTACTGCTTTGGGACGTCCCTACTGATATGCATCAAGAAGACTGCGTCCCATCAATGAATTTATTAGCAGACCAAGGGAGTAAATAAGTAGTTCCTTGTGGTGCTCTACCTTTTTTAAAATCTATTTCATCCTGCTTTGTTACAGGTAATTTTGTTTGCTTCAGTGATTTATTGTGATTTTTTTTTTTGTTCATTACCTCATCTTTTGTTTGGCCAAACTTCATGATTTGCATCTTTTTTTTTTTTCTCTAGCGTGTTGAAGAGCGGCAGAGGGAAGATGATGCCTATGCTACCCAGGGCAAAGTGGTGAAGGGCAAGAGTGGGAGACCACAGGTGAAAAAGCTGCAGCACCAGGAGACTTTCCCATCCCCTCATGGAAGGCGTGTCATTCCAAGAATTACAACCGCTATGAAAGCTGAGGCCACCAAAAAAATAATAAAAAAGAGAATCAAGGTACTTTTAATAGGTTTTTTTTTTTTTATCTGTTTATTAAAGCTTTTGTAAAGGCAAAGCACAAAACAACAAAAACATTTATAATGTGTTTATTTAGATTTTATAGAACAAATTAAGGTACAAAAGCGTGATCCACAACCAACGTAAGGCAAATGACCAAATGGGTGGCAAGGATAGATGCTACATCGGTACAGACAGGCATAACATTTTGGAGCATGTCTTTTAACCAAAATCATGAGGTCTACAAATTCTCGCCTTCCCTAATCAGCAACAATGAAAAATGATTAGTGTGACCATAAGGGAGGGATGTGCAGGGACAGGCAAGGCCTACCTGTACACAATACCGCAGTAAACACTCATCCCAACACTAAAGTAACAGTGGGATGGATCCTTGGTGGGGCCACAACAAAAAAAATTAGACACAAGTAGAACCCTCACAGGGGTTTCTGGCAAAACAGACTGGCAAAGCCTGGATAATGTGCAAGGGTACTGCTTGAAACCAAATGGGTGTGGTTTGCAGCAGCATAAAAAGACAAACCTCTTCTAGGTATATGAGATAAATGTACATCCGAAACCCTAAAGATGCCGCTTTACCAGAACACCCCATCAAGCAATTTGGAGATTTTTGGCCAACCCCAACAGGAGAGGGTGAGGCTGTTGTAGACTCTGCCAGACACTTGGCCCATTCCCTGTGCTGACCCATGATTTGCGGTTTTGCATTAACCATCTTCTGCGCTCCTCTCAAAAGACCATTCCTTCTCTGACAGAGTGGAGGTTTTGGGGTGCCTTGTGTTCAGATAAATGCCAAGTGTAGATGCAGAGTTGCCGCTGTTGCATGTATGTTTTATGCAGATGGGTGAAAGGTAAGTTACATTTATCTGTAAGTAAATCGTTTACACAATGGCAATGAAAATATGTTCGCTCCAGTAAGTCCTATGCTTTAGGTTTTTTAAGCAGTGACCAAGCAATTGATGCCTGTCCAATGCTGACCTTACAATAACTTTGTGTGCAAAGTGTTTGATTGTCAGAGTATGGATTTATTACAAGTTCTTTCACAAAGAGGTCCATTGCAGGGATCTGATCATGGTAGTTTGGGAGGTGCTGATGGGTTATAAGGTCCAATCTCAGTTTTTTAGTTTTGCTTTTAAAATGGCAAGTTCTGCTAGTTGGCCACTAGCTGTGTTGTTGGCTCTGTGACCTATATTGGAAATGGAAACCTGGAGCCTGACATTACAATCTGCAACTTGCGCCACTGTCTCATCGGTAAGATACTTTTAAAGATGCAGCTTTGCTGTATAAATGCTGGTTAGGGTCATAAGCGCCATAACATTTGACCTTGTCCTAAGCCTCATAATGGTCCAATTTGGTTGTGTATTTACTCAGAAGACCATTGTTTCAACGAGCAGCTCAGAAATACTGCTTCATATTTTGTTTTATCCAATGTCTCTAGTCAGTCTACTGAAAAAAGTGCTATGAAGCTCAAGTGGCAGTATGTATGTAGTGGTGTATAGCAGGGCTTGACAAACCCCCGGGTGCCAGGTCGCATTGGCGACTAGAATTAGCGACCTGGCGCCTGGGGTGCACTGCAGGAGGTGTCCTGTCCCTTTTGCGCCCCCCAACCACTCACCGAGTGCACGGACTTCCGTGCCGTCCAAAATTGAGGCCGTGGCTTTTCGGCCTCCTTCAGTGAGAGAACGGGGAAGTGGTGGCCCGGGAGTTTGACAAGCAGTAACTAATGGCTGTTTCCCCTGCCTGTCAATCTCCTTCCCCAAGAGGAGATGAGATAGAAGATTTTGCAGGCTTCATCTCCCTGTCTACTTACCTTTGCTTAAAAGGTAAGTGGACAGGGAGTGTGATTATTATTATTATTTTTTTTTTTTTTTTAATTATTAAAAAAAAAATATTTTTCTTTTTTTATTATAATTAAAAAAAATGATTTTTTCAATTTATAATAAAAAATTTTCAATTTTTTTTTTTTTTCAATTCTAAAAAAAAATAAATTATAAAATAATATATAATATTTTTCTTTTTTTCTTTTTTTTTTTCCCCCTCATCGCCATGCCACAGCCGAAGGCCTCTTTCACACGGGCTGTCTGATCAGGTCCGCCTGTCAGTTTTTCAGGCAAACCTGATCGGACCCTTCAGTCTCTATGGAGTAGTAATCTGCCGCCATCTGATCCTGTCTGCCAAAAACAGATGGATGGTGGTTCTATTTTCTATCCATCCCGTGGATTGGATCAGATGGCATCGGATGGAAACAGTCTGTTTCCATCCGATTGCGCTATAGAGGAGAGTGGGGTTCTAGTCGTCTTATGTGTAAATTTAGTATGTTTTTTTTTTTTTTTTTTTAAATAAAGCTTGGTTGTTTTAAAAAAAAAAAAAAAAACTGGCTCATAACTTTTTTAGCTGGCTCCTAGATTTCAGGAAAATTTGTCAAGTCCTGGTGTGTAGGCACCCTCAAATGTAACGCAACACAGTTAAGTTCTACAAAAAAGTATTGCCATGTGTACTTTTAGAGCGAGGACATTGCCAGGAAGATGGAGTTTGGCGATGACGATGATACAAGAGAGAGCCCAGAAGTCAGTCCAGAAAACAGTCCTGAAACCATGACCCTTGCTGAGAGACTGTCCAAGAAATCGAAGAAAGAACCAGGTTCGTTCCCGGATATACCTATACTGGTAACATGCCTATTGGAATCACAAGTCCTTGCATTTTAATGATTATTTGTTTTTAACAGGTACTAAAGCTAAAGAAACTAAAGGGAAGAAGCAGATGACTCTTCAATTCAAACCTGTGAAAAAAGAACCTCAGAAACCGATGGACTCTGACAGTGAGTTTGAACCTGAAGAAGTGGTACCGCGTATCGTTAAGCCACGACGGACTGCTGGTAAGATATTAATTTTAAAGTTTTATTCTAATTAACTTTAAGGTTTTATTCTATTAGGTGTGAAAGCTGCTACTAGTATTCTGATTTTTCAGTTTAGTCAAACAATGACCACTGACGGTTGAACTAATGTGGTGTTTTAACAGGTAGTTTGTATTCATTGGGATCTGCCGTACCAGTAGTTGTATTTTTAGGTGACAGCTTAGGGTGGTAAGGTGTTCATTGCAAGGCACAAGGTGGATTATCTTTCAAAGACATGAAGTCTTGATCACAGTAGCTTTTTGGGGACTGTTGTCCTGTACAAAGATTGTCAGTTCATGTCACCACAATCGAGGAGCCAGCAGGCAGAGTGATCATCACTGGGGTGAGTTGACTACAGTGAACCTGTTGCACACTAAAACAGTCGCCACCTCCTTTTTTTATATATATATATATATATATATATATATATATATATATATATATATATATATATATATATATATATATATATATATATATACTTTTTTACTATAAGAACTGTAACCAGTATGATTGGTAAAGAAATGTCTAATACTGGCTGTCACACAGGCAGGAATATTTCAGAGGTTCACGCTATAGAATAGTACTCTTCAAAGAGACAAAATAAAGTCCAACTTCAGAAAACCTAAAACGTTTTCTGTTGCAGTGGGGCTGCACTGCAAGGGTTAATGTCTTATTTCTGTCCAGGAGCAGCGAGAAGCACTTTTACTTTATCCTCCTGATACTCCAGCAGATGGTGCTTCCCCCTCTATGCTCTGGCAGTGGACTGTCCCATTGGACCCTGCATTGGTTTTGAGGACAACCAAGATCCTTGGACCACCAGAGCATATGGGAGAAGGAGCTGCAGGGACCAGTGCCTAGCAGTACAGGGGAGCCTGCAGAAATGGAGAATCAGGTAACGCATACCATACATCCTGCATTTTGTTGTATGCTAAAGCGAATCTAAAACCTATCAAGCTGCTTGCTCTGGGGGCATTCAACCAGAGGTAGGAGCCAGCAGCTCCAACCAGGTACCGGAGAAGAGGAGGATCCCGGCTGCCCTGTGCAAAACCAACTGCACAGAGGAGGCAAGTATAACATGTTTGTTATTTTAATAGAAAAAAAAGAGACTTTACACAATCCCTTTAATGCCTGCTGAGCTATTTATGACCGGTCTCTAAATATTATAACTCGGGCAGGGGACAAGGTTTATGGTACGCCTCATTTGCAGATGCCTAATTAATAGTGGTCAAGGTAATGTTCTGCCTCACTACTGGGGTTTTGTGAGGTTATCGAGGCCACTCCCAACATACATCACTAAGGGGGGGGGGGGGGTCAATGGTGGCACAAAAAATCCTTATGCTTTATGTTGGCATGTTTAACAGACTTTAATATCTGTAAACTATTCAGCATGATTGTCATGTGTAGATAGTGCTGTAATCTCCTGTGCTTTCACAGATTGACATTCATGTTCTTTTGTATAAGGCCAGAGTAGTATTATATTGGCTGTCAATGTTTGCCAGTTTTACTTTTGTGCCCATTTCTAACCAAAATCTGACAGTTCAGTTACATGACTGTTTGTCTTTAACCCAGCAACTGTCATGAAATTGTTGATGCCAGGTGTACTTTAAGTGCCCCTAGAATTTTAGAGCAAATGTGACACTTTTTTTTTTTTTTTTTTTTTTTTACCTAGTACTAAAAGATTAAAGGAAAACTTTAGTGGACGGGGTGCTGTCCACTCCACTGTCAGGGTTTATTTGTGGTCCGTGTCCTCTTAATTGTCCTGATAACCAATGTTGCCAGGAATTAAAGTGTGAGTCATAGGTGTGCACACAGGCTGTGCCTGTGTAAACCGTAATCACCCCCTATTCCCCGTTTTAGACCCCTGATATTTCACCAAAAAAAAGAAAATGGTAAAAAAAAAGATATTAAAAATTAAAACTGACACCGTCTGTATTTATACACACATGCGCGTGTGCACCTTAATGCAATAAGCTGTGCACACCTATGGTGTGAGTAAATCCAAAATATTCCAGTGGGAAAGGGGAAGTTGCATTGGCCAAACTGCTGGCATAAAAAAATCCTGAGCAGTTTTAACCTTCCTCCGAACTATCCCCAAAAAATAAATTGCCTTTGAAAATATTTTGTGTGATTTTGGAAGGTCAACAGCCCTTGAAAGCCTTGCACTTGTTCCCACTACACCAATATCTTCACTGTGTCATGCAGGGTGCCGTCTGCATATGTGCACCACAATTCCTCCTTTCTAATGGAAAATCTGTGCTTTGCTGTTCCCAGCAATGGCATGGAGATTGGATCGCGTCCCGATGACGTTTTTCATAGTGTATTGACTCAAAGTAGGCATCAAGATGAACCTTAGTGAAACGGGGACAGGCAAATATATTGTTTTCCATGGCTTTTGAGGGCAGAGAAATTGGCACACTCCGACACCAAACTAAACATAACCTAACCGTATTGTAGCATAGAGGACTGCAGTAGACCTTCAATCTTTTCACAGTACACGAAGGCTTTTATTATTGGTAATTGTTTCATGTAGGGATCGACCGCATTGCCGATATATCGGGGGCCGATATGCACTTTCCCCGATATATCGGAATCGGTTACCATATACCATATTGCTGCTATTTCGGGAAAGCGATGTACCGGAGTGATGCCTGCAGCTAGAGGCATCACCCTGGTACCGGCATCCATAGCCGACGGTCGGCTGTCTTGTAATGACAACAATGGGACAATGGGGCTGAGAAGCCGCTCGGCTGTCTTTACATAGAGCAGGAGGGGAAATCTCCCGCCGTCTTCCGCGGCTCGCCCGGGTATCCCACATTCGGCTCTGGTCGGGTCTCCGTGTAAAAAAAAAAAAAACCCAGAAGTGATGTCGTGACTCCAGGTACTCGGTGGCAAATTAAAAAAAAAAATGCGAGCATTCAAAACAGCCTTTGGCGTTTTTGAATGCTTTTAAGTGCAGAGGAGGGGCCAATATTGGCCGATACCGATATCAGATGACCAAAATATTGATATCGGTCTATCACTAGTTTCATGTATTTGGTTAGCTTTATGATTGTTGCTCCCATGATAAAAGTGGCATTCTAATTTTGCTAGAGCCAGTCGGTACAGGTTTCTGGGTTTCTGCAGCACACTGAGAACACTTTAATGTACAGCAATATGACCTATTTTTTTTTTCCTCTCTAGCTCAAGTAAAATATGTATTGGATTCTGATAAGGAAGAGGATCCTGACGGCAATGGGGAGAGTGGTACCAGTGACATTGATAGTGATGCTGCGTTCGACCCATGTGTAGATTCTGATGATGATGAATCATTTGTAATTTCTAAACCAGCCCGCAAGCAAAAAACTGCCTCCAAGTGAGTAGTCTGTTCAGAATTTATATAGCCATAGTATGTTGCACTGGGTTGCCTTGTTTGATGTACTGTTAGGATTTTAAATCCAGGTAAAGGTGGACTCAAAGCAGACCACTAAATACTGAGAAAATTCATAAAAGGGGCAGTTTCACCTTCCAAAAGATTTGTATATTGGTCTACCATGTCCGGAGTTTGACACACTACACAGCACTTTCTAGTGGGGGATGAGAGACCCCTTTTGTCTGGCAAGTTAAAGCGGAGCTCCCCCTAGAAGTTCTGCTTGTTTGCAAGCCTGCTGTGGCGATTTGAGTTAGAAGTTCGCCCCCCTTCCCCCTGCAGCCCTCTGGGACAAGTTACAGATCCCAGAAGACTACAGGACTATTGCAAGGCGCAGTGTGACTCGTTCATGAGCAGTAGGAAGCCATCTGGAAAGTTGCAAGGCTTCTCTTCCATTACTTCAGAAGGAGGTGGCTACACCCGAAGCAAATTGAAGAATCTGGTCGGGTGAGGACATTGCTGGATCCTTGGACAGGTAAGTTTCCTTTTACCTAAAGTAAGCAGCTACAGTATTTGTAGCTGCTAAATTTAAATTTATTTGGGGGGAGCCTGGAGCTCCTTTTTAAGAGAGCAGAGTGACCAAAGATCTGTGTGCTGCTTCTCAATTGGCATGCTTCATTCACAGCTGATATGGGCCTTGTGCTGCTTACCCCCTCTTCTATGCTCTGCTCTACAGTAGACTGCAAGAGGCTAATACCAAGTCATATTTGGTTACTTGCACTGCTTCATTTTAAAAAATATACATTTATTAATTACAAATTACAAATGATGTTGGGGAAACCAGTCAGGGACCAGCATTGCTGGAGCAGAGTGACGCCCCTAGCAGCCAGGGGAAGAACTCCTCCAGTGAGGCCGGGAGAAAGGGAAAGGAAAGACAGGTGCTGGTGGTAGGGGACTCAATTATTAGAAGGACAGACAGTGTAATCTGTGACAAAGACCGTGCGTGCCGAACAGTCTGTTTGCCGGGCGCTCGGGTTCGGCACATTGCGGATCGGATGGACAGATTATTGGGTGGGGCTGGGGAAGACCCAGCTGTCATGGTACACGTGGGTACCAATGACATAGGCAGAGGAAGACGGAGAGTCCTAAACGATTTCAGGGACTTAGGTGCTAAGTTGAGGACTAGGACCTCCAAGGTAGTATTTTCCGAAATACTACCTGTACCTCGAGCCACACCAGAGAGGCAGAGGGAGATTAGGGAAGTTAACGAGTGGCTGAGGAGCTGGTGTAGTAAGGAGGGTTTCGGGTTCCTGGAGAACTGGGCCGACTTCTCAGTCGGTCACCGGCTCTTTGGTAGGGACGGATTGCACCTAAATGGGGTGGGTGCAGCGGTACTGGGTGAGAGGATGGCCAAAAAGTTAGAGGGGCTTTTAAACTAGGGAATGGGGGGGAGGGTACAGATGTAGAATTAGCCAGTGGAAAGCAAGTTTCAGAGGGCAGAAATGGGGGCATTAGCGGTAGGGTGTTCGGAGCTCCTATACCCAGGGTGGGTATGGGGAAAATTCAAGAGAGCAGCCTAAAAACATCAAATGAGGATATTTGTAACCGATCAAAATTAAGAGGTTTGTATACCAATGCCAGAAGCCTGGCCAACAAGATGGGAGAGCTGGAGCTACTGATGTTTGAGGAGGACTTAGATTTTGTGGGGATAACTGAGACTTGGTTTGACAGCTCTCATGACTGGATGGCGACCATTCAGGGGTATTCCCTTTATCGCAGAGATAGAGAGGGTAAAAAAGGGGGAGGGGTATGTCTGTATATTAAGAACAGCATACAGGTAAATATGAGGGATGATATTAATAATGGAGCTAAGGACGAGGCAGAATCCCTATGGGTAGAGCTTCAAAGGGATGGCACGGCAGGGAAGGTAATATTGGGCGTATGCTATAGGCCCCCCAACCAGAGGGAGGAGGGTGAGGCGGACCTCCTTTTACAGATAGGATTGGCAGCAAGGATGGGAAATGTCATTATAATGGGGGACTTTAATTATCCAGATATAGACTGGGCAGAAGGAACCGCGCACTCAGCCAAGGCTAGGCAGTTCCTAAATGTTTTGCAGGACAATTTCATGGGTCAGATGGTGAATGCACCGACAAGAAACAATGCGGTACTTGACCTACTGATTACCAACGATACAGACCTGATCACGGATATAGAAATACGGGACAACTTGGGAAACAGTGACCATAGGTCAATAAGTTTCAGTATTAATTACAGTAATAGGAAGCAGAGGGGTAATATAAGGACACTGAATTTCAAAAGAGCCAATTTCCCTAAACTGCGCTCACTGCTAGAAAATATCAATTGGGATAGAACCCTGGGAACAAAGAACACGGAGGAAAAATGGGAGTGCTTCAAGAGTATACTAAACAGGGGGATTGACCAGTGCATTCCAAAGGGAAATAAATTTAAAAGAGCAAAAATAAATCCTGGATGGCTAAACTCCAACATAAAAATGCATATTAGTGCTAAGGAAAAGGCCTTCAAAAAATACAAGACTGAGGGCTCATTGGCAGCATTTAAGCTCTACAAAGAGTGTAATAAGAAATGTAAAGACGAAATCAGGGCGGCTAAAATAGAACACGAGAGACATATAGCGGAGGAGAGCAAAAAGAACCCCAAGAAGTTTTTTTAAGTATATAAACAGTAAGAAAGCGAGGCCAGAACACATTGGCCCCATAAAAGATGATAAAGGAAATATGGCCACTGAGGACAGAGAAAAGGCGGAAGTGTTAAATCATTTCTTCTCTTCAGTCTTCACAAAAGAATCGGGGGGCTACACAAACCCAGCTTGTAAGGCCGAACTAAATAATACACCTCAGGAAGTGCCGCCATGGCTAACAGAAGATAGACTTAGAGCCAAACTAGAGAAACTTAACATAAATAAATCCCCGGGACCGGATGGCTTGCACCCGAGGGTTCTTAATGAGCTCAGCCAGGTGATCGCCAGACCATTATTCTTGATCTTTAAGGATAGTTTACAGACGGGTATGGTGCCAGCTGATTGGAAAAAAGCCAACGTGGTACCAATATTTAAGAAGAGGCCGAGATATATCCCGGGTAACTATAGGCCGGTCAGCCTAACATCTGTAGTCTGCAAAATTTTGGAGGGGATGTTAAGGGACCACATACAAGACTTTAGTAATGAAAACGGTATTATAAGTAGTAATCAGCATGGATTCATGAAAAATCGTTCGTGCCAAACCAATCTATTAACCTTCTACGATGAAGTGAGCAGCCACCTAGATAAAGGTAAGCCTGTGGATGTGGTGTATCTGGACTTTGCAAAGGCCTTTGACACCGTTCCCCACAAACGATTACTGTACAAACTAAGGAAGGTAGGTATGGATCAGAAGGTGAGTAACTGGATAGAGAACTGGCTCCAGGGGAGAGTACAGAGGGTGGTGATTAATGGGGAGTACTCGGATTGGGCGGGTGTGGAAAGTGGGGTCCCCCAGGGTTCTGTCCTGGGACCAATCCTGTTTAATTTGTTCATAAATGATCTAGAGGAGGGGATATCTAGCACAATCTCAGTATTTGCAGATGATACTAAACTAGGCATGCCAATATCTTCTATGCAGGATGTGGAAACCTTGCAAGCAGACCTGAACAAAATAACGGGGTGGGCAACTACATGGCAGATGAGGTTTAATGTTGATAAATGTAAAGTAATGCACTTGGGGGCCAGAAACCAGAAAGCAAGCTACTCACTAGGGGGGGAACCTCTGGGTGAGTCTAGGATGGAAAAGGACTTAGGGGTACTGGTAGACAACAAGCTTGGCAGTGGCATGCAATGCCAAGCCGCCGCAAGCAAAGCCAACAGAATACTGGGATGTATAAAAAAGGGGATTCACTCCAGAAATAAAGAGATTATTCTCCCACTCTACAAGACTCTGGTCCGGCCACATCTGGAGTATGCTGTCCAGTTCTGGGCACCGGTCCTCAGGAAGGATGTGCTGGAATTGGAGAAAGTCCAGAGGAGGGCAACAAAAATAATTAGGGGAATGGAGGACATCAGCTATGAGGAAAGACTACAAGCCCTGAACCTTTTCTCTCTGGAGAAAAGACGATTGAGGGGGGATATGATATCGATGTACAAATACTGTACTGGTGACCCGAGCATAAGGAACAAACTATTCAGAGAAAGGAGATACAATAAGACACGTGGCCACTCACTAAAACTAGAGGAAAGGCGGTTTAACCTTAAAGTGCGTAAGGGGTTCTTCACTGTAAGAACGGTAAGGATGTGGAATTCTCTTCCACAAGCAGTCGTATCAGCGGGGAGCATTGATAGTTTCAAAAAACTATTAGATGGACACCTTAAAGACCACAACATACAGGGGTATACAATGTACGGTTAAAAGCAAACACACACACGCATCATAGGTTGAACTGGATGGACTGATGTCTTTTTTCAACCTCACTAACTATGTAACTATGTAAGAGGTGTTTTTAATTTGTGCATTTTATGTCTGCTTAAACTTCAGCTTCTGGGGATGGCCTGCTAACAAGAATAAAGTTTACATAGTATAACATTTTATAGTGCACCGAACAGGTTCACTTAAATGAGTGATTGTATTCTCTTCGAATGTGCTTTACTCGTGGTAGTAAAAAGCCTGGTTGCTGCATTTTTGGTGCATATTTGCTCAAAATACCAGAAATACACCCGTGTTGCATTTTTTAATGCGGTTGAGTTACTTGACCTATGAAACTCACTACAGATGTGGTAAAATCAACACGTTTTTCGGTTTCTTTTTTTCTGTTGGCAAAATGGTGATAACAACCTATTTTCGGCGACTGATATATCAGTGCATCCCTGCTTTAGGCAAAGTAGGGTAGTGTCCTTGTGTGACCAGGTGACAGATTAGCAGCTGCCACTCAAGTGCCTAGCTCTGCATCCTGGGGGGAACTAGGGAAGGGTTACATGCTTCCCTCATACTGCAAATTACTAAGGTATTTCCTCTTCTCTTCAATAAGCAATCTGGGAGGGGTGCAAACTAAACAGGTGTATTGTAGATATGTAAAACCGTTTTGCCTAGGTTCTTTCTGCTGCTCAACGGTGCCTTGCGATCGATATTGGCAGTAAATGCATTTTATATATTGAAAGCTTTGCCTTTTAGTAAATTTTGGTTTAATTTTATCCAGGAGTGCTAAGGCCAGTCACGACAAAGCACAGCCAGCTAAGGCTAGTAAGACGCAAAAAAGGTCTCCAAAAGAATCCGAAGTGCCTAGTGAAACTGCCAAGGAGGAGGAGCCCAGTCCTGACAAGAAACCAGAACCATCCCCAACAGGTATGGAAATATAAGTGAAAAGTGGGGTTCTAGGTTAAATCTACAATGATCTTTAGTAATATTATCTAGTACAGGGTACCCTGTGAAGGTGGTGGGATTTTTGTCATTTCTAACCTAGCAATAAGCTGTTAGTAGTTTGACAGGAAAACTATTAAAAACTATTAGTGTACTACTGTAGTTTAATTATGCATAAATACCTTCAGTAAAATAAAAAATGGATATATACAGATTGGTTCTTGTGTGTTCTGTCACACATCAAACAAGAGTTCAATAAAACCTTCAGTTTCTTTATGGGATATTTAAACCATGTCTTAGCAGGTGCCAGTGATAAAGATGGTGACGAGGATTTTCCTGTGTCACTGCCACAATCCTCCACTGCCATTCCAGCTGCCAAGAAACCAGCAAAAGCGAAGCCTGTAAAGGCTGCCAAAGAGAAACCGGCAAAGCCAGCCAGTGAGAAGGCAGCGACCAAGAAACCAGCTAAGAAAAAGGATAGCGCTGCCACCAAGAAGGGTATGTGGGGAATCCAGTAGGAATGAGGGGCCATATTTTTCTCCTGTGTAAATTATCTTCCAACATACTGATGAGAAAAGAAACCTGTAGTATAGCTATGGCTTCAAT
This sequence comes from Pelophylax lessonae, assembly GCF_965119305.1. Lineage (NCBI taxonomy): Eukaryota > Metazoa > Chordata > Amphibia > Anura > Ranidae > Pelophylax > Pelophylax lessonae. Next base: position 161,239,051 of record NC_138778.1, on the reverse strand, counting down.
ACTTGGTCACTGACTCATACAAGAATACTGATTTACAGTTCTAAATTTCTCAAGTTTCCTGTAACGTATAGGCTCATTTGCGGTCATAATTTCATTGTTATGAAGTGCCAGGCAACTATTATTTTCAGGAGGGTCAGCGCTGTGGCTTTTTTTTTTGTTCCTATACGGATGTACATCCTGAGAATGGAAAGGCTTTGTTTAGTAACAGGGGGGTGCAGTTGTCCATATGCTAGTATTGACTTGGGTGGGGATAAGCATAGAATACACGGCACTTTCTATGCTGGTATCTTAAAGCGGAGCTCCAGACTCCCTAATGCGCTTGCGTCAAACACGATGCGCTTTCTAAATGGGCCGGCTGCTGGGAGGGGGGCCAAACTGCTGCAGCGTACTCAGACGGCAATTGGAGCGGGTACCTTTCAAAACCATATACCCGCTCCTCCCTAAAAGGTGCCAAATGTGGCAGCAGAGGGTGGGAGGAGGCAGACAAGCGGAGCTTCCCCTTTTGGGTGGAGCTCTCCTTTTTAACATGCATTTGTAGTAAAGCGTGTGGCAACTATATTTAAAAATATTGGTCAACTAATGTATGATTTTGAGTATTCACAATAATCAAGTCACACTTTTTAAAATAATAATTAAATTAGGATAAATTTAATTTATTCTGGATACTATAGAAAACTTGTACCAATTCTCTAAGTGTAGTAGTGAGTTTGTCTTGTGGTCTCTTTCCAGATAAGCAGCCATCCATCTTAGAAGCTTTGTCCAAGCCCCAGACTTCCAAGACAACTGCAGTAAGACCTGCAGATGACTCAAGTGATGACATTACTCCTCCTAAAAAGACTGCTAAGCCACGTAAGAGGAAGAACTCCGATTCGGACTCAGACTCTGGTCCAAAGCAGAAAAGCAAAACAGCCAAGGTAAGCATTTTCAGATTTAAATGGCTGGATAGGAAAATTCAGCCAAACAAGTTCATGCTCGCTGGCAATCCTAATATTCTGATATGCATACTTTATGAAAATTGAATTAATGGTTTGCAGCTGTAAAGGTAAGTGATTTTTGGAAAACCTTCATACAAATAATAAACATTTCTTTCTCTTACGTCCTCCGACAGTCACCGCCTCTTCATATTCGTCACAATGGGTTATGACCTTTGCTCCGTAGGAGTAGCTAGGCAACAGAATATGTCAATATTAAGGCTTTTAACATATCCCACCCCCAGGGGGTGGTCCCCTCAGTCAATACCCTCCTACTTCCTGTATCCATACCTCAGTTTCAATGTCTAGCTTGTCAGGAGTAGCTGGATGTCTCTATGCTGGGGCATTTTGTCTCAGCCTTTTCTCTTTTTTTGATTTTATTTGAGTTTTTTTCTCTCTCTTTACTTAGCTGTTACTTTTGTCAGCATTAGTTAGTCCTTCTGATGAAGAGGATCATGCGGGCTGGGTCTCGGGCTGACCCCCCTGGTCGCAGGTTGTGGGTCAGTGGCTTCCCAGCCTGCCATCGAGCGTTCAGTCAGGTATTTTTCCTGGCATAATGAACGACCCATCCCTGTTCGCTGCAGGGATGCTATGGTGAGGTGGCTACCTCACTGGACGCCTTGCGGTATCGCTCCGCAGTTCTCCTGCGTCCTGGCTGCGACTGTCCCATGTGCAGTGGCTTGATCGATTGTGCGGGTTCCCCACGCCAGTTAGGAGGTAAGTGTATCTGTGTGGGGACCTGTCTGTTTGGGGGGTGTCAGTCTGGCACTGTGTAACCCTGCCCCTGTTCACACTGTTGGACTCCCTATCTGTCTTAGCTGCACTCTGTGGAATGCAAGGAGGGGGGCTATACTGCACTGTCTCTGTGTCCGATTGTGTGCTGTCTTTTACTGTGTGACAGGCTGTGTGCTGCGGGGCATGAAGTGGATCATGTTGTGCATACTTGCGGCGACCGCTGCTGCGTTCCGCCATTGTTTTTTTACTGTACTGCATGTGTCCTGGTGTTTCACTGTGGGCGGGAGCGGCGTTTTCGGCGCCAAGCGCCGCCATTTTGGCGGCGATCGCTCCGGCCTCATGCTGACACTGCAGGCGGCCATTTTCTTGTAGCCCTCCATAGGCTTCAATGGAGCGCCCTGTATTGCATCACTTCCTCTTCTCCTGGGCGCACCGATCGAGGCAGCAGCGGTGGTCTCTGCAGGTTTTATCCTCTGTCCTGAATCCTTGCCTGAGTTTGTGCTTAGGTCGGCTTGTGCTGGTGTGTGAGTGCGGTGGGCTGCGCTGACCACGCTTTTAAAGGGGCAGTTACCCTTTATTCTCCTGCAAAAATTTTTTTGGGGGCATGGATTCTCAGGAAAGCAAATTTCCTCTCACTTTGGTGGGAAGCCAGGGGGCTGCTGCTTCCCCCCCAGGGGGTGATTTGGCTGCTGTTGTGGCTAACCTTGCTGCTCAGGAAGGGGTTGATAATTCTCCCCCTGGCTCGTCTGAAGAGCCTGCACTCATGGATGAATTGGTTGCTTCTATCAAACAAACACTGCATTTGCAGGATGAGCCATGTCCTCCTGTTTTAGCCTCCTATGGGACGCAGCGGAGACGCAGGTCTTCACAGGTTTTTCCTTGCACTGATGATTTTCAGCGCGCTGTTAGCGAACAGTGGCGCAATCTGCGGAAGCCTTTTGCTGTGCCAAGTAGGTTCAAGCTGCGTTATCCTTTCACGCCCGCTACTGATGAACGTTGGTGTGTGCCACCTCCGGTGGATCAAGCGGTAGCGGTTTTGAATAAGTCTACTGCGATTCCTGCTGAGGATACGCCGGTGTTCCGGGATGCCACGGACAGGAGACTGGAGTCTCTTACCCGTCATACCTATTCGGTTACCGGTTCTATGCTCAAAGCTATTTTTGCTTCACTTATGGCAGCTCAGGCTGTCGCAAATTGGACGCAGGTGCTTAGGCGCGTCCTAATGGCTGACTCTGTCCCTCCAGAGACGTTGGCTATGGTGGATCAAATCCATCACGGTGTCATGTATTTGTGTGATGCAGACTTGGATATAGTTCCGTTGGCTGCACGTGTGCACAGTGTGGCGGTGTTGTCACGCCGCCTGATTTGGCTGAAGTGTTGGTCTGTGGACCAGTCTTCGCGCAAGACCTTGGCTAATCTACCCTATAACGGATCTCGACTTTTTGGCGATTCCTTGGATACACTGATTAAAGGGATCACGGGTGGTAAGAGCACGCTCTTGCCCCAATCCCACAAGGCTAAGGCGGCTCCTGGTAAGAAGACCGCTTCTTTTCGGCCCTCTCAGGGTTCCTTTCGGTCGCACTATAAGGGTAAGCCGTTCAAAGGCCAAGGCTCCCAGAAGAAGCCGTGGACAGGTAAGCAGAAGTCCGGCCAGTCCGGATCCGCTGCCCACAACAGTGCGGCCTGAAGGGGCGCCCTCACCCGGTTCTGGGGTGGGGGGACGCTTGCTCGGTTTTCTTCAACCCTGGCTGGCCCGTGTTCAGGACAGGTGGGTTCAGGAAATCGTTCGATCTGGCTACAAGATCGAGTTTCTCTCTCGGCCGGAGAGCAGATTTTTTCCCTCAAATCTTCAACTGTCTCCAGAGCGTTTGCGGAATCTGCACCTGGCGGTGCTGGACCTGCGGGCTCAGGGGGTAGTGGTTCCGGTACCTCATCGGGACAGATTTCGGGGGTTCTATTCCAATCTGTTCACCATGCCCAGGAAGGAGGGCAAGGTGCGTCCGATTCTGGACTTGAAGGCTCTGAACCGCTTTGTGCGGGTTCGCAAGTTCGCATGGAATCCCTGCGGTCGGTGGTGGTTGCCCTGATTCCGGGGGAGTTCATGGCCTCCATCGACTTGAAGGATGCGTATCTTCACATCCCCATTTTCGAGGGTCACCAGAGGTACCTTCGATTCGCCATTGCGGAGGATCATTACCAATTCGTGGCGCTGCCTTTTGGGATCGCTTCGGCTCCACGGGTGTTCACCAAGGTGCTTGCACCGGTTCTGGCTTTGTTGAGAGCCCAGGGCATCTCTGTCCTGGGGTATCTGGACGACATTCTGGTTCGGTCTGCGACCAACCAGGGTCTGGTGTCAGCCCTGTCCGTCACGATGCAAACTCTGCAGGAGTTTGGTTGGACGATAAACTTTCCAATCGCTGTGCCCGTCGGTTCGTCTTCCCTACCTGGCGATGATTCTGAACTCGGTCCAGGCGAAGGTCTTCCTGCCGGGAGACAAACTCAGGTCTCTTCAGGAAGAAGTCAGGTCCCTCAGGGACGTTCCGTGCTCGTCCATCCGGACGTGCATGCGCTGTTTGGGATTAATGGTCTCAGCTTTCGAGGCGATTCCCTTCGCCCAGTTTCACACGCGGGGTCTCCAAGCGGAGATCCTGTCCAGGTGGGACGGGCGACCGCAATCTCTGGAACTCCAGATTTCATTGAGTCATCGCACCAGAAGGGATCTTCTGTGGTGGCTCCAGTCCCCGACGGTGTCGGGGGGGGCAAGTCTTTTCGTCCTCTCTCATGGACGGTGATCACCACGGATGCCAGCCTGTCGGGCTTGGGTGGTGTTCTGGGCGTTCTGTCCGCCCAGGGAACTTGGTCGGTGGAGGAATCCTCCTTTCCGATCAACATTCTGGAACTACGAGCGGTAATTCTCTGCCTTCGACATTGGACGGACAGGCTGCAGGGCCGTCCGGTTCGGGTGCAGACGGACAATGCCACAGTGGTGGCCTACATCAAACACCAAGGGGGCACCAGGAGTGCCCGGGCGGCTCGGGAGGTGGCCGACATTCTGTCTTGGGCCGAGACACACGTCCCGGCGATAACGGCAGTTCACATTCCGGGTGTGGAGAATTGGCAAGCGGATTATCTGAGTCGCCAGACCCTGGATCAGGGGGAATGGTCCCTACACCCGGAGGTCTTCAAAATTCTGTGCGCCAAGTGGGGATCCCCAGACGTGGATCTGTTCGCGTCACGGCTAAATCACAAGGTGAAAAGGTTCGTGGCAAGGACACGCGATCCTCAGGCGGACGCCTCGGATGCGCTGGTGGCTCCTTGGCATCGGTATCGTCTGATGTATGCCTTTCCTCCGATTCAGTTGTTGTCCAGGTTCCTTCGCAGGCTGGCCTCGGAACCGAACTTGGTGATTCTAGTGGCACCGGACTGGCCACGCCGGACCTGGTACGCGGAAATCGTTCACCTAGCAGTCGAGACTCCTTGGCGACTGCCGATGCGAGAAGATCTACTGTCTCGGGGACTGATCTTCCATCCTGCTTTACAGTCGCTGGCTTTAACGGCCTGGCTGTTGAAAGCCAGGTCCTGAGAGACGGGGGTCTCTCCTCAGAGGTCATTCCTACTTTGATCAAGGCTAGAAAAGCCTCGTCCGGTAAGATTTACTACTGTAACTGGAAAGCTTATTTTGCCAGGTGTGAGTCCAGGGGCTTTTCTCCTCGCTCATACTCGGTGACGAGAGTGTTGGCTTTCCTCCAGTCTGGTGTGGACCAGCACCTGGCACTGGCCACGATAAAGGGCCAGGTATCTGCACTGGCTGTTCTTTTTCAACGCCCTGTGGTGTCTCATTCCTTAATTCACACCTTCATTCAAGGTGTGCGACATTTGGCCCCTCCCCGGAGGGAGCCTATACCTCCATGGGACTTGAACTTGGTTCTGTCCGTGTTATAGCGTTCTCCCTTTGAAAACATCCGGAAGATCTCGTTGCCTCTGTGGTCTAGGAAGGTTGCCTTTTTAGTGGCGATCACTTCTGCTTGCAGAGTGTTGGAGTTGGCGGCGTTGTCTTGCCGCTATCCTTACCTGGTGGTTCATAAAGATAAGGTGGTCTTGCGACCTAACTTGTCATTTCTCCCTAAGGTGGTTTCTGTTTTTCACCTTAATGAGGACATTGTTTTGCCTTCGCTCTGTGCGAAGCCTAAGCATCCTAAGGAGGTTGCCTTACATTCCTTGGATGTTGTCCGGGCGATCAAGGTTTACCTGTCGTCCACTGAATCCTTTCGAAAATCGGATTCCCTCTTTGTCCTTCCTGAGGGACCTCGGAAGGGCATGGCTGCGTCCGCGGCGACCATTGCCAAATGGATCAGACAGACGATTGTCCAGGCCTATGCTTTGAAGGAACGGATTCCACCCTTCCCTGTTAAGGCGCACTCTACCAGATCGATAAGTACGTCCTGGGCCTTCCGGCATCAGGCTTCGGTGGCCCAGGTGTGAAAGGCTGCGACTTGGTCGTCGGTGCACACCTTTTCCAAATTCTACAAGATTGATGTTCTGGCATCAGCTGATGCCTCCTTTGGCCGCAAAGTTCTCTGTGCGGCAGTGCCATAGGGGACCCTTGTTTTTTTATGGGTCCCTGGCTGTTGGGTTTGTTTATCCCCTGGGTTGTTTGCTTTCCTGGGCTGTTGCTCCTGTTGAGCCTTTTCTGTTGCCCAGTAGGTTCTCTTACTGTGCGTGTAAGGTTCCTTTCTCTGATGTGGGTACTGCGTTGCCTTTTCTACGGCTGCGTCTCCCACCCCTCAGGTCTACACTGCTTTGGGACATCCCATTGGTGAAGACTTTATGAGGGGCGGAGACTGTCGGAGGATGTAAGAGGAAACTGAATTTTTGTAAAATCTTACCGTAAAATTCCTTTCTCTGAGTCCTCCGACAGTCCCCGCCCCTCTTTTGGGGTTTTTTCTTGTACACTTACTGCTATGCTACCAAACTGAGTTGGGATGGCTTACTACAGGGGGGTATTGACCAGTGGGACAGCCCTCATGGGTGTGTCTATGCTAAAAAGCTTTTTGTTTCTAACAAGTCTTATGCCTAGCTACTCCTGCGGAGCGGAAGTCAATACCCATTGGTGAAGACTTTATGAGGGGTGGCGACTGTCGGAAGACTCAGAGAAAGGAATTTTACGGTAAGATTTTACAAAAATTCAGTTTTTCCTTTTTTGAATTGAATTTTTCTTTTGTTTTCTGTTCCTGTGAAAACTACAATCAATTACCAGACTGGGCGACGCACTGGATATCCTAGATCCTTACGGTCTTCCCAGTCTGGCCAGCGAGCGCGACCCACCTATTAGCTCCGCGCAAGGTTTGTTGCGATGTTCCTCCTTTCCCTGTCAAGGTGCATTCTATGAGGGTGCCTATTGCCTCCTGGGCCTTCCTTCATCAGGCGTCGGTGGTCCAGGTGTGCAAGGCGGCTACGTGGTCGTCTGTGCATACATTCAGCAATATTTACAACGTGAATGTCCTGGCATCTGTGGATGCTACTTTTGGCAGCAAAGTCGCCCTGCTGTGGAGGCTGCGGCCTCTTAAAGGTGTGTTTTTTTATTTATCCCCCCCGGTAGGTGAGCCCCAGTTGTTCCTGGTTGGGCTCTTTGATTAACTGGTTGGCTAGGTTTAGCCTTTTTGGTTATTTTTTGCTCTGTGCCTACCCTTCATGATGACACTTTGGGACGTCCCAACTGACAAAGCTATGAAGCTGTGTCCGTCAAAGAACGAAAGAACAGGATTTTTGTCTTAACGTTAAAATCCTTTACTCTGGTGCTCATTGATGGACACGGCACCCTCCCCTCTCTGCAGAGTTGGGTATGTATTCTGACACTGCTTGGTACAAAACTGAGATCCTAGAGCAGGAAGTGGGAGTATACCCCCTGGGACTGCCCATGGGCGTAGTCAAGCCTTGTTAACTTCTGTTAACCCTTTTTCCGCCTAGTGTCCTAGGAAGAGCAGCATAACCCAACTGTCAATGAAGATATGAAGCGGTGTCCTTCAATGAACATCAAAGAAAAGGATTTTTTGATAAGCAAAACATAGTTATTGCAGCTTATCGTTCCTTAGGGTCTTATGCACACGAGCGTATGAGTTTATGCTCAAAATGTGCTGACTTTTGTCTGCCAGAAAAAATGCCTTTAATGTGTAGCATATTTGTATGTCATTGAGAGTAAATGCACTCTGCTGGCCAGAATATTTTTTCTGGGCATTGGAATACATTTACGCATATAAATTAGGTTTAAAGGTTCCCCTCTCTGCACGCACCTTTTTGGTGTGTGTGTGGTTTTTTTTTTTTTTTTTTTTTTTTTTGACTCGTAAATGCTCCTCTTTAAATACACCTTAAAAACTCATGTGTCTGCATGCCACATAGGCTAACATAGAGGTTTGTTTTAGGCATAAAAAAGTCTTTTTTTTTTTTTTTTTAGCCCTATATATGGTGTCTGTCTTTTTTAGCCCTATATGTGGTGTCTGCATTAGTTTTTCTGTTCCAGGCTCTGTACAATTATTTTCTGCAAGAAGTGAAAAATACCCGTTAATCGTGCCTGAATTGGTGTCCTTGTACCCTATATTCATTGAATTGATATTTCAAACACTATCTTCTGTTAACTACAAAACACCACCTCCCCACGTAATGGAGGTGAGCATGTATTTAGTCTAGAGTACACTGGAGTGGCAACATTGCTTCTGCATACATAAAAGTATTGTGGGACAAGGAAGGGTTACTGGCAGGATCACAAAGTCAATAGGAAAAAAGACCAATGCGATCTGTAATACATTAACATAGTTTTTTGGTTGAAATTAGGTTTATTTGAAGAAAACTATCAATGTCTTTTATCCTTGTTCTAGAAACCAAAGGAAATGGATGACAGCTTTCATGTTGACCTCACAAATTCAGATTCAGATGTTGGCAGTGCACCCGTGCGTTCCCGGACAGGCCGTGCCAAGCATGTCACATACATAGAAGACTCTGATGATGATGATATGTTTTAAGTGCAATAAGTAATGTTCTCCCCATCAGAACCACTGTGATTATTGGCTCATACATTTCTTGATCCAATGTAAAGGCAGCTATGTTCATAAATTAGTTTTACTATTGTGGAAAGTGATCTCATCAGTCTTTTGTGAGACTTTCCATTAGACAAATTTTTGTATCTTAAAACTAAAATATTTTAAGGCTTAGTTTTAGCCATTGCTATTTATTCTTACTCCTATTAGGATGACAAGTTCTTGTAGGTTGTTTAAAACCAGTTTAAAAGCATTTTAAACCATAGTAAAAATTTGTAAGAATACAAAACTGTTTTTAAAGGTCCACCTACCCAGGCCTGATTAGATTAGGTAGATGCTGCTTGGTTTAATCAACCTCCAATTTGTCTCTTAGGCTGCATAACCTGTCTCTTTAACAGGTCAGGTGTGTGCATCCATCTAGTGACGTCCTTTTCTGAAATTAGATGTACTCACCCATTTAAGCTTTTTAAGGTCTGATATGCAGTTTCTCTCTAATTTTCTGTTTTAGAGGTGTACGTTTTGGTCATCACCTTTGCTTTTTCTGTAATCCTGCATTTATCTAGCTGAACAGTCCCCATCTAAATAATACTGTATATACTCTGTGTTGTCTGTCAACATTGTACATATTATTGCTGTCGTCTGTCTTTTTTTTTTCTTTACATTTTGGAATAAATATCTTGCAACAAAAATTGTGTTTAGTGCAATCATTGCTAGTGTTTACGCTGTCAAGTCACAATGAAGCTCTGACTAAGGAGATATCCTGCCTATATATTGTAGCCCCCCTCACTCATTCCAGTGATGGTCTGGGGAGTCATATCCATGGAAGGACGCACAGACCTCTACAAGCTAGACAATGGCACCCTGACTGCAATTCGGTATTGGGATGAAATCCTTGGACCCTACGCTGGTGCAGTGGGTCCTTAGTTCCTTCTGGTGCATGACAATGCCTGGTCTCACTTTGAGAGTATGTTTTTCACGGAGGATGAAGGACTTAAGTCCCCACACTCGCCTGACCTAAATCTAATCGAACCCCTCTGGGACATTGTTTTGGTCCACCTGATGCCACCATGTTGCACCTCAGTCTGTCCAGAAGCTCAGTGATGCCCTGGTCCAGATCTGGGAGGAAATACACCAGGACACCATCCCTCGTCTCATTAGGAGCATGCTCACGTTGTCTGGCATGCATACAAGCTCGTGTGGGCCATAAAAACTACAACCATTTTGAGTTGCTGCAATGAAATTTCAGCAAAATGGATAAGGCCTGCTGCATCATTTTTGTACTTTGTTTTTTGGGGTGTCTCTGAATTCAGCCCTCTGTATGTTGATGATTTTCATTTCCATCAAAAGGAATGAAAGGATGCCACATCAAACACATTACCCAGTCCATATCCGTATAGATATCCAGCATATTTTTTCCCATTAAGTTCGGATGGGTCTTCAAAGTTTTTTCCTTTTCATTTTTTTGAGCAGTTTAAAGCATTTTTAAAACCAAAAATGAAACCTATTGCAGCTCAATCCTTGGATGTGGTGACTTTTTTTTTTTTTTTTTTTTTAGGAAGACCCCCCCCTGTTCTCAATCTGCCCAGTAACACATCACCTGCATTAGGCTCCATTCACATTTGGCATTTTGGGATCTCTGAAAAAATAGTGCTTCTGCCCACAATCTCAAACTGCACTACAATCACAAAACCCATGTTCGGGTGCCATTCATTTTCAATGGCACCTTTAAATGTGGATTTGCCACGATTATTGCACAGCAAACTGCAATACTTGAGGTTTGTCGCTCAAAAAGGAGCAGGAGCTTCTTTTAGGCAACAAGCAGTTTGCCACACGATTTATCCTAGGAAAGCTGCACAGCGTTTAGTTGCCATTGAAAATTGCCACCCAGACGTGCTTTTTGTAATTGTACTGCAATTTGAGATTGTGATGCCGAATGTTAACAGAGCCTTGGAGTGCTGTGAATGAAGGCACACGGGGCAAACTAAGAACTTTGAAAACGAATGCAGTCATCACATCAAAGAATTGGTAACCTGCAATATAATTGTTTGCTTTTGGGGTAAAAATACTGCTTTCATTTATATTTAATACTGTAATCTTATTCAACAAGTACAGTATTTAAACCAAGCATACTGCAGGGATGTAGTGGATTGTTAAAGGCATATTTTGTGAATTAACCTTTCAGCCACTTTAGCTGACATAGTGAAAATAAGATTGAGGAGCACTCCAGTATGTTTGCAGTCTTTAGAGGAGACCAGAACTGTTGGTGACAGCCAACAGCGATTTATGTCTGCTGCTAGCTCTTAAAGGGGTGGTGTTGATTTAATTATAACCTCCAGCTCTGTACATCATGCAGGGTAACCAGAATCTACAATATTTTTAGCCTCTCTGAAGCATTTCCAACCTATTTGTGGCACCAAGCAAAAAATGGCATAAAAACGTGACAAAATTTACTTAAATGACAATATTTCAAAGTGAATACCACACAACTGTGCAAGTACTCAATAAAGATAAAACAAGTCCATATGTAAAAATCACTTATAGCAAAAAATAAAAGTTTTAGGTTGTGATCCCACTGGTCTGTCAATGAAATATAATAATGTATGGTGTACAAATGTGAACCATATGTGTGTTGGGTTAAAAATTAGATTTTCCCCAGTCATCTTCCAGGACAGCCCTTGAGAGATGGAGCTCCTCCAGTGGACGGGAAACACATTGCCATCAGCTCTTTAAAAGGCGATCCCTCAGGCACCTGGTCAGTTTTTTGTTTCCTCACTCCGGAGGAGACATGTTGCCAGGAGGAACCACCTTTTAGAGGGCTGGATGAGCTCCATATCTCAAGGCTAGTAGGGGAGACAACTACCAGGCAGCCTTGGGTCCCTCACCTTCCGCAAGAAGCTTCAATCGGAGGAGCAGCATGGCCTCGGGTTCCCTCCACAGGTGTTGGAGTTCCCCGTCCCCCCCCCTCTCTCCAGTGCCCAGCAAGGGAGAGGGCAGCGATGACCGCACACTGAGCGGTGACTGCAGCGGAGCCGCCCGGTGGCCTCACTGTATACACCGTGAACCGGAAGACGCGGGGCGTCAATGGCGGCGGTGTCGTCATCACTGTGCGCCGGAGGTCACGGTTCCGGCCTCCTGGCGCAGAGAGGAAGGGGAGGGCTGGAGCTGGTGTTAAAGGGCGAACAGCAGGGGCTGAAGATGCCTGCATGGGAGCGCGATCCAACGGAAGGATGGAGGCTTCACACACCGCAGGGGAGACAAGCACTGGCTCATCACAGGTAGGCTGGCAGTTGCCAGAGCCCTTTTCCTGTGTATTTCAAGCAGCATAGTTGGTTGGAGGGGGGTGAAGCACTGAAGAGTCCTTAGGGACTTTTCAGGGAGGCACAGAAAAGTTTTCATTTTAAAAGGAAAATTTTTTTTTTCTCTTACGTCCTCCGACAGTCGCCGCCTCCTCTAAGTCATCACAATTGGGTATTGTCCACCTGTCCGTAGGACCAGCTAGGCATATAGACTTAGTCAAAAGGCATTAGCATATACACACCCACGGGGGCTGTCCCATCTGGCCAATACCCCCCCTGCATCACCACTCCCAACTCAGTTTTAATCTGCCTAGCATCAGGACTAGTTAGGCTTTCCTTGTACTGGGGCTTCTGTCTCAGCCTTCCTGATCTTTTATTTGATTTTCTTTGAAAATGTCAGTTTTTTTCTCTCACTTTACTAGTTTGTTTTGTCAGCTTTAGTGTTAGTTTATTCTTCAGATGAAGATGGATCATGCGGTGCTGGGATTCGGACTGGCCGCCCTGGTTCTCCAGGGCACTGAGGGTCAGATGGACCCCCAGCCCGCCATCGAGCGTTCAGCTATGGTTCGCCCTGGCAATAAGAACGACCCATCCCTGTTCGATGCAGGGATGCAGCCGTGAGGTGGCTACCTCACAGGACTCGTCTGCGGTGCTGCAGCGTCATGTCCCTGGCTCACGGCACTCCCTGTCAGATGAGGACAGAGGTTTATCCGTGCATAGAGGCTCCCCCACGCCATCAGGTACAGGTAAGTACTTTTCTGTGTGGGGCCTCTGTCTGAGGTGGCAGTCTGTGTTGCTGTGTGTCCCCATGTCTGTGCCTGTGTGACTCCCTGTGGCATCCCTGCGGGGTTCATTTTTGTACAGATATGTCTGTTTGCTGGGGGTCCCTGTCCCTGTGTCACCTTAGGTGCATGTTTGGGGGAACAGCCATGTGTCTGGTGCGGCGACCGCTGCGGACGAAAATTCGCGCGGTCCGCCATGTTTTTTTGCTATGCACACTGTGTGGCCCCTCTGGGGCCAGTATACCGCTTGTTTTTGGCGCCATCCGCCGCCATTTTAGGGGCGGGAGAACGATCAGTTCGGCCGCATGTCGGCGGCCATTTTAGTGAAGCCTCCTATGCTTCCCTATGGGGCAGCCATTTTCCCTGAGGTCTGGCTTATAGCCAGCCCCTCCCAACAGCATTTCCTTTTTCTCTGCGACAGCACAGGCACAGGTAGCAACGATCTGCGGGCTCTGCAGTGTATCCCTCTGTCTTCTTCTGCATACTGCTTCTGGCTCAGTTTTTCTTTCTCCTTTGGGGGTCTTCATTGCTGTGACAGTAGCGGTGGGCTACGCACTCCGCAGCGCTATTTAAGGGGACAGTACACACATTTTTTGCACTGTAATTTTTTACTGTATTGAGCAATGGGTTCTCAGGAAAGCAGATTTCCTCCAGCTTTTAGTGGGGGGCCCCAGTTCTCCTGTGGCCCCGCTGCGACCTGATCTGGCTGCTGTAGTTGCGACTTTAGTGGCGAATATGGAAATGCTGATGTCTGAACGGGATGCGAGAAAACGGCCCAGGCTGTCTCTCTTCTGATTCAGATGGGGATATGGCTGATGCTGCGAGCGTGCCCTTTTCAGGGTCCCGCTCATCCCTGGACCCCCCCGGGGTCTGAGGGGGAGGCTGAAATTGAGGGTGTGGACACATCCTCCCCAGGGTCCCCTGATGAACGGGCGACCATGGATGAGTTAATTGTTTTCTGTAAAAGAAACTTTGCATTTAGAGGATGAGCCCGATCCTCCGGGCATTGTGTCCTCTTTTGGGAAGCACAGAAAGCAGGTTTTTCCCTGCCCAGCTGCTTTTCATTACACTGTCAATGGAATGTGGCACACGTTAAAACGTCAGTTCGTGGTGCCTAGTCGGTTCAAATTGCTTTATCCTTTTGCGCCGGCTATGGACTCGCGATGGTGTGTGCCTCCACAGGTAGATCACACTGTGGCCGTGCTGAACAAGGCTACCTTAGTTCCTACTGAGGATACTCACGGACCGGCGGTTGGAGTCTCTAGCCCGCCATTCCTATACGGTGGCGGGTTCGTTGCTCAAACCCGTTTTCGCGTCCGTTATGGTGGCTCAGGCGGTAGCTGATTGGATCAAGGTGCGTCGTAGCAACCTGGTGTCTGATGACGTGCCGCATGCCCAACTGGAAATGGTGGATCAGATCCACCAAAGAGTCATGTATCTGTGTGATGCAGCCTTAAATGAGGCCCCCTTGGTGGCTCGCCTCTCGAGTGTTGCGGTGCTTAACCGGCGACTGATATGGCTGAAGTGCTGGTCGGCCGACCAGTCCTAACGGTAAACTGTTGCTGATTTTCCCTATGTTGGCTCTCGTCCTTTTGGCGAGGCGTTGGATACCCTGGTAAAAGGCGTCACGGGGGGCAAGAGCACTATGCTGCCCCAGAACCCGAAGAACAAGTCCTTCCGAGGCAAGCGGGGTTCTGCGCCTAGGTCTAATCAGGGGTCCTTTCGTGCCTTTCGGAAACCAATCCAAGGGCAAGCCTTTCAAGGCCCAGGGCAACCAGAAGAAGCCCTGGGTGGGTAAGCAGAATGCCGGCTTGGCGGGACACTCTGCCTCTGCCTGAAGGGGCGCCCTCACCCGTTTCTGGGGTGGGGGGACGTTTGCGTGGTTTCCTCCAAACCTTGGCTGCTCCGGATATCGGACAGGTGGGTCCAGGAAATCGTTCGATCAGGATACAAGATTGAATTCCTTTCAAGCCCGGCAGACAGATTCTTTCCCTCCAATCTCCATCTGCTTCCGGTGCGTCTGCAGGATTTGCATCGGGCGGTGCAGGACCTGCTTGCTCAGGGAGTGGTTGTCCCGGTGCCTCATTGGGACAGGTTTCGGGGGTTTTTATTCAAATCTGTTCACTGTGCCCAGGAAGGAGGGCAAAGTGCGTCCTATTCTGGACCTGAAAGCACTGAACCGCTTTGTGCGTGTTCGAAGGTTTCAAATGGAGTCTCTCCGTTCGGTTGTGGCCTCCTTGAGTCCGGGAGAATTTCTGGCTTCGATAGATCTGAAGGATGCGTACCTGCACATCCCCATTTTCGAGGGTCATCAGCGGTACCTTCGGTTTGCTATTGCAGAGGACCACTACCAGTTTGTGGCGTTACCTTTCGGTCTCGCTTCGGCACCAAGGGTGTTTACCAAGGTGTTGGCACCGTTACTGGGCCTGCTACGGGCCCAGGGCATTGCGCTCCTGGGGTACCTGGACGATCTGCTTCTGAAATCGAGAGCCAGCCAGGACCTTGTGTGCGATCTGTCCATCACGGTACAGACGCTCCAGGAGTTGCAATGGACCATCAACGTTCAGAAATCAGCGTGGTCTCCGTCGCTTCGCCTTCCCTATCTGGGAATGGTTCTGGACTCTGCTCAGACAAAGGTATTCTTGCCGGAGGACAAGCTCCGGACTTTGCGGGACGAACTCGGGTCCCTCAGGGACAATCCGTCCTCGTCACTCAGGACCTGCATGCGGGGCCTGGGGTTGATGGTGTCGGCCTTCGAGGTGATTCCCTTTACCCAGTTCCACGCGCGGGCTCTCCAGACGGAGATCCTGGCCAGGTGGGACAGACTTCCTCAGTCCTTGGATCTGGATGTCTCCCTTGAGTCGCCAGACCAGATTGGCTCTTCTGTGGTGGATCCAGTCCTCGGCGGTGGCGGAAGGCAAGTCCTTCCGCCCTGTGGTGTGGACAGTGGTTACCACGGACGCCAGCCTGTCGGGCTGGGGTGGAGTCCTGGGCGACCTATCTGCCCAGGGCACTTGGTCGGAGGAGGAATCCTCCCTCCCGATAAATGTACTGGAACTAAGAGCGATACATTCCGGGTGTGAAAAATTGGCAGGCCGACTATCTGAGCCGCCAGACCCTGGACCAGGGGGAATGGTCCCTTCACCCGGAGGTCTTTCAGATGCTGTGCGAATTGGGGATCCCCAGATGTGGATCTGTTCGCATCCCGGCTAAACCGAAAGGTGGAAAGCTTCGTGGCAAGACCGCGCGATCCGTTGGCGGACGCCTCGGATGCGTTGGTGGCCCCTTGGCATCAGTATCGTCTGCTGTGCGCCTTTCCTCCGATTCAGTTGCTATCCCGGTTCCTTCGAAGATTGGCCTCGAAACCGCACATGGTGATTCTGGTGGCACCGGACTGGCCTCGCCGGTCCTGGTACGCCGACGTTGTTCGCCTGGCAGTGGCGCCTGCCTCTGCTGGAAGATCTCCTGTCTCTAGGTCCGATCTTCCATCCTGCTTTACGGTCGCCGGCTTTAACGGCCTGGCTGTTGAGACCCAGGTCTTGCAGGACAAGGGTCTATCCTCTGAGGTTATCCCTACCTTGATCAAGGCTAGGAAATCTTCCTCTGGTAAGATCTATTACCGTACCTGGAAGGCCTACTTCACCTGGTGTGAGTCCAGGGGGTTTTCCCCTCGTTCTTACTCGGTGTTGAGAATCTTGGCTTTCCTCCAGCCTGGTGTGGATCAGCGCCTGGCGCTGGCCACAATAAAGGGCCAGGTGTCAGCACTGGCGGTCCCTTTCCAACGCCCTGTGGCGTCTCATTCCTTGGTGCGCACATTCATTCAAGGTGTGCGACATTTGGCTCCTCCCAGAAAGGAGCCTTTACCTCCATGGGACCTGAACTTGGTCCTGTCTGCGTTGCAGCGGGCTCCCTTTGAATATATCAGGGAGATATCGTTGCCTCTGCTGTCGAAGAAAGTTGCTTTTCTTGTGGCGATCACTTCGGCTCGCAGAGTGTCGGAGCTGGCGGCGTTGTCTTGCCGCTCCCCTTACTTGATAATTCACAGGGATAAGGTGGTTTTGCAACCACCCCCATCCTTCCTTCTCAAGGTGATCTTGGATTATCACCTTAATGAGGACATTGTCCTGCCTTCGCTTTGTTCGAAGCCAATACATCCAAAGGAGATTGCCTTGCATTCCTTGGATGTTGTCAGGGCGATCAGGGTTTACCTGTCGTCTACGGAGTCCTTTCGGAAGACGGATTCCCTCTTTGTCCTTCCTGAGGGACCTCAGAAGGGCATGGCTGCGTCCGCAGCGACTATTGCCAAATGGATCAGACAGACCATTGAACAGGCTTACGCCTTGAAGGAACGGGTTCCGCCCTTCCCTGTTAGGGCGCACTCTACCAGGTCTTTGAGTACTTCCTGGACCTATTGGCATCGGGCCTCGGTGGCCCAGGTGTGCAAGGCGGCGACTTGGTCGTCGGTGCACACGTTTTCCAAGTTCTACAAAGTAGACGTTCTGGCATCAGCTGATGCTTCTTTTGGCCGCAAAGTTCTCAGTGCAGCTGTGCCATGATGGACCCTTGAGTTTTTTTTCTCTGGGTCCCTGGCTGTTGGCATTTGCTTTCCTGGGCTGTTGCTCCTGTTGAGCATGTTTTTTTCTCTGTTGCCCAGTTGGTTCTTACAGTGAATGTAAGATTCCTTTCTCTGATGTGGGTACTGCGTTGCCTTTTCTACGGTTGCGTCTCCCACCCCTCATGTCTATACTGCTTTGGGACATCCCAATTGTGATGACTTAGAGGAGGCGGCGACTGTCGGAGGACGTAAGAGAACTGAATTTTTGTAAAATCTTACCTGTAAAATTCCTTTCTCTGAGTCCGCCGACAGTCGCCGCCCCCGCCCCTCTTTTGTGGGGTTCTTATTACCTACTGCTATGCTACCAAACTGAGTTGGGAGTGGTGATGCAGGGGGGGTATTGGCCAGATGGGACAGCCCCCGTGGGTGTGTATATGCTAATGCCTTTTGTCTTTTGACTAAGTCTATATGCCTAGCTGGTCCTACGGACAGGTGGACAATACCCAATTGTGATGACTTAGAGGAGGCGGCGACTGTCGGAGGATTCGGAGAAAGGAATTTTACAGGTAAGATTTTACAAAAATTCTGTTTTTTTTTTTTTTTTTTTTTTTTTAGGTCTTCTTTTTTCATGTTAGTCAAGTTGTTTGCTTATGTACCCCTTTCTTAGAAGGAGCCCTCAAAAGCAACTTCTAAGACTGAAAATAAAAAGTGCCCCTCCTGCGCCACCAGGCTTTCCTCTAATTACTCCAAAACCCTATGCCCAGCGTGCATCTCGGCAGTATTAAAAGCCGAGGAAGATTCGATTTTTTCAAAATTTCTTTCCTCATTTAAAAACTAAGTACAATCTACTTTTTCATCTTTTAGGAAACTAATTGCGGAGGTACAGATACCCAAGACCACTACTCCGCCAGACCCACCCTCTTCACCTACCCCCTTAGCTTCATGTTCAGGGGAACAAACTGGAAACAAGGAAGACCCCCCTAGGGTTACGGGGTTACGGACCCAGACTCCTCCCAGTCAGATTCTGGTCAGGAAGAGGGACAGGGGGAAGCCGTTGGATCTACCAGATATAGGCTCTCCATAGAGGAAGTGGATGACCTACTCGGGCCATTTACGACACTTTGGAAATAAAGGAGGAGGAAGGCCCCCTTATCTAGACACAATAAGATGTACCAGGGGCTGAACAAAAAGGCCAAGGTATTCCCAGTACATCAAATCATGTCAGATTTGGTACTGAAGGAATGGTCAGAACCAGAAAAGAAACCATTATTTTCAGGTTCCTTAAAGAGAAGACTTCCCTTTTGACGAGGACCCTGAGTCAGTTTGGAACCAGTCACCAAAGCTAGATGCCCCCCTGGCTAAGGTTTCCAAACATTTGGACTTAGCCTTTGAAGATATGGGACACCTAGGGGATCCCATGGATAAGAGAGGGGATGTTATCTTAAGCACTCATGGGACACTGCTATGGCCAATTTAAGGCCAGCATTAGCCACAACTTACGTAGCAAGAAACTTTGAATTCTGGCTAAAGCAGCTGCAGGGTACCTGACGGCAGGTACCTCTAGGGAGGAACTCCTAAAATCCTTCCCTATGCTCTTAAAGGCAGTAGGCTTTATCTCTGATGCTTCAGCAGAAGCAGTAAAGCTGTCAGCCAGATCAGCGGCACTTTCTGTCTCAGCCAGAAGAGCACTATGGCTCAAGACCTGGTCTGGAGACACAGCCTCAAAACTACGTTTATGCAGCGTCCCTTTTTCTGGAAAATTCCTTTTTGGTCCACAATCGGACGAAGCCCTGGAACGGACGGCGGATAGGAAGAAAACCTTCCCATTCAAGAAGAGGTCCTTTCAGAGAAAAACTTTTCGTCCCTATAGGGGACAAGCCAGGCAGGACCGAGGTCAACCAGATAGGGGAAGACCGAAAAAGCGCTGGACAGGCCAGAAAGGGAAACCAAGGGCAAACGTGCTCTTTAACCCTCCTGGCCAAAATCCCAAAACTCAGTGACGCTGGATGCCAGGTGGGAGGGAGGTTGGAGAGATTCCTCCCCCAATGGCAGTAGCTAACCTCCAACAAGTTTGTTGGAGTCATCGAGAAGGGTTATGCCTTGGAATTCAGCAAGAAACCCCCCTCGAGACTGACGATTACCAAGCTACCCAGAGTCCCGGCGAAGGCACAGGCCCTGCCACTACTTATAGGGGAAATGATAGACCAGAAGGTCCTAATTCCTGTACCAAAGCAAGAGGAGGGAAAAGGTTTCTACTCGCATGTATTCCTAGTGCAAAAGCCCTCAGGAAAATTCCGGTTAATATTGAACCTAAAGCCTCTAAACAGCGCCATAAGGTACAAGAAGTTCCGCATGGAGTCAATTTACTCTGTAAGGAATTTGCTTCAAAGAGATTGTTTTATGGCAACAATGGATCTAAAGGATGCCTATCTCCAGGGAGTCTGGTCTTGTTCAGAGAGACACAATTCGTCCAACTTCAAGGAATTGAAGGCCGCGGCGAGAGGAATCGCAACCTTCCAGGAGCAACTCAAAGGCCAGCACGTACAAGTGAGGTCAGACAATATAACTTCCGTGGCATACCTAAACAAGCAGGGAGGGACCAGGAGTCCCACCTTGATGAATGTAGCACAGCAAATCTTTCACTGGGCAGAGCAGAATTTGGAGTCCCTCTCAGCTGTACACCTCAAGGGCACTCGGAACAATCTCTTGCGGATTTTTTGAGCAGACAACTGATCTCCCAGGAGGATTGGTCCTTAGACCCTGGAGTCTTCTCACAGATAACATCCAGATGGGGTTATCCAGAGATCGATTTATTTGCCAACAGAGCGAACACCAAGCTACCAGATTTTTGCTCACTCAATCCTCAATCAGCCGATGGCAGTAGATGCGTTTCAGACCGCATGGACTTTCAGGCTATGCTACGCCTCCCCCCCCCCCCCCCCTCTTTTTCTAATCCCAAGAATCCTAGCAAAATTCAGGACAGAGCACACTGCTTTAATCCTGATCGCCCCATTTTGGCCAAAAAGGGCCTGGTTCTCACTGCTACTATCCCTGACGAATCAACAACCCTGGATGTTACCCCCCAACCGGAACCTGCTATTGCAGGGACCAGTACTTCATCCCAAGCCAGCCATGCTAAACTTGGCAGCTTGGTATCTGAATCGGAGATCTTAAGATCTAAAGGGGCTCTCTGACAAGGTAATCAAGACCTTGTTACAGAGCCATAAGCCGGTCACAAGAGCTATTTACCAGAAAGTCTGGAGGAGGTTCAAGTTGTGGCTAGCACAATCTAAAAAGAAAAGTCAGACTCTCCTACAATTTTAGAATTTTTACAGGAGGGTATTGACAAGGGCCTGTCCTTAAGTACTATTAAGGTACAGATTGCTGCCCTATCAGTTTATTTACAGTTTTCCTTACAGCGGGACCCCCTCATTAGAAGATTCTGCAAAGCAGTCTCTAGACTTAAGACACCAGTACCTTGTCGTAAGTTTCCGACTTGGGACTTGTCTACCGTATTAAGGGCGCTCATTAAGGAACCCTTTGAGCCATTTTTAGAGGCCTCCTTAAGATTGATTACCCTAAAAACCGTTTTTTCTTGTCGCTATAAATTCTGCTCGCAGAATTGGCGAACTACAAGCCCTTTCAGTGAGAGCCCTTCCTACAGATTCTTGAGGATAGGGTCATTCTCAGGACCAACCAGGCTTTTATGCCCAAGGTCGCCTCTACCTTTCACAGAAGCCAAGACATACTACCCTCCTTCTGCAATAGACCACCCAATGAAAAAGAGCAACTACACCATTTGAATGTCAGAAGGTGCCTTATAGCCTACCTAGAAGCAACAGGAAGCTTCAGAACATCAGAGACCCTGTTTATCCTGTACTCAGGGAAACGCAAGGGGAAGCAGGCTTCGAAAGGGACTATAGCCAGATGGATAAAGATGGCTATTTCAGAGGGATACATGGTCTTGCACTTGGATCCACCAGAGGGACTCAATGCGCAATCCACAAGGGCATTAGCCACATCTTGGGCAGAAAGAGCATTCTTTTGGTGGTATTTGATTACCACTGGGTTTCTTATTTTTGGTATAAAAACGAATAAAGACAAATTTTTGAATAAAACAATATTTCTCTTACGTCCTCCGACAGTCGCCGCCTCTTCATATTCGTCACATATGGGGTATTAGACTTTGCTCCGAAGGAGTAGCTAGGCAACAGAATATGTTAACATTAAAGCTTTTAACATATCCCACCCTTGAGGGGTGGTCCCCTCAGTCAATACCCTCCTACTTCCTGCAACCATATCTCAGTTTCAATGTCTAGCTTGTCAGGAGTGGCTGGCTCTCTCTGTGCTGGGGCTTTGTGCCCCAGACTCTTTCTTCTTTTTTGATTTTTGTTTGAGTTTTCTCTCTACCTTTTACTTAGCTGTTCTTTTTGTCAGCATTAGTTAGTTCTTCGGATGAAGAGGATCATGCGGGCTGGGTCTCGGGCTGATCCCCCTGGTCGCAGGTCGTGGGTCAGTGGCTTCCCAGCCTGCCATCGAGCTTTCAGCCAGGTAACGCTCCTGGCACAGTGAACGACCCATCCCTGTTCGGTGCAGGGATGATTGGTGAGGTGGCTACCTCACTGGACGCTGTGCGGTTTCTTAACCCCCATTCTGTGCGTCTTGTATGCGACTCTCCCTGCCTCATGTGCAGCGGCTTGTTCGCCTGTGCGGGTCCCCCACGCCATTGTGAGGTAAGTGTATCTATGTGGGGACCTGTCTGTCTGGGGGGGTGTCAGTCTGGGACTGTGTAACCTGCCTCTGTTCTCACTGTTTGTCTCCCTATCACTCGGCTGCATGCTGTGGGCTGCAAGGGGGGGGGAGCTGTGTGACACTGTGTGTGTCAGCCTTGTCAGTGTGAGAAGCTGTGTGCTGTGGGGCATGTTTTGTGGCATGTTTGGGCACTATACAGCGATCGCTGCGGCGATCTAACATGTTTTTTTATACATGGATAACGTGTGCATTACTGTACTGTGGAGCGGCGGTTTCGGCGCCGAACGGCGCCATTTTGCCTACACTCGCTCCGGCCGCATGTTCTACATGCATGGCGGCCATTTTCTTGTAGCCTCCCATAGGCTTTAATAGAGCGCCCTGGCCGCATCACTTCCTCTTCTCCAGGATACACCGATCGAGGCAGCAGCAGCGGCGAGGGTCTCCTCGGGTTATATCCTTCTTATCCATTGCCTGTGTCAGTTTTATTGTCCCTGTGGGGGTCTCATTGTGCTTGTGTGTGGTGCGGTGGGCTGCGCTCGCCGCGCTTGTTAAAGGGGCAGTTAACCCTTTATTATCCGGCATTTGTAATTGGGGCAATGGATTCTCAGGAGGGCAAATTTCCTACCGCCTTGGTGGAAAGCCAGGGGACCGCTGTTTCCCCCCCAGGGGGGGATTTAGCCACTATTGTGGCTGGCCTTGCTGCTCAGGTGCAGATGCTGGTGGCTGCTCAGTCTACTAAAAGACCCAGAGTTTCTCTTTCCTCTGATTCTGAGGGTGAAGGTGATGGGGCTGTTATGGCGGGGGCCTCCTTATCGGGGTCCCGCTCCTCCCTGGAGGGTCCGAGGTGGAGGCTGAAGTTGAAGGGGTTGATAATTCTCCCCCTGGCTCGCCTGAAGAGCTTGCAATCATGGATGAATTGATTGCTTCCATAAAACAAACGCTGCGTTTGCAGGATGAAGTCTGTCCCCCCGCTGCCTTGGCGGCTTATGGGACGCAGAGGAAACGCAGGACGCCGCAGGTTTTTCCCTGCAATGATGATTTTCAGCGCGCTGTTAAGGAACAATGGCGAAATCTACGCAAACCTTTTGCTGTACCAAGTAGGTTCAAGCTGCGTTATCCTTTCTCGCCTTCCACTGATGAAAGGTGGTGTGTGCCACCCCCAGTGGATCACGCAATTGCGGTTTTAAACAAACTGCGATTCCTGCAGAGGATTCCCCTGTGTTCCGTGATGCCACGGATAGGAGATTGGAGTCTCTTGCCCGTCATACTTATTCTGTTACGGGTTCTATGCTTAAGGCTCTGTTTGCCTCTCTCATGGCGGCCCAGGCTGTCGCAAGTTGGACGCAGATGCTTAGGCGCATCCTAGTGGCCGATTCGGCTTCGCCGGCGACCCTGGATATGGTGGATCAAATCCACCAGGGTGTCATGTATCTGTGTGATGCGGACTTGGACCTAGTCCCGTTGGCTGCACGTGTGCACAGCGTGGCGGTGTTGTCTTGCCGCCTGGTTTGGTTGAAATGTTGGTCGGTGGACCAATCTTCACGTAAGACCTTAGCCAATCTGCCTTATGATGGGTCTCGCCTTTTTGGGGAGTCCTTGGATGTGTTGATTAAGGGGATCACTGGAGGTAAGAGCACTCTCTTGCCCCATTTCCCCAAGGCTAAGGGGGCTTCTGGGAAGAAGCATGCTAATTTTCGGCCCCCTCAGGGGTCCTTTCGTGCCTTTCGGTCGCACTACAAGGGCAAACCGTTCAAAGGTCAAGGCTCTCAGAAGAAGCCCTGGTCTGGAAAACGGAAGTCCGGTCAATCCGGATCCGCAGCCCATAACAATGCGGCCTGAAGGGGCGCCCTCACCCAGTTTTGGGGTGGGGGGACGCTTGCTCGGTTTTCTTCAGCCCTGGTTGGCCCGCGTGCGGGACAGATGGGTTCAGGAGATCGTTCGATCTGGTTACAAGATCGAGTTTCTCTCTCGGCCGGAGAGCAGATTTTTTCCCTCAAATCTTCAGCTGTCTCCAGAGCGTTTACAGGACCTGCACCTGGCGGTGCGGGACCTGAGGGCTCAGGGAGTGGTGGTTCCGGTGCCTCATTGGGACAGATTTCGGGGGTTTTATTCCAATCTGTTCACCGTGCCCAGAAAGGTGGGCAAGGTTCGTCCAATTCTGGACTTGAAGGCTCTGAACCGCTCTGTGCGGGTTCGCAAGTTCCGCATGGAATCCCTGCGGTCAGTGGTGGCTGCCCTGGTTCCGGGGGAATTCATGGCCTCCATCGATTTGAAGGATGCGTATCTTCACATCCCCATTTTCGAGGGTCACCAGAGGTACCTTCGATTCGCCATTGCGGAGGATCACTACCAGTTTGGTCTCGCCTCGGCTCCGCGGGTCTTCACCAAGGTGCTTGCACCGGTTCTGGCATTGAGGGCCCAGGGCATTTCTGTCCTGGGGTATCTGGACGACATTCTGGTTCGGTCTGCGACCAGCCAGGGTCTGGAGAAGGACCTGTCTGTCACGATGCAAACTCTGCAGGAGTTTGGTGGGACGATAAATTTTCCAAAGTCGACACTGAGTCCGTCAGTTCGTCTTCCCTACCTGGGAATGATTCTGGACTCGGTGCAGGCGAAGGTCTTCCTGCCGGAAGACAAACTCAGAACTCTTCAGGAGGAAGTCAGGTCCCTCAGGGACGTTCCGCACTCGTCTCTGCGGACGTGCATGAGATGTCTGGGATTGATGGTCTCGGCCTTCGAGGCGATTCCCTTCGCCCAGTTTCACACGCGGGGTCTCCAAGCGGAGATCCTGTCCATGTGGGACGGGCGACCTCAATCTCTGGATCTTCAAATCTCGTTGAGTCATCGCACCAGAAGAGACCTTCTGTGGTGGCTCCAGTCCCCGATGGTGTCCGGGGGCAAGTCGTTTCGTCCTATCTCGTGGACGGTGATCACCACGGATGCCAGCCTGTCGGGCTGGGGTGGTGTTCTGGGCGTTCTGTCCGCCCAGGGGACTTGGTCGGAGGGGGAGTCCTCCCTTCCGATCAACATTCTGGAATTGCGTGCGATAAATCTGTCTTCATCGCTGGACGGACCGGCTGCAGGGCTGCCCGGTTCGGGTGCAGACGGACAATGCCACGGCGGTGGCCTACATCAACCACCAAGGGGGCACCAGGAGTGCCCGAGCGGCTCGAGAAGTGGCCGACATTCTGTCTTGGGCCGAGACTCATGTCCCGGCGATAACGGCGGTTCACATTCCAGGGGTGGAGAACTGGCAGGCGGACTATCTGAGTCGCCAGACCCTGGATCAGGGGGAATGGTCTCTCCACCCGGCTGTCTTCCAGATGTTGTGCGCGAAGTGGGGTCTTCCAGATGTGGACCTGTTTGCGTCACGTCTCAACAACAGGGTGAGAAGGTTCGTGGCAAGGACGCGCGACCCTCGGGCAGACGCGTCGGACTCGTTAGTGGCCCCGTGGCATCAGTACAAGCTGATGTACGCGTTTCCACCAATTCAGTTGCTGTCCAGGTTCCTTTGCAGGTTACACTCGGAACGCAGCACGGTGATTCTTGTGGCACCGGACTCGCCTCGCCGGTCCTGGTACGCAGACCTCGTGAATCTGGCGGTCGACGCCCCGTGGCGTCTGCCTCTTCGAGACGATCTCCTGTCTCAAGGGCCGATATACCATCCTGCTTTACAGTCGCTGGCTTTGACGGCCTGGCTGTTGAGACCGAGGTCCTGAAGGAGAAGGGTCTCTCCCCAGAGGTCGTTCATACCTTAATCAACGCGAGGAAGTCTTCCTCGGGGAAGGTTTATTACCGTACTTGGAAGGCCTATTTTGCCTGGTGTGAGTCCAGGGGGTTTTCACCCCGCACGTACTCGGTTTCCCGAGTGCTGTCCTTCCTTCAAACGGGTGTCGATCAGCGTTTGGCGCTGGCTACGATAAAGGGTCAGGTGTCTGCGCTGGCCGTTCTGTTTCAACGTCCCGTGGCTTCCAACTCCTTGGTTGGCACTTTTGTTCAGGGAGTGCAGCATCTGGTTTCTCCTAGGAGGGATCCTCTGCCCCCTTGGGACTTGAATCTCGTTCTATCTGTGTTACAACGTGCTCCTTTTGAACAGACCAGGGAGATCTCGTTGTCTATGTTGTCCAAAAAGGTCGCCTTTTTGGTTGCGATCACTTCGGCTCGCAGAGTGTCGGAGCTGGCGGCTTTGTCCTGCAAGTCTCCGTATCTGGTTGTTCATTTGGATAAGGTGGTCTTGCGACCTAATCCTTCTTTTCTTCCGAAGCGAGTTGCGGAATTCCATCTTAATGAAGATATTGTCTTGCCTTCGCTGTGCGCGAAGCCTGAACATCCAAAGGAGGTGAGACTACATTCTTTGGATGTTGTTCGGGCAATAAGGGTTTACCTTAAATCGACTGAGTCTTTTCGACAGACGGACTCCTTGTTTGTTCTTCCAGAGGGTCCTCGGAAGGGCATGGCGGCGTCGGCCTCTACCATCGCCAAATGGATCAGGCAGACCATTGAACAGGCCTATGCTTTGCAGGGGAAGGTTCCTCCTGTGCCTGTGAAGGCGCACTCTACTAGATCTCTGAGTACGTCTTGGGCCTGTCGTCATGGGGCTTCTGTAGCCCAGGTGTGTAAGGCGGCGACCTGGTCGACCGTGCACACTTTCACAAAATTCTACAAAGTAGATGTTCAGGCATCGGCGGATGCTTCCTTTGGCCGCAAGGTTCTTAGTGCGGCAATTCCCTAGGGTCCCTTGTTAGGGACCTCTGGCTGTTGGGATAAGTTTTTTATCCCCTGGTTATTTGTCTTTTCCTGGGTTGTTGCTCCTGTTGAGCACTTATTTTTCCTGTAGCCCAGCTGGTTTCCTTCCTTTGGTAAGGTTCCTTTCTTTGATGCGGAGACTGCGTTGCCTTTCGGCGCGGATGCGTTTCCCACCCCTCATGTTTGCACTGCTTTGGGACGTCCCCATATGTGACGAATATGAAGAGGCGGCGACTGTCGGAGGACGTAAGAGAAAACTGAATTTTTGTAAAATCTTACCTGTAAAATTCCTTTCTCGGAGTCCTCCGACAGTCGCCGCCCCCGCCCCTCTTTTGGGGTTTGGTTGTATACTCTACTGCTATTCCACTGAAACTGAGATATGGTTGCAGGAAGTAGGAGGGTATTGACTGAGGGGACCACCCCTTGAGGGTGGGATATGTTAAAAGCTTTAATGTTAACATATTCTGTTGCCTAGCTACTCCTTCGGAGCAAAGTCTAATACCCCATATGTGACGAATATGAAGAGGCGGCGACTGTCGGAGGACTCAGAGAAAGGAATTTTACAGGTAAGATTTTACAAAAATTCAGTTTTCTCTCTTGCGTCCTCTGACAGTCGCAGCCCATTAAGTTAGCTTTCACGAGTGGGTAATGCGCCCCCTCTGCAGGGGCATGCTAGGTAGTGAAAAGTTTAACAAACAAAAGCTTTTACGCATAACACACCTCTAGGGGGCTGTTCCTCAGCCATTACCCATCAGCCACTAGGTGCTGCTCTTCAGTTTCATGCTGCCTAGCGTAGGAGTAGGACCTAGGTTTACCGCTGGGACATATGTCTCAGTTTTTTCTTATTTCTTTCCTCACTCACTATCGCTAGTTAGGGGGATCCCTGGAGGACTACAAGCGACAGCAGCGCTGGGCCTCGCACTGGATAATATAGATCCTTACGGTGTCCCAGCCTGCCAATGAGCGTCGCAGGTCATTGGTATGCCCAGGCCTCGGCAAGACAGTGCTCCTGAGGACGGGGACGAGCCTGCAGAGAACCCATCTTCGCTGGGATGTCTCAACTCCGGAACACCCGTGTGTTGCTAGCTTTCCTTCCTGGCTGATGGCACCACCACTCAGGGTGGGAGGTGTTCCGTATCGGAGCGGAGCCTGCGATCTGTGGAATGGTGAGTGATGCTACCCCGTGTCCCTGGGACAGTTGTCTGTGGGGGTGTTATGTGGGCCCACTCCTAGGGGATGGCAGAAAAAGGCGGTCTCTGTGGTGTCCCCCTTTCGCTGGGGGCGCACTGCGGTGTACACTGCCTGGATGGGGGGTGTGGGGGGCTTAGTACATTCCTGGGGGTATTTCTGAGGTGTCTCTACGGTGGCAGGCTCCTGGGTTTGCACTGACTTGGCGCCGATCGCTCGGCCACCATTTTGGGTGAGGGCAGGCTGTTTGGCCGCCTTTGTGTGGGCAGCATCCATTTTTTCTGTCCTTTTGGCGCTAGTTCGGGCACCATCTTTACTATGGGTGGCCGTCTAGTAAGGGAGGCGGCCATTTTGCGAGTGCTTCCTCCCATTTGTTTTTATTAGGCATCCATTGTACTGTGGCTCAGGGCTTACATCGGCCTCTAGTGCATGAGGTCACGTCATTTTCACTTATCCTTTCACTGCAGCAGCGTGTGTGAGGTCTAGGCAAGTACACTGTGGCACTGATTTTTGGCTGTTTTTCGGGCATTTTCCTGCAAAACTGTACTTTCTCTGTGGCTATAGCTGGTTTAAAGGGGTCCTCCACCAGCGGTGTAGATTTGCGGTGTGGACTGCGGGAACTGCCAATTTAAAAGGCCAGTGTCCCAATATAAAATTTTTATAGCAAATTCCCTGCAGACCTGGTTGGTGCTTCAGGAACCCCTGAATCCTATTCCATGGCCTCTTAATCTGCTGCACTTGCGACCTTGGCGTCCCAAGGTTGATCTGCTGATGTCTAAACGCACTACTCAAAAACGGCCGATGCCCTCTGTCTTCCGACTCAGAGCCTGATTTTGGTTGCCATGGACGACGTCCCCCCTGAAGGGGAGGACAGTCCTCGCATTCGGAGGGGGAGGAGTCCTCCACAGCGACGCGGATGCACTTATTAGCTCCGTTGAGACTTTAAATATTGATGATGAGCCCAATCGGTCAGGTAAGTGGGTTTCCTTCGGGTCCCGCAAAGCCCAGAAGTCGGGTCAGGTTTTTCCCTGCCCCAAGGAGTTTCACGAAACCATGAACGACCAATGGCGTCACATCAAGCATATACTGGCGGTGCCTAAGTGGTTAAAATGCCGTTATCCCTTTGCAGGACCTGTAGACATTCGTTGGATGGTGTCACCAAAGACGATGGACCACACTGTTTTTGGGTTGAATGAATCCACATTGATGCCCGTGGAGGACTCCCCTGTGTTCAAGGATCCAGCGGATAGGCACGTGGAGACGCTTTCCCGTCACGTATATTTGGTGGCGGGCTCCCTGCTCGAACCGGTGTTCGCTTCAGTGATGGTTTCTCAAGCTGTCATGGAATGGTCCAAAGTGCTTAGGCACGCCTTAGTGGCGGAGTCGGTCTTTCCGACTGCCATTGACCTGAGGATCAAATGGCCCAGGCTGTGATGTACCTATGTGATGCGGCCTTGGACGAGGCTCCTTTGGTCGCACGGTTATCTGCGGTTGGGGTCGTAATCCGCCGCGTTATTTGGCTTAAAGTTGGTCAGCTGACCAAGCTTCCAAGAAAACTGTCTGATGTCCCTTTTTATATGGATATTCGACTTCTTGGGGATACCTTAGATGTGTGTGTCAAAGGTCTTACGGGTGGTAAGAATACCCTTTTGCCCCAAACCTTTAACGGTAAAATCACCCCGCCCTGGGGGTCCTTCCTTTAAGGCTCATCGTTGGTCCTTTCATGCCTCAGGGGCATGGGAAAAAGGTAAATCCTTCAAGGCCTCAGGCAGTCAAGCCATGGTCTGGGAAGCCCCAAGACTGGTCAGGCCGGTTCGGCAGCCCAGTCCTCCTCCACCTGAGGGACACCCTCACCCATTTCAGGGGGGGGGGGGCGCGTCTGTTACTTTTCAGGAACCCTGGTTGTCCCAAATTCAGGACAGGTGGGTTCACAAACGTATTCATTCAGTGAGCGGGATCGAGTTTCGATCTCTCCTCGCAGACAGGTTCTTTCCATCAAATCTCTGTCTCCCGAGCGCTTTAAAAGATCTCATGGGGGCAGTGCAAGATCTTCTTGCCCAAGGAGTCGTTGTGCCAGTCCCTCAGCGGGAAAGGTTTCACGGGTTCTATTCCAACCTGTTCAGTTCCCAGAAAAGAGGGAAAAGTGCGTCCGATTCTGGACCTTCAGTCTCTGCTCCGCTTCGTGCAGGTGCAGAAGTCCTGGATGGAATCCATCTGGTCAGTGGTGGCGTTGAGTCCAGGGGATGCGTATCTGCACATCCCTATCTACGAAGGTCATCAGCGGTATCTCCGCTTGGCAGAGGAGCATTTTCAATTTGTGGCATTACCCTTTGGTCTCGCTTCTGCTCCCAGGGTATTAACCATGGTTTTGGCTCTGGTGCTGGCTTTGCTGCGCGTGAAGGGGATTACAGTCCTCGGTTGTCTGGACGACCTCCTGTTGAGGGCGAGCTCGTGTGCCACACTGTCAAGCGATCTTACGGTCACGGTTCAGGGGGAACAACAACTTTCAGGAGTCGGCACGGACAGTCAAGTTCGCCTTGGTTACCTGGGGATGGTCCTGGACTCCGCTCATGCAAGTTTTTTTTTCTCCCGGAGAAAAAACGCTGAACCCTGCAGGGCGAGATTAGGTCCCTCAGGGACAACAATCTCTCCTCTTTACGGGCCTGCATGCAGTCCCTGGGTCGGTTGGTTTCGGCCTTCGTAGCCATTTCCGTTTGCTCAGTTCCCAACGAGATCTCTGTAAAAGGAGGTTCTTGCGAAGTGGGACAAAATCCTCAGTCGTTGGACAAGAGGATATCTTTGAGCCACCTCACGAGGGTGGACTTTTTGTGGTGACTCCTGTCACCCGCTCTGACACAAGGCAAATCTTTTCTGCCTATGCTGTGGACAGTGCTTACCACAGATGCCAGTCTGTCGGGCTGGGGTGGAGTTCTGGGCACACTTTGTGCCCAAGGGACGTGGTCGCGGGAAGGATCCTCCTTGCCGATAACCGTCTTGGAGCTCCGAGCAATCAGGCTCTGCTTGTTCCATTGGACAACTCGGCTTCAGGGTCGCCCCAGTTCGTGTTCAATTGGACAGCTCTATGGGGGTGGCTTGTGTCATTCACCATAGGGGGCACCAAGGCAGTGGCCGAGTTGCTTGTTCCAGCGATTTCGGTTGTTCACGTTCCGGGAGTGGAGCACTGGCAGACGGACTGTCTTCCTCGCCAGTCCTTGGACCAGGGGGAATGGTCCCTACATCCAGGGGTGTTTCGCCTCCTGTGTGCCTGGTGGGGGACGTGGCTTTGTTCGCGTCCCGTCTCAACAAAAAGGTTCGTGGCCAGAACCCGAGATCCTCTGGCGGACGCCACCGACACGTTGGTGGTGCCCTGGCACCAGTATCGGCTGTTTTGTGTCTTCCCTCCGATTCATCTGCTGTCCAGGTTCCTCCGCCGGTTGGCGTCGGAACGGGCACAAGTAATTCTGGTGGCCCCAGACTGGCCTCGTCGGTCTTGGTATGCAGACCTCGTGCAGATGGTTGTCAAGCCGCCCTGGCGGCTTCTGCTGTGAGGCGATCTACTGTCTCCAGGGCCGATATTTTGACGGCATGGCTGTTCAAAGCCAAGTTTCGATAGGAAAGGGTCTATCGGATGCTGCTGTTCCTGCCTTACTGAAGGCTCAGAAAACTACCTCCAGGACGATTTAACATCATACTTGGGTGGCGTATGTTGCCTGGGGTGAGTCTCAAGGGTTTCATGCACACTTATTTTCGGTAGCAAGGGTTTTGGCCTTCCTGCAAGCAGGTGTGGATCAGCGTTGGGCACGGTCAAAGGTCAGTTGTCGGCCTTTGCCAGTTTTCTGCCAGCGTCGCTTGGCGACTAATTCTTTGATTCGCACCTTTGCTCCAGGGGTGCGTAATCTGGCTCCCCAGCGGAAGGCTCCTTTGCCTACATGGGGACTGAATTTGTTTTTTTGTCGGCCTCCCTTTTGAAAACATCAGAGAAAGAGCTCTGCCTGTGTTGTCCCAGAAAGTTGCTTTTCTGGTGGCTGTCACCTCTGTTCACAGCGTGTTGGTATTGGCAGATCGGTCTTGCCAGTCGCCTTTTTTGGTCGTCTCTAGGGATAACGTGGTCCTGCGATCCACTCAGTCTTTTCTTCCTGCGGTGGTGTCTGCTTTCCACCTCATCGTAGTTCTTGGGCGAAGCCCAAGCATCCCAAGGACTTTGTCCTTGAATGTGGTCCGGGCGCTCAGGTTTTTGCCTGTCTGCCACAAAGTCTTTTGGGAAGTCTGATTCCCTGTTTTTTCCTTCCAAGGGCCCTCGAAAGGGTTCCGCTGCAGCCCCTTCTGGTTTGGATCAGACAGACTTTGGTTTAGGCCTATTCACTATAGGCTCCGGTGCCTCCTTTTCCTGTGAGGGCACGTTCTACTAGAGCCATCATTGCCTCTTGGACTTTCCGCCATCAGGCTTCATGTGGCGTAGCGGCAACGTGGTCGTCTGTGCGCACGTTCACAAATTTTCTACCGACTTGGAGTGCCAGCGTTTCTCTTCTTGGGGTGTATTTGTTTAGGGTTTGCTCCTGTTGAGCTTCTGTTGCCCTGTTAGCTCAGGTTTTTCGTCTCTGGCCTGGTTGACACGTTGTCTTTTCTTGGTTACGTCTTCTCACCCCTCACACCTGCACTGCTTTGGGACAATCCCACTCGTGAAGGCTATCTGAACGGGCTGCGACTGTCCGAGGACATAAGAGAAAATAGAATTTTTGTAAGAACTTACTATAAAAAAGTCCTCTGACAGTCGCAGCCCCCGTCCCTCTATTTTTTTGGGGTTGATTGTCTTCCTGTACTGCTTGCTATGAAACTGAAGAGCAGCACCTAGTGGCTGATGGGTAATGGCGGAGGAACAGCCCCCTAGATGTGTGCTGTGTATAAGCTTTTGTTTAACCTTTTCACTAGCCTGCTCCTGCAGAGGCGCATTACCCACTCGTGAAAGCTAACTGAATGGGCTGCTACTGTCAGAGGACTCAGAGAAAAGAATTTTACAGTAAGTTTTTACAAAAATTATATTTTTTGCTGCTATAAAACTAAAAAATGTAAAAAGTTAAATTTCTTCATGAATTTAAACTAAAATGTATTCTGGTGCATGTTTTTGGTTAAAAAAAAAGAGAAAAAAACACCCCCAATAAGCGTATATTTGGTTTGCGTGGAAGTTATAGCATTTTGCATAGATACTGGAATTTCCCCCCGGGCCCCCCCCCCCCCCCCGGTTGATGTAGATCCCGGGGCTCTCCTTAACCTGCACTGACAGCTCAGTGAATGGGAGGATGCTCTCCTCCCTGCTGACATCCAGAGGAAAGCAGCGCTAAGCCCTGTCCATCACAGCCACCTACCTCCTGCCACCTGGGATATGAGCAGTTGTGGCGATGGTAGCCTAGCTCAAGGGGAGAGGAAAGGCTGGGCCCAGGGTGGGAAGGAGAAGGGATCTGGTCAGGTGGCACTGGGAGCAGTATTATAGCATGGTAGGGAGATCAAGAGGAGGAACAGGGAGGGGGGGGGGGGGGGTCTCCATCAACTATTAGTGTGCTGTATAATATTACCATACGACTGAGACCAAGTGATGGACAGCACACTCCACTCAGTACTGCCGTCACGCCTGCTGTTAGACATCATAGGGCCCCGTACAGCCTACCTTCTGGGTGAGGTAGGAGCTGGCTTTGCCACTTGCTCCAGTAAGGGGGGGTGGATGTGGTTGTTGCTGATTGTGCTGTCCGGATCGCACACGAAGGCCTTTAAACAAGTTTCCGGCCCCCTGGGGGTTAGTGACTGGGGCAAGGATGTCCTTTGGGCTCCCTGCGGTGGTTATAGGCTGGGGGGGGGGGGGGCGGAAGTGTCATCTGTGGGTCTTCGCCTCACGTGGCTGGATCAGGCCGAAAATCGTCGTTCCCTCTCAGGTCGGTGGACATATCCGTGGGGGCACCGTGGAAGCTTCATTTTTTTTTTTTTTTTTTTTGAGAAGTGAAGCAGCCATTGTGTGGGAGTACTCTGCCTGCGCGTCTGCGTCACAGCGGGCCCCCCCTTTCCCTTTCTATGGGGCTAGATCCTTTATGGTGGGCGGCCCTTGGGTCTAATGGGTAGTCCTTTTGTGGACCTTTAGCGTCTCCTTGCGGGACTGTGGTCGGCAACCGCCCTTGCTGGTTATGTTCTTAGGGTAAGCTTAGCATGTAGCGACTCTACTGGGTCTGCAGGCACTTCGGGTGCTCTGCGGTGAGGATGATTCCTCTCTTTACTGCAGCTGCCTTCTTCAGATGCATGGAGGTGCCATTAATTCCTAATAGTCGTTCCCCCCCCCCCCCCCCGACGCAGCTGGCAAACACACATGTGTTCGCAGCCAGCAAAATTCAGGGTATTGCAATACCGTGTGGTTTGGAGCAGCGAGATTTTACAAATTGTGTCTGCAATATTTTTGCATGCGCATACAAGGGCGCTGATGAATGCACTGATTGTATCAGTGCAGGAAACTTTAAACATGGGAAGTGCAGCTGCTGCTCGCCTCGGGGCCCACAGATCCCTTAAAGCGGCAAGGTATTCCCTTTTCCTGCCTACTGTGGCAAAATTGTCGCAAATCAGTGGAGTTGTTCTAAACGCAATATGGCAGTGTCTGAACGTTTCGGTAGACATTATCCCTTGTAGAGTCTGAGTATGTGGGCAATCCCACCTGTGGTGGACTCTCAGGTTTCTAGGCTGGATAATTCAGGCCTATTACCGGTAGAGGAGTCTCCGGTTTAAAAGATCAGTTTGACGGGAGAGCTGAGACGTTGGTACGTCACATGTCTTCTGTGGCCGCTTCAGTTCTTTGGCCAGTGTTCGCCAGTGCATGGTTTTCCTGACTTTCCCAAGTGGGCAAAGCTTTTACGCCAGGATCCGGAGCGGGAACAGATTCCTCCTGCTTTTGCGAAGCTGGTGGACTAGTTGGTCCAGGGGTTGCAGGTAGTCTGTGATGCCTCTCTGGATGTGGATCCCTTAATCTCTAGGCTGTCTGTGACGGCAATGATCTTTCGGCGCACGATATAGCTAAAATGCTGGTATGCGGACCAGATGACCTTATGTGATCTTCCCTTGGTGGGGAATCATCTGTTCGGAGCCTCCCTGAAAGGATCTCCTCCGGAGGTTTCATGAGGGCCTGGTCTGGTATGCCGATTGGGCCTTCCAGACCTGCAGACAAACACCCCTTCGGCCTGAAGGGATGCTCACACGTGTCTGGGGTGGGGGAGGACGTTTTCATCTTTTTCCGGACCCGTGGATCTCCCTGATTAAAGACAAGTGAGTCCATGAGCTGTTTCTGTCTGGCTACTAGATCGAGTTTCGGTTTTCTCCTCCAGAGAGGTTCTTTCCTTCCAACCTACCTTTTTTCCTAGACCACATGCGAGGTCTTTTCGTGGCAGTGCAAGCCTTGCTACTACGAACAGTGATTGTTCCAGTCTCTTAATCAGAACGTTTGTTTCATGTTTGCAGGTCCCAGGAGCCTACGGCCACACCCCCCTGAATGCGCCTGATCTCAGGAGCTAAGCAGGGTTGGGCCTGGTTAGTGCTTGGATGGGAATACCAGGTGGTGTAGACTTAAAGAAAAGCGAGGTAAGTCCAATTTTGGACCTCAAACCTTGAACCGCCTTGTGCGGGTACAGATGTTTCAAATGGTGTCTAATCGTGCGACAGTGGCATCCCTACATCAAGGGGAATTTTCTGGCCTTTTCTGCTATTGAGGACGCTTACCTTCATATTCCGGGATATGTCGGTCTTCCACGTTTCATCCACTTGCTGTGGGCAATGAGCAATGATCAAGAGGTCTCACCTCAACCCCTCATGTTTTTCGCTGGTGCTGGCCCTAATGCTGGCATTGTTGTGCCACTAGGGGATTGCGATACTGGTGTAACTGGATGATCTTCTGTGAGCAGTCTCCAACCACTCTGAAGGACAACCGGGTGATTACTGTGGGGACTCTGCAGGAGTTTGGGTGGAAATTAAATTTAAATTTCCAGGTATTGGCTCTGGTTTCGTCCACCTAGTTGGACTATCTGGGTCTGTTCCTCTAATGGGACTAGTTCCAAACTCTGTCCACACGAGACGTCTGCAAGGGGGATTCTTGTAATGTGGGGCAAGAATCCACAGTGTCTAGACACTCTGATCCTGTTGAGCCGGGGTATGGGAGCGTCCCTGACATGGTGGCTTCGCTCTCTGGCGCTTCAAAAGGTAAATCTTCCTTCCCCCTGTACGGGACGGTGGTGACCACAGATGCCAGCCTGTCCTAGTGGGGTGGCATTTTTTGTGCTCAGGGGGTCTGTACTCTGGAAGAATCAAGACTACCGATTGATATACTGGTCACTTCTTCCCGAGGTGGTCCTGCTGACCTCTCGTTTCAACAGGAAGGTGCTTGAGTTTGTGACACGGTGTTGGGATCCTCTGGCCAATGCCACAGACGCTCTTTTGGGACCATTATCGTTTGATATACATCTTTCCTCTTCTGGAACTTCTGCCAAGACTCTTGCGTAGGCTTGAGGCAGAAGGGATTATGGCCATCCTGGTGGCTCCAGACTGGCCTAGTCAGTTTTGGTACGCAGTCTGATATGGTTGATCGCCGTTGCTCCTTGGAGTCTTTCTTTTAGAAGACATCTGTTGGCTCAAAGGCCAATCTTCCACCTTGCCTTAAGCCCTGTACACACCTCGATAATTGGCTGTGAATTTTCGGCCAACGTCCGATTGGCCGATTTTCGGCTTGTTAGTATGATGCTTACAACCGACTCCAGATTTTTTTCGGCCGAAAAGTTGGTGTGCAGGCTATAAAATTTTTGTTGGCCGTCAACACAACGGCTGATTTTCCGTCAGTCAGTACAGATTTCGTCAGACAAAAATCTGATGAGCAAGACTGGGCATGCTCAGAGAAGAAAAAACACACGGAAAGTAAACCAGCACATGACATCACTTCAGAAGTAGATTTTTGTTGGCCCGAGAAAATTTGTGTGCAGTGTAGGCACATTCCAACCAACAAAACACCACTCTGGACAAAAGTCGGACGATCGGTCGGCCGATAATCGTTGCGTGTGTACGAAGCATTACAGTTGGTGGTTTTAAAGGCTTGGCTGTTGGAAGCCAGGTGTTGAAGACTAGAGGGTGGTCGGAATCGGTGATTCCCACGCTGCTGTAAGCTAGTGAATCCACTTCTAGGTAGTTTTACCATTGCATACTTTGAGGATGTGAATCTCCTTGGGGTTCACGCCTGCTCTTTTTTGGTGACTCTGAGTTTTGGCCTTCTCTCAACGAGGTGTGGAGCAGCGTCTAGCCCCGGGTACCACTGAGGGCCAGGTTCAGCCTTGGCGTTTTTTCTTTTTGTCATTTTGGCTACGTTTTTCTGTGTTTTTTTTTTCCTGTGGTTCCAAGTAGCAAACTCCTCGCCTTTGTTCGAGGGGTTCGCTACTTGGATTCCCCAGTGCGTTTCCATTGCTCTCGCGGGATCTTATCTTGGTGCTGTCGGTTCTTCAGTAACCGCTGTTGGAAAATATTCACGAGATTCCTCTGCTTACATGTCCCAGAAGGTGGTCCTCTTGGTGGCTTTTTCTTCTGCATGTAGGGGAGCTGGAAGTTTGTCTTGTTGTTCACCTTACTTGGTGGTTCATGGAGAGAAAGTGGTGCCCCGGCCCTGCCAGTCGTTCTGTCCAGAAGTCGTCTCTGGTTTTCATTTAAAACAAAAGACGTGTTACCTTCCTTGTGTCCTAGCTTAAGCACCTTTAGGCTCGGTTCACACTGATGCGATGCGGGAAGGCTGCGAATTCGCAGCCTGTTCCCGCATCGCACACGCACCCCCGGCAGTTCACACTGCCATATGCGATCCGCTGGGGGTGTCAATGTAATCTTAACGACACCCCCAGTTTGATCGCATATCGCAGTGCGATCGTGCAGTTCGCACAGGATCGGATCGCACAAGTGTGAACCGCTGTGCGATCCGATCCTAATGCGGCAGCAAAAATGCCTCCTGTGCGTGTTTGCTGCCGGTGCGATGCGAATTTAGCCATACAAACTGTATGGCTATACTCGCACCGCACAGCTGATCGCATGTCATGTCGGAGCAGTGCGCTCCGACATGACATGCGAACCCCGCACACGCAGTAGTGTGAACCGGGGCTTAAAGAGCTTGGCTTACACTCTTTAGATGTGGCTCGAGCAATCAGGATGTACCTGGTGATGACTGAGTCAGTCCAAAA
Source organism: Pelophylax lessonae (assembly GCF_965119305.1). Lineage (NCBI taxonomy): Eukaryota > Metazoa > Chordata > Amphibia > Anura > Ranidae > Pelophylax > Pelophylax lessonae. The sequence goes on along the minus strand of NC_138778.1, from coordinate 161,200,769 downwards.
ATCAGATTCCCGATTTGTCCTTACGATGGATTCTGTTAGGGGCTGGCCGCGTCTGCTGCGACCATTTCCAGATACTGAAGCAGAGCATGATCCCCTCCCTTTGGAGACTAGGTTGCAGGGCAGTATTCCAACATAACCCCAAAAACTCCTCCAAAATGACCACTGCCTTGCTAAAAAAGCTGAGGGTAAAGGTGATGGACTGGCCATCGTCCTTACGATGGATTCTGTTAGGGGCTGGCCGCGTCTGCTGCGACCATTTCCAGATAGATAGGCAGACTGTGGTGCAGGCCTATTTCATTAACGTCAGGATCTTCTTTCCCTGTTATGGCGCATTTTATTAGGGCGCTTAGTGCCTCTTGGGACTTTTGTCGTCAGGCGTCAGTGGTGCAGGTTTGCAAGGTGGCCACCTGGTTTTCCGCGTACATTTTCACATAATTTTTATAAGGTGGATGTGTGGCAGCAAGGGTTTGCAGGCCACTGTTGGAGAGGATTAGTCCTCCTTGAGGGTGTACTTTTTTTGTCAGGTGAGCTCCAGTTGTTTCTGGTTTACCTGGTTGGCTATGTTTTATCCCTATAAAATAATTGATGGTGCGCTATATCAAAAAATTATAAAGTGTGTATACCAATCAATACAAACACAATTCCAAATATAAACAAAATATACAGAAATAGTGAAGAAAAGTCCCACGACACGACTGTGTCAATAGTGAGACCACCAACAGTGATGGTGACAAGTGAAAGTGTCTGCTGTACAATACAAATCAAAATGTAAATAAACGGTGTATAAGTCCCAACACAATTGTATCAATGGTGAAACCACCAACAATGGTGAGGTGCTGACAGGTGATGGTTAATTCGCTTTGTGAATTGAAGTTCCCTCCACCTGCTGGAAAGCCTCCTTACCGGATGGAATAGGGTAAGTGCTTTTCTCTAGTGAAAATGAACAATCCTGGTGCCCAAACTGAACAAAGTGCTCCCCGCCGTGCATTTACAAGGGCCCGTCAGGCCTCTTACCAGATCAAATGGGTATATCAAGCACTGCACACTGCCCTCAGGTTCAACCGATATTGGTAGCCACAATGGATGTAGAAGTCCTATGTCACTCCACTGTTCACATTCGGGTAGGTTTCTGTGTTCAGATAGTACTCATGGCCACTTGTTATGGGTGATTATGAGGATCGTTTCGCTCCTTAAAGAAGAACTTCATTAAAATAGTCAGAGACTGCATAGCAACCAGCAACTGTCCCTCCTTATCCTTCCTCATTCCTCATGTCTGTATATGTCAAGGATTTAATAGTTTCAAACCTCATAATCACCCATAACAAGTGGCCATGAGTACTATCTGAACACAGAAACCTACCCGAATGTGAACAGTGGAGTGACATAGGACTTCTACATCCATTGTGGCTACCAATATCGGTTGAACCTGAGGGCAGTGTGCAGTGCTTGATATACCCATTTGATCTGGTAAGAGGCCTGACGGGCCCTTGTAAATGCACGGCGGGGAGCACTTTGTTCAGTTTGGGCACCAGGATTGTTCATTTTCACTAGAGAAAAGCACTTACCCTATTCCGTCCGGTAAGGAGGCTTTCCAGCAGGTGGAGGGAACTTCAATTCACAAAGCGAATTAACCATCACCTGTCAGCACCTCACCATTGTTGGTGGTTTCACCATTGATACAATTGTGTTGGGACTTATACACCGTTTATTTACATTTTGATTTGTATTGTACAGCAGACACTTTCACTTGTCACCATCACTGTTGGTGGTCTCACTATTGACACAGTCGTGTCGTGGGACTTTTCTTCACTATTTCTGTATATTTTGTTTATATTTGGAATTGTGTTTGTATTGATTGGTATACACACTTTATAATTTTTTGATATAGCGCACCATCAATTATTTTATCACATATTTTTTCATCTGGTAGCAGCATATCACAGACCAGCGCACTTTACTTTTTCACATATGTTTTATCCCTGTTTGGAATTTGTTTCTTGCTGTGTTTGTTTTCCACCCCTCATGCTGATACTGCTTTGGGATGTCCCATTCGACTAATGAAGATATGTCATGTCATTGTGTCTGTCAATGAACAAAAGAGAAAACTGGATTTTTGTCTTACCGTAAAAAAATCCTTTTCTCTGATGTTCATTGACGGACACAGCACCCACCCCCTGTGGAGTTTGGTTATTTATTCTTCTGACACGGCTTGTTACAAAACTGAATCCTAAAAGCAGGAAGTGGGAGTATATCCCCTGGGTCTGCCCTATGGGCGTAGTTAAAGCCCTGTTAACTTTGTTAACCCTTTTCTGCCTAGTATCCTACTACTAGGAAGCGCAGCATAACCCATTCGACTAATAAAGATATGTCCCCGTGTCCGTCAATGAACATCAGAGAAAAGCATTTTTACGGTAAGACAAAAAACTAAGCAATAAAATACTATGATGGAGGATAACAGAAGCAATGTTAAAACAGACATCCGTACTTCCCTGGAATACTTAAGAGTTCCATTCTCATAATTCCAGGAACTTCCCCAGGGTCCTCTTTTGGTATGGCCTCTGCAGATAGGTCACTAGGAACACTCAAACATGATCTAAAAAAAAGACCTAGAAATTATCAGTAGTTTAAAGAGCTAGCTGCTGTTGCAAATATAGAGCAGCAGGTTCTTGGAGCAAAGATGTAAAACTGACTGGGGATCACTTACACTAGGACCTCACTGAATCAGGCCATCGAAGAAATGGTTCAGAATACCTTATGTACTGAAAACTAATTATGCCGGAATGTAATTTAGTTAGACCAGTATTTCTCAACCTTTTTTTTTTTTTCAGTAAAGGCACCCTTTAAAAATTATGGACAGTCTCAACCCATTCTAATAGTTTTCTTTTACATAATGCAGCAACATCTACACAAGAACAACATCCAACTTTAGAGGCGATTTATTCTTCCAAAGCAAATACACTTTTGCAAACTGGTACTGACTAGTATTCTAATGTTTCTTTTCTCCATCGCTCACCTAATGTGATCCCAATGCTGATGGAGAGGGACAGGGTCAAACAAGGATGCTTTGCTGGCGACTAACATCCTCCATCTTAACTGATGATGGCATTTGACATTAGGATGCTGGCAGCTAGAAGGTTGTAATGGTGCACAATAAAAATGTGGCTTTATGTAAAGAAAAGGAGGTATTCATCCTCACACTGCCTTGCATACAATTTTTGGCCAATATTTAGGCATTTTTTTCAAGGCACCCTGATTAAAAAAGGCTGAGTTAAACTACTGCAACAAAAAACTAAAATGTATACATTTTGACTGAGCTCAGCCAAATAAAGTCAACTTTTTAAGGCTAACTTTGTACCTTGCCTCTGGTCATACGTCACAATCAATTAAGAAGGGAAAAACTCCAGTGGACAGATGATTTAAAATTGGACTAAAAACAAACCAATGCACTCAAGGAAAGCTCATTTGGGACAGGCACGTATACTTAGACTTGAGCACTGTCTGTGGCAAACAGCGTTCTATCCTCCGAGCATTCTTATCGGTAGTTCGAGGATCGGCTAACTGCTCTGTCAAAAATAACTACCTTAAAACCTTGCTACCTAGCAAGACAGCTGCTAATAACACGCATCACACCATTCAGATTAGAACTCTCAATGGCACGGAAGTTAGTGCACTCTTCCTCCCTATAGTGAGATGTCAAGGATTTAATAGTTTCAAACCTTAAATCATACAACAACAGTTACCCAAATCAAACATCAATGTGCATATGTTGCACACAGGGAAAACAATAAACACAAATTACAGTAAGTATTAAAATACTACACCCCCCACTGGCTGTTTGTGTTCATCTTTTATGTTTAATTACATGTTCCACCTATGAGGGACCTTTGGAGGATTACTAAACCCTATTGTTTTTCACTGGACTTAGCGGCAACTGCACTTTTTGAAGGGTTTATTCTTGGTTTGGACTATTTTATAAGCTAAGTGATTTATATTTTGGCGCTGCAATTTATCTTTTATTTATAAACACAAATTGACAGGTCTTTTAAGCTGAACTAAATTGGCCCAAACAAACTACTACCTTCACCTACAGGGATCAACAGCAGAAGGTCTGGATTTCCGAATATAGATCTTTAGTTAGACCCCATTTAAAATACAGTGTCCAGTTCTGGAAACCTTGCTTACTAAAAAAAATTGACAAGATAGGATGAGTCCAGAAAAGGGCAACACCAATGGTGAAAGGTCTAAGCCGCTAAACATCTCAGGAGAGACTTCAGGAATTTATTATGTACAGTTTGAAGGAAAGATGAGAAAGGAGGCATGATTGAAGATTTTAAAATACATTAAGGGTGTAAATAAGATTCAGGAGGGCTGTATTTTCAAGATAAAGCTAAGATCAAAATGACCGGACATGAATGACCTCAGATTAGCAGAAGTTCAAAATGAATCCTAGAAAGTATTCTTACTTAAAGGATAAGTTCACTTTTTAAAAAAAATAAACACATTTATTTGCCAGTAAAAAAATGTGCATATATTTTATTATTTTTTTTGGGAGCCTGGAAACTGCAAGGTCAGCTGGCTTGTCAAACAAACTAGTCACATGACACAACCAATTTCTACTCCTCCCACCATTGCTAACGAAAATAAAAAATTGCGGAGACTTTTTGAAGACCCTTTGGGTGTATGTATATATACTGTTTATATGTGTGTGTATGTATATGTGTGTATATATATATATATGCACAGTATCTCACAAAAGTAAGTACACCACTCACATTTTTGTAACTATTTTATTGTCTTTTCATGTGACAACACTGAAGAAATTACACTTTGCTACAGTGTAAAAAGTAGTGAGTGTACAGCTTGTATAACAGTGTAAATTTGCTGTCCCCTCAAAATAACTTAACACACAGCCAATAATGTCTAAACCGCTGACAACAAAAGTGAGTACCCGTAAGTGAAAATGTCCAAACTGGGCCAAATTAGCCATTTTCCCTACCCAGTGTCATGTGACTTGTCAGTGTTACAAGGTCTCAGGTGTGAATTGGGAGCAGGTGTGTTAAATTTGGTGTTATTGTTCTCACTCTATCACACTGGTCACTGGAAGATCAACATGGCACCTCATGGCAAAGAACTTCTTGAGGATTTGATAAAAAGGATAGTTGCTCTACATAAAGATGGCCTAGACTATAAGAAGATTGCCAAGACCCTGAAACTAAGCTGCAGCACGGTGGCCAATACCATACAGCAGTTTAACAGGACAGGTTTCATTCAGAACAGGCCTTGCAATGGTCGACCAAAGAAGTTGAGTGCACATACTCAACATCATATCCAGAGGTTGTTTTTGGGAAATAGATGTATGAGTGCTGCCAGCATTGCTGCAGAGGTTGAAGGGATGGGGGGGTCAGCCTGTCAGTGCTCAGACCATACACTGCATCAAATTGGTTTGCAAGGCTGTCATCCCAGAAGGAAGCCTCTTCTAAAGATGATGCACAAGAAAGCCCGCAAACAGTTTGCTGAAGACAAGCAGACTAAGGACATGGATTACTGGAACCATGTCCTGTGGTCTGATGAGACCAAGATAAACTTATTTGGTTCAGATGGTGTCAAGCTTGTGTGGCGGAAACCAGGTGAGGAGTACAAAGACAAGTGTGTCTTGCCTACAGTCAAGTTTGGTGGTGGGAGTGTCATGGTCTGGGGATGCATGAGTGTTGCCGACACAGGGGAGCTACAGTTAATTGAGGGAACCATGAATGCCAACATGTACTGTGACATACTGAAGCAGAGCATGATCCCCTCCCTTTGGAGACTAGGTCGCAGGGCAGTATTTCAACATAACCCCAAACACTCCTCCAAAATGACCACTGCCTTGCTAAAAAAGCTGAGGGTAAAGGTGATGGACTGGCCAAGCATGTCTCCAGACCTAAACCCTATTGAGCATCTGTGGGACATCCTCAAATGGAAGGTGGAGGAGCGCAAGGTCTCTAACATTCACCAGCTCCATGATGTCATCATGGAGGAGTGGAAGAGGACTCCAGTAGCAACCTGTGAAGTACTGGTGAACTCCATGGCTAAGAGGGTTAAGGCAGTGCTGGAAAATAATAGTGGCCACACAAAATTTTGACACTGGGTAGGGAAAATGGATAATTTTGGCCCAATTTGAACATTTTCACTTAGGGGTGTACTCACTTTTGTTGCCAGCGGTTTAGACATTAATGGCTGTGTGTTGAGTTATTTTGAGGGGGCAGAAAATTACACTGTACACTGTTATACAAGCTGTACACTCACTACTTTATAGTGTAGCAAAGTGTAATTTCTTCAGTCAAAATCAGATTGGAATCCTGCGAGCTACCCCCCTAATCTAGATTTTACAACTGCCGCAAACACCTCACTCCTCAGGAAGTGCTCTGTGCTATAAATACAATAAATAGTGTTGCGCAAGAGTAAAAATCTGCCTAGTTGCTATTTCAACGATATTGGTGACCAATCCAGATTGTACTGTGTATGGTGTGCTATCCAAAAATATAAAATAAACCTGTGTGATATAAATTGTTTCGTGAAAAGTCAATGTTTTGATGTGATTCCAATGCTGAGTATATAAATAAATGTGTAACCCGCTTCAATAATCATACAGTGTTACCAAATATAAAGTGCTGTGTGCTGATACTGTTGTGTCTAAAAAAAAATCCTTGCAATCAATATTTGCTATGTTCTCTCATGCAAACAGAAACCAATATATATATATATAAAGATTCTAATATATATAAATAGTCCATAAAGTGCTTATAGGTGTTATAATCTGTGAGTCCTTAATATAAAGAAAAAGTGCCAGGTGCTTGTGGAATAATCAGCTGCAGGTGCTAAATCCACCAAGTCTGTGGACATGTGGGTATGTTCCCAACCGGTATGCTTGACCGATATATCACCAAACACCATGCACCCCCTCGTGATTGGGCGCTCACCTTAAGACTGATATAGATATGCCTCTAATCGTATACAATATTAACTCCTCTGGGGCACTTCTCCTCCCTTCCACTGAGATACCGAAAGATCGCTGGCAGTATCCTCCTACATGTAACTCCAACACTCCATAGGGGACGATACCATGTGAAAGAGATAGCTCCAGATTGTGCTTATATCGTTTTATACTTTTTATTAAATGCCAAGTGAAAAGTTGTACACTCACATTTCCAGGTGCATGTATGCACGTATGAATCGCTTTAACCGTTCACGAATGCCTTTCGGATAAATAGGGAGCCGCCTCGGCTTGCGACCGTCCTCCTTGGTCTGCCTGACAGCCTCACCTACGCTGGGTGCAATGCTCCGTCCGTCCTAGCCCCTCCCCTACGCGTGACGACACAGGGACCTCGTGTCTTCCATTTACAGAAATGTGAGGGGTGTGCTCACTTTTGAGAGATACTGTATATACAGTGTATGTATATAAATAAATATATATATATATAAATAAATAAAAATATGGCAGACCTGAAGGACCACTTGGTCCTTTTTCTGCTGTCACTCTTCTGTGTTTCTAACAAATGTGAACATTGTGAGTGTTGTATAAACTATATAATGATCAGTTACATACAGTATACAGCACAGTGTCCTGACATCAGGACAGGGACTTCCCGTTCTGCTCCCAGATCAAAATTGTGCTGTGTTGAGCACTGCTCAGCCAGACACAGGAAGCTTTGTATTTTCTGAATACATGACTTTTTATGAATACAAGGCTTCCTCTGATTGGCAGAGAGGTGGGTTTATGTTACAATCTCCACCTCAGCCAATCTAACAAAGATTTGTACTTATTCAGAATTAAAAAGCTTCCTGTGTATAGCTGAGCAGCACTCAGCCGACTCCATTTTGTTCCAAGTATTGAGCGGTAAGTCCCTGTACCGCTGCTGGAACAAAACCCTGTGCACTGTATGTACCTGATGCTACACAGCGGTCTATTAGTGAAGGAAAAAGTTTGTTTGGACCATCCTGGTCCAATTGGAACCCCAATTCTTAAAGTTGGGCCGCTGTGTAAAATCTACATAAAAACAGAATGCAATGATTTCTCATAAACCCATATTTTATTCACAATAGGAAACAATATAATTTTTGAACTGAGAAAATGTACCATTTTAAGAAAAAAAATAAGATAATTTTGAAAACAATGGATGCAATTTGCAAGATGGGACAGGACCATTGTTTACTTTGGTGTAGCATCCCCTCTTATTTAAACAATACTCTGTAAAACTCAGGGACTGGAGGAGACTAATTGCTGGAGTTTTGGAAGAGTAATGTTGCCCCTTTCTTGCCTGATACAGGATTCCAACTGCTCAACAGTCCTGGGTCTTCTTTGTAATACTTTTGTTTCAAGATGCATCAATTATTTTCAATTGATGAAAGGTCTGGACTGCAGGCAGGCCAGTAAAGCACCCGAACTCTTCCACTATGAGGCAATACTGCTGTCATTGATTCAATATGCGGTTTAGCATTGTCCTGCTGAAATTTACAAGACAGTCCCTGAAAAAGATGTCATCTTGATAAAACCTGGATATATCTTTCAGCATCGATGGTGCCTTTCTAGATGTGCAAGTTGCCCTTTCGCATTAATGCATCCCTACTCCATCAGAGATGCTGGCCTTAGAGTGCTGATTACAAGCCAGAAGGTTCTTCTCCACTTTAATCTACAAGATGCGGCATCCATAATTGCCAAAAGGAATGTAAAATTTTGGTTCTTCTGACCACAGAACAGTTTTCCACTTTGTAACAGACCATTTTAAATGAGCTTTGTCCCAGAGAAGACAGTGGTTTCTGGATCATGTGCAGATATGGCTTCTTCTTTGCATAATTAAAATGAGCTTTACCTTGTTTTTTTGGAAGGCACTGTAAACTGTGTTCACAGACAGTGATTTTTGGAAGTATTCCTGAGTCCATGCATTGATGTCCATGACAGAATCTTGCCTGTTTTGAATGCAGTGCCATCTGAGGGCCCGAAGATTGGAGGCATCCAATAGTGCGTTTCGGTCTTGTGCCGTGCGCACAGAGATTTCTCCAGATTCGTAGAATCTTTTGACGGTATTATGTACTGTATTTGCAAATTTACGTTGAGCAACATTATTCTGAAATTTTTTGACAATTTTTTGACACAGCTTTTCACAGATTAGTGAACCTCTGCCCATCTTTACTTCTGAGACACTCTGACTCTCTAAGATGCACTTTTTATACCAAATCATGTCACTGACCTGTTGCCAATTAACCTAATTAGTTGCAAAGTGTTCTTCCAGCTCTTCCTTGTTATAACTACTTACTTTTCCAGTTTTTGTTGCCCTGTTCCAACTTTTTTGAGATGTGTTGCTGCCATCAATTCTAAAATGACCTTATTTTTTTTCTTAACATCGTCAATTTTCTCAGTTTAAAAATGTAATACATTTTCTGTTTTCTATTGTGAATAAAATATGGGTTTATGAGATGTGCAAATGATTGCATTCTGTTTTTATGTAGATTTTATGCAGCGTTCAAACTTTTTTGGAATTAGGGTTGCATTTTAAAGTGACCGAAAGCTAGTGTTTGGTTTTAAAATCAGTTCAGTAATCTTGAAGGTTATTGTTGGAAGCAACCTTGTATTAAAATGATCTTTATGTAGCCACAGCAGATGTTGCACTGTCATTCAAAGATTTTCCTCTGGGGACATACAAGTACCTCTGAAAACGCTGTCTCTGTCAGTCCACCCAAGGAAGCTTAATCCAGTGCAGATTCAGATCTTTCCACTTCTTTCCTCCATTTCTCAATGTCAGCACTGGATCTCCACTAATGTTCCACTTTAAAGAATTCCAGGTATGAATATTTTATACATAGTTGCATGGGTCCAGCTTTTACCACTGTGAATATGTATATACAGGTGCATCTCATAAAATTAGAATATCATCAAAAAGTTCATTTATTTCAGTAATTCAATTCAAAAAGTAAAACTCATATATTTTGTATAGATGCGTTACACACAGAGTGATATATTTCAAGCATCTCAGAAAATTTTAATATTTTATAAGACCGATAAAAAAAATTGGAAATGTAAAAAAAAAAAAAAAATGAAAAGTATGTCCATGTACAGTATAGCCACTTAACGACCGGCGCACGACGATCTACGTCGGCGCTCAGCCCCGGCCAGGCAAACTGACGTAGGCCTACGTCAGCACTTTTTGCCGGCCCTGTGCGCGCTCCCGCGCCCCGCCGCCGCCGATGACTCGATTGGGTTCAGAACCGATCAGTCATCAGGTCCAGGCCAATCATTTTTGGTCTGGACCTGTTGATCGGTCCTGCCCAATCAGATCTCCCTCTAAGCCTGTGAAATGTAAACACAGGCTTAGAGGAGATGTGCCCTCCCCTCCCAACGGTCTTTTTGGATCCAGCGTGAGAGGAGAGCACATCTTACTGTGAGTAATTGCACCAAGCACATCACACACAGCTAGATAGGCACATTTCACCCCCGATCGCCCCCCCAATTAACCCCTACAGCACCTGACACAACACACACTATATACAGCATATAGCATATACCTATATACCTGTATAAGTGTGATTTGTGAACAGGTGTAGCCCTTGCGACCCCCCCTTTTCCACTCAAATTACCCCCCACCCCCCCTAATAAAGATTTAACCCACTGATCCCCCCTGAACCCCCCCTGATCACCGCCGTTAACCCCTACACCCTCTGTCACATCAGCACTAATACAAACGCAATATACGGTGTTATTGTATTTTTGTATTAGTGTCATTGTGATCAGAATTAGCGCAGGCGACTAAGTTTCTGTCCCAAGAAGGTTTAGGGTCCCCGCCACCCGCCCAATAAAGATTTAAGCCCCTGACCCCCCCCTGATCACCCCTACACCCCCTGCCATAACACACACCGTATACAGTATATAGCATTTTGCTATATACCCGTATAAGTGTGATTTGTGGTCAGGTCTAGCGCTTGCGACCCCCCCTTTTCCACTTGAATTACCCGCCACCCCCCCCAATAAAGATTTGAGCCCCTGATCCCCTCCTGATCACCGCTAGTTAACCCCTACACCCTCTGTCACATCAGCACTAATACAAACGTAATATACTGTGTTTTTGTATTTTTGTATTAGTGTGATTGTGATCAGAATTAGCGCAGGCGACTAAGTTTGTGTCCCAAGCAGGTTTAGGGTCCCCCCCACCCGCCCAATAAAGATTTAATCCCCTGATCCCCCCCTGATCACCCCTACACCCCCTGCCACAACGCACACTGTATACAGTATATAGCATTTTCTATATACCTGTATAAGTGTGACTTGTGACCAGGTTTAGCGCTTGCCACCGTTCCTTTTATCCTTAGGATACCCGCCAGCCCCTTCCAATAAAGATTTAAACCCCTGATCCCCCCCTGATCACATCCCGTTAACCCCTACACCCTCTGTCACATTAGCACTAATACACACATAATATACTGTTTTTACTGTATTTTGTATTGGTGTCATTGTGACTTGAGGTTGTGCTAGCTAGCTAGTTTCTTTCCCAAAGGAGGTTTAGGGTCCCCGCCACCCCCCCCAGATCCCCAGCGCATAGTTTAGAAATAACCCCTTGATTGCCACACACACACGCACGCACCTACACTTCCATTTCTAGTATAGTGTTTGAACAGATCAATATCTGATCTGATCAGAGCTATACTAGCGCCCCCATAGTTTAGGGTTCCCAAAACGCAGTGTTTGCACGATCAGCACTGATTCCTGCCAGCACCTGCGTTTAACCCTTTCACCCAGGTAAGTGTAGTAATCAACAGATTACTGTCACTTACAAAAAAACACAAGACACAAAACCGCTGTGTTAGCAGAGTCAGGCCTGATCCCTGCTAGCATTAGCAGTTTTTTTGGTAGCGCTTGAAATAATCTTCGACAACCAGGTGCTTTTATTACCTGTGAGTCGCATCACTGTACGGGTAAATCTAGTTACCAAAATGTCTAAACGTTCGTACAGTGATGAAGCTATTTACAGTATAATGACCATGCCAGGTGAGAGCGATGGGGAAGCCTCACCGGCAGAATCAGGGTCAGTATACGAACCAAATGACAGCAGCGGCTCCCTGACAGATAGCTCCGACGACAGATGGGTCCCTGTTAGACCCAGGCGTACCCGACCCCATTCTGGTGTTGTTGAGATGCAGGAATCGCAGGGTGCTCGTATGGAGCAGAGTGTGGGTACTAGTGCCGCTCATCCTTCTGGCGACCTGGCAAGCGCCAGCGGCCTAGTACACCCTGGACCTAGTACAACCAGCACTGCAGTAAGACCTGGTGACGTGGCGAGTCCCCTAAGTGCAGTTGAAGCTGGTGCGGTGGCTAGCACAAGTAGTGGCCCGCAGCCACCGCGTATTCGAAGACAGGCCCGTAGAGCCCATAGTGCCCTCCCTGATGCGCTGGCATTTCCTAATTGGCAACCCACTGATACTACAGCGCCAGTACTTCCCCCATTCACCGCCCAACCTGGAATCCACGTGGAGACAGCTGGTTTTACGCCCCTGAACTTTTTTGAGCTGTTCTTCACGGAAGATCTTTTCAGATCTATTGTGGATCAATCAAATTTATATGCTCAACAATTTATCGCCGCCAACCCAAATTCGCCCCTTGCCAGACAATTCGGCTGGAAACCTTTAACGGTTTCCGAATTTAAGATCTTTCTGGGCCTTTCCCTCCACATGGGCATAACTAAACAGAGTGAATTGCGGCTATATTGGTCCACTAGCCCACTTCACCATATGCGCATGTACTCTGCCTCCATGTCCAGGGCGAGATATGAGCAAATTCTGCGATTTATGCATTTCAGCGACAATGAAATCTGTCGTCCTCGGGGAGACCCTGCATACGATCGGCTCCACAAAATTCGGCCCCTCATAGACCACTTCAATCAGCGGTTTGCAGCCTTGTTTACCCCCGAACAAGTTGTCTGCGTTGACGAGTCCCTGATTAAATTTACTGGCCGCCTTGCTATGAAACAGTACCTCCCCAGCAAGCGTGCCAGATACGGGGTCAAACTGTATAAATTGTGTGACAGGGCCACAGGCTATACAGTTAGTTTCCGGGTCTATGAGGGAAAAGATAGCTGTGTGGAGCCCCCGAACTGCCCAGACTACATAGGGAGCAGCGGTAAGATCGTTTGGGACTTGGTGTCACCCTTATCCGGAAAGGGGTACCATTTGTACGTGGACAACTTTTATACAAGCGTGCCACTATTTAGTCACCTGCTCGAATTACAAATTGGCGCATGTGGCACCGTGCGACCTAATCGCCGGGGCTTCCCCCAACGGCTTGTAGATTCCCGTCTTAGTCGGGGGGGCGAGAGCCTGCTTGAAAACGGACAAATTGCTTGCGGTGAAGTGGAAGGATACACGGGATGTTTATGTTCTGTCCTCCCTTCACGCAGACACGACAATCCAAATCACTACGGCAACTGGCGTTGTGGAGAAACCCCTCTGTGTCCACGAATATAACCTTAACATGGGAGGGGTGGACCTTAACGACCAGATTTTGGCGCCGTATTTAGTTGCCCGTAAAGCCAGACGCTGGTACAAAAAAGTGTCTGTTTATTTATTCCAATTGGCGATGCTGAACGCCTTTGTCCTATACAAGGCGTCAGGACGAACTGGATCTTTCCGGGAATTCCAGGAAGAGATCATCCTTGCCTACCTGTACCCAGGAGGCATGCCTGCCCAACTTCCCCTTCCAGATGCAGTGAGCCGGCTGCATGAGAGGCATTTTCCTTATGCCCTCCCGAGTACCCCTACCCAAAGATGGCCCCAAAGAAGATGTCGTGTCTGTCGCAGGCGCGGATTTAGGCGTGACACCCGTTATTATTGTCCCAAATGTCCTGACCAACCTGGTCTCTGCATCGGGGAATGTTTTGAGCGCTACCATACACTAGTGGAGTATTAGTGTAGGGTACAGCACGACACAGTGTAGGGCACACAAACACAGGGTCTCGAAGGATGTTGGATGTCCATCGACATTTTGAGAGACCCAAGCTGGAAGAGAAGATCGCAGAAGATCGCAGTCCCTCCCAAATCAAGACATGAAGAAACAGTTAGAAAGAAAAATAAAAGGATCCAAAAACTGTTGTTGTGTCAGTCATTTTATATGTCCTTCTACTCTTCTTACTGTACATTTAAATGTCCTTTGTTTGTTTTTTCATTCTTTTGTGACCTGTTTCTCCTGCAGGTACTCGTCGGCTACCACGCATTGATTTTATATATTCTGACACAAACAGTGTTTGCGCTCAGCATATATGGATACCTTTGCTGATAGCAGCTGTGGTGATTTTCTGATTTCAGCACTGCAGTTAAAATCCTATTTTGGTATACGTGGATAGTGCCGTGTATACCCATCATTAAATTCAGTGGGTGGTTGTTTGGGCGGTTAATGATGAGTAATACTACGCATTATTCTTGTGCTGATTTCTGATAGGTTCTCTTTTTTTCCGTTCAGCCCACAGGCTGCATGAAAAAAAAAAAAACCTATATGCCAAACAAGGACTAGCAATGTACTGGTACGTTGCTGGACTTTGAGTGGTTGTACCAGGATGATGCCTGCAGATTTAGGCATCATCTTGGTATCGTTTTTTACAGCCAGCGGTCGGCTTACATGTAAAAGCAATCCTAGCAGGTAATTGGCCGCTAGACTGCTTTTACATGCAGTGGGAGGGGCCTCCCCCCCCCCCACCGCCGCCTTCCACAGCCTTCCGTGGTTTTTCTCGGGCTCTCCTGTCCCACCGGTTAACCCGAGAGTGCAGCCGGTGGTTCAGTTATCTAACCATAGAGCTAATTGAAGATTAGAATGGCTCCAATCATCTCTATGGCCTAAGATGCCAGAGGCTACGAGCATTTCATGACTTCTTTTTCGCCAGAAATAAACAGGGCCATTGGGAAATTGGGAAAGTATTTTATCACACCAATTTTGGCGTGGTCAGAAGCATTAAGGTCAGAGGAGAGATCTAGAGTATAAAAGACCCCAATTTTTAAAAAAAAGAGTACCTGTCACTACCGATTGCTATCATAGGGGATATCTAAATTCACTGTGATAGCAATAAAAATGATTTAAAAAAAAAAAAATTAAAGGAAAGGTGTCAAAATAACATAAAAGAGCAAAAAAAAAAAAAAATCGAGCTCCGCCCCCTTTCCCCCGTGCTTGCGCGCAATGGCACACGCACGCGTTGGTCTAGTGTCATATGTAAACCGCAATTTCAGCATGCATGTGAGGTATCGCCGCGATCGCCAGATCGAGTGCAGTAATTCTTGCAGTAGACCTCCTCTGTAAGTCTAAAGTGGTAACCTGTAGAGACTTTTAAAGGTTTTTAAAAATGTACGTACGTTTTTGCCGCTGCGCAGGTGTGCGCAATTTTTAAAGCATGTCAGGTGTCTATGAACTCGGCATAAGATCATCTTTTAAATTTTACCAAACAAATTGGAATTATATAGTGTATTTGTGCAATAAATTTAAAAAAAATGTATTTTTTTCGCAAAAATTGCGTTTGGAAAATCTGTGCGCAAATACCGTGTGACAAAAAAAATTGCAACATCCACCATTTTATTCTATAGGGCCTCTGCTTTAAAGAAATATATAATGTTTGGGGGTTCAAAGTAATTTTCTAGTAAAAAAAAAATATTTTTTCATGTAAACAAAAAGGCACAGAAAAGGCTTGGTTTTCAAGTGGTTAGAAGAGTGGGTGATGTGTGGCTAAGATTGAGCGTAAAATGCCGGGACTGTTCAAACACCCCCCAAATGACCCCTTTTTGAAAAGTAGACACCCAAAGCTATTTGCTGAGAGGCATGGTGAGTCCATGGAATATTTTATATTTTGCTACAAGTGTCGGGAAAATTATTATTTCTTTTTTTTTTGTTGTTTTTTTACAGAAAGTTGTCACTAAATGATATATTGCTCACACATGCCATGTGTATATGTGAAATGACACCCCAAAATACATTCTGCTGCTTATCCTGAGTACAGGGATACCCCATGTGTGAAACTTTTTTGCAGTCTAGCCGAGTACAGGTCCCCGAAAACCAGTCCCCACTTTCAGGCTTTCCAAAGGCGTAAATTGTTGATTTCACTCCTGACTACCTATCACAGTTTCGGAGGCCCTAAAATTCCAAGATAGCACAAAACCCCCCCAAATGACCCCATTTTGGAAAGTAGACACCCCAAGCTGTTTGCTGAGAGGCATGGTGAGTCCATGGAATATTTTATATTTTGCCACAAGTTCCGGGAAATATATATATATATATATATTTTTTTTTTTTTACAAAAAGCTGTCAGTAAATGATATATTGCTCACACATGCCATGGGTATATGTGAAATGACACCCCAATATACATTCTGCTGCTTCTCCTGAGTACAGGGATACCCCATGTGTGAGACTTTTTTGCAGTCTAGCCGAGTACAGGACCCCGAAATCCAACCTCCACTTTCAGGCTTTCCAAGGGCGTAAATTGTTGATTTCACTCCTGACTACCTATCACAGTTTCGGAGGCCCTAAAATTCTAAGATAGCACAAAACCCCCCCAAATGACCCCATTTTGGAAAGTAGACACCCCAAGCTGTTTGCTGAGAGGCATGGTGAGTCCATGGAATATTTTATATTTTACCACAAGTTCCGGGAAATATATATATATATATATATTTTTTTTTTTTTTACACAAAGCTGTCAGTAAATGATATATTGCTCACACATGCCACGGGTATATGTGAAATGACACCCCAAAATACATTCTGCTGCTTCTCCTGAGTACAGGGATACCCCATGTGTGAGACTTTTTTGCAGTCTAGCCGAGTACAGGACCCCGAAATCCAACCTCCACTTTCAGGCTTTCCAAGGGCGTAAATTGTTGATTTCACTCCTGACTACCTATCACAGTTTCGGAGGCCCTAAAATTCTAAGATAGCACAAAACCCCCCCAAATGACCCCATTTTGGAAAGTAGACACCCCAAGCTGTTTGCTGAGAGGCATGGTGAGTCCATGGAATATTTTATATTTTACCACAAGTTCCGGGAAATATATATATATATATATATTTTTTTTTTTTTTACACAAAGCTGTCAGTAAATGATATATTGCTCACACATGCCACGGGTATATGTGAAATGACACCCCAATATACATTCTGCTGCTTCTCCTGAGTACAGGGATACCCCATGTGTGAGACTTTTTTGCAGTCTAGCCGAGTACAGGACCCCGAAAACCAACCTCCACTTTCAGGCTTTCCAAGGGCGTAAATTGTTGATTTCACTCCTGACTACCTATCACAGTTTCGGAGGCCCTAAAATTCCAAGATAGCACAAAACCCCCCCAAATGACCCCATTTTGGAAAGTAGACACCCTGAGCTATTTGCAGAGAGGCATGTTGAGTGTTTTGCAGATCTCACTTTTTGTCACAAAGTTTTGGAAATTGAAAAAAGAGGAAAAAAAATGCATTTTCCTGTTTTTTCTTCATTTTCCAAAAAAAATGAGAGCTGCAAAATACTCACCATGCCTCTCAGCAAATAGATTGGAGTGTCTACTTTGCAAAATGGGGTCATTTGGGGGGGTTTTGTGCCATCTTGGCCTTTTATGGACTTCAAAAGTGTGATAGGTAGTAAGGAGTGAGATCAACAATTTACGCCCTTAGAAAGCCAGAAGGTGCAGATTGGTTTTCCGGGTCCTGTACGCGGCTAGACTGCAAAAAAGTCTTACACATGGGGTATCCTTGTACTCAGGAGAAGCAGCAGAATGTATTTTGGGGTGTCATTTCACATATACCCATGGCATGTGTGAGCAATATATCATTTACTGACAACTTTGTGTAAAAAAAAAAAAAATATATATATATATATATATTTCCCGGAACTTGTGGCAAAATATAAAATATTCCATGGACTCACCATGCCTCTCAGCAAATAGCTTGGGGTGTCTACTTTGCAAAATGGGGTCATTTGGGGGGGTTTTGTGCTATTTTAAAATTTTAGGGCCTCCGAAACTGCGACAGGTAGTGCAGAGGTGACATGAACAATTTACGCCATTAGAAAACCTGAGAGTGTTGATTGGTTTTCGCGGTCCTGTACACAGCTAGGCTCCCAAAAAGTCTCACACATGGGGCATCCCCATACTCAGGAGAAGTGGCAGAATGTATTTTGGGGTGTTATTCCACATATACACATGTCATGTGTGAGAAATTTATCTTTTAGTGACAACGTTGTGTAAAAAAAAAAAATTAAAAAAAAAAATTGTAATTTTCCCGAAACTTGTGGCAAAATATAAAATATTCCATGGACTCACCATGCCTCTCAGCAAACAGCTTGGGGTGTCTACTTTCCAAAATGGGGTCATTTGGGGGGGTTTTGTGGTATCTTGACATTTCAGGGCCTCCAAAACCGTTATAGGTAGTGAGAAAATGCAATGAAAAATGTACGCCCTTTGAAATTCTGATGGTGGTGATTTGTTTTCCGGCTCCCGTACACAGCTACGCTCCCAAAAAGTCTCACATATGTGGTATCCCTGTACTCAGGAGAAGCAGCAGAATATATTTTGGGGTGTAATTACACATATACCCATGGGATGTGTGAGCAATATATCATTTCAATGACAACTTTGTGTAAAAAAAAAAAAAAAAATTATTTTTGTCATTTTTCAAACACCTGTGACAAAAAAATAAAATATTCAATGAGCTCAACATGCCCCTCAGAACATTCCTTAGGATGTCTACTTTCCAAAAAGTGGTAGTTTGGGGGGGTTTTGTACTGCCCCGCCATTTTAGCACTTCATGAAATGAGATAGGCAGTCAGAAATTAAAGCTTCGTAAATTTCAGTATTTACACCATAGTTTGTAGACGCTATAACTTTTGCGCAAACCAATAAAAATACGCTCATTGATTTTTTTTTTGTCAAAGACATGTAGCTAAATATATTTTGGCCAAAAAAAATGACATAAATTGAGTATATTGGATATTTTTTAAAAGACAAAGTTGAAAATGTCATTTTTTTGCAAAATTTTCGCTCTTTTTTTATTAATATCGCAAAAAATAAAAAGCGCAGAGGTGATCAAATACCACCAAAAGAAAGCTCTGTTTGTGGGAAAAAAAGGACGTAAATTTCGTTTAGGTACTGCATTGCATGACCGCGCAATTATCAGTTAAAGTCACGAAGTGCCAAGTTGAAAAAAGGGGTCTGGACCTTTAGCAGCCAAATCCTCCGGGGCTTAAGTGGATAGTATGCACTCAATACTTGGTCAGGGCTCCTTTTGCATGAATTACTGCATCATTGTGGCATGAAGGCGATCAGCCTGTGGCACTGCTGGGGTGTAATGGAAGCCTAGGTTGCTTTGCTAGCGGCTTACAGCTTGTCTGCCTTGTTGGGTCTGGTGTCCCATCTTCCTCTTTATATACCCCCACAGATTCTCTATGGGGTTTGGGTCAAGCGAGTTTGCTGGCCAATCAAGCACAGTGACATCATGATCATTAAACCGGGTATTGGTACTTTGGGCAGTGTGGGCAGGTGCCAAGTCCTGCTGGAAAATGAAATCCATATCTCCATAAAATATTTGAGTTTCATTTTTTGAATTGAATTGCTAAATCAAATGAACTTTTTGATAATATAATTTTATGATATGCACCTGTAACATACCTGACCAATGCCTCTGGAGGCTGGATATCACTGAAGTAGATAGATATCACTACTCCAGTGAGCTCCACTTGTATCCGGGTCCTGTGATGAGCAGCTGGCTTGATGCATTCTGAACAAAGGAGGTCAGTCGCTTAGCACAGGTAGCACAGAGAATGCGTTGCCTTCATCCAGAAAATGCAAAGCATTCTCTAAACGGCATCTGACTATGTTCAGAATGCAGCAGGTAAGCAGCTCAGCATGGGACCTGGAAGCAAGTTAGCGGTCACTGGGGTAGCAGTGTGTACTGTACAGTGATTTCCAACTGCCAGGGGCATCGGTTACATATTCAGCTCCCAGGGGCATTGGCCAAGTTAAAGCCAGACCAATGTAACTATGTAAAAATATACCATGCCTTGAAGTGCCAAGAACTGCCAACCTATATATAACGGCTTTGTGACCTGGTAAATCAACTGGGCCAAAGAAAGTTTACCTACCACTGGCTGACCGACCCATAGTAAAAACTTTATTACTTTGACGTTAAATACCAGTGTTACGGCAGCAGCTAGCTGCCATAATCCTGGTATAATTTCTTACTATGGCCAATCCTGTCTAACATAAAAGTGGTCCGGCGGGCCCATTCACTGTGGGATCACTTTTAGAAGCGGCGGGAGTGGTTCAAGGTGAATGGAGAGCAGGTGTGTTCAATTTGGTGTTATTGCTCTCACTCTCACTCTCTCATACTGGTCACTGAAAGTTCATCATGGCACCTTTTGGCAAAGAACTCTCTGAGGATCTGAAAAAAAAATTGTTGCTCTACATAAAGATAGCCTAGGCTATAAGAACATGGCCAAGACCCATGAACTGGGCTGCAGCACGGTGGCCAAGACCATACAGTGGTTTAACAGGACAGGTTCCACTCAAAACAGGCCTCGCCATTGTCGAACCAAAGAAGTTGAGTACATGTGCTCAGCATCATATCCAGAGGTTGTCTTTGGAAAGTAGACAAATGAGTGCTGCCTGCATTGCAGCAGAGGTTGAAGGGGTGGGGGGGGGGTGTCAGCCTGTCAGGGCTTAGACCACACGCCGTACACTGCATCAAATTGGTCTGCAAGGCTGTCATCCCAGAAGGAAGCCTCTTCTAAAGATGATGCACAAGAAAGCCTGCAAGCAGTTTGCTGAAGACAAGCAGACTAAGGACATGGATTACTGAAACCATGTCCTGTGGTCTGATGAGACCAAGATAAATGTATTCAGTTCAAATGGTATCAAGCGTGTGTGGCAGCATCCAGGTGAGGAGTACAAAGACAAGTGTGTCTTGCCTACAGTCAAGCATGGTGGGGGGGGGAGTGTCATGATCTGGGACTGCATGAGTGCTGCTGTCACTGGGGAGCTACAGTTCATTGAGGGAACCATGAATGCCAACATGTACTGTGACATACTGAAGCAGAGCATGATCCCCTCCCTTTGGAGACTGGGCCGCAAGACAGTATTCCCACATAACGACCCCAAACACACCTCCAAGACAACCACTGCCTTGCTAAAGAAGCTGAGGGTAAATGTGATGGACTGGCCAAGCATGTCTCCAGACCTAAACCCTATTGAACATCTGTGGGTCATGCTCAAACGGAAGGTGGAGGAGCACAAGTTCGCTAACATCCATGTGGCAGTGCTGGAAACTAATGGTGGCCACACAAAATATTGACACTTTGGGCCCAATTTGGACATCTTCACAAGGAGGTGTACTCACTTTTGTTGCCAAGACATTATTGGCTGTGTGTTGAGTTATTTTGGGGGGGACAACAAATTTACACTGTTATACAACCTGTACACTCACTACTTTACATTGTAGCAAAGTGTCATTTCTTCTGTGTTGTCACATGAAAAGATATAATAAAATATTTACAAAAATGCGAGGGGTGTACTCACTTTTGTGAGATACTGTATACGTGATTATGCATTTCCGGATATGGTGTGGGCGCTCACACGCACGCACTCCCACCAAGCTGTGCTGTCACTGGCTCCAGCACATGCCGATCACCAGGTCCCGGCCAATGATTTACTGTATGGACCTGACTCGCCAATCGGCGGAGCATGTCACAGGAGAGATCTCGGTGTATGTAAACAACACAGAGCTCACTAAATTTTTTTCATCTTTATCTGCCTGGTCCAACTCTTTTCTACCTTGGTTCTTCTTCTCACCCCTTGATAACTTCTTCTCACTTCCTGGTACACATTTACATCTCTGATATATCTATTATATATGACCGTGGTCATTTGTTGGCTGCTATCCTACAGGAAGTAGCTGTATACTCACCTACATGTATACTCTTTCATTTAGAGACTGGCCAGGTGTTTGATTGGTATACCCACAATACATTCTCATCGCTCTCCTTGTGTCGAGCACAATGCCTCTGTATCCTGCCCCTTCAGCTCCCATGTCGGACTATTTGGCTGCCGCCGTGTGGCAGCACTGGTTTTAAGCACAATGGCGTGGTTCTATATGTGAGTATGATGTCTCCCCACATGGGTCCTACTTTGAGTATTCATACTTCACTGGCCACCAATCCTGCATGTTAATAATACAATGATTTTTTTCAGACATGTCTGCATACATACACTCCTGACGAGTGGGCAATGCGACCCATGAAACGCGTTGAGTTTCAAGACATATGTATTGATGTGCATACTGTTACTGATATGTTTTTATGATATTCTGTATGACCACGCTCTGTTATATGTATGCCAAATATTCATGTTGTATTACTTTGTATGTTGGTTCTACACAATAAACCAGATACATTTCAACTTGAGTATGATGAATTTTGGGTCCACCTCAAATAAAGTCCCGCTGGGCAATTTTCTTTCTATATGTATTCTACTGGGATGGATGTGCACTCAATTATAAAATGGCAGTGCAGTTCCATTTTATCTTGTTTCTAGTTGTCCTGGGTGAAAGACACCCACATGCCCGCTTTTGGTCCTACACTGCCCCATCTTTGCCAATGCCATACCCCAGCATGGCAAATAGACATTTCATACACTAGTATTATTTTACTACTATTCATTATGATGATTGTTAAATATTGTTCTCTACACACGCTTGGATACAATCCTTGTCTTCCAGTGCTCCCTCTGGTGGTGGCCTTTGGCCTAACTGGGAGCTGCAATGCACTATTAGGGGAGGTTCCTCTCCCCTGCTGTCCCCTCCTGATGCATCGGCGGGGCCACCTGTGCATCGGCGTCATATTCCCGCGATACAAGCATCACGTCCGCTATGCGGTGTCATGGCGTTGTAATCTGCGGAGAGACCATCTCCCAGGTGAATGGATGCCGGCGCTCACCACCGGTGTCCTCACATGGCACATCACCCTGTGTGGCAGGCAAATGTCTGCAATCAAACCACCTGTGACATGACGTTGGGGGCGGGACATTTGCAAGACATTTAAAGTGAGGATGAGTGAGGACAGGCAGCCTAACTTTTGAACACAGGGTGGATGCCAGACATCAGTATTTATTCCCTCACGGTAAGCACACAGCTACCTTGTATATATTTTTTTCATAGCACTTTCAATTCACTCTCCACTCATTTACTTTTGCCTTTTTTTTTTTTTTTTTTATTTATTTATGCCCTTACTAACCATCACCTCACACATGATTTTTAGGGTGATTCATTTCCATTTGCTTTCACTCACTCTCTAAGCAAAATTTTTTTCATCTTTATCTGCCTGGTCCAACTCTTTTCTACCTTGGTACTTCTTCTCACTTCCTGGTACACATTTAGGTCTCTAATATATCTATTATATATGACCATGGTCATTTGTTGGCTGCTATTCTACAGGAAGTAGCTGTATACTCACCTACATGTATACTCTTTCATTTAGAGACTGGCCAGGTATTTGATTGGTATACCCACAATACATTCTCACCGCTCTCCTTATGTCGAGCACAATGCCTCTGGATCCTGCCCCTTCAGCTCCCATGTTTGACTATTTGGCCGCCGCCGTGTGGCAGCAATGGTTTTAAGCACAATGGCGTGGTTCTATATGTGAGTATGATGTCTCCCCACATGGGTCCTACTTTGATTATTCATACTTCATTGGCCACCAATCCTGCATGTTAATAATACAATAATTTTTTTCAGATATGTCTGCATACATACACTCCTGACGAGTGGGCAATGCGACCCACGAAACGCGTCGAGTTTCAAGACATATTTATTGATGTGCATACTGTTACTGATATGTTTTTGTGATATTCTGTATGACCACGCTCTGTTATATGTATGCCAAATATTCATGTTGCATTACTTTGTATGTTGGTTCTACACAATTAACCAGATACATTTCAACTTGAGTATTATGACTTTTCTTTCTATATATACACCCCATAATGACAGTGTGAAAGACATTTGTTTGAAATCTTTGCAAGTGTATTAAAAAAAAAACCAAAAAGAAAAAATCCCATGTACATAAGCCTTTGCTCAATATATTGTCAAAGTACCTTTGGCACCAATTACAGCCTCAAGTCTTTTTGAGTATGATGCTACAAGCTTGGCACATCTATTTTTTGGCATTTTCTCCCATACTTCTTTCTTGCAGGACCTCTCAAGCTCCATCAGGTTGAATGGGGAGGGTCGGCGCACAGCCATTTTCAGATCTCTCCAAAGATGTTCTATCAGTTTCAAGTCTGGGCTCTGGCTGGGTCACTCAAGGACATTCACAGAGTTGTCCCGTAGCCACTCCTTTGTTATGTTGGCTGTGTGCTTAGGGTCATTGTCCTATTCCAAAATGAACCTTTGCCCCAGTCTGAGGTCCAGAGCACTCTGGAGCAGGTTTTCATCAGGGATGTCTCTGTACATTGCTGCATTCATCTTTGCCTTGATCCTGACTAGTCTCCCAGTACCTGCCACTGAAAAACATCCCTACATGATACTGCCACCACCATGCTTCACTGTAGGGATGGCAGGGCTGCCGCTAGAAATCCTGGGGCCCCATACAGCCTACTTGACAGGGCCCCCCCCCCCCTTACACCGAAAATATCAAAATTATATTATCAATCCCTCTTCCTAGCAGAAATCCCTCCCAATGACCCCTCACAAAGCAAACCCCCAAATCCCTCCACAAATTCACAACCCCATCCCCGTACAGAGTGCAGGGGTCAGGAATGCATTACGTACGGAGTGCAGGGGTCAGGAATACATTCAGGAGAATACTAGATACAGAATGCAGGGTTCTGGAGTGCATTATGCACAAGGTTCAGGAGAGTGCTAGATAGGGAGTAGTGCCTTACTAAGCTGACCAAGATTTCCCATAGATGCAAATGTTAGACAGGAAGCAGTGCCATACCAAGTTGACCAAGATTCTCCATTGAGGCCAATGTTAAGAATCGGGAGTAGTGCTATACCAAGGTGGCCAAGATTTCCCATTGAGGCCAATGTTAAAAATCGGGAGTAGTGCCATACCAAGCAGTACATAGTAGCGAATGTACGTAAATGCCTCTGTACTGCACCTCTTCCCAGGTGCTACAACCTCTGCAACACACACACCTCTCCTCTGCCCTTATTTTCCCCAAAGGTCACCCATCTTCCACGTGATTACCTTTCTAAAATACCTTTCTGTTGCTGGCTGCCATCTGCCTTCTCCTTCTTCCCTATGCACGTGTTGCTTGATATAGGGGATGGGTCTGAGTAGCAGTCCCACCCATTACCGACATCACAGCATGAATTTGACAGGTGCAGTCTCTCATTGTAGCTGCATAGTGCACACCCAGCTGGTTTTTTAGCCAATCCCTGGCTGTTCTAAATGTTCCCACTGCTGCAGGTCCTTCTGAGCTAGAAGGTAACATTTATCACCTGAATTATGCCGGACAAAGCCTCTGTACAGCGGGACAGTCAGTGGCGGAGCTAGACTTTTGAAACAGGGGTGGCAAAGGGGTGGCAAGGTATTATTTTGGGGGGTCAATATACATGCGTGTGTGTATATGTATGTATATATATATCTATATATATTGTGACAGGAAGTCAGGTAAATCTGGGAATGTAGTCACTGAGAGGAGACACATTCCCACCTGCTTAGAAAGTCCATTAATTAATTTAGGGTGTTGGCTACAGAGCTAGCCAGCAGGAAGTTGAAAGGCCTTCACCTGTTCAGAATGAGGGAGTTAAGGCTCTATAATTTGTTCAGAGAAAGTCCTATTGTTTGCTGCCTCCAGAAGCTGTGTCCTGAAGCCATGTGGGCTGGGAGCAGGAGGACAGTCAGCGTGTGCCTCCCGACAGGATGTGTGGGCCTGGGAGAAGACCCCCCGGAGTGATGTGTGCCCGGGACGGTAACCAAGGGTGAATACGTCTCAAAGGTGAGAAGACGAACTGTTGATGTGAAAGAAACAAAGGACTGTGTTGCCCTGTGAAACTATTATAAAAGGACTATTGAGTGTCCACTGTAGGACAAGGAAGTCTGCCCGACGGTAGGTTGGAGACAGACACTTAGGCAGGTTCCAGTTGTGAGAAGGTAGCCGCCCACAGAGGCAAGGATTTATTTTCTGTTTTATTTTATTTTGGATGTTTTGCTGCATACAGCCTGGTGAAGAAAACACCATTTAATAAACCACACTGTTTGTTTGCAAGCACTTGTCGGCTACCTCTCTGGGAAAAAACACCCCCCAAGGGGTCATCCACACCCGCCACCGAGCTAATCCCTTACATATGGTGGAGGTATGCAGTGGGCATAAGCAGAGATCCCTGCAAGGAAGTGCAAATGTTTGATGAACTTTATCTGGTGCATGAGATTGCACAATCTATGTGTGCAGGAGAGAAGATCCTGACAGAAAAAAAAAAGTGTTTTAAAGAGACAGCGGTCTCAAAATTATTTGATGAACTTTGTTGTGTCTGGTGCAAGTGACTGCACAAACTGTGTGTGCAGGAAAAGAGATCTTGCAAGAGAGAGAGAAAAACTACATGGGTTAAAGAGACAGTGGTCTGAAAAATTTTTGCTGGACTGTGAAAAATTTGTTTGTGGAGTTATTGAAGATGGGGCGTTCAAAACGCCTGAAGAATGCAAAGATAGATGAAATGAGAGACCGGATTCTATGGATGGAGGGGATGTTACCGTCTGAACCAGCCCCATCCATGCCTAAAGAGAGTCTACTAAAGAGGAAGGGTGTTGTCCCTAGCAACACTGATGAAACTGCTATGGAGACGCAGTGTGCTCAGATGAAAAGTAAACCCAAAATGGGGGAGATGCTGAAACAACGGAGCTTTGCAGCTCAACAAAAGGCTCATCAAGAGAGCATGGCAGGCTGGAAACAGAGACGCCAGCAGCCAATGGAGGCCATCGGTTTGGAGGAAACCGAGTATGTGTGCAGGGCTGAGTTGGATGCCTTGCAACGGAAAATGGAAGAAAAGGAACAAGCCTTGGAATTGCTTAAAATGGAGCATAGAAACTTGCAGGAAATGAATGAACTACTCAAGTCTCATGTGTTACAGTGGGAAGAATCCACTGCTCTTCTTTTGGTCGAGTTGCAAAAACGCAGAGAGACTATAATGGAGAAAGATACCATCCTCATGGAAAAGGAAAGTGAAATTCAGACTTTGCAGAAGCAAAGCATGTGTGAAATGTTGGAGTTGCGTAATCAGCTGGAAAAAAGTCTTCAGTGTTTGGAAGTTACAAAAATAGACCTGCAGGAGTCGCAGGAACAGAATGTCGCTCTGAAAACGACATTGTCTCTCAGCGACAACGAGAAAAGTGAAAGAGAGGCTAAATTACTGAGTACTGTGTATGAGCTCACTACTTTGAGCAATGTGGTAAATGAATGGCGTGCGGACTGTGAAAGTTGGAAAGGGGAAGCCCAACGTGTCCAGCAGCAGTTAAAGGAGAAAGAAGCCTGTGTGGCAGAATTACATTCTTATTCCCAGATGCTAGCCAATGAGGTGAAGGCTCTTATGCAGGGAAAAGGAGATTGTGAACATAAGAGGGAAAAAGTAGAGGCACAGCTTCTGGAATCGCAAGTGAAGGTGTCAGAAGGTGACCGATTGTGTGCTAAGCTGTCAGAGAAGGCAAACCGACTGCAGGTTGAGTTGGACAATGTTACAAATCAGCTTTCTCAAGCAGACAGCAAATCTAGAGAAATTGCGGAAGATTTTTCTATCTTGGAATCGCAGCTGCAAGACACGCAGGAACTCTTACAGGAAGAGAGGTGTCAAAGGCTGAGTTTTAGCACAAAGCTCAAACAAATGGAAGATGAGAAAAATGGCTTCCTGGAACAATTAAAAGAGGAGGCGGAAGCAAAGAAAAACCTATCAGAGCAAGTCGCAACATTGCAAGCTCAGATAGCGGATATGAAAAAACGCATGGAAGAAAGCGTTGGTTCATTACAGTGTGTTGAAGATGTGAAAAAGAAGTTTGATCAGATGCTTGGTGAAGAGAAGACTGTGTCTGCAAAATATGCAGAAGAACGCGACCGCGCAGAAGCGGAGGCGCGTGATAACGAGAGCAAAGCCCTGTTCTTGGCTCGCTCCTTGGAGGAAGCTCTAGAGGGTAAAGTTGAACTAGAAAGAGTTAACCAACAGCTGTGTACAGAAATGGAAGATTTGGTCCGCTCCAAGGATGATGTTGTGAAAAGCGTTCAGGAGCTAGAAAAGTCTAAGCGAGTCTTAGAACAGCAAGTAGAAGAGATGAAGATTCCGTTGCAGGAACTGGAAGAGGAATTACAGGCAACAGGGGATCTGTCCCAAAGAGGGGATAGTGTGCCTGATGCAGTTTTTAAAAGGATCAGTGTTTTGGGGTCTGTCCTGAGTGAGCCTCAGAAATGTGATGACATATGGCTTGAATCACCCCTGTGGAATAAACCGTTCCTTCAAAAACTTCAGCAAACAAAGGAGCTGTGTAAGAAATGTGATGTTTTCTCAGTTCAGGCTGAAAACCTAGTGGAGAAAACTAAAGCGGAGAAAACTAAAGCAAGTGATATAAATCTGGGAGAAAAAAGCAAACGCCACCTAGTGGAGAAAACTAAGGCTGTTGATGAAAACGTGAAGCAAATTAAGTTCAAGTGCCTTTCAGGGAATATTTCCAAAATGGAACTGGTGAAAGACAGGTGGCAGAAATTTGATCGTGATCTTGAGATACATTCCATGTGGAATTCAGATAGAGAAAAGGAACTAGGTGACCTTGAGCGGTCAAATAGTTCAGCAGAAAGTGCATTGAAGAAACCTGTAAAAGAATGTGTTGCAGTTCCATGCTTCTTCACTGATGCAGAGAGGAGGTCTATAATGGATACCACCCAGATCGCTGGGTTCAACTGTGTTGTTGCCTTTAACCCCTATGTTGGTGGAAGGAAAGTTGATGATGTTCTGGTTGGCTACTTCTGTGAAGAGTTTGGCAAGAAATATAAACTGAATATCAAATCAAATAGTAGGCCTTTACTGCGACTCGCTCAGGAGGGCGAAAAGTTTAAGAAGTTGATGAGTGCAAATGCTTCAGATCTGCCTATGAATATGAAATGTTTGAATGATATTGATATCTCTGGGAAAAGGAACAGGGGTCACTTTGAAGAAATGTGTGACAGCCTGTTGTCTCAATTGGAAAATCCTCTGCACAGCATCTTAGAGCAAGCAAAGCTCAAGAAGGAAGATCATTCCCTTTTACAACAAAAAGTCAATGATTGTGTACAGCTGTATGGAGAGGCAACTCAAGTCACAGAGGGATGTCAAGAGTCCCTACTTGGAACAAAGCTTAGTGAAGCAAAGGTTCTCAAAGTTTTGTGGAAAACATTTATGGATTGCAGAGAGAGGCGTCTTAAGAATGTTGAAGACCTTAAGACTAGCCCAATTGAGTTGCCTATGGATCACGGTCCTCCATGGTGGATTGGACAGACGGTTATGAGGGACAAGCTGTCTGACATTTATGAGAAAGCTGTCAATGAAGATGACAGAAACGAGAAGGAGCAAAATGATGCCAAAAATGCAGTTGAAGAATGTGTATATGAGATGAGAGACAAACTGTGTGGCATTTATGAGAAATCCGTCAATGAAGATGACAAAACAGTTTCATCCGGAAGCTTGAGGATAATAGGAGGCTTATCAGTGAGTCAGCAGTGCCTGACACATGCGTGCCTGGAAATATGTGTCCCAACCCTAGGGTTGAAACAAGAGGGGGGGGTATGTGACAGGAAGTCAGGTAAATCTGGGAATGTAGTCACTGAGAGGAGACACATTCCCACCTGCTTAGAAAGTCCATTAATTAATTTAGGGTGTTGGCTACAGAGCTAGCCAGCAGGAAGTTGAAAGGCCTTCACCTGTTCAGAATGAGGGAGTTAAGGCTCTATAATTTGTTCAGAGAAAGTCCTATTGTTTGCTGCCTCCAGAAGCTGTGTCCTGAAGCCATGTGGGCTGGGAGCAGGAGGACAGTCAGCGTGTGCCTCCCGACAGGATGTGTGGGCCTGGGAGAAGACCCCCCGGAGTGATGTGTGCCCGGGACGGTAACCAAGGGTGAATACGTCTCAAAGGTGAGAAGACGAACTGTTGATGTGAAAGAAACAAAGGACTGTGTTGCCCTGTGAAACTATTATAAAAGGACTATTGAGTGTCCACTGTAGGACAAGGAAGTCTGCCCGACGGTAGGTTGGAGACAGACACTTAGGCAGGTTCCAGTTGTGAGAAGGTAGCCGCCCACAGAGGCAAGGATTTATTTTCTGTTTTATTTTATTTTGGATGTTTTGCTGCATACAGCCTGGTGAAGAAAACACCATTTAATAAACCACACTGTTTGTTTGCAAGCACTTGTCGGCTACCTCTCTGGGAAAAAACACCCCCCAAGGGGTCATCCACACCCGCCACCGAGCTAATCCCTTACAATATATATATATATATACATACACACACACAAACACACACATATACATATACACACACTTTTATAAATAAATGTGAACAAACATTCTAAGCGGTATTAACATTTTTAATTAAATAAACAATTATCAAAGTAAACATTATTCTTTTAAGGCCGCACACCGATCACAGGGCTCTGCTCTAAAGGGGGATCTATGGCATATATCCCCCTTTACAGCAGGCTAGGGCAGGTCGCCCATAGATCCTCCTTTACAGCAGGCCAGGGTGAGGTGAGGTCCCCTATATAGATCCCCCCCTTACAGCAGGCCAGGGTCCTCCCCCAGACAGTCCCTCTCAGTCTCCGCACCGACAGGATTGGGTTTGGGAGCTGAGCAGCCAGGGGCAGAAAGCAGCAGACACAGCGGCGGCGGCTATGGCAGAAGCACTGCACGAGGGCGATAAGGGTGTGCCTAGGCACACCCGGCACACCCCGTGCGCACGCCTATGAGTAGGGCTGCACAATATTGCCCCCCATCAATGTAGGGACCAGCATGCCCCCCCCCCCATCAATTGACGATGTAGTAACCAGCATCCCAACCCATCAATGTAGTGAATTCGCATCGCATTCGGACACAACTCACACAGGAACCTTTTTTGGGTCCGCAGCAGAATCAGATCTCATGGGTGTTCACACCTATGCGATCCGATTCATGTCCAAACTGACAGTTGGCACTGCGATATGCCAACTGATCTGGGGGGGGTCATTAACTTTGTATTGACAGCCCCAGTGTTTCGCATATGGCAGTGTGAACTGTCTTAGAGTTGAATGTGATGTGGGAACCCTCAGTGGATTTGCAGGGTTCCCGCATCGCATATGTGTGGACCGAGACTAATTGATTATGTTTTTGTAGGGGGGTAAGTGCACTTTGTACAAAATGACTTTATTACCTCAGCTATGTACATGCTAATGAAACATTTAGTGCTGGTTCACACTGGTGCGATAGAAGACATTGCATGTGATTCGGGGGGCGCACTGCTATGCAAATCACATGCAATGTCTTTGGGATGCGAATTCAGCCATATAGATTGTATGGCTGAATTCGCATCGCATTTGGACCAAAGTCATGCAGGACCCTTTTTTTGGTTTGCACCAACATCAGATTGCATGGGTGTTCACACCTAATGCAATCCGATTCCTGTCAGAATTGACAGTTCACACTGCGATATGCAAACTAATCTGGGGGTATCGTTACCTTTTGTATTGACACTCCCAGCGATTCGCATATGGCAGTGTGAACTGTCTGCGAGTCGGGTGCAATGTGGGAACCCGCAGTGGATTTTCAGGAGGAGTTATGGTTTCCTTTCCAAGTGTCGGTTCACATTGCACATTGGTGTGATGCGGTAACCCTGCAAATCCACTGTGGGTTCCCGCATTGCACCCGACTCACAGACAGTTCACACTGCCATATGCGAATCACTGGGAGTGTCAATACAAAGGTAACGATACCCCCCAGATTAATTGACATATTGCAGTGCAAACTGTCAGTTCAGGCAGAAATGGAATCGCATAGGTGTGAACACCCACGCGATCTGATTCTGGGGCAGACCAAAAAAGGGTCTTGCATGACTTTGGTCCAAATGCAATGCAAATTCAGCCATGCAATCTGTACAATCTGTATGGCTGAATTCGCATTGCAAAGACATCGCATGTGATTTGCACAGCAGTGTGGTGCGAATCACATGCAATGTCTTCCATTGCACCAGTGTAAATCTAAGTGTCTGTAAAAAAAAAAAGTTGAAGTCCTGGAAGCATTAGACATGCATTTGCATCTTTGTTTTCAGTCAAGAAATCAACTTCGAACACCACAATTCCTGCCAGTGACAAAAATGTTTTACACTGTCTGACCTGCTGCTGCTCTGGCTCTGCACACTGCACACAGGTCAGGGTGGTTGGGGGATGGGTGGGTGGGTGGCTGGCTCCTCCGAGACCTCGTCCACAGTCTTCACTCTGCACTCTCTCTGTCTGCAGCATCCGACGATCTCCTGGCTGTCCCCCACGGCATGGATGTGTGGCCCCGCCCCTCAGCTGAATTCTTCAGGAGGAGAGGTGACCGGAGCGCCTGTCACTATCCTCATCCCCACAGCTCCAATAAAGCACTATGATCCCAGCCAGCACCTGACTCCTCTCCTATAGCCGCATCCACCGCCAGCAAGGATCCATTCTTCACTGCATTATTGGAGCACAGATGTCCTCCATTCTGCAGTGCGAGCTGTGTGGGCACCTCCAGGGACAGACTGCTGAGCCTCTTATGGGGCCCCCCCTCTGACGCCGCACGAATGGTCAGTCCGCCCCTGCACAGTACAGTCACAGAGAACTTGCTGCAAGGCGCCCTCTCGTTCAGCTAATGTTATGGGCATAAGCGAGCGCAAGCGGGGTGGCAACAGGGGTGGCAAGGATGTCGTCTGGGGTGTCAATTGCCACCCCAGCTAGCCCTCTGGCTCCGCCACTGGGGACAGTCCTGCCCAGGTTGGGAGGTATGCTGTCGTCCTACCGATCTTCCTGCTGTCTGGGCCCCCCTATGTGCTGGGGCCCCATACAGGAGTACTGGCTGTACCCCCCTGATGGCTGCCCTGAGGGGATGGTATTGGCTAGGTGATGAGCGGTGCCTGGTTTCCATCAGACATGATGCTTGCCATTCAGATCAAAGAGTTTAATCTTTGTTTCATCAGACCAGAGAATTTTGTTTCTCATGGTCTGAGTCATTCAGGTGCCTTTTGGTAAACTCCAGGTGGGCTGTCATATGCCTTTTACTGAGGAGTGGCTTCCATCTGGCCACTCTACCATACAGGCCTGATTGGTGGTGTGCTGCAGAGATGGTTGTTCTTCTGGAAGTTTCTCCTCTCTCCACAGAGAAATACTGGAGCTCTGTCAGAGTCACCATCAGGTTCTTGGTCACCTCTCTGACTAAGGCCCTTCTCCTCAGATCATGAATTTTGGCTGGGTGGCCTGCTTTAGGAAGAGTCCTGTTGGTTCCAAACTTCTTCCATTTACGCATGATGGAGGCCACTGTGCTCGTTGGGACCTTCAATGCTGCAGAATTTTTTTCTGTACCCATCCCCAGATCTGTGCCTCGATACAATCCCTTTTCAGAGTTCTACAGGCAAATCCTTGGACTTCATGGCTTGGTTTGTGCTCTGACATGCACTGTTAACTGTAGGACCTTATATAGACAGGTGTGTGCCTTTCCAAATCATGTCCAATAAACTGAATTTACCACATTTGTACGAATTTACCACATTTGTACTCCAGTCAAGTTGTAGAAACATCTCAAGGATGATCAGTGGAAACAGGATGCACCTGAGCTCAATTTTGTGCGTCATGGCAAAGGCTGTGAATACTTATGTACTGTACATGTGATTTTTTCATTTTTTTTTTTTTTAAACATTTGCAAAAATTTTTTTTTTTTTTTTTTTTAACGTTGTCATCATAGGGTATTGTTTGTAGAATTTTGAGGAAATAATGAATTTAATCCATTTTGGAATAAGGCTGTAACAGAACAAAATGTGGAAAAAGTGAAGCGCTGTGAATACTTTCCAGATGCACCGTTATATCCCATAATTTGTAGCTGTTATAGCTTTCAAGCAAACCAATTATTATATACGCTTATTGGGATTTTTGTTATCAAACACATGTAGCAGAATACACATTGGCCTAAAAAAAAAGTAAAAATATGTTTTTTTTTTTTCCGAAATGTACAGTCTGTTTTTGTTTATATAATAAAAAAGAAAAATAATCAAATACCATAAAAAGAAAGCTGTATTTGTGGGAGAATAATTATTTATATTTCATTTGAGAACAGAGTTGCATGACCGAGCAATTACCAATTAAAGTGGCACAGTGCTGAATGGCAAAAAAATGCTCAAGTCATTAAGGGGATAAAATCTTCCGGAGGTCAAGTGGTTATACTAACTATTTGTACAACCAATGGCAGAAATGTAAACAGTTTTATCAACCAATTGGCCTTAAAGATACACTATATTACCAAAAGTATTGGGACGCCTGCCTTTACACGCACATGAACTTTAATGGCATCCCAGTCTTAACCCATTGGGTTCAATATTGAGTTGGCCCACCCTTTGCAGCTATAACAGCTTCAACTCTTCTGGGAAGGTTGTCCACAAGGTTTAGGAGTGTGTCTATGGGAATGTTTGTCTGTTCTTCTAGAAGTGCAATTGTAAAGTCAGGCACTGATGTTGGACAAGAAGGCCTGGTTCGCAGTTTCCACTCGAACTCATCCCAAATGTCTTCTATCAGGTTGAGGTCAGGACCCTGTGCAGGCCAGTCAAGTTCCTCCACCCCAAACTCACTCATCCATGTCTTTATGGTCCTTGCTTTGTGCACTGGTTTAAATCATTTGGTGGAGAGGGGATTCTGGTGGGGGGATCTTTTTCAGGATTTGGGCTTGGCAAAGCAAGGTCCATAAGTTAATGGACCTTAATAAGTGATTTTGGGGTGGAGAAACTTGACTGGCCTGCACAGAGTCCTGTCCTCAACCCAACAGAATTCCTTTGGGATTATTCTGACTCCAATTGTGGTAATAGTGACTCATCCCTTGCTGAGACGTATTCCTGGCCTGTATAAGCAGATACAATCACCGCGGACAATCGCTATCAGATAGCTGAACTCACCAGATGCCGTTTCTTTCCATCTATGTTGGTTTTATTGCAAGCAGTAGGTATAGCAGACAACAAAATGTGGCAGATGTTTGAAGGATGGTATCTGCACATCAAAATATGGTAATGTTTTTCCGTATGCGAGCAGATTGTTTGAAGGTCTAGACAGATGTTGCCATCTCTATTCCCACAAGCATAAAGAAGCAAGAACAGCAAATACATCATCAATGGGAGGGGACAGGAGGGAACACAGAAGAGAGAGACAGAAAAGCAAGTGCAACAACCAAAATAACCACAAGATGGCAGTATAAACCAATTATAATGACATTGCCACAACAATGCATTATATTATATTTTACATATTGGTGTAACAGCACAGGGGTGAATTAGAGTGGAGAATGCGAGCCAGGCCTTCTCATCCAACATCAGTGCCTGACCTCACACATAGAAGAATGAATGAATGGTCAAACATTCCCATAGACACACTCTTAACCGCTTGCCGACCGCCGCACGACTATTTACTGGGCTACGTCACTTGCCTGTGAGCCCCTAGGGGGCAAACGCCCGCCCCCGCTCATTTGGGTACAGCGTCGCACAGCCGCGCAATTGTCCATTAAAGTCACGCAGTGCCGAATCGCAAAATAGGGCCTGGTCAGGAAAATCTTCTGGGGCTTAAGTGGGACAACCTTGTAGACAGCCTTCTCAGAAGAGTTGAAGCTGTTATAGCTGCAAAGGGTGGGCCAACTCAATATTGAACCCTTTGGACTAAGACTCAATATTTACAAGAAATTAGGAATCAACAGCGCAGGTCTTTACTTACCCAATTCTGCAATAAAACGTTCCTTTATTTTATGGACCCACAAGCCTTCATCCACTCTCTCGGGGACTTTTTAAACATCATTGGGAGACCAACAGCTCAACATCTACACATAAATCTGCCTTAGCATGAAGGTCCACCCCACTAACTCCATCAGAGGTGGGGGGGAGGGGGATGTCCAATAGCTTTTTCTATAGGCTTAAAAAGTTCACATAGCTGATGTTACGGTGGTTGTTATCACAGGTTACAAAATAGAGTTCCTCCATCCTTCACCTGAATTTTGCGCTTCGGCAAGATCTCCTTTCATCCATTTCGGGTTTGTTGAACCAGGGAGTTATAATTCTCATTACTGCAACAGAAAATTTTTAAGATTTCTATTCAAACCTGTTTACATTTCTAAAACCCAAAGAAGACCTTTGTCCTAATTTAGATTTAAAGGTTCTTAATGCCTACGTATGTCTTCAAAAGTTTAGAATGGAGTCTACTCATCCAGGTATTGCCATCATTGATGCTTCTTAGCATTAATCAACATGAATGCATATTTACACATTCCTATCTTTCTAGGTCACCAGAAATTTCTTCACTTTACTGACTGGATGGAAAGGGTCCAATTTGTTGCCCTTCCCTTTATCCTTACCTTGGTTGAACAGTTCCTCTCACCAGTTCTGGGTCTTCTTATTCTCTGAGATATTCTAGCCATCAGATAGCTGGATGATATGGAGCAGTGGTCCTCAACTCCGGTCCTCGGGGGCCCACTAACAGGCCAGATTTTAAGTATTACCTTGGGGAGATGCAGACTAGAATACTGCAATCACTGAGCAGCAAATGAGATCACCTGTGATGTAATTTAGTTATCTTGCAAACCTGGCCTGTTAGTGGGCCCTGAGGACCGGAGTTGAGAACCACTGATATGGAGCATATTTGCTCCTTGGAGGGCTTTTTCCTGAACTTTTAGAAGTCATATCTATTCTCTCACATTGCTTGAAGTACATAGTCCTTACTCTGGATACCTTTTCAGCCAAGGTCATTGTACCCCAGGAGAAGTTGCCAAAACTTAAATCCCAATACCAGTCTTCCAGATGAAGCTGCAAGCCAGTGCTAGGATTGGTTTTACTGATTTCACTCCAGAACTTTGCATCAAAACATCCTCACAGTGTGAGACAAATCCAGTTTTACGATGGATAAGATAATTTATAAATGTATCCATTTATATTCTCAAGCCAACTTTGTCTGTCTTGGTGGCTTCCATCCCAGTATGGCGTTTATGACCATCTGTTCAAGGTTGTTGGTTTCTGGAGGAATTAAACTTTCGAACAAACAACCTGGAGTTGTTAACCTGTCGTTACTTAATTGGTCCCCCCTCTTCAGAGATCATCTGGTCCTGATTCAGAAAAGGTCACCGTGGTGGCTTGCAACAATTACCATAGCTGCAGAGTTTCATGTTCCAGTGATCTCCACCTTGCACATTCTCCGAGTACAGATCTCTTTCTCCTTGTCATTGAAGGACTTAGCCATACTTCATGGAGGATGAGTTTTATATCCGGAGCGGGATGCTAGGTGCAACTAAAATAAAAGCACACCCAGGAGGGGACCCTCTGGATTTGGCCAACTCCTCACTTGCAGCAAGGAGTTCAGTTATTTCCTTGTGTTTCAGGAAATAGGACATGGAGCTTTCTAGGTCCCAGTTTTTGCTGATTTTGGAATTGAGTACAGAGCTGGAAAGCAGATTTTCTCAGCAGATGTCTGAATTTGGGAGAATGGTCTCTCCATCAAATGTGGTTACAGGACATATGTCTACACTAGAAGCGGCCAGATGTGGATTTACTAGCATTTTTGGTTCAGCAAGAAGGTGAACAGATTTGTTTTGAGGATTCAGGACCCAACAACAGATGCCCTAGCAGCACCATAGGTATAATATGCCCTGATATATGACTTTCCTCAACTGAAACCTTTACATCATCTGTGGCAATAACAAGGTTTGACAAACCCCAAACTGTATGGAGAAAATAAGGAAGTGGTACTGAACACAGTGCCACCATCATTTTTCCCAAAATTCACAAGTCAGTAATAAAATTGGTCAAATTACAATCTCATGTCTGTGCTTAATTAGCTAGGCCACAGGTGTCAAACACAAGGCCCGTGGGCCAAATGCGGCCCCCCTGGCCATTTTAATATGGCCCTCTCCTGCAGCTGCGGCACCCCCCTTGCCTCTGCCCCCACCTTGTTTCAGTAGTCAGCAGCAGAGCGGACAGAACTCCTTTGCCAAATCCTGTGCTTCTCTGTGCTGTTGTAAAAAGGCTAGTCTTTGCCCAACCCCCCTTCCCAGCAGTCTGCAGCAGAGAGGAGGGCAAAACTCCTCCTACAGATCCTGCACCTCGCTGTGCAGCCACAACACCACCTTGTCTCTGCCTCCCCTGGTCTCAGCATTCAGCAGACTCTGTAAGCTGACTCCAGCCCTCCTCTGGTCCTCCTCCAGACCCTGCACTTTCTTCTTCCCAGATCCACCTGCATCATCCTGGCAGTAGCACAAGGTAAGGGGATGCATTGTGATGTAAGGAAGGGTGGGTGACCCTTGACTTATGATGGTGGGGGGCCTCTTGACATCTCATGTAAGGGTGTAAAGGGGCGTGGGGGGGGCTCTGGACATCTAATCTTACAGCTATAACCGGCCCTTTGAAGGCAACCATATTGCTGATGCGGCCCGCGGTGAAATTGAGTTTGACACCCCTGAGCTAGGCTGAACATTTGACAAAAGCATGTAAGCTAGAAAGTAACACAGAGAGATTACAAACTTCCACTAGCTCAGTCCTCAAAAGGGTTCTGATGTGGCCCTGTAATAAATGGTTCTGGTATAAATAGTTTGCCAATAAAAAAAGCACATCCACGAATCTGGAATGTTAACCAACCGCTGAACTCTCCTACATATCAAACTTTTAACTAGAGATGAGCTTGGATTTCCTCCAAACTCATCTCTATTTGGACATCAAAATCCTGCGTATGGGGGGGTCATTCCCTGTCCCGAAGCTTATGTAAATGGAGGTATGCTGGTGCTGTCACACAAAAATGCGATTTTTTTCCCTTTATTTTCAGGTATAGGCGTTTAGCAAAAGGAGCCATTTTTTTTTCGTCTGTACTTTAGACTTTGTGACATCCATCTCTGCTTTATAGCAACGAATGACACTTTTATGCTCATTAGGTCTGATGTTTATTAAGGCAGACATCTGGCCAATATAAGCCATGCCACACGCACACCTTTAAGTAAAGAATACATTCTTCAAGTCACAAGCTGCTAAATTCTTTCAGTGGGGATTTTATATCCATTAGTCGTGTATATAGTCTTCATTGTCCCTTAAAGGGAAAACTATAAATAGGCCTGATCTAATATGCATAAAGCACTTTGGCCCATTCACAAATAGAGGTGTCACTTTTTCCATCCATTGATATGACCAAAAGCACAGCCTATTTTAACTAGCACTTATATTACCGTAACTAGACATTACATTATGCTTGTCATATATACCATGTTTAGATTTGATCATTTGTTTGGATAGATGACACTTATATTATGATATGTAGTTTCTTAGATTAATTGCAGATCAGGAAAATCAG
Source organism: Pelophylax lessonae (assembly GCF_965119305.1). Taxonomy (NCBI): domain Eukaryota; kingdom Metazoa; phylum Chordata; class Amphibia; order Anura; family Ranidae; genus Pelophylax; species Pelophylax lessonae. Next base: position 161,161,222 of record NC_138778.1, on the reverse strand, counting down.
AAAAAGTGCCGGAGGGCGATGAGGTCAGCCAGGAAACTAGCACTTTCAGAAGAAGCAATGAAAACAACCATGCTTCTCTCAAGACAGGTTTCCTTTGCTCAAGTTTAGGTCCAATCTAGAAAATAGTGAAGCATCAAGGCGGCAGTGTTGAGGCTGTTAAAAGTTGAAAACCTTTCTCGCCAATTGGAGACAGCATGTCCTGCGGAAGCCTTATTCTGAATCATTTGACCTGAAGACCGCATGATAGGCAAGCCTGCCTTGCGGGTGTCATTACCAGGAGAGTCTTCTCTGCTAGTATTGGCGCAGTCTCCAAAGATAATCGTAGGCATGTAAGGGTAGGTGGGTGGCACACAAAGCAGGCAAGGCCCTAGAGGAAAACCCGCAAACACCAAAGAAAGGCAGCACAAGCAATGACAGCACAAACAAATGACCACTGTCTGCCCCACCTATAACTGGCCGTCATAGCAAGGAGCACATGGAAGGGCGATGCATGTCAAACAAAACCAAAAAAAAATTCCCAGCTCAACTTACCGACCAGCCTGCAACCAACCGAATCATCTTGTCTAACAGTATGCGTTAAAAACAGGGGTTTAGTTTGCATGCATAAGCTGCAGAGCCACTTCACTACATCCCCAGTATTATCTGCAGTCCTAACTAAATTTACAGTTTAGAGCACCTTTGCTGCCTTTGAGCTATGGGTTGGGTGTCCAGTGAGCCCCTGTGCTTAGGAGGGTTGGGCTCCCTCCAGGCTTACTTGCCCTCTGCCTATCCATTATAATGCATATACTTCTACTATGGAGGCTTTCAAAATTTAGAGTTAGGACTGCAGATAATACTGGGGTGCCGTGAAGTGGCTCTGCAGCTTACGCATGTATTTGCAAATGCGTGCAAACTAAACACCAGATTTTAATGTATACTGTTAGACAGGATAATTTGTTTGGTTGCAGGCTGGTTGGTAAGTTGAGCTGGGAATTTCCATTGGTTTTGTTTGACATGCATCTGCCTTCCATGTGCTCCTTGCTGCAAAGGCCAGTTATAGATGGGGGCAGGGGCCATTTGTTTATATTGTTGGAATACTGGTGATGGGACGCACTGGACACCTTTGCTGCCATTGTGATATGTGCTGGCTGCTGGGTGTCCAGTAAGCCCCTGTGACTTTAATAAGGTTTGGGCTCCCTCCAGGCTTATTTGTTCTCTGCCTATCCATTATAATGCATCTGCTTCTGCTTTGGAGGCTCTCAAAATTTAGAGGTAGGACTGCAGATAATACTGGGGTGCCATGAAGTGGCTCTGCAGCTTACACATGTATTTGCAAATGTGTGCTAACTTAAACCCCTGTTTTTAACGTATTCAGTTAGACAGGATAATTCGGTTGGTTGTAGGCTGGTCGGTAAGTTGAGCTGGGAATTTTCTTTGGTTTTGTTTGGCATAAGCATTACTCCTTCCCTCCCAACCTGGCAACTAACTATACATACAGTAGGCTACCTGTCTACAGGCAGAACTTGGGGCTGTGGTAGAGTTCTCTCATACACAAAGTCCAGGATGCTGTGTAATAAGTCTAAAAGGTGTATTTGCAGATAGTAGTTATAGCTACTGTTAGGCGTCATTTAGAATTTGGGGGGGGGGGGGGGGATTAAAAATGCACAGTGCCCAAAGCAAGGTCTATAAAGACATGGATGAGCGAGTTTGGGGTGGAGGAACTTGACTGGCCTGCACAGAGTCCTGATCTTAACCAGACAGAACACCGTAGAGCGGAGATTGCGAGCCAGGCCTTCTTATCTTACATCAGTGCCTGACCTCACAAATGCGCTTCTGGAAGAATGGTCAAACATTCCCATAGACCTAAACATTGTGGACAGCCTTCCTAGAAGAGTTGAAGCTGTTATAGCTGCAAAGGGTGGGCCAAGTCAATATTGAACCCTACGGACTAAGACTGGGATGCCATCAAAGTATATGTGCATGTAAAGGCAGGTGTCCAAATACTTTTGGTAATAGTGTATTTACAAAGGGGGATGATGTGACAGGATAACTGGTTGCTTTCCTGACTGCTCAAGCTTGCACGCTCTCCTGCCTCTCTTCTACCTGAACAAGTTCTTCCTGTGTTAATGCCTTCATGCTGCAAACCCCAGGAGCAGTGCACCTGTTCTTCATGCCAGCTCAAGATCTGAAGAAATCCCCAGTGTACTGATCTCAGACTCTACTTCCAGGCACAGTGCATTTCACAGGCAGCGAGGAGGTGTTATATCGCCTCTTCACCACCTGATTTAATCCTATAATGCTGAACTACTGCACTGCGATCGCGTGCATTGCATGGAGTTGCAGCACAGCACTATAGAACTCTTAGGGCGAGTTTGACAAGCAATGCCCCTTGTCAATCTCTGCAGTCCAAATTATACTGAACAAAATTATAAACGCAACACTTTTGTTTTTGCCCCCAATTTTCAAAGATCTAAGACTTTTTCTATGAACACAAAAGGGTTATTTCTCTCAAATATTGTTCACAAATCTGTCTAAATCTGTGTTAGTGATCACTTCTGCTTTGCCGAGATAATCCATCCACCTCACAGGTGTGGCATATCAATATGCGGATTAGACAGTGTGATTATTGCACAGGTGTGCCTTAGGTTGGCCACTCTAAAATGTGCAGTTTTATCGCATAGCACAATACCACAGATGTCACAAGTTTTGAGGGTGAGTGCAATTGGCATGCTGACTGCAGGAATGTCCACCAGAGCTGTTGTCCGTGAATTGAATGTTCATTTCTCCACCATAAACCCTCTCCAAAGGCATTTCAGAGAATTTGGCAGTACATCCAACCGGCCTCACAACCACAGATCATGTGTAGCCACACCAGCCCAGGACCGCCACATTCAGCATCTTCACCTCCACGATCGTCTGAGACCAGCCACCCGGACAGCTGCTGCAACAAACAGTTTGCATAACCCAAGAATTTCCACACAAACTGTCAGAAACTGTCTCAGGGAAGCTCATCTGCATGCTCATCATCCTCATCGGGGTCTCGACCTAACTGCAGTTGGTTGTCGTAACCGACTTAAGCGGGCAAATGCTCACATTCAATAGCATCTGGCACTTTGGAGAGGTGTTCTCTTCATGGATGAATCCTGGTTTTCTTAGATTTTTCAGTTCAGCTCATGAAAAATGGGGGCAAAAACAAGTGTTGCATTTATAATTTTGTTCAGTATAAAAATGCCACAGCATGTGAACAGCTCCATCCAGCTGTTATTTTACAGTATGCAGTAAAACCATGGCTCAGCCTTCCTTTTTTACCACCCCCTGACCATCCATCTGAAAGACAGCTATTTCATGAGCAGTTGTACCTATTATTCAGGTTCTTGTTTTCTATATGTTTACATACTTACGGAGCTTCCTAGATTCAAAACTAATATTGAGCAGAATTAGATTCAACCCCCCACAACAGTCCTAGTTTCTCATGCGGCCCCTTGGGAAAATGAATTGCCCTCCTGTGGGCCTACAGCCTCTGATGATATATAAAAAAAAAACTCAGCCCTTGGTTCTAAATACATGCACAGTTTAATGCCTCGTACACACGATCAGATAATCGGACGACTTATCGTTCATATTTTGTTGCATGATACTAGAATCGAATTCAGCAATGCGTACTAAACGTAAGATTTTTTTCGTATGATTGTGGAAAAGCTTCCTGGTTGCGTAGGTACGTATCGGATAGTGCAAAACAAAAACAATGGTAGTCAGGCTTTTTCCGGGTTATTTTCGTGTCTCTGATCATGCGTGGTCTTTGTCTATTGATTTTTAGCGGACGCATACTGTACTGATTAAACAATTTCGTTTGCTAGGCTATCGTATGACAAAAGTTTTCGTGTTTGTCCCTTCGGATTTTGTTGGACGAAATATCGTGATCGGCTGTCGAAAGCTGTGTACTAATGATCAGATTATCGTGCGATCAATCCCAAAGCGATTTTTTCAAACGATTATTTGATCGTGTGTACGAGGCATAAGGAAGCAAAGTCCTGCCAGCTGGTGATATTTTTCCCTCTTTGGCGCTGCAGTGCATATTTAAACTGTAGGCACAGCACCATCTAGTGGACAAAGCAGAGGTTCACATGTCTATAAGAATCCAGGTTTCTTTTCTTTTAACCACTTTACCACTAGAGGATTTTGCTGTCTTACGTCTGGGCCACTTTTTGCGATTCGGCGCTGTGCAACTTTAACTGACAATTGCGCGGTCGTGCGACGCTGTACCCAAACGAAATTTACGTTATTTTTTTCCCACAAACAGAGCTTTCTTTTGGTGGTATTTGATCACCTGTGCGATTTTTACTTTTTGTGCTATAAACAAAAAAAGAGCGTAAATTTTTTAAAAAAAACAATATTTTTCACATTTTTTTAAATGAAATTCCCCCCAAAAAAATGTAAAAATCGAATTTTTTTAAAATTCTTGGCCAATTTGTTTTCTGCTACCTATGTTTGGTAAAAAAAATCACAATAAGCGTATTTTGATTGGTTTGCGCAAAAGTTATTGCGTTTACTAACTAAGGGAAAGATTTCTGTCATTTTTTGGTGTTTTTTTGGTGAGTAATGGCAGCGATCTGCGATTTTTTTTGCGGGACTGCGACATTGTGGCGGACAGATCGGACCCTTGACTGACATTTTTGACACTTTTGGGGGTACCAGTGACATTACTACAGTAATCAGTGCTATATATATGCACTGTTACTGTAAAAATGACACTGGCAGGGAAGGGGTTAATTTTATTGGAGAGGGAGGGGTTAATGTATGCCTGGTGCTTACTAACGTGTGTGGGGGGAGGTGACTGTGTGACACAAGGACAGATCGAGGGTTCAGCTATGCTGAACCCTGCAATCTGACCCTGCCTGTAACTTAGGAGATCCGCCCGCTTGTGTTTACACAAGCAGGCAGATCTCCACACTCGATTCCCTGACAATCGGGGAAGAGCAGCAGCGATCGCCGCTGCTCCTCCCCTGGCCTGACTCCCGCTGTGACTGAACACAGCGGGAACGAGCCTCCGGCGGCGCGCGCACGCCGCCGGGAAAGGGGAGTGTCTGGCGACGTAGGTCTACGTCGCCAGACAATAACGAGCCACTTTGCCGCAGTAGTGCTCGAGTGAGCAGACGGCAAGTGGTTAAAGAGGTTGTAAACCTCAGAATTTTTTTTTTTTTAAATGAACACCTGAAAGACAAACACATAATGAGCTAGTATGCATCGCATACTAGCTCATTATGAAATACTTACCATAGAACAAGCCCCGAAGTGCCGACCGATCACCTCTCTCATGGGTGAATTGTTCTGTCGCCCTTTATCCGGGTTTGCAGGATCCGCCCATCTGATTGGCGTGGCATGCGCGCAGGAGCCGACGGTCATGTCACAGGGGTCTGAAGGAACGGCATGGGCGGCCGTTCCTTCAGAGCGCATGCGCCATTGATGTCACTGGCTGCATGCAAAGTAAATATCTCCTAAACGGTACATGTTTAGGAGATATTTACAGTACCTATAGGTAGGCCTTATCATAGGCTTACCTATAGGTACAAGTTGCAGAGGAGGGTTTACTTCCTCTTTAATGTTTGACTTAGAGGGGAACCACAACAGACTTGCTTTAATTTTTCTGCATCTTAAGCCGGCCATAGATGGATTGAATCAACCCCACTTTGGGGCTAAGAATATAGGCAAAATTATTCACTAGGGGGAGAACCTCTGGGGGAATCCAGGATGGAGAAAGATCTGGGGGGTCCTGCTAGAAGACAGACTAAGCAAATGCATGCAATGTGAAGCTGCAGCAAGCAAAGGCCACAGACTATTAGCATATGTAAAAAATTAATTTACTCCAGAAATAAAATCTAATCCTACCACCTTATAAAACTTGGAGTATTCTGTCCAGTTCTGGTCACCAATCCTCAGAAAGGACGTGCTGGACAGGAGAGAGTCCAGAGAAGGCCATCAAAATGAATAAGGGGACTGGAGAACCTCAATTATGAGGAATGACTACAAGCGTTAAATGTATTCTCTCTGGAGAAGAGACGCTTAAGAGGAGATATGATAGCGATATACAAATGTCTCAATAGTGATCCTTGCATAGGTAGGAAACTATTTAGTCACGGAGTGTAAGAAGACACAGGGCCACACAATGAGATTGGAGGGGAAGCAGTTTAACCTTAACCAGTTCTAGACCGGAAGGATTTGCCCCCTTAATGACCAGGCCATTTTTTTGCGATTCAGCACTGCGTTACTTTAACGGACAATTGCGTGGTCATGCGACGCTGTACCTAAATAAAATTGATGTCCTTTTTTCCCACATATAGAGCTTTCTTTTGGTGGTATTTGATCACCTCTGTGACTTTTATTTTTTGCGCTATAAACAAAAAAAGAGCGACAATTCTGAAAAAAAAAGAAAAACAATATTTTTCACTTTCTGCTATATAACAATCCCAAAAAAAAAATGTAAAAATCAAATTTTTTTAACATTTTAGGCCAATTTGTTTTCTGCTATATATTTTTGGTAAAAAAAAATTGCAATAAGCGTGATTGGTTTGAGCAAAAGTTATCGAATCTGCTATCTACGGAAAAGATTTATGTCATTTTTATTTATTTATTTATTTTTTTACCAGTAATGGCGGGGATCTGCGATTTTTAGCAGGACTGTGACCAGACCCCCTAACTGACATTTTTGACACTTTTTGGGGGACCAGTGACATTACTACAGTAATCAGTGCTAAAAATATGCACCGTTACTGTAATAATGACACTGGCAGGGAAGGGGTTAACACTGTGGGTGATCAAGGGGTTAAATGTAAGCCTAGGGGAGTAAAACATTTGGGGGAGCATACCCATGTATTTCTAAAGCTGCTGCAGCTATGAACCAAAAGACATGTATATTAAAAAAGAATAGCGCGCAAATGCAAAAGAAATAACTACCAAATCTGAAGACAATCCATAAATAAAAATGGGGGTTTGGTCCCACCATATGGCCATATCGTGCTCAAGCCCACTACTGCGTCAAAGTACCCCATTATCAGTGGGTCCTACACTATCCATGAAAAAGAGATGAATCCAGCCTTTCTAACCCTTGGAGATAATACTCCTTGCTGGGAAGGATGTGCAAATGCACTACAGGGGACTCCTCCTATATCCACTTGATGGTGGACACTGATTGAGTACAGGTGTGTGTGGGGGGTGGGGAGGGTTGCTCAACCTCGATAGTCTGGTCAGACCGAATACATAATAAACAGGCAAAAAATTTGGGGGAGCATACCCATGTATTTCTAAAGCTGCTGCAGCTATGAACCAAAAGACATATATATTAAAAAAGAATAGCGCGCAAATGCAAAAGAAATTACTACCAAATCTGAAGAGAGTCCATAAATAAAAATGGGGGTTTGGTCCCACCATATGGCCATATCGTGCTCAAGCCCACTACTGCGTCAAAGTACCCCTGTAGTGCATTTGCACATCTCTCCCAGCAAGGAGTATTATCTCCAAGGGTTAGAAAGGCTGGATTCATCTCTCTTTCATGGATAGTGTAGGACCCACTGATAATGGGGTACTTTGACGCAGTAGTGGGCTTGAGCACGATATGGCCATATGGTGGGACCAAACCCCCATTTTTATTTATGGACTCTCTTCAGATTTGGTAGTAATTTCTTTTGCATTTGCGCGCTATTCTTTTTTAATATATATGTCTTTTGGTTCATAGCTGCAGCAGCTTTGGAAATACATGGGTATGCTCCCCCAAATTTTTGCCTGTTTATTATGTATTCGGTCTGACCAGACTATCGAGGTTGAGCAGCCCTCCCCACCCCCCACACACACCTGTACTCAATCAGTGTCCACCATCAAGTGGATATAGGAGGAGTCCCCTGTAGTGCATTTGCACATCTCTCCCAGCAGTGTTAATTTTGGCAGCAAATTTCAATTTAGTTTTAGTCTTAGTCTTAGGACTAAAATGGCATTTTAGTTTTAAGCCCCGTACACACGTACCGATCGTCGGCCGACGGAACGTCCTACAAATGTTCGCGGCTGGTGTGTTTGTTGTTTGTCTGTTGAAAAGTGCTCCAAACTTGCCCAGGACATTTGTCTTCCGACAGAAAATGACGTCACTACGTTCCACGCACGTTCGCCGCTACAAAAGAGGAAGTGAGTGTTTGGCCGTGACCCTTCTGGGCATCTCGCGCTGATTTCGGTAGCATTTGTTTGGTTGACGACATTTCGCTATTTTCCGAGACATCGTTCGAGAATTTATTATGGCGACCGTGAATTCGTCCGTTGCTGTCGTTAGTGTTGGAGTTTTGGCTCTGAGACGACGTACGAGCAATAGGAAGAAGAAGCGGACCTCCTGGACGAAAAATTGGTTGCTTAACCGTGATCAATTTTCTCATATGTCCTTGCTGAGGGAGCTCCAGGAAAATAATCCTGATGACTTCAGGAATTATTTGAGGATGACGGATCCCATCTTTTACCGTCTTCTTGCCCTGGTGTCCCCCTATATTCTGAAGCAGGATACTTGTATGCGGCTTGCAATTACTCCTGAGCAAAGGTTAATTGCGACGTTGAGGTATCTTGCAACAGGGAGAAGCCTGCAGGATCTGAAGTTCACCACAGGCATCTCCCCCCAAGCTCTTGGAGTCATCATCCCTGAGACCTGCTCTGCCATCATCAAGGTCTTGCAGAAGGACTATATCAAGGTATGTTTGATTTTTTACATTACATTACATGTATTACTAGTTTCACCCGAATTATGATGTTTTTGGATGTACAGCAATTGACACAGGCCATTATTTGTAAACTACCCTCTGTCCGCATGCACATAGTAGTAAAGATGTAGATTATCTTTAACCATTTGTAAAATTACCCACTAACCACCCCACCATTCTCTCCTATGTGTCCCTAAACGCATTGCCTGTTAACAGTATTTTGAATTTGGGTCATTTTATTGCTTTCCCTCAAACAATTATTCCTTGGCCAATGTTTTAGTACCTAGTTAATGATTTATCTAAAATACATCAGTCCATCCATTCCCACCTATGATTCTGTATGTTTATGTAATGATGTTAAAACCTTCACTGACCACAAGCCCTAATTGATGTATAAATGCCCAGTTTTACTTACCCATCCCCCACCCACATGCTAAATCTCAAAGTCAGCATATACCAAAGCTCAAGTTCAGAGGTCTTCAAACTATGGCCCACCAGTTGTTCACGAACTTCAATTTCCATCATGCCTAGTCATGTCTGTGAATGTCAGAGAATTACAAGGCCTCATGGGATGTGTAGTTCTGCAACAGCTGGAGGGCCGTAGTTTGTAAATCTCAGCTCTAGCTGGTGAGTATAATGGGCCATACACACTAGAAGATTGTCAGAACAATTTATCCTTCCGATTTACCAAAACCAAATAATATGAGGTCCAACAAACACTTTCAAATCCTATGCAATCTGGTAGGCCCTTGCACTACATAGAAAAGTTAAATCTGCACGAAAAAGTCTTCAGAGAATCTTCTAGTGTGTATGGCCCTTTACAATATAAGAACAATAGGAGGTTGAAAAGAAATGTATGTAGATGTTACATCCCCATATCCAAACCTTTGCCTTCCTGTTGTATATTTTTTTAGCAAGTTGCATAAGCATTTAACAGACAACTGTGTGTGTAATTAATAATGTGATGTGCTCAAGCACTAATTTTTATTTTTTTTATTTTTTTTTATTTTTTCCCCACAGTTTCCTTCAAACGCAGAGCAATGGCTGGAGATTTCTGATCAATTTCTGGAGAAGTGGAATTTTCCCAATTGTGGGGGTGCTATTGATGGGAAGCACGTCCGCATTGTCCCCCCTCCGAATTCCGGCACATTTTATTATAATTATAAAGGTTTTTTTAGTATAGTCATGCTAGCCATAGTTAATGCAAACTATGAGTTTATTTTTTTGGATATTGGCAAAAATGGCCGCAATTCGGATGGGGGAGTTATTGATCAGACGGAGTTCGCTCGTCGTCTAAAGAACGGCACTCTGAACCTGCCATCCAGGGAGCAAACTGTTGAGGGTATGAGCTTTGTGTTTATCGCAGATGAGGCTTTTGCGCTTGGGGAGCATCTCATGAAGCCCTACCCTCAGAGGAACCTCACCCCAGACCAAAGGATTTACAACTACCGGTTGTCCAGAGCTCGCAGAGTTGTGGAGAATGCCTTCGGGATAATGGCCAACCGGTTCCGGATATTCCTGACGTCCATAAACCTGGCACTGTACAAAGTGGATAATGTGGTCTTGTGTTGCTGCATTTTGCACAACTTCCTACGCAGGAATGCACAAAATTATGTATTGCAGCAACTGGATACTGACCCTGCTATGCCAGGTACAAGTGGAGAGGCCCAACCTTCTAACCAAGTGGAGTCCATGACGTCAATGGAAGTTGGACGGTCAGCATTGGCATCACACAGGGCCCGTCAGATCCGCCAGGAATATCTGGACTATTTCGTGGGGAGAGGAGCTGTGTCCTGGCAGCAATCACTGTCACACACCCATTAATCTTGTTAAAGATTGGACACACAAGATAAATGTCAGAGATATATTATTTTTCAACACATTAAACAAAAATTGCAATGATTCTGTATTGTGGATTATAATCATTTGGGCACATATGCCAAACACAATTATTTGGGTTAATCATGTGTTATATATGTGTGACTTTGGAAGGGTTAATACATTCATCAGTGTGTTTCTTGACTGTAGTCTCTCACCAGCTGATCCAAAGTGATGATGGCCATGTGTTATTTTTTAGCCAGTGGTGTAAATACAAGGGCCTTCTGCACCCCACAAAATGTACACAAACCCTGTCACATTGAGAACTAGGTCACACCCAAGGTTCATCTAATGTCACCTTACATTGGTGTTCATTGTCCAGAAGTTGCCCATACTATATATTTCATATAATACATTAGGGTATTAACAAAGTACCTACACCTGTTATGTTGTGTTCATTTATGACATCCTTCTCACTGCCCACCAATGTTAGGATATGTCAGTGTTATGTGAAACTTGATCATTGTTCATCTCAAAGTGTTATATATATAGGTAATGGAAAGTGAACTAGAGCAACGAACAAGCAATACACTATAGATTACACTGATCTCCCTACACTGATTTCTACTGCCAATATCAATGCCATATTGAATCCTAGGACTGCTAGTACCTTGAGTGTTGAGTCACACTTATGCGATGCGGGAAGTCTGCGACTTTGCAGCCTTCCAGCATTGCATAAGGGTGACCCGCCACTTACTTTTTCCACAGGATTGTATTCCACAAGTGTTAAGCACTGTGCGATCCAATCCAGATACATCAGAAATAAAGGGTCATGTGCGACTTGTATGCGTGTTCAGTGCGAATGTAGCCATACAAAGTGTATGTCTCAATTCACACTGCACATCTGATGGCATGTAATATCGTAGCGCACTGCTCCTTTATTACATGCGATCAGATGTTCATGCGAAAATCAGCTATACAGTTTGTATGGCTCAATTCGCACTGCACTCGCACAAAAGTCGCACATGATGCATTTATTCAGCCGCATCAGGATAGGATCGCACAATCGTTCAAACTTGTGTGATCCGATCCTGTGTGAAATGTCAGATCGCACTGTGATATGCGTTAAAACTGGGGGTATCTTTAACATTTCATTGACACCTCCAGCAACTCGCATATGGCAGTGACCAAAATGCTTTCATTAACATGTAAATATGGGAATAGGACAGCCATCATACATTTAGTGCTTCTTTACACAGCTTTAGACCTCGACCCCCCAACGAAAGTCTAATAAAGAATTGAACACACATTGTTGAATGTAAAAACGTTTTAGTATCAAACATTCACAGGGTTAGGGTTAGGGTTAGGGTTAGGGTTAGGGTTAGGGTTAGGGTGTTGTAAAGTGCTTTTCCCAAACTTGGGTACACTCTTTAACATCTGAGTGTAATTAAAATGCCCTAAAACATTATAAAAAATTTGTAACATCAGGAACATCCCAATACAAACATTAAAAACCTAGTAAAATTGTGGCTTAAAATTTGCCAATCATGTCCACAAAATTGCGCATTTTGATTTGTAATGCCGTTGCAGTCTCCTTTATTTGTTCCAGGTCTGCGCAGCATTGGAGAGCCTCACGGGTCAATTTGGCTAATGTGCAACTATGTAAAACATGGTCTGTAAAAATTAAAAAAAAATGAGTCAATGTGAATCACCTACATGAGGTCATAATAATAGAGAAACATTTGGTGTCCAGGTAATCTTAAATTCCTCTCGAGTTAATACCTACCCTGTTCTTATGCTCTTTTGCCCTAGGCTCTTCTTCTTCCTCCTGTCCTCCTCCGATGCTGTTGCTGATGATTCTGCCGGTCTCCTGAGCTTACTATATATTCATTAGGGGTGTGAACGCATGATGACGTCATTGTGAGGGCATGGTTGTAATGTATATATATTAAGATGCAGAGACCAGAGACGGGCAGAATGCACGGCAACAGCATTGGAGGAGGACAGGAGGAAGAAGAAGAGCCTAGGGCAAAAGAGCAGACAACATAAGAGCAGAAGATTGGACAGCAGAAGAGTGGAGAGGAGAAGATCCAAAGAGCAGAGTGGAGAAGACCGGATGAAGATATTTAAGAACATTTCATAAACGTCTCCTGTCGTTATTCACATACACTTCCATTTATGTGGTTAATGTGTAGGGGTACTATGTACCCCATACCCATTCACATAGTGATTGGGGTCTGGGATCTGGGGGCCACCCTTTGTTAAAGGTTGCTTCCAAAGTCCTAGGAACCCCCTGGCCGCATGACCCCCCAAAACCACCAGACAGGGTTGTGGGGATGAGGCTCTTGTCCTCCTCTACATGGGAGTAAGGTGCTTTTGGGTGTGCGGTGCAGAGGCCCCCTGGCCCAAAGCAACAAACCCCCCCCATGTTGAGGGCATGTGTCCTGCTGTGGTCCAGGGGGTGTTTGGTCCGCTTGCTCGTTCTCTTTCCTGGCCTGACAAGCTGCATGCTTGTATAAGGGTCTGGTAGGGGTTTTGGGGGTAACCCACGCTGTCTTTTTGTTGTGGGCATACCCTCAAACTCAATACCACACACAAAAGGCCTGGTTGTGAACTTGGGGGGACACCCACGGTGGGTTGTTCAATTTTTGGGTGTAGTTCCCCCTCAAAAATCTTCACAACGCAAGTGGCCCCGCAAGTCAGAGCATCCTGATCCGACTTACGGTGCGACTTCCATTCAAATAAAGAGGCTCCCATAGGGAACTAGTGTTGTAAATTGGAGGCTAAAAATAACACTGATAAAAATCATTCTGAAAAAACCTACGTGGGCACACAATTGGCTCTTGGACACTTGGTCCTGGTTCCTCCACAGTTTCGGAACTGGCTTCCATGCTGCTTGGCAAGTTGCCAGGAGATCGGGCTTCTGACCTGGCTGGGGATGCCACATCCTGGCATGATGCAACATCTGCAATGTAAATTTGTAAGGGAATACAAGAATATAAGGTTAAACAATCATTGCAAATACACATATTTCTATGATACCACTACACAAAAATCTGTGACTACCAACCTTCTTGTTGCTCTGGTGTCTCATCACTTGTTGGCTCCACCAGGATTATTTCCGGAATAATGTCTTCATCTACATAATACAAAACATTGGCCATATCATAAAAGTCACAAGAGGTACATTTGTTAGGACATGGTGCCCTGCTTGATAGCTCTTTTAGTAACAAATATGAAGACATGTACATGGTTATCTACGAAAAATATGGTACATTAATGTTTGACAGTGCATAGGAACCAATTACCTTTAGTGGAATCTGTGCCACCTTCTGTGCCCATGTCCTCATCTTGTTCGGCAACTGCCGATGGAGCTGCCAGACCTCTCCTCCTCCTTTCCCATAGTTTGGCACGGAGTTTACGTTTTTCTCCTATTTAAAGGTTTGAATAATAATCTGTGATTAATAGGAATGTTTGCTGAGAAGATTCGTGCAGGAAAGAACGTTCGTTGCAACACAATACATATATTTTTAACTATGGCTTCCTGACTTTTAATGTCATATACTAAAACATCAACAATAGATCGATCAAATCACGACATGACAACTAAAATGAGTAATCTAACTTTTTACATAGACATTATAATCTAGACATGTTAATACAACATACACAAAATTATAAAAAACATATTGCATGATTAAAAAAATAAAGAAAAAATAAAACTTACTTTTTTTCAAAATCCGATGGATTTGGGAAAGCTGATCCTGCTCACGGTGTTTCAGGTCAGACCACCGTTTCCGAATCTGATCTTTCGATCGCTCGACACCGAATTTTTTGACCAAACAGGCCACCACCTTGTCCATGATGCCATCTTTCCTGGCATTGGGCCGATCGTAATTTGCCAACTTTCCATCGTAATCCATTTTTTCTAAAATGGAGACCATCTCCACCATTTCTGGCTTTGACATGGGTGTAGCCCTTGATTTTCGGGTGGCCCAATCACTTCGGCCCCCACTAATTGAGCTCCCAGATTGTTGAGACATGGTTCCTAATTAAACAATGATTATTCCACTGCCTCAGGTGTGAGTGTCGCATGTAGGCCTGATCTTCGGCACGTACACACCCCTGCACAAGCCCGCCACTGGAGGAGGAGTTGACGCCTGCGCTGTATTTAAAGGACGCCAGATCGTTCGGCCGACGATTCGCTAGCGGACATATCGAGAGTTGGAGCACGATCGAGCGGCGAATCACGACTTTTCCCCACAAACAAAGGTACGACTCTTTTAATAGAAAGTGTGTGTTTTGGGCCCTATACAGCTTTTATTAGGAATATCTTTATTATGTGCCAAAATACATGCTATTTTAATATGTTTTGTGTTGTTTTGTGTCTTGCAGGCATATACTGTCCTGCAATATGGTGGACAATTTCACCACCCACAACTTTTTAATAAGTTTTATTGATGAGTTCAGGCAACTGCCCTGTTTGTGGCAAGTCAAGTCCGCAGATTATAAAAATAGAAAACTCAGAAAACAGGCCATGGAACATTTGGTGGCCTTCTACAAGCCCGTCTGTCCTGGGGCAAATTTTGAGTATATCCGCAAAAAAATAAACAGTATTCGCACTGCCTACAGGCGGGAGTTAAAAAAAATAGAAGATTCCACCCAGTCTGGAGCAGGGGCACGGAATGTACATGTACCACGGCTGTGGTACTTTGATAACATGCGGTTCCTGGCAGACACCATGGAATCCAGGCCGTCAATTTCTACACTGCCTTCTACTTCGGCAGAGGGCTCAGTGTCGGTAGATCCAAGCCAGGATGAGGATTTCCTGGAGGAGAGTTTTACTCAGGTATGGCATTTCACAATATATTGTCTGCTAAAATGTAATCATGTAACAAAATTATAAGCTAAACCATAATTGACCCTTTATGTAAACGGGCATAGCAAGGGGTTGGCATGACAGGCAACCGCCAGGGGCGCAGGCCAAGGGGGGTGGGTCACAAAAACATTGGCATTGTTTTATTGTTTATTTTAACAATCCACTCAGCCTGCACACCCCAGAACCCCCAGTTTGCAGGCGGATTCATGCAGGTGTAAAACATTGAGAGCTGCTTCATGCAGGTGTAAAACATTGAGAGCTGCTTCATGCAGGTGTAAAACATTGAGAGCTGCTTCATGCAGGTGTAAAACATTGAGAGCAGCTGAGCCAAAAGACCAGGAGACTGAGACTGCCTCTCACTGCATCCCCAGCACACCTCTGGTCTTACAAACACTGCTGCATCCCCAGCACACCTCTGGTCCTAACAAACACTGCTGTAGCCTCAGCATTCCTCTGGCTCAACCTTTTTTAATACAAAACTAACAGCTCCTGCAAATGATCCATCCATCCTTGCTTCCATGTCTCTGGTCTCTCACTCTGGGTCAGCAAGGCAGGTGGCTTCCTTATTCATGTTTCCCTGCACTGCTTCACCCTCAATGCCCTACATCAAGTCCTCTGCAAGTTCAGGCCCCTCTCTCTCTGCAACCCCCTCCTCTCTCTCTCACACCCCCTCTTTCTCTCCCTCTCTCTAGCTCTCAACCCTCTCTTTCTTTTTCACACCTGAGACAATGATTGCCCACTAGAGAGCTCTACACTGGGCAAACAAGGGGCAAATTAGAAACTTTTAATGCCCTTTAATTTTTTTTTGGGGGGGTGGGTTACAGTTTTACATTGATCTTGGGGGGGGGGGGGGGGGTTGTTGCCAAATACAGCTCCTCAACAAGGGCACTGGAGACCCTAGATATGCCACTGTATGTAAAGTCTGCTATTTGTTCACAATAATATAACAAACATGCATTTTTATATACACTATAACATTCTAATCAATTGTTCATTTCATCAACAGGGAAGTGTCACTGAGGAGGAGCCAGGTTGCAGCCAGGAGCCTGGGGAGCCTGCGGAGCCTGGGGAGCCTGTGGAACTCTTTCCACCACCACCTCCTCCTGCCAAACGGAGGCAAAAGAGGAAGCACGTGGATGATATCACAGACGAGTTTATCCAGGAGGCCACCATAGCCCTACGTCGGAAACCGGAGGCCAATGAGTCCTTCGGCAACATGACGGCAAAAATTTTAGATAAGGTGGACCTCAGGCAGTGTCAGTATGCCAGAAAAATTATTCTGGATGTGCTGCAAAACGCAGAAAACGGCATACTTACTGAGCACAGCCATGCATGCCAGGAGCACCCGTGCCCTCCACCTCCACCTCCACCTCCACCTCCACAACACCCACCACCTCGCCAAATGCCACATGGCCAGTGGCAATATGGCCAGCATGATCCAAACCTGCCCTCATGGCAACCTGATTTCAGTTACCAGCAACTTTAATTTTTGTAACCCCCTATTATTTATTTTACCCCTGTTTGCCAGTTTCTAGTTTAATTTTGTCCAAATGGACCTTTTTTATGTTTAGTTTATTATACGGAAAGTATTAATGTTTGCTTTGTTTTTTTTTTGCTGAGATCCAAAAAATAAAGAAAATTGAAAATAAAAAATGGCCTATCTGAATTTGTTAACATGTTTAATATTGTGCATAACCTGAAAAATATGTTTTAGACATTAATTCATACAAGAATAAAGGGTCATATCAATAGTTAGATCTTTGGTGTGAAAATACAAAAATAATGGTGAAGAGTTCAAATTATTTAATTCTAAAATTTGATAGAACAGATAGAATAGACAAACATTATCTTCATCATAACAGAACACATGCCTTTTTATTAGAAAAGTATGGCATTATGAGCAGCATCTTCCTTCTTCTCACATTTATCAAGATGAGCATGTGCTCCGCATTTCACCTATTTCTTGGACTTCCGCGAGCCGAAAGTTCTTTCTGAATAAAATGTTGAGTTTACTAGAGAAAATTCTTCCGGGAACTCATTTGGTTTGATCATGCGTGTTGGGATTTGTAGCTGTGTGTCGGCAGAATTGTGTACTGACAGGCGAACAATCGTCCGTTCTGGTGTCGGCATACAAATATTTTCATGTTTGCAAGAAAGACTTTTGTCCGCGGATTGTGCGCAGACATCTGTCGGAGGCACCATACTAACACGCGTACAATCGGCAGATCCTTCGTCCACCGACGTTTGTATGCCGACGATCGGTACGTGTGTACGGGCCTTTAGTCCTATTTTAGTCTTCTGCAAGTGTTTTAGTTTTAGTCGTATTTAGTCGACTAAAACTCCAGTATATTTTAGTCGACTAAAACGCCCTACATTTTAGTCGACTAAAACTCATTTTAGTCATCTATAATCAAATGGGTGTAGTTCAATTGTAATTTGTAATGCATTATTTAAGCATTTCTCTACAATTTCCAAACTCATTATATACTACTGCTGGTCCTGGAGTGAAAAATCTAATATGTTATTATTTATGCTTTGAGCATGCACCAGTGTTAATTTTTGGCAGCAAATTTCGATTTAGTTTTAGTTATAGTCTTAAGACTAAAATGCCATTTTAGTTTTAGTCGTATTTTAGTCATCTGAATTGTGTTAGTCGACGAAAACGTTTTAGTCGGTTTTAGTCGACGAAATTAACACTGTCTCCCAGCAAGGAGTATTATCTCCAAGGGTTAGAAAGGCTGGATTCATCTCTTTTTCATGGATAGTGTAGGACCCACTGATAATGGGGTACTTTGACGCAGTAGTGGGCTTGAGCACGATATGGCCATATGGTGGGACCAAACCCCCATTTTTATTTATGGACTCTCTTCAGATTTGGTAGTAATTTCTTTTGCATTTGCGCGCTATTCTTTTTTAATATATAAGCCTAGGGGAGTGTTTCTAACTGTATGGGGGGGGGGGGGGACTTGTGAAATGATCACAGGAGCTCTGTGATCTTTTCAGAGAGAAGAACAGTCAGCTGTGTTTACAATAGCTGACCGTTCTTCTCTCTTAGCGGGGAGCGTTCGTGGGTGGCCGGCGGCAATTGAAGCCGCCTGCCCCATGCATCGGAGTCCCCGCAGCCGAGTGGGGGTGGGAGCAAGCTGGCGGCGGAACGAGCTCGCCCCCTAGCAGCAGGAGCGCTCCAACATAGGGCTACGTCGGTTCGCACAGGAGGGCCAACCTGCCGGGCGGTCCTTAAGGCCTCTTTCACACTTGTACGACTTGTCATGCGATTTGGGACTGCAAAGATCGCATGACAAGCCGTTCTCCATTTTTCAATGAGCCCCATTCATATCTATGCGACTTCAAGTCGGACCGACTTCAGAGTAGTCCCTGCATTACTTTTGGCACGATTTGGAAGCGTTTTGAGGAAAAGACATGTAAGCCCAGTCATTCTCATATCAAAATCGCGGCAAAAAGTTGCGTCAAAATCGCGCGACTTTGAAGTCGCACAAGTGTGAAAGGGGCCTAAGTGGTTAAGCTGCACAGGGGGTTTTTCACTGTCACGGCGATAAGGATGAGGAACTCTCTTCCACAATTGGTGGTGTCATCCTGAAGTATTGATAGATTTAAAAGACTCTTGCATGTACATCTTAGTGAACACAACATACAGGGATATGGGACATACTTACCAACGCTGACACACGTACACCTACACAGGTTGAACTGGATAGACTAGTGTTTTTATTCAACCTTACCTACTAGGAAACTATGAATCTCAGCCGGTTCAGCAGGGCCTGGCCGAGATTCAATCCATTTATGGGCAGGCTGATTGTACCCAAGTCAATCCATATATAAAGCATATATTGGGAATTGGGTTAAAAACTCGCTACACGTAATTTGTTTTCTTGTCTTGGTTTGCATATTGATCCTGAGGATAAAGTGAAGAAAAATAATCATGGATGCTGTTGCTTGTGGAAAGAACGGAGTAAAGAATTTGATCGAATGAGGTGTAGAAACACTACTTTGACCTACATCATATTGTGGGGCAAATTAATTTTGTGAGAATCCCATTTTTATATGATTGGACATTTGAGAGACCAAATCTACTCACAAGCATTGATCATTCATAGCTCACAAATAATCAAACAGGCAGAGAGCTCACCAGAAAGTCTTGACCCACTAATAAAAACATACAGTGCCTTGAAAAAGTTTTCATACCCCTTGAAATTTTCCACATTTTGTCATGTTACAATCAAAAAAGGAAATGTATTTTATTGGGATTTTATGTGATAGACCAACACAAAGTGGCACATAATTGTGAAGTGGAAGGAAAACGATAAATGGTTGTTAACATTTTTTACAAATAAATATGTGAAATATGCGCCTCCATTAGGCAGCTGGAAAGCCGATCCACAGGGCCGGAGGCTACGATTGCCACCAGGCACCGTGATCGCTCCCCGTGGAGAGAGAACGACAGTCTGCTGTTGTAAACACAGCAGACCGTTGTTCTCTCTAGAATGAACACGGAGCGCCTGTGATCCTCCTATTTAGTGTTGATTCCACAAGCCCATCCCCTCACAGTTAGAAAACACCCCCTAGACTCACACTTAACCCTTTGATCGCCCCTGGGTTAACCCCTTCCTGCCAGTGTCATTATTACGGTAACAGTGCATATATTTAGCACTGATTACTTTAGTAATGTCACTGGTCCCCCCAAAAGTGTCAAAAACGTCAGGTGTCCGATCTGTCCGTCACAATGTCGCAGTCCCGCTAAAAATCTCAGATCACCGCCATTACAAGAGTAAAAAATAAATAAAAACATGAAAATGACATAAATCTTTCCCCTAGTTTGTAGACGCCAACTTTTGCGCAAACCAATCAAAATAAGCTTATTGGGATTTTTTTTTTACCAAAAATATGTAGCAGAATACAAATTGGCCCAAAATGATGAAAAAATTAGATTTTTACATTTTTTTTTGGGAACCTTATATAGCAGAATGTGAAAAATATTGTTTTTTTTTTTTTTGCTTTCTTTGTTTATAGCGCAAAAAATAAAAATCACACAGGTGATCAAATGCCACCAAAAAAAACTCTTATTTGTGGGAAAAAAAGGACATCAATTGTATTTGGGTACAGCATCGCACGACTGTGGAATTGTGCGGTAAAGTAACGCAGTGCCGAATCGCAAAAAATGGCCTGGTCATTAAGGGGGTAAAACTTTTCAGTCCAGAAGTGGTTAATATGTATTCATAACAGTGTTTGTGTCTGTATATACAGGTGCATCTCATCATATTAGAATATCATCAAAAAGTTAATTTATTTCAGTAATTCAATTCAAAAAGTGAAACTCATATATTTTATATAGATGCGTTACACACACAGGGATCTACAGTATCTCACAAAAGTGAGTACACCCCTCACATTTTTGTAAATATTTTATTATGTCTTTTCATGTGACAACACTGAAGAAATTACACTTTGCTACAATGTAAAGTAGTGAGTGTACAGCTTGTATAACAGTGTAAATTTGCTGTCCCCTCAAAATAACTCAACACACAGCCATTAATGTCTAAACCGCTGGCAACAAAAACCCCAAAGTGGAAATGTCCAAATTGGGGCCAATTAACCATTTTCCCTCACCGGTGTCATGTGACTCGTTAGTGTTACAAGGTCTCAGGTGTGAATGGAGAGCAGGTGTGTTAAATTTGGTGTTTTCGCTCTCACTCTCTCAAACTGGTCACTGGAAGTTCAATGTGGCACCTCATGGCAAAGAACTCTCTTAAGATCTGAAAAAAAAGAATTGTTGCTTTACATAAAGATGGTCTAGGGCTCTAGGCTATAAGAAGATTGCCAAGACCCTGAAACTGAGCTTCATCACGGTGGCCAAGACCATACAGCAGTTTAACAGCAGTTCCACTCAGAACAGGTCTCGCCATGGTCGAGTGCACGTGCTCAGGGTCATATCCAGAGGTTGTCTTTGGAAAATAGAAGTATGAGTGCTGCCAGCATTGCTGCAGAGGTTGAAGGGGTGGGGGGGGGGGGGGTCGACCTGTCAGTGCTCAGACCATACACTGCACGCTGCATCAAATTGGTCTGCATGGTTGTCGTCCCAGAAAGAAGCCTCTTCTAAAGATGATGCACAAGAAAGCCCCCAAACAGTTTGCTGAACACGAGCAGACTAAGGACATGGATTACTGGAACCATGTCCTATGGTCTGATGAGACCAAGATACACTTATTTGGTTCAGATGGTGTCAAGCGTGTGTGGCGGCAACCAGATGAGGAGTACAAAGACAAGTGTGTCCTGCCTATAGTCAAGCATTTTGGTGGGAGTGTCATGGTCTGGGGCTGCATGAGTGCTGCCCGGGACTGAGGAGCTACAGTTCATTGAGGGAACCATGAATGCCAACGTGTACTGTGACATACTGTAGCAGAGCATGATCCCCTCCCTTCCAGAGACTGGGCCGCAGGGCAGTATTCCAACATGATAACGACCCCAAACACACCTCCAAGACGACCACTGCCTTGCTAAAGAAGCTGAGGGTAAAGGTGATGGACTGGCCAAGCATGTCTCCAGGCCGAAACCCTATTGAGCATCTATGGGGCATCCTCAATAGGGAGGTGGAGGATCGCAAGCCTGTCAGTGCTCAGACCATACGCAGCACACTGCATCAAATTGGTCTGCATGGCTGTCATCCTAGAAGGAAGCCTCTTATAAAGATGATGCACAAGAAAGCCCGCAAACAGTTTTCTTAAGACAAACAGACTAAGGACATGGTTTACTGGAACCATGTCCTCTGGTCTGATGAGACCAAGATAAACGTATTTGGTTCAGATGGTGTCAAGCGTGTGTGGCGGCAACCGGATGAGGAGTACAAAGACAAGTGTGTCCTGCCTACAGTCAAGCATGGTAATGGGAGTGGAGTGTCATAGTCTGGGGCTGCATGAGTGCTGCCGACGCTGAGGCGCTACAGTTCATTGAGGGAATCAGGAACGCCAACATGTACTGTGACATACTGAAGTAGAGCATGATCCCCTCTCTTCGGAGACTGGGCCAGAGGGCAGTATTCCAACAACTAATGACCCCAAACACACCACCAAGTCAACCACTGCCTTGCTAAAGAAGCTGAGGGTAAAGGTGATGGACTGGCCAAGCATGTCTCCAGACCTAAACCCTATTGAGCATCTGTGGGGCAACTTCAAACGTAAGGTGGAGGAGCGCAGGGTCTCTTACATCCACCAGATTTGTGATGTTGTCATGGAGGAGTGGAAGAGGACTCCAGTGGCAACCTGTAAAGCTCTGGTGAACTCCATGCCCAAGAAGGTTAAGGCAGTGCAGAAAAAAAATGGTGGCCACACAAAATATTGACACTTTGGGCCCAGTTTGGACATTTTAACTTATTTATTTTGAGGGGACAGCAAATTTACACTGTTATACAAGCTGTACACTCACTACTTTACATTGTAGCAAAGTGTAATTTCTTCAGTGTTTTCACATTAAAAGATATAATAAAATATTTACAAAAATGTGAGGAGTGTTTGAGCTTTGGGGTACACACCCTAACGCAATAAGCTGCCCACACATATGTATGTATAAGCTACATAGTTTTGGTTACAGACAACAACCTTGACCCTAAACGAATGAATGTTTGGCATGGAGTTCACACATATGTTGCGCCTATAATAGTTCCAACCAATAGAGCGTATTCTCTTTGATTTATGTCATGTAATAATGGCACTCCCATAGCACCCTACAATAGTCTGTGTTTACATGATCTGCCCAAAAGGTACAAGTGTATACCATCAACAGAGAATATACTAACAAGAAACCAAAAGAAGAAAGACAAAATAATTTAACAAAGAGTTGGGGGAACAGAAGGGTAGGATTAAAGGGCCAAGGTAAAGGGGTGTTAGATAAGAGAAAAAATGAAGGTTTCAAAGACTCCCGAAGATTCCCTACCAAACTGATATAGCATAAGGAGTTTAGGGTGTTAGGTGAAAGTGCTACATGGGCATATTGTATCCACAGGTTCCACACAGTTGTACATTTTTTATGAGTGTTGGTAAGTATGCTATCAAGATTTTTATTAATCAAGTGTAGCACCCTCCTAGATAGGTGCTAGGATTAGGCAAATTTAGTTTTGGCTCACTGTATCCAGTGGAGCTGCTGTGTTGTTGTTAGGCAAATGTAGTGTTGCCCACTGTAATCAGTGGGGCTGAGCTGATTATTCTAGTCTGTTCAGTGTTTCACCTGCTTCAGGTTTGATTGCTCTCTGCTTTTTTGGAGAGCCTGAATCTCTCTGGAACATAGGTGTGGAGCAAGGCAAATGGGCAGGGTGGCCCAGATGGCTGCTCGGAGCCTGTATAAATACTCAGACACAGAGCATTCAGGTATTTTCCTGTAGGATAGGAACACAGTCCAAGGGGAGCTGGTTGCCCCTCAGGATATCCTGACATGCGCTTGCTGTTCGTGAGGCCTCAGATGGGCGACCTGAGGGCCTGCTTTGCTGGAAGCTATTGAGAGCTGACTGAGGGGCTGTCTGAGGATCTAGTCTGGTATCACAGAAGAAAGGTGCTGCAGATGTAGGAAGCAAGTAACCAACTTTCCAAGGACATTTTGTGAGTACAGACAGCTGTGAGAGATCTTAGAGACTATGGGATGCTGCCACTCCTTTGGCGCTAGAGAGTCAGCTGCGTGTGTGTAAAGGGGGCATCAGCTGGTGTCCTGAAAAGCCCAGTATCTGTGAAGGGATTCTGCCCTATTTTCTTTAAAGAAACAAGCGCTTGTGCTTTTCAGTTTTACAGAAGGAAGTTTAGTGTCCCCGTCTTGTAAATATTTCTTTTTGGATTCTCCCACTGTATTGCCCAATCCTATCCAAGTTACCTTAAAAATAAAAACGCCAAAAGAACCCCTCTTGACTTGTCATTGAGCCAAAGAGTGTCTGTGATCCCATGCCTGGCTGCAGGGCAATTACTGGGAAAAAGTACCTGGGCACATTTCCTATGGCTCCTACAGGGCTAGCACTACAAAATCCACAGAGTTTTAAAGGAGCAGCTGCGGTTTTGTATAGGCTTTAATCCTATTTTAATTATTACTGGGCACCCGTGTTCCTTTTCCGTGGTTCTTGAATATTTATACAACCTTGGCCAATCCCAGGGAGGGCCCAGATGGCTGCTGGGAGCCAGTATAAATAACAAAAACACAGAGCATCCAGGTCTTTTCCTGTAGGAGAGGAACACAGTCCAAGGGGGGCTGGTTGTTCCTTAGGCTATCTTGACATGTTCTTGCTGTTCATGAGGGCTTAGGTGGGTGACCAGAGGGCCTGCTTTGCTGAAAGCTACTGAGAGCTGACTGAGGGGCTGTCGTCTGAGGATCTATTCTGGTATTCAGCTGGTGTCCTGAAAAGCTCAGTCTCAGTCTCTGTGAAGGGATTCTGTTCTATTTGCTCTAAAGAAAGAAGCGGTTGTGCTTTTCAGTTCTAGAGAAGGAAGTTTGGAGTCCCTGTCTTGTAAATATTTCTTTTTGGAGTATCCCACTCTATTGCCCAGCCCTATCCAAGTTACCTCAAAAAATAAAAAATGCTAAAAGAACACGCCTTGACTTGCAGGGCAATTACTGGGAAAAAGAACCTGAGTACATTTCCTATGGCTCCTACAGGGGTAGCAGTACAAAAAAAAATAGATCAATATGCTGTTTACCTTTGGTAGATTGTACGAGCTTCTCTCCCTAAAGGTATTGGTTTTAGAAACTTCCTAAAGTGACTGGCACCAAACACCACTTGACTTGCAGGGCAATTACTGGGAAAAAGAACCTGAGTACATTTCCTATGGCTCCTACAGGGGTAGCAGCAGTGGTGTATTTAGGTTTTGTGCTGCCCTAGGCCTGACTAAACTTGTGCACCCCCTAATTTACATATGACCCACCCCTTCCTGTAAAGGCCATGCCCTTTACTGTTTACGACCCACCCTGTCATCTGTGGACCGCAGACCACAAGTCTATCAGTGCCCATCAGCATAGCCTCATCAGTTCCCATACGTTCAGCCTCATCAGTGCCCATCTGTGCAGCCTTATCCGTGCCACCTCATTACTGCCCATCAGTGCAGCCTCTTCACTGACTGCTTTATGGGGGTGCCAGACCAATTTGCCTCCTGGACTCTGCCCTCTGGCCCAATTCACCCCATAAGATAGGCGCTATATTAAAAGTGTAGCGCAAGGCGGCGGAGACCCTTTTCATGCGGGAACCGGGAGGAGGCTGTTTTTTTTTTGTTGCCCCCCTGCAAAGTGCCGCCCTAGGCCTGGGCCTTGTTGGCCTAGGCCAAGATACAGCACTGGGTAGCAGTACAAAAAAAATAGATCAATATGCTGTTTACCTTTGGTAGATTGTACGAGCTTCTCTCCCTAAAGGTATTGGTTTTAGAAACTTCCTAAAGTGACTGGCGCCAAACTTCTTCCACCCACAGAAAATCAAATATTCTGCCTAAGGTAAAATACTAGCCTACTGAGCCACCTTGGGATCCCTTACCACTGTTTAGAGGTAAGGGGGTGCTATACTACAAATGTGATTCACCAGTTTATTTAGGATTTTGGCTCAATCAGATCAAACCCTTTAAAATAAATTAGGGAAGCAGATCTGTTGTGAGTGTCGATGTTTAGAGACAGTCGTTATCACTCGATGTCAAGATTTGCAGGATGAGTAATGTTTGATCAAACGACACTGATCGCTTCTGGCCCCGATGGAATTCTTAGCAACCAGTAAGAGGCTGCGATGCCCCAAGTGACACTCGCCTCTGATGAAAATGTGTTGCTGTCATCACAGGGTGTGTAAGACTGCTGCTAAACTGTCACAGGGATAATGCAGACGTGTGAATTTTTGCTGAAATTCTTTCCTGTGACTGCACACAGCCTCTATCAGAACAGATGACTTTGGAGCCTAACTACAGATTCCCAAAGGTCACCATAAACACACATTATCTCGGCAGCCGTAGTTCTACACATTTACAGCTGTTACTAAACAGATCATTGTTTCCTTAAACAGGAAGTTTTTGTTAATGAAAATCAGTATAGACAAAAAAGAAAAGCTAAGCACTACCGTGGGGTGGTACTGCGAGTGCGTATAATGCGGTAATCTGTGCCACATCCCATCATTGACGTTAAATAGAAGCTAGAATAACATGGACTTTTTATGCACTAATTGTATAAAATCACAATTGTATTAATTATACAAAGAATAAAAAGCACATAGCATCACACGTATAAAAAACACATATAAAATAAAAAAACACAATCACTGACAAACATAAAACCCAACCGCATGTGTCTATCCCAGGATGGGTCTGCGGTGAGGATCCCCCAGGGGTTAGCACTATGGGTAGAGTTATTGACAGAATGGAGAGTGGGTTCTAGCTCAACATGTTTCATGATGACGTGTCGCTTCCTCGAGAGCTCATCAGGACATTCTACATAAATAAACAAAATCAAAATGAATACATAGTACACATTATCAAATTTAACAGTGACAATAAAGATCCCATAAGCTGAAACTCGCTGTGTCACAAGCCGTGATGAAAACCAGCATGCAAAAGGGTGAAAGGGTGGATGTGGGGACACATATGGTACTGATGACTAAACAGTCTGTAACAAATAATCCTCTAAAAGGGAACATAGAGGAAAAAGGAACATGTATATATGTATATACAGTATATATATACATGTATATATATATATATACTTTGTATACATGTATATATATTATTATACAGGATTTATATAGCGCCAACAGTTTGCGCAGCGCTTTACAGTGTGGGGGAAGACAATGCAGTTACAGTACAATTCAAAACAGAAGGAATCAGAGGGCCCTGCTCGATAGAGCTTAC
This sequence comes from Pelophylax lessonae, assembly GCF_965119305.1. Taxonomy (NCBI): domain Eukaryota; kingdom Metazoa; phylum Chordata; class Amphibia; order Anura; family Ranidae; genus Pelophylax; species Pelophylax lessonae. The sequence goes on along the minus strand of NC_138778.1, from coordinate 161,133,962 downwards.
AATCTAGAATGTATATATGAACATAAATGGTGTGCAGAAAAATCCACACAATGCACATACCCCAGGAAAATCAGTACTCATAGAAGCTGATATGCTTCTGAGAATGCTAGTTGCCTGCCTATCATACTAATGTAGGAGCTTTGGTACTCTGAGTCTGTGACCCACAGCAAGCATGAAGTGCAGTCCTGACGTTGGTGAGTACATTTTTGCTTTCATGCTATCATTCCACCCACTGGTTGCAATATCACTAATGTGTCTCTACAGCAGTGACCAAAAGTTTTGAGAATGACACAAATATTAATTTTCACAAAATCTGCTGCCTCAGTTTTTATGATGGCAATTTGCATATACTCCAGATTGTCATAAAAGGTGATCAAATGAATTACTAAGTCCCTCTTTGCCTTGAAAATTAACTTAATACCATAAAAACATTTCCACTGCATTTGTGAAGAAGGCTTTCTTCAGGGTGCCCAAGAAAGTCCAGCAAGTGCCAGGACTGTCTCATTCAGTTGATTCAGCTGTGGGATCGGGGCAACACCAGTACAGAGCTTGCTCAGGAATGGCAGCAGGCAGGTGTCAGTGCATCTGCATGCACAGTGAGGAGAAGACTGTTGGAGGATGGCCTGGTGTCAAAGGACCGAATGTGCTGCTCCCTGTCCAACACCAGAGCACAGGAAGTAGAGGAATGGGACTGGAGCATGCTGGAATTGAGGAAGGGGTTAACATTGCCATCAGGACCAATGCAGCTGGAGATGAGAAGTTAACTTTTACTGCCTCTGACACCCCCTGTGCATTGGTGGTCAGTGGCAGTGAATGTGAACCCCCCACCCCATCTACACTACCTTGCATTGGTCCTCCTGGCAATGAATGTTAAACCCCCCTTCTTTTCCTCATGGCAGTTACATTTTAACCCACCGCCCCTCCTATGCATTTGTGGTAATGTCAGTGAAAGTTAACTCCCTCTCCCTCACATTAGTCATGGGAGGGGTTATATTTCAATGCCACTGACCACTAATTTGGGGGAGGGAGTTAATAATACTGACACTTGTGCTGGGAGTTATTATTGTACCCACTGGCATCAATTGTGGGAGTTATTGCATGCAGTGACACCAGTGCTGGGAGTTATAATTGCATCCACAGACACCAATGCTGAAAGTTATTGCGTGCAGTGATGCCTGTACTGGGGGTTGTTATGGCTTTCACTCACACCAATGTTGAGAGTTATTACTGCATCCACTGACACCAATGCAGGGGGTTAATAATGTGTGCTGGGGTTTTTTATGGCATCCAGTGACACCATTGCTGGGGGGTTATTATTGCATGCATTGACACCTGTGCTCAGGGTTATTATTGCATACACGGACTCCAATGCTGTGGATTAATAATGCGTCTACAGACTCTAATGCTGGGGGATATTTCTGCGTTCCGGAAGCGAGAGCGCAATGTGGCATTTTCGCCATGGGCGCTATTTGACCTTGTTACGCTACTGGCCCCTGGGGTTTGTGCTGGGAGCTTTTCCTGCACCAAATTGACAGCAGTGACCGCAGCGTCAATTCTGTCAGAAGGAGCAGCAGTGGCCCGATAGCTGCTTGATCTTGCCCTCTCCCCCCCCCTCCCCAATGGCAGCCTGCTGTGGGTGGACGGGAGCAGACGCTGAGAACACACCTTAGTCTTCGCATGGCACCACTGTGGGAGTGAGGCCAGACTGCTCTTCCTCCTGTTTGTCGTTTCCCTGTGACATATCACATGACCCAAGATGGGAGGAAGGAGAATTTGCCTCAATTCCCAGCTGACGCAGTACTAGGACTGCGCTGAGGTGTGAATTGTGTCCCCCCACACAGAGGGTTGGGGAACAACTCAGCCCTAGACCTCTTCAGAGGATGTTTGACAGGCAGTGAGGAGGCACATGTCATCTCTGCACCACCAGTTTTTACCCCTAAAATCTAATTTTGCTACACGTGCCACTATTAGCCCCATCACCTTCTACACCTGGGGGGTGGGTAGTCTGTAATCCCCACCCTGCGCACTGGATCACCTTGTCCTGGCACTCCATAATCCCAGGCCTATCTAGCATCTGGCTTTTTCCTTTCAATCGCTGAACAACTATTATACCATCCTTGCTTTCTTAATTGTACAGAAACACATTGTACATTGTAGTCTGCTGTACAGGCGGTCCCAGGGTTACAAACATCCGACTTACAAAAGACTCCTACTTACAAACGGAGGGAGACAACAGGAAGTGAGGTGAAATCGTCTTCTAGGAATGGAAATTCACTCCTGTAAGAGTTCTCATGGGAAAAAGGGGTCTCCACTGAAGCTTTATCACCCATCCTTGTTTCCACAACAACCCAACATTTTCAAAATCCAATTGTCATAAGCACAGAACGTGAGGGGAAATATTCTGAACAGGGGTACCGACAGCAAAACAAATGTTACAGGAGTATTACCCTTCCCTATGCTATCCAAAAAAATGTAAAAATTATTATTTTGGCTGGAGCTACACTTAAAAAATGTACCTGTTCCGACTTACAAACAAATTCAACTTAAGAACAAACCTACAGTCTCTATCTTGCTTGTAACCCGGGGACTGCCTGTACTCTTTTCTGTTTTACGCACAGATGTCGCTGAAGAAAAAATAAAAGCATAAAAGTAACTAGCTTTAATCAAGTCCTTTCTACCTGCTATCTTTAGCTAGTTTTTGATTATTTGCTAGTAAGTTCATAGCTGTGTAGACTTTGATCAGATAATAAACCACATATACAACAGAATGTAAAACGAAAACAAAAATTGCAAATAGACAGGAATGCAATGCCTTTTCTGCAATAAAATACACTTACCTGCAAGTTTGCAATCCCCTGTAGAATGTACACTGAGCTGCACAAGTGCCGCAAATATAATCGAGCAAAAGGTACATTTGAGTGGGTAAATACTAAGGTAAAAAAGAAAAAAGGTCCTTTAAAAAAATGTAAGGCTGAAGGGACATTATCAGCAGTCGAAAACTACAAAGAATGCAATAAGAAGTGCGATCAGGGTAGAAAAAAACAGATTAAGAGAGACACATTGCTGAGGAGAGTAAAAAAAATCTCAAATATAATAATGGTAAAAAGGCTAGGTAATAACAAATTGGCCCCAAAATAGGATTTAGGGAAGTTGGTCACAAGCAACAGGGAGAAGGCAACTGTATTAAATCCATTCATTTCCTCAGTTTATATGAAAGAAAAGGACGGTAATAATGAACAAAACAGTAATGGTAAAACCTTATACAGTATTGAAAGTATCTGTGAGCCTAACAGACCATAACCATATCCAGGCCATAATGGTAGTCTTCATCGGGGTAGTATGGTTTAGATTTGAGCGAGGACCACAAATACTAGATTACCGAGTTCCAAATAGGAGCCGAACATTGCAGCCTCAAGAGTGACAGTGGGATTACTGAACATTTGAGAGCCAACAGCGAACAGTAAATAATACGGCTTCCCAAAAATGTTTCTGGAAGCAGGGGAGTGTTAATCCTTTAGAGATGGGGAGCTGTAGGGTTAACAAGGCCACCCTGGGAGTGCTTCCAGCCCAAATAAAGAATACAGTAATTTAGTTCAATCTGAGAAAGAATTTTTATGAGTTAGGATAGGGGTGTGCCTGAATCTCTACAGGGATTTTAGGAATAAGTTTAACCAGTCCCACCAATGTCAAAGGCAAGGTTTTCTATAATGCACATTTTTGTGAAAATTGGTGGAGTATAGGGTTAATATCAGTGACATACCAAGAGAGATCATGTTGGACATAATCCACAGGTCCCTAAATTGAGAGACCTGGGTAAGCGGAGCATTAACAACAGGTTGTGGTGTGGAGGGATTTAGGGAGACCAGCAAGAATTTATTCTAGTAATTTTAATACCAAAGTTATTGACGATAAAGAAGTAGTAGCATCCCTCAGATACAGCAACACGTTTCCTGTATAACGAGAACATTTTTATTCTAGAGGGCCGATTTTTATACCATGTACCTCCTTTGGGGAGTGAAGTATGGCCAAAAGTACTATGGTGGGGCAAACAGCCCAGATGATAATGGGCAACCTTCCCTCGTACTCCTGTGTAGCTCAAAGGGTTTCGAGATCACATCATTCATTCTAACCTTGGCTAGGGGGGAAGTTTATAGAAGTTGTACTAAAGAGTTGAATCGAGGGCTAAAACCAAGTTTAGTCAATACTGCCTACAGATAATCCCACTCGACTTAGTCGAACACTTTCTCTGCATCCCCGTACTCTATTTGGACTGCCCTAATATCATAAACAGTCTCCTTAGATTTATGTCTGTACCCTTACCCAGAATGAACCCAGATATGTCTCCATGAATCAAAGTAACGATAACAATATTCAGATGTGCAGCCAGTATTTTAATGAGTTATTTTGCATATACAGTGTGTATATGTGTATATGTGTATATATATATATATATATATATATATATACACACACATACATACAGTATCTCACAACAGTGAGTACACCCCTCACATTTTTGTAAATATTTTATTATATCTTTTCATGTGACAACACTGAAGAAATTACACATTACTACAATGTAAAGTAGTGAATGTACAGCTTGTATAACAGTGTAAATGTGCTGTTCCCTCAAAATAACTCAACACACAGCCATTAATGTCTAAACCGCTGGTAACAAGTAGGAGTAAACCCCTAAGAGATAATGTCCAAATTGGGCCCAAAGTGTCAATATTTTGCGTGGACGCCATTATTTTCCAGCATTGCCTTAACCCTCTTGGGCATTGAGTTCACCAGAGCTTCAGAGGTTACCACTGAAGTCCTCTTCCACTCCTCTATGATGACCTCACGGAGCTGGTGGATGTTAGAGACCTTGCGCTCCTCCACCTTCCATTTGAAGTTGCCCCACAGATGCTCAATAGGGTTTAGGTCTGGAGACATGCTTGGCCAGTCCATCACCTTTACCCTCAGCTTCTTTAGCAAGGCAGTGGTTGTCTTGGTGGTGTGTTTGGGGTCGTTAGCTTGTTGGAATACTGCCCTCTGGCCCAGTCTCCGAAGACAGGGGATCATGCTCTACTTCAGTATGTCACAGTACACGTTGGCCTTCCTTGTTCCCTCAATGAACTGTAGCGCCTCAGTGCCAGCAGCACTCATGCAGCCCCAGACTATGACACTCCCATTACCATGCTTGACTGTAGGCAGGACACACTTGTCTTTGTACTCCTCATCCGGTTGCCGCCACACTCGCTTGACACCATCTGAACCAAATAGGTTTATCTTGGTCTCATCAGACCAGAGGACATGGTTCCAGTAATCCATGTCCTTAGTCTGTTTGTCTTAAGAAAACTGTTTGCGGGCTTTCTTGTGCATCATCTTTAGAAGAGGCTTCCTTCTAGGATGACAGCCATGCAGACCAATTTGATGCAGTGTGCTGCGTATGGTCTGAGCACTGACAGGCTGACCCCCCCACCCCTTTAACCTCTGCCGCAATGCTCCAGCACTCATACAGTATGTCTATTTCCCAAAGACAACCTCTGGATATGACGGGTAGCATGTGCACTCAACTTCTTTGGTCTACCATGGCAAAGCTTGTTCAGAGTGGAACCTGTCCTGTTAAACCAATGTATGGTCTTGGCCACCGTGCTGCAGCTCAGTTTAAGGGTCTTAGCAATCTTCTTAAAGCCTAGGCCATCTTTATGTAAAGCAAAAATTCTTTTTTTCAGATCCTCAGAGAGTTCTTTGCCATGAGGTGCCATGTTGAATATCCAGTGACCAGTATGAGAGAGTGAGAGTGATAACACCAAATTTAACACACCTGCTCCCTATTCACACCTGATACCTTGTAACACTAACATGTCACATGAATCGGGTGAGGGAAAATGGCTAATTGGGCCAAATTTTAGACATTTTCACTTAGGGGTGTACTCACTTTTGTTGCCAGCGGTTCAGACATTATTAATGGCTGTGTGTTGAATTATTTTGAGGGGACAAAAACATGACACTGTTATACAAGCTGGACACTCACTACTTTACATTGTAGCAAAGTTTAATTTCTTCAGTGTTCAGTGTCACATGAGAAGATATAAAATGTTTACAAAAATGTGAGGGGTGTACTTACTTTTGTGAGATACTGTATATAGTTTAGTGATCTTTTAGTTTGCTCTTTACACTGCTTTTACCATCTCCTTCCACCAGCCAATTCCTCTGTATTTGCTACATTTTACCCCCCCAGCTAAAAAAAATTATAGCTTGCAGACTTCTTGGCATGTTGTGCATGGAAGAAGAGCTGGCATTAACACGGGCACTATCTGTACACAAGCCAGGCCAGGCAGGTCACTGGAGCCTAGATAAGTGGCCCAGCAGAGCTGATAACACCCACAGCGTTCTTTTCTCCTCTCTACTGTAGAACCCCTCCAGGAATAGCTGTGCAGCCTCGGGGAAAGTGACTTTGATGGTTGTCAGAATATACAAACGTCTGTTTTTCCTTCCACTTTGCAGATACCATCTCCTATACGCTGGCAGACCCCTTCACCCACTTCTAATTTAAGGAACACTGCGGTCAGACACAAACATTTTGCACTGATTCAAGGAACATGTACCTAGTCGTTGAACATTTCTAGTTTTCATTTTGCATTTATATTGTGCAGCTGGATGCTCCAATGGTTAAATCCCTATAGTTAGTATTCTCTTCTCATTGGCTCTGAATGTGCACATGCAAAAGTGCAGTCCAATGTTTTCCCTGGTTTGGTTCATGCCACCCCACCCCACCCTGCTTCTCTCTCTCTGGAACTACTGCCACCTTGCACATATACATTGAGAGGGACGTTTCACAATGCAGAGATATGCAACTAATCACTATGCCCCACCTATAGATATGTAATGAGTTTTCCAAGTCTGGCTACCTTGGATTTTTTATGGCTTACATTCACACACACACAACATGTGTTCTGGTCAAGCACAGCTAAAGATCTTCTGGATCCCCTTATTCCTTTGGCCATTCACTTACTCGTCTGAGCTTATTTCTGTGCAGCACTTTGAGAACTTTTATTTTAAAGCCAACCCTAAGGCTGGGTTCACACTGTGTGCGGACGCTGCTCACAGCAGGGGTCCAGTGCGTCCCTGTTCTCTGTTTCAGGGACAAATCAGGCCCGAATTTGTACCTGAATTCGGCCCTGAAATGGAGCAAAAGACGCACAGGACCCTTGTACAATGCTCTCCATGTGCCCACCCTGGAGATGTGTTAACTGGCTCTATTGAGAGCCAGTCACACTCTCCTGTCATGCAAATTTCCCCGCATCCAATTTGCATCAGTGTGAACCCAGCCTTAGGCAAAACTTTTTGGATAGGTGGATCGGTTGATTTTTTTTTTTTATTATTATTTGTGCTTTTGACCATATTGAGGGTATCTTTCCTCACGTCCTACATTATTCCCTTTTGTCACCAGGATAGGGTCAACAAGAAAAGATCTGGGTTTTCCAACTCTTCTAAACATCCCTTTAGTTAAAAAAGTTTTAGCACAATTAATTGTTAGATGCACTTTAGATATTTCACATAAATATTTTGGCATATTTTTCTTAGGGTTGGTATGTCAATAGCTACACAATTAAGGGACAGTGGCTTTCAATTTGTTAGTTCAATTTATTCCTTTTTGCAAAAATTGAAGAAATACTACTGTTTATAGTAATTAATGTCAAACCAATCTCTTAACATTCTACGAGGAGGTGAGCTGTGAGCTAGATAGGGGCAGACCAGTGGATGTGATGTATTTAGATTTCGCTAAGGCGTTTGATACAGTTCCCCATAAGCGCTTAATTTATAAAATAAGGTCTGCAGGTATCGACAGCAGGGTTTGCTCTTGGATACGGAACTGGCTAAAAGGGCGTGTCCAAAGGGTGGTAATAAACAGCGCATACTCAGACTGGTCTGAGGTAGTAAGCGGGGTCCCCCAAGGCTCAGTCCATGGACCAGCCTTGTTCAATTTATTCATAAACAGCATTGAGGACGGGATCAGTAGTTCGATATCAGTTTTTGCAGATGACACAAAATTGGGCAGGGCAATAACTGCACAGCATGAAGCAGATATCCTACAGAATGACCTGGACAAAATAACGGAGTGGGCAACAACTTGTTAAATGAGGTTTAACGTGGAGAAGTGTAAGGTTTTGCACTTGGGGACTAGAAACATAAAAGCACAATACACATTAGGAGGGGAACCCTTGGGGGAATCAAAAATGGAGAAAGATCTGGGAGTCTTGGTTAAAGATAGACTAGGCAATAGCATGCAATGTCAAGCGGCAGCTGCCAAAGCCAGCAGAATATTAGCATGCATAAAGAAAGGGATGTATTCCAGAGATAATACTATAATCCTTCCACTTTATAAAACTCTGGTCCGACCGCATCTGGAGTATTCTGTCCAGTTCTGGTCGCCAGTCCTCAGGAGGGATGTGTTGGAGCTGAAGAGAGTCCAGAGAAGGGCAACTAAACTAATTAGGAGATTGGAGGACCTTAATTATGAAGAGCGTCTGCAATCGCTTGATTTATTCTCCCTGGAGAAGAGACGCCTGAGGGGGGACATGATAGCAATTTTTAAATATCTCAATGGGGATCTCAGCTTAGAAAAAAAGCTGTTCCGTCGAAGGGATTGCATGAGGACTCGAGGGCATACAATGCGATTAGAGGAGAAGCGTTTTAACCTCAGGCAACGTGGGGGGTTCTTTACTGTTAGGGCTACAAGATTGTGGAATTCTCTACCACAAGAGGTGGTTTCTGCGGGTAGTATGGTGGCTTTCAAAAGACTCTTAGACGTACATCTCAAGGATCAGAACATTCAGGGCTATGTGAGATGATTACAGCCACACACACCTACACAGGTTGAACTGGATGGACTATTGTCTTTATTCAACCTCACCTACTATGTAACTATGTAACTATAGTATTAACATGTCCGTGTTTTAAGAATATAAGTATTAACCGTACAGAAACTAACAAAAAAATGTAGACCACCTTTGTGTTAAAAAATCTTTGCAGGCATATAATCTAGTACTTGACTAAAAATATAGCAAACAGGTGCTTATGATCAGTAACATAATGGGGGAGATTTACTAAAACTGGTGCACATATAATCTGGTACAGCTGTTTATAGTAATTAATCAGCTTCTAACTTCAGCTTGTTAAATTAAAGTGAAAGCACTTATAAAACATATACTTACATGCTCTGCACAAAGGTTTTGCATGGAGCAGCCCCAATCCTCTTCGCGTTGGGTACTAGCCCCCTTCCCCCCTGCCAAGGGCCCTCAATAGCAAGCCCCTTGCTATGGCGGCACTCAAGCAGGCTCCATCCACACACAGAGCATGGCTCTGTCCCGCTGTCTCTCCTCATAGGCTCACTGCCCGTGATTGACAGCAGCAGCGGTTGTGTGAGTCAATGAGGAGGGAGAGACCCAGGAAAGCCGCTGCTTTCATGCAGATCGCTGGTTCAAGATTGGGCTCAGGTAAGTATAAGTGAGGGGGGGGGGGGGGTCTGCTCCCAGGTTTTTTTTATCTTAATTCATAAAATGCATTAAGGTGAAAAACCTTGAGCCCTTAGGGTCCTTTCACACGACATGTGACAATCAAAAATGTAAATGTATTTTATTGGGATTTTATGTGATAGACCAACACAAAGTGGCACTTAATTGTGAAGTGGAAGGAAAATGATAAATAGTTTTCAATACTTTTTACAAATAAATACCTGAAAAGTGTGGTGTGCATTTGTATTCAGCTCCCCTGAGTCAATACTTTGTAGACCACCTTTCACTGCATTTACAGCTGCAAGTCTTCTTACTAGCTTTACACATCTAGAGAGTGAATTTTTTTGCTTAGTCTTCTTTGCAGAATAGCTCAAGCTCTGTTGAATTCTATGGAGAGCGTCTGTGAACAGCAATTTTCAAGTCTTGCCACATATTCTCAATTGCATTTAGGTCTGGATTTTGACTGGGCCATTCTACCACATGAATATGCATTGACCTGAGCCATTCCATTGTAGCTCTGGCTGTATGTTTAGGGGCATTGTCCTGCTGGAAGGTGAGCCTCCGCCACATTCTCAAGTCTTTGTTTTTTTTTCCTAAAATTGCCCTGTATTTGGCTCCATCCATCTTCCCATCGACTCTAATCAGCTTCCCTGTCCCTGCTGAAAAAAAGCATCCCCACAACACGTTGCCACCACGATGGTGTGTTCAGGGTGATGTGCAGTGTTAGTTACTGCCACACATAGCAATTTGGTTTTAGGCCAAAAAGTTACATTTTGGTCTCATCTGACCAGAGCACCTTCTTTCACAAGCTTGCTGTATCCCCCACATAGCTTCTCACAAACTGCAAACGGGACTTCTTATGTCTTGCTTTCAACAATGGCTTTCTTCTTGCCCCTCTTCCATAAAGGCCAGATTCGTGGAGTGTAAAACTAATAGTTGTCCTGTGGACAGATTCTCCCATCTGAGCTGTGAATCTCTGCAGCTCCTCCAAACTTACCATGGGCCTCTTGGCTGCTTTTCTGATTAATGATCTCCTTGCCCAGCCAGTCAGTTTAGGTGGACGGTCAGGTCTTGGTAGGTTTGCAGTTGTGCCATACTCTTTCCATTTTCAGATGATGGATTGAACAGTGCTCCAAGACATGTTCAGAGCTTGGGATATGTTCATATACCCTAACCCTGCTTTAAACTTCTACACAACTGAGGGCTTTATAGAACAGCTGTATTTATACTGAGATTAAATTACTCAGGTGGACTTTATTTACTTATTAGGTGACTTCTGAAGGCAATTGGTTCCACTAGATTTTAGTTAGGGGTATCAGAGTAAAGGGGGCTGAATACAAATGCATGCCACATTTTCAGATATTTATGTGTAAAAAAATGTTGAAACCATTTATCATTTTCCTTCCACTTCACAATTATGTGCCACTTTGTGTTGGTCTATCACATAAAATCCCAATAAAATACATTTATGTTTTTGGTTGTTGCATGAGAAAATGTAGAACATTTCAAAGGGTATGAATACTTTTTCAAGGCACTGTATACATACAACTGCTGGGTGGGGAGTGCATCAGCCACTTATGATTGGCAGTGCACAGTGATGCCTTCCTGGTGGAATAGCTCAGGTGGGTTTAGCTCAGGTGGGTTTAGCATTGTAAAATCATCTTTAGTTCAGAGAAGTCTTATCAAAAGTTTTCTCCATAGAAACCTTGCAACCAAAATGTCAAACAACTGGCTCTTAGCGAAGGCAGTTTGAAGGACTGAAAAAAAAAATAAAACAGTACATGGATGATATTTGCAACAAGGCTAGCAGATGAGATGTCCACCTTGGGAGCTTCAACGGGGGGTGCAAAAAGGGCAGAACCTGCAACCTTTGCTGCTGAAACAGTTCACAGCACAAGGGAGGGGGCATACGTTTGCTATTTTAGACTTATAAAGGACCTTGTCCCAGCATTGGTCTGCGGGGAACAGTAAGGTATGGTGCAGAATTTGTAAATGCATATAAAGTCTATGTTAACAAGAAACCTCTGCAAAATTTGTGGGCCCTCGCAATCTGAAACATATGTAGTACCCTCCTAGGTTTAGGGAAGACTGCTTGGTACATTTAGTTTGGCTCCACTGTAATTAGTGGGCAGGGGTTGAATGGATAGGGCTGCTCAGGTTTTGACAGGCTGCTGCTACCCTATTTTCCCCTGTATTCTGGAAATCTCTAAAACATAGGCAAAGAGAGGGCAGATGCTGCAGTCTAAATATTTATGGCACTTCAGCCAATCCCTAGGGTGGCGTGCCCAGAAGGTGGGGCAAGAGCCCCTAAATAGTTTGAGCCTGGGTGGCAAGGGGGAATTGCAGCATGCTGGTGTAAGGCAGCATTCCAGGGTCCAGGCTGGAGGAGACCCCTGTTGGAGGGGTAAGACATTGAGGTCCCAGCTAGGCTTAGTTGGGGGGCCTAAACAAAGAGCATTCCAGGAATCCAAGGGGTCAAGAGAAAGATAACAGTAGGAGAGGCGGGAAGGAAGCTGTGGGAGACAGCCCAATTTGTCCAGAGGGTGAGTGATTCTTTATTTCCCTCACCGAGAATGAGCCTGGTGGACATTGACAGGAGGCAACCGATGATCCCACGGTTAAGTATGAGATGCCAGTGCTGCAAAAATGACTGTACTTTACCCTCTGGGAAGAAGAAGTGTGCCAGTGCAGCCATGCAGGGGTGCAATACCTTCGAGTGTTGTACAGATACAGCTGAAGGTGTACAAGTCTTGTCAAGATTTAGACAAGCACAGCCAGAAAGTTAGTAGTTCTCAAGTTGTTCAAGTTCTACAGTTCTGGGATATCCTATGCTCCCTATCCCCATCCAAAATTCATTGTTCCCCAATAAGAAAAACAAAAACAAAAACAAAACCCTAGACTGATTCTTGAGCCTGAGAAAGATTGCCGAAAATTCTGCTAGCATGGCTGTGTGCACTTATATGCAATATACACTGCTCAAAAAAATAAAGGAACACTTTCTGATCATAGTGTAGCATCAAGTCAGCTTTACTCCTGGGATATTTATCTGGTCAGTTAAGTAGCAGAGGGAGTTGTTAATCAGTTTCAGCTGCTTTAGTGTTAATTAAATTATCAACAGGTGCACTAGATAGGCAACGATGAGACAACCTTCAAAACAGGAATGGTTTTACAGGTGAAGGCCACTGACATTTCTTTACCTACTCATCTTTTCTGACGGTTTTTTACTAGTTTTGCATTTGACTAGGGTCAGTGTCACTACTGGTAGCATGAGACAATACCTATACCCTACAGGCAGCCCAACTTCTCCAGATTTGCACAACAATACGTGCCATTGCCAGAAGGTTTGCTGTGTCTCACAGCACAGTCTCAAGAGCATGGAGGAGATTCCAGGAGACGAGCAGTCACTCTAGGAGATCTGGACAGGGTCGTGGAAGGTCCTTAACCGATCAGAAGGACCTGTATCTGCTCCTTTGTGCAAGGAGGAACAGGATAAGCACTTCTAGAGCTCTACAAAATGACCTCCAGCAGGCCACTGGTGTGAATGTCTCTGACCAAACAATCAAACAGACTTATTGAGGGTGGCCTGAGGTCCTTTAGTGGGCCCTGTGCTTACTGCCCGGCACTGTGGAGCTCGATTGGCATTTTTCATTGAACACCAGAATTGGCAGGACCGCCATTGGCACCATATGCTTTTCACAGATGAGAGCATTTTCACACTGAGCAATTGTGACAGACGTGAAAGGGTCTGGAGAAGCCATTGAGAACATTATGCTGTCTGTAACATTATTCAGCATTACTGGTTTGGTGGTGGGTCAGTGATGGTCTGGGGAGGCATTTCCATGGAGGGACGCACAGACCTCTACAGGCTAGACAATGGCACCCTGACTGCCATTAGGTATCGACATGAACTCCTTGGACCCATTGTCAGACCCTACACTGGTGCAAAGGGTTCTGGGTTTCTCCTGGTGCACAACAATGCCCGGCCTCATGTGGTGAGAGTATGCCGCTAGTTTCTGGAGGATAAAGGAATTGATACCAATGAAAGGCCCCAATGCTCGTCTGACCTAAATTCAATAGAACACCTCTGGGGCAATATGTTTTGGTCCATCCATGGCTGCCAGGTTGCACGTCAGTGTGTTCAGGAGCTCAGTGATGCCCTGGTCCAGATCCTTGAGGAAATACCCCAGGACACCATCTGTTGTCTCATTAGGAGCATGCTCCGAGGTTGTCAGGCATGCATACAAGCACGTGTGGGCCATACAAACTACTGAGTATCATTTTGAGTTGCTTCGATGCAATTTCAGCAAAATGGACTAGCCTGCTGCATAATTTTTTTACTTTGATTTTCGGGGTGTCTTTGAATTCAGCCCTCTGTAGTTTAATAATTTTCGTTTTCCAAAAAACGATGTGGCATCCTTTTGTTCCTAACACATTACCCAGTCCATATCAGTATAGATATCCAGCATGATATTTTTCCCCATTGAGATCTGATGTGTTTTCAAAGTGTTCCGTACATTTTTTTTGAGCAGTGTATATATCTGTGTGTGTCCATCAGGGTGGTAGACAAAACAGGAAAAGAAACTACATTTTTGCGATGGGGATAAGGAAAGCATTTCAAAAATCTCCAAAAGGTTTAAGATAGCCATGGAACCCTGGGGTTCCTCCAGAGGTTGCTAGGGGACAAAGCAATGTAAAGGGTCACTTATACTCTGACCACCAATCTTAGGGGTAATTTCTACACTGGCAAACAACGCAAGGGGTTACTACAGTTTTTACTGGGTTTAATTTCTGCCCATTATTATTATTCATAACATTTCATGATTATTCAATAAATTATACTTTTATTTGAAATTCTCTACAACCTTCTGATCCCAGTAATGTGCTATGAGCTGCAGGTCTAATCAATTTATTAGGGGTTCCCTGAAGCCTGAAAACTATTATAAGGTTTCCTCCACAGTAAAATAAAAAAGTTGAGAAAGGCTGGTCTTGCTCTTTCCCACACTTTTCAGAACTAGAAAGTAAACATTTTAGTTGGAGTTGGACTTAACTAAAATGTCGGCGCACTTTAAAGAGACCCCATCAAAGATCCGCTGAAGTACAGATTTTTGGAGAAGAATTACACTTGGCTCACTCAGCTAAACAGTCAGTGGATCCTGTATTCATCTTACATTGAGCACAGTCTTGTAACAACAGGTGCTCATATTTTGTGTCATTCATAGCATTGCAGTAATCTGTGCTTTATGTCATTCTCTATCCGGAAATTTGGCTTGGTGTATATGTCATATATTTAGCTAAATCCAGCGCAAAAAGTCTGTTTAAACAAATTGTCTAATTTTGTATGTTATTATTCACAATGACATTTAACATTTCCCTTTTATTAGCCATATCTTTTCTCAAAATAGGTCATAGCAATCAACAAATGTACACCGTTTCCAGGCACTGTTGTGCTCTTATCACGCAATTTATCTTTTGTCTTCTGATTCCTCTCCTTTGACCCAGGCATAGCGGATGATAAACATAACAGCAAAGTTTATTACAGCAGTTAAGCTGGCCACATACTATAAGATATCTCACATTCATCCCTGAAGCCTGAACGAGAGAAATCTATTGACTCCCCCATCAACTCTAAAAAGCATGGGTGGAGGAATCTCCACTGCCAACTATTGTATTCTGACAGCCATCACCTGCAGCCGTCAGAATACCTGAGCAGTAACTACATCAGATTGGATGTACCAATTGCATCTGGTAAGAGAACCCATGTGTGTATATGGATAAACAAAGTTACTAGATGGCAGAAAGATATATATGTGCAAACTCACAATCCCTGAAAAGAACAAGGGGTGTGCAAGAAATGGGCTAATATATGCAGGAATCAAGTAAATGTTACCATTCTAAAGGTTACTGGTTTATAGAATTTTTTTTTACATTATTGGTCAGAAATTTATATTTTGCAATGTAAAATGTAACATGGGCTTTTTTTCCAATACAGCATTTACAGAACATTCTGCTTTATAAAATAGTAGGAATTAAGGCCTTAAAGGGGTTGTAAACCCATAACTTTTTTTTTTTTTTTTTTGCAACCTGTAAGAGAAACACATAATGAGCTAGTATTCATCGCAAACTAGCTCATTATGAAATACTTACCTTAGAACGAGCCCCCGCCGTGGCGCTCGCTTACCTGTATGACGGGCAACATGTCCAGTCGCCCGTCTTCCGGGATCGCGGCATCCGGCCATCTAATTGGCCGGAGCCACGGTTACGTCACTCCCACGCACGCGCGCGGGAGCCGACAGTCACGGCACGGGTCTCTGAAGAAACGGCACCAGCGGCCGTTCCTTCAGAGCGCATGCGCCAGTGACGTCACTGGCGGCATGCAAGGTAAATATCTCCTAAACGGTACATGTTTAGGAGATATTTACAGTACCTATAGGTAAGCCTTATCATAGGCTTACCTATAGGTAAACCTATAGGTAAGCCTTATCATAGGCTTACCTATAGGTAAAAGTGTCAGAGGAGGGTTTACTTCCTCTTTAAGTCTATAATATCAGGGCCGGCCTTTAGGGTGTGCGAGCTGTGCGGCCGCGCAGGGCGCCATGGGCAACAGGGGCGCCGTGCAGCCATCACAGCTCGCAGATGATCAGGCCACACAGCGGGAGGTAAGCAGCGACCGCGGCCTGGAGGTTCAGTGTGGGGGTCTCTGATGTAAGGGGGGCTCTGTGTGGGGGGGGGCTCTGTGGGGGTCTCTAATGTAAGGGGGTCTTTGATGTAAGGGGGGGGCTCTGTGGGGATCTCTAATGTAAAGAGGTATTTGATGTAAGGGGGGCTCTGTGAGGGGTCTCTAATGTAAGGGGGGCTAAGTTATTCGTGATCATAAAAAAGAAAAGTCAAGTAAAGTGCAAAAAAGTGCAAGAAAATGTGCGCGGGGGGGGGGGGGTCACGCGTGCGTTGGGGGGGGGGGGCGCCACAGGATTAGCTCGCACAGGGTGCCTGAACACCTAAGGCCGGCCCTGTATAATATTATTCCCAATATTGCGCAAACCAGTTTGGTGTTGTCACTATAGCCTAACTATGCATACATACTATGCATACAGAAAAAAATGTCCCTATATCAAGAGACAGAGAGGGAAAGAGACTATTTTTGTGACAGGAAATAAGTTAGTCCTGGACTCTGAACTCTCCTTTAAGCCCCATGTCCAATCACTGTCCAAATCTTGCCACAATCTCCAAAATACCCCCCTTTCTAACCAATGACACAACAAAGCTCCTTTTTCACTCCCTGGTCATCTCTTGCCTCGACTACTGCAACTCCCTTCTCATTGGCTTACCTCTACAGAGGCTATTCCACCTTTAATCCATAATGAATGCTGCTGCCAGACTTATCCATCTTGCCAATTGCTCGGGTGTCTGCTACTCTTCTCTGTCAATCCATCCACTGGCTTCCGCTCACCCAACAAATTAAATTTAAAATACTAACAGCAACTTACAAAGCCATCCACAACTTAGCCCCCAGCTACATCACTAGCCTAGTCTCAAAATACCAACGTAATCTTTGTTCCTCTCAAAACCTCCTGCTCTCTAGCTCTCTCATCACGTCCTCCCATGCTCGCCTCCAGGACTTTTCCAGAGCCTCTCCAATCCTATGGAACTCCTTACCCCAATCTGTTTGATTATCTCCTACTCTACTAGCTTTTAGGCGATCCCTGAAAACCCTCCTCTTCAGAGAAGCCTATCCTACCCACACCTAACAACTGTACTTCCATTTTCTTTATTAGCTTATCCCTCACAGTTATTACCTTTTTCTCTCCTCACCTTTCCAGGACGGCCCAACATGAGAGAGATGATAGGATCCTCACTACCGGAAACACAATCAATTAAGCACATTTAAAAGGCCCCACCTTCCCCTCTAGCCCCAGTTTAGATTGTGTTTCTTCCTACCAAAAGAAATGCAGCTCAAAGACTTACCTGCAGATTTGTAGGAGTCAACGAAGGTACCCTGTGAGCCAGGTTCGGCAGAAAGCCACGGGCTCCCCTCGCTAAAACTCTCTGGAGTGGAGGGGGGGGGGACACACCTTACGAGCAGAGCAGTCCCTGCACTCCCGTCCGAGGGAACTCACAGGTCACCCATTGGCAAGCCCTCGGTCACTTCCTAGTGGTTCCAGGTCTTGTTCTCCGGCGCTAGCAGCTCTCCTCCTGTTTGAAGATTTGAATTTCCCGCCGCCGCAATCAAGAGACGGGCGTTCCAGATCTCGCTCTCAAACCGGAACTTCCGGCGCGGACGTCAGAGGAGCACGACATGGGAAGGAAAAGAAGCATGGAGGAGACGCCGGAACCGCTAGACAGCGGTAAAGCAGATTCCAAGACTTCCACAGCTAGGATTCCTGCTTCGGAAATGAGGTCCTCCACGACTCAACCTCCGGGGAAGGAGGAGGAGGGACAGTCCCAGGTGTCGGCAGCTAAGAACCAGGTCGGACAAGGTAAGTGATATTTCGTATCCTTACTGACCTAGGGAAAGCCTGCAAGTAGCCGACATATGCCTGGAACTATTTCATTTCCTTGACCCTAGTAGTTTGTTTTACCTTCATGCTATGGTCCCTATTTTTTTTTATGTTATTTTAGGAAGGGTGATACTTAAATGTTTATTGTATCCTGTCTTCCAGAGTCCCAGGGCGGTTCACAAGAGGCTACTTCAGTACCTGCTGTGCATAAGAGATGTGGTTATTGTTCAGATAAGTTACCCAGTTCCCACACTAGACCATTCTGCTATAAGTGTATTCATAAATTGTCAGGAAGGGAAACTTCACACTTTATGAAAGACTTTAACAGTATGCAAGAACAAATGCTTTCTACTATGTCAGCAGTACGGTCTAGTTTAGTTACAGCTATCAGAGAGGAACAGGTAGATCCTTCAAAAGCAGGGACTTCTCATCAGGAAAACCCTCTCAGTATAGCAGGGCCTGCAGCCACTACAACAGCTACACAAGGTCTTCCATCAGCACAGGTGGAAGATGAAGATAGTATATCCCAGAAGATAACCGCTCAAATTCCCCATCCTGTTCAGAGGATGGGGATAATAGGGACTCAGATACCTCTCAGGAGATAGAGTCTACCAAAAACCTGTTTGGATTAGAAAACATGCAGAGTCTTCTTCAAGCTATATATGCTACAGAAGAGATTCCTGATTTACCTAAGGAGGTCTCAGCACAGGACAAACTCTACAAGGGGATAGGAAGAAACCCTTCTAGGGTTTTTCACATTCATCATTCCCTAAAGAGTGTAATCCTTCACCAATGGCAAGTGCCTGAAAACAGGTTAAGCAAAGGGAATTCTTGGAAAAGAAGATTTCCCTTTAAAGATGAGGATGCAGATAAATTCCTTAAAAGGCCAAAAATAGATGCCCCCCTAGCACAGGTCTCCAGGAAATCAGACCTTTCCTTTCTGGATGCAGGTAGCATCAAAGATACTATGAATAGGAAGGTGGAAACATTGCTGGGAAAAGCCTGGGATTCCAAAGCTAAAGCAATGGGGACAGCCCTAGCAGCTTCCTGTGTCGCTAGAAATGCTTTTTCCTGGGTAGAGAAATTAAATAGAAGTTTTACTCAACTAAAAGCCCAGGATATCCAAGACGCCCTGGCAACAATTGCCAAGGCAGTAGCATATCTAGCAGACGCCGGAGTAGACTCAGTGGAAGCCACTGCAAAGACAGGGGCACTTATGAACTCGGCCAGAAGGGCCATTTGGCTAAAGGAATGGGAAGAAGACATCACGTCCAAGACCAAGCTCTGTGGTCTTCCATTCGAGGGATCTCTCTTGTTTGGTTCAGGGCTTGATGAAGTCCTTTCTAGATCCTCAGAAAAAGGGGTTACATTTCCCACAAAAACAAAACAAACTAATAAAAGTGGCCCTAGGGATAATAAGCAGCCAAAACAGGAGAGAAGCTACAAAAAATTGGAGCTTCCGGAGGGATAAGACAAGAAATTTTCCTTCTTCCTCTAACGCAGCTATTAGGGACAAAAAATGACTTTTCAGTCATAAGAAGGGTTGGACTGGATCCTTTTTTCCTAACAAAAAGAGTGACAACCTCTCTTTTCTCCCCCAACTCCCTGCAAACAGACTGCAATCCAAAAACTGCTCTTATAGTCCCTCTAATGACCCCTATACACATTCCCAAAAGAAAGGCAAGGGAAAAACCCAGGATGCTTCCAAGGATTCAAAGACTGGGGAAGTTACTGGTGCTTATACCAACACCAAAAGCCCGGTGTTTCCGAGGGCCTTGTTCCCACTTCCTGGTGGCATCAGGACCCATGGAAAAACACTACCAGATCAAAACTCAAAAGAATATAGGAAGCATCCCGGCCACTTCAGGGGATCAACCCCTGACAGGAAAACTAAGGTCCTTCCAAAAACGCCTCTGGGCAAGAAGGATAAAAACCTTACACAAGGAACCCATCTTCCTTCCACAGGCCCAGAAGTCTCTGAAGTGGGGGCCCAACCATGTCAGAAACAGACAGCGGCTACGCAAACCAGCCAATGTCTTCCCTCCTCTGATACCCGTTCCAGAAAGAATCCACAAATGGACCGGGGATCAAGGACGGAATTTAATTCGGTCCACTCCCAGACCTCTCCAAAGAGCAGGATCCCTATCCCAGGAGGTAATGCCCATGGCTCACCAGTGGCATCTACCAGTTCCCTCGGACCTTACATCCCAGAGTCTAGTACAACATCAGTACCCAGAGTTCCGTCCTGTGACTCCTTGGTTACTGAAAGAAAAATACTCAAGGCAAAGGGATGCTCAGATAAAATGATAGATACACTCTTACTGAATAGAAAAACGGTCACCCGAAAAATCTACACGAAAATGTGGAAAAGATTCGGTACCTGGCGGAAACAAAAGAATTTTGCTTCCACCTCTACTCCAATTATTTTAGAGTTTTTGCAAGATGGAGTAGATAAGGGTGTGGCAATTAACACCCTCAAGGTGCAAATTGCAGCTCTTTCCGTTTTCCTAGACACCAGTTTGGCAAAAGATCCACTGGTTAAGAGATTTTTGTTAGCCAGGAGTAGAGTTACTCCTATTATAAAAAACAGGTTCCCTCCTTGGAACCTAAATAAGGTCTTAGAGACATTACCTAAAGATCCTTTTGAACCGATAAAAGAAATTTCTTTAACCACTTAAGCCCTGGGAAAGATTTTACCCCTTTCCTGACCAGGGGGTTTTTTGCGATTTTTTACTGCGTGACTTTAACGGACAATTGCGCGGTCGTGTGACGCTGTACCTAAACAAATTTGACGTCCTTTTTTTCCCACAAACAGAGCTTTCTTTTGGTGGTATTTGATCACCTGTGCGATTTTTTGATCATGCGCTAGAAACAAAAAAAGTGCGTAAATTTTGCAAAAATAACAATATTTTTCAAATTTTTTTATATGAATTTTTCCAAAAAAAAAAAAATGTAAAAATCAAAATTTTTTAAAATTTTTGGCCAATTTGTTTTATGCTACATATGTATGGTATTTTTGTCATTTTTGGTGTTTTTTTTTTAACGAGTAATGGCGGCGATCTGCAATTTTTTTTTGCGGGACTGCGACATTGCGACGGACAGATCGGACCCTTGACTGACATTTTTGACACTTTTGGGGTTACCAGTGACATTACTGCAATAATCAGTGCTATACATATGCACTGTTACTGTAAAAATCACACTGGCAGGGAAGGGGTTAACTGTATTGGAGAGGGAGGGGTTAAGTGTGTCCTAGGGGCATGTTTCTAACTGTGATGGGACATGTCTACTATTGTAAAAACAGAGATCAACGGTTCTACATAGTAGAACCGTCTGATCTCCATTTTTACACAGGGGAGAATGACAGGCGGCTTGTTTACATTAGCCGCCTGCCTTTCTCACGCTCTACCGACGATTGCCGAGTGACTGGCTCGCCCGCTATTGGCTCACAAGCCGGTGACAGGCTAGTGACGTATATATATACGTCACTTTGCCTGGCCGGGGCTGACCGCCGCAGTATGTGTACTTGCGGCGGTCGGCAAGTGGTTTAAGTTTCTATCCTTAAAAATAACCTTTTTGTTAGCTATCACTACAGCTAGAAGAATAGGTGATTTACAGGCTCTGTCTATTAAAGAGCCTTTTATGTTGGTTTTCCCAGATAGGATAGTCCTAAAACCAAATCCCTTATACTTACCTAAGGTAGCATCCTCCTTTCATAGGACGCAGGAGATAAATCTATCTTCCTTCTGTGATAGACCAAAAAATGACAAGGAAAGAACTTTCCATTGTATTGATGTGAGAAGAGCTCTCCTCACCTATCTAGAAATTCATTCAGGGCCTAGGAAGGGTTTGCAGTCTTCAAAGCCTTCACTAGCAAGGTGGATTAGGCAAACAATTACCACTTCTTATGAATTGTCAGGCCTTCCTGCTCCAACCAAGATAAAAGCGCACTCAACAAGAGCCGTCGCCACATCCTGGGCTGAGAAGGCAGGAGCCTCATGGGAACAAATCCGCACGGCAGCCACCTGGTCCAGTCATGACACCTTCCTGAAACATTACCGCATTGACATACTGTCTCAACAAGACCTAGCCTTTGGCCGAAAAGTCTTGCAGGCAGTGGTCCCACCCTAAGGTAGGCAGGTCTCTATTATCCTCTCATGTTGGGCCGTCCTGGAAAGGTAAGGAGAGAAAACCTACCGTTAGTTTACCGGTAACGGTCTTTTCTTACGAGCCTTTCCAGGACGGCCCGCCTACCCACCCTATTTAAAGGGGTGCATAATGTTATGCATGACTGTAGGTGATAAATGCCTATAATATTGTCTAAAACATTTCCCTCAATTAAATTTCGATTGTTGGAAGTTACTCTATTACAACTGGGGCTAGAGGGGAAGGTGGGGCCTTTTAAATGTGCTTAATTGATTGTGTTTCCGGTAGGGAGGAGCCTATCAGCTCTCTCATGTTGGGCCGTCCTGGAAAGGCTCGTAAGAAAAGACCGTTACCGGTGAACTAACGGTAGTTTTTTTTCACTTGACCCTCCCTTCTAGATTGTAAGCTCTAACGAGCAGGGCCCTCTGATTCCTCCTGTATTGAATTGTATTGTAACTGTTTTTTCTGCCCTCATGTTGTAAAGCGATGTGCAAACTGTTAGCGCTATATAACTCCTGTATAATAATAATAATACTACGAATAATAATAGTATATTAATATTTGGGTACTAAAATTAAATTAATTTTATTAGTATCAAAAAATGTTATTCCAATTAAAAATATTTTTCCAGGGGTTCAGGTTCCCCCGACAGGGAAATATACAAAGCCACTTCCACATTGCATGTCTAGCATGCTTACATGTAACAAAAAAACAAGGACACCATAAAGCAAAATTACAAAAAATGTCCAGATGCCAAGTATTCTGACACACAGGGCTAAACGCTGTATGAGGTTTACCAATGGGAAATACTGAAGATAGTTCTCCTGTGTGTGAACCCCTTGGGAGCTCAAGCTGGGGGGAGGGATGGATGATATCACTAACGAGAGAAAGTTCCTTTATACAGAGAAGAGGGTATCTATAGTTTAGATAGCTGACATTGGACAAGAACCCTATAGTCCAGATCCCCCAGTGCTGGATCTCAATTATCTAAGTGGATCATCCATTTCTAACGGTGTGGGGATATGGGGTATGAGGCTGTGACTCTGCAGGTTAATATGGAATTTATGAAACCACACACCAGGACTGATGTTTAAGGCCACTTGGGAAAGCCTTATATCCAAGCAGTGTGTGTACACTGGCCGCCCCTTTGCGCTGCCTATACAACATATAAGGAAGTAATGGTGCTGGGCGACAGGACATTCTGGGCTTGATATTAAAGACCAGCACTAGCTATGTATTTGTTACCTGCATGTGCAGATTATAAGTTCAGACAGGCATTTTCTCTGCTGGGGTGGTAGTTAGGGTTGCCATCTCATCCCTTTAAAACGGAACACTTATGAATTAGACAGGTTCTGTGGCTGATTAAGGTGGTAATTAAACTCACTTACTTTCTTATGCCTTACTTGCATGAAATTATTCTCAGAACCTATATAATTCATATGTAATTGGATTTAAAGGGCAGAGTTGGCAACCCTAGTGGTGGTGTTCCTCCTTTGACTCATATAAATGTGCTTCTGTGTGTCAACTTACAACCTGTTCAATTATCTATAAAAAACAGGCTATTTACAGCATAGTAGTGCAAAAAAAATGGCATTAAGATGCTGAAGGCATGCTATAATTATGAAGTTTTCATAGCCAATAGTCCCAATTCTCCCTGCATTCCTACATATCAAGCATTGTGAAAAAGAAGGCAGACTAAAGCGCCGTAAACACGCAACGAATGTTGGCCGTGAATTTTCGGCCAACGTCCGATCGGCCGATTGTCGGCTTGTTAGTATGATGCTTCCGACAACCGACTGCGACTTTTCGGCCGAACAAAATCTGGTGTGCATGCTATAAAATTTTTGTTGGCCGTCAACAGAACGGCCGATTTTCCATCAGTCAGTACAGATTTCGGCAGACAAAAATCAGATGAGCAAGACTGGGCATGCTCAGAGAAGAAAAAGCACACGGAAAGTAAACCAGCACATGACATCACTTCTGAAGTTGGTTGTTGTTGGCCGAGAAAATTTGTGTGCAGTCTAGAGCACATTTCAACCAACACAACAACACTGGACAAAAGACGGCCGATCGGTCGGCCAACAATCGTTGTGTGTGTTCGAGGCATTAAAGGAAGGCAGCAATCAAGGTGATCATTAATCGGCGAAAGCTGTTCCCAACCGAAAGGCGGATTCTGGCCTTAGACCTTTTATCATTTTAGGTCCATCACACCAGGTGTGAGAGTTTGTCCACTAGAGAGTGGCTGCTGCACCACATCGTTAACACATAATTTCAGCACTTACAAATTAAAAAGATTGTGGATGAATTTTTGGTCCTTTTTTTTGTATTATTTTTGATGTTTATATGATCTTACTTAATTCCATTGGTTACTGATTTATTGTAGTGCGACACAATTTTTTCAGTAATGATCTGAGTTTGCCTTACTAAAAAGGAATATTTTTTTTCTATCCACGTCTTGGTTAATAAAGAAAATAAATGTAATACTTATATACAATAACTGCTTATATTTCAACAAACCATTCAATTTAATGCAGCCAAGTTAGGCCCTGTTCACACCTGAGCGTTTTTCAGCTCGTAAAACGCTCATCTCTGAAGTCTCAGAACGCCCAACAAGCAAAATCCTATTCATTTTAATTGCCCCTGTTCACATCTGAGCGTTTTGTCGTCTGAAGCAAAACAACTGAAGCTCAAAAAACTTTTTTGGCAGATTACAGGCATTTTTGTTAGATGTCAATGCCTGCCTCCTAACACCTGCAAAAAATGCCTGAAAAACGCCTGAAAAAATGTCCCAAAAAAAGCTTGAAAAACACCCAAAAAAAAGCCTGAAACAATACGCTCAGGTGTAAATGGAGCCTTAAACTAATTTAAAGAACCCATCAACCCCCTACAGAGAACATGGCCATTATTTTAAAATACTCCAGCCATTTTTACAGTATGACATCATACGCTGCAAATAAAAAAACTTTTATTTTAAATATATTTGAGTTTTATATTGATATTATTATTATTAATAATAATTATAATGTTATATCTTAAGCACTTGCTGACCGCCCCATTGCAGATTTACTGCTACAGGATGGCCATGCTGCTCAGAATGCTGCTGCGCAGGCCAATGGATGTCCACCGTCACCCACCAATCGCCGGAAAAACACACAGAACAGAGCTCTGCCTATGTAAACAAGGCAGAGATCCATTCTAATCCACTTCTCTTAATAACATCACCACACAAATCATACACAAACACTGGCTAGGTACACATTTAACCATTTGATCACCCATTTGATAGCACTGATCACTGTATTAGTGTCATTGGTTCCCACAAAGTGTCAAAAGTGTCAGTTGATGTCAGAATGTCTGCCGCAATTTCACAGTCCTGCTGTGATCAGTCTCTGATAACCACTATTACTAGTATAAAAATAAAAATTCCAGCATACTGTATATCCCATTGTTTGCAGATGCTATAACTTTTGCACAGGCCAATCAATATATGCCTAATAGGAGATTTTTTTTCCCCTAAAATATGTAGCAGAATACATATTGGCTTAAATTCATGAAGAAATTAGATTTTTTTAAATGTTTTTGGTAGGTTTTATAGCAGAAAGTAAAAAAAATATAGTTATTTTATTCTTTAAATTGTTGATGTTTTTAAAAAATAAAAAACGCAATGGTGGTCAAATACCACCAAAAGAAAGCTTTATTTTTGGGAAAATGACATGCCTTTTATTTAGGTACAGCGTTGCATGACCGCACAATTGTCGTAACGCAATGGCATAACGCAAAAAAAATGCTCTGGTCATGAAGGAGGGTAAATCTTCCGGATGGATAATAAAATTATTATTATTGTGATATCACAAAGGGTGACCTTTACCCATAACACATCCCGAAATATACATTATAGACAAAACAACACAGAACCTAGTCCCTCAATGGATGGACTTTACTGGCAAAAGCATTAGACCAACTCAATTTTTTTCTATAAAAGTTTTAAATATTTTATTTATACATATATTTTTAAAACAGGATTTTTTCAGGACATCCAGAAGTACAGAAGAGAAAACATTAAAATCATACAAATAGCATGTGAATACAGACTATGACTCATTTACAGCACCTCCCTTGCTTAGTACATCCTGGGTTACAATACCCAAAGAGGGTGTCTGTACATTGGGTCGCCTCCGCTGGTCAACATGTTTCACTTTAAAGCGTAGCTTTCTCAGGACCAATGTTGGAGGAAATCATATTCTGCTAAGCACAATAAACATAAATTACATATATACATTAATGCAATTCCATGGTTCATTTGGATTCAAATACATGTTCAATACGAAATCATTCAATTGGGTGACATCCCCAAAAAGGAACTTACAGCAAGATCAGCTGGACCGGCTGCAGGTCAAAACATGCACATATTTTGGGTGGACATAGGGATGACAAATTATCTAACCTACAGAAGCGACATTGCTAAAAGGCAACTTAAAAATATGACATCTACAAAGGCAATGTAAAGAAAGAGGAAAGAGAAAGGAATATTTTTTAGGCTCCGTTCACATGTAGGCGTTTTGGGGCGTTTTTGGGGAGTTTTTCTGCTCTAGGATCAGCTCTCAAAACGCCCAACATGACAAATCCTGTTCATTTCAATGGCCCCTGTTCACATCTGAGCGTTTTGATGCTGTATACAAAATGCCCAACGCTCAAAAAAGTACATGAGCTTCTTTTTGGGCAGATTACAGGCGTTTTCCATTGGTCTCTATTCAATCTAAAAACGCCTGCACAAAAATCGCGGTAAAAATCGCGGTAAAATTGCGGCGAAAACGCTACGCTTAGGTGTGAATGTAGCCTAAAATAGCGCTCCAAAAGAACGTGAAAGGTCTATACACCTTTCTTCTCTCATGATATATTTTTATGATGTATATATACCTGCACATTAGATATGTCTCTCCCCTTGAGAAGTAGTCTAGATGAAAAACAATCATGTGTGCAAAAGCTACAGGACGTGAACTACAGACGTCAGAGTGTGAATCCAATGCTCTGCAACATAAAGAGATAGTAAAGTAGTAGTCAGCACCTTGAGTATTTGTATACATAGAACGGTCCCTCCACCTCTTTCACATGTACCTGAATGGCATTAGGGCAATGGAGACATCTGTCTACCTATCCCGGTGAAGCCCTATGGCCAATTCCTAGAGGGATCCCCCAACTAAAAAAAAATTAAACAATTCAAAACCTGAGCTATATAAATAATTTGTATATTACAGTCCATTGTTAAACACTAGGTCACATGTGGCCAGAGTACCTTACCTCCTTCTACTGCCTCAGAGTGAGACATCAGTCCGCCTGTAGAGAGGGACAGAACGCTTCTAAGGGAGTCCTTATATGTCCCCGCGGTATCACACGTCCACCGGCCAACTGCTGGGATGTGACGTCACAACGCTGTGTGCGTTCCAACCGCTGCGCATGCGCAAGATAGCACCCAGCAAGGGAGGTGCTGTCATAGTCTGTATTCACATGCTATTTGTATGATTTTAATGTTTTCTCCTTTATACTTCTGGATGTTGTGCAAACATCCCGTTTTAAAAATATATGTATAAATAAAATATTTGATACTTTTATAGAAAAAATTGAGTCTCATGCTATTGCCAGTAAAGTCCATCCATCGCAGGACTAGGTTCTGCATTGTTTTGTCTATATTATTATAATATATTACATACATGCAGTATGTCACAATCTAATGAATATTATCTATGCTCTCATGTTACATTACTCATACAGGGAAAAAAAAATCTTATTATGTAAAACGATCTTTTCTGTAGTAGATAATTTGTCTAACATTGTTTTGACATCACTGTGACTAAAGTTGATGTTATTCCATTTTTCTGACCCTGTCCTCAAAGCCCTGTTTGTGAATACAGTGTAGAATTCCCCCAGATAGCCCTCTGTTATGACAAAGTCCTCACAGCGGGTGGACAATGAAAATAGTCATTTATTTGAGTTTCCACTGAGTCCAGGGCCTGAGCGTGTTCTGCCCATTATCTCCGGATATTGCCACTCACCCTGCTGAAAATACATGGAAAAACACGAACTCCCGTCTGCCCTCTGACATGGAAAAATCAATGACAGCTCAAGCACTGTCAGCTGTCAAAACCAGATGGTAATACATTTGTTGGTGTTTGTACAATTAGGTGCGTGGCTTGCTAGTGATAGGACAAATACAGAAATCTCACCAAGACAAACTTTCAGGGAAATATAGTAACCCACTTCTGGTGGTGTCTTTTTTGGAAAAATACTTCCCTTGGCTTAAAATTATAATAGGATTGCAAGTTTTTAAAAACAGAAAAATTAAATATACAGGTGCATCTCATAAAATTAGGATATCATCAAAAAGTTAATTTATTTCAGTGATTCCTTTCAAAAAGTGAAACTCATATATTCTAGTTAAATACATTACAGAGTAATCTATTTCAAGAATTTCTTTATTTTCATTTTGATGATCATGGCTTACAGCTAGTAAAAACCTAAACTTCAGTATCTCAGAAAATTAAAATATTAAATAAGACCAATAAAAAATAAAAAAAAAAGGATTTTTTTGTTGGCTTATGGAAAAGCATGTCCATGTACAGTATTGCATGCACTCAATACTTGGTCAGGGTTCCTTTTGCATGAATTACTGCATCAATGCGGCGTGGCATGGAGGCGATCAGCCTGTGGAACTGCTGAGGTTTTATGGAAGCCCAGGTTGCTTTGATAGCAGCCTTCAGCTCATCTACTTTGTTGGGTCTGGTGTCTCTCATCTTCCTCTTGACAATACCCCACAGATTCTCTATGGGGTTTAGGTCAGGCGAGTTTGCTGGCCAATCAAGCACAGTGATACCATGATCATGTGACCAGGTATTGGTACTTTTGGCAGTGTGGGCGGTGCCAAGTCCTGCTGGAAAATAAAATCAGAATCTCCATGAAGCTGGTCAGCAGAGGGAAGCATGAAGTGCTCTAGAATTTCCTGGTAGAGGGCTAGAGGGATGAGAGACACCAGACCCAACAATGCAGACGAGCTGAAAGCCGCTATCAAAGCAACCTGGGCTTCCACAACACCTCCAAGCCACGCCGCATTGATGCAATAATTCTTGCAAAAGGACCCCCGACCAAGTATTGAGTGCATACTATACTGTACATGGACATACTTTTCAGTAGGCCAACATTTCTGTATTAAAAATCCTTTTTTATTGGTCTTCTGTAAAATTCTAATTTTCTGAGATCCTAATTTAGGATTTTCCCTAGCTGTAAACCATAATCATCAAATTTAAAAGAAAGACATGCTTACAATATATCACTCTGTGTGTAACGCGTCTATATAAAATATATGAGTTTCCCTTTTTGAATTTAATTACTGAAATAAATTAACTTTTTGATGATATTCTAATTTTATGAGATGTACCTGTATATATAGGGAGTAACAGCAAACACCACTGATGGTCGATTTAGTAGCTATATGGGGCCTCTTGCAAAGCCCCCTCTTTGCATTTTTGCCTCAAGCAAAGCCCCTAATATCACTAAAGGGCCACATGTGATATTCAACATATATAATAATACAGAAAATGGTCAGAGACTATATTTCACTAGATAACATAACCACGTATGTGATTGTGTAGCACGGAGTAAATAGTCTACCTTGAAGTGGTTCTAAAGGCAGAAAGTTGTTTCCCTTAATGCATTCTATGCATTAAGGTAAACAATGCATAGCAAAGCAAAAGGAGCCATTGGCTCCTGCTGTTGTCAATCACAGCCAGTGAGCCAATGAGAGAAGAGAATGGGGCAGGGCCAAGCCGCGGTCTGTGTGTAAGTGGACAATGTCCATTCACAAAAGCACGGCTCAGGAGCAAGCCTGCTCAAGTGCCCCCATCCCCATAGCAAAAGGGTTGCTATTGGGGGCACTCGGCAGGGGGGAGGAGTCAGGACCTCCAGCAGGGGAAGCAAAAAGAAGCGGATCAGGGCTTTTCTGTGCAAAACCATAGTACAAAGCAAGTAAGTTTAATATGTTTTTTATTTAAAAAAAAATGAGTCTTTAGCATAATTTTAAAGCTAAAATCTGAAAACAAGACAAAATGTACCTTTTCAAAGGTCCACCCCCCACACTGGAAGGGTTAAATGCTTATTTAGTCGTGGGGTGCAGGGTAAAGAGTATTTCTCACAATATATGTGGCTCCAGCAGGTCTCCTCACTCCAGCTTTGAGCTCCGGACACATGCTTGCCTCCTGAAGTACAATGCAGGTTTAAAGTGATTGTAATGGCAGAAGGTTTTTTTATCTTAACCACTTAAGCCCCGGAAGATTTTACCCCCTTCCTGACCAGGGGGTTTTTTGCGATTCGGCACTGACTTTAACGGACAATTGCGCAGTCGTGCGACGCTATACCTAAACGAATTTTTCCCCACAAACAGAGCTTTCTTTTGGTGGTATTTGATCACCTGTGCGATGTTTACTTTTTGCGCTATAAACAAAAAAAGAGCATCAATTTTGCAAAAATAACAATATTTTTCTAATTTTTTTTATATGAAATTCCCCAAAAAAAAAAAATGTAAAAATCTAAATTTTTTAACATTTTAGGCCAATTTGTTTTATGCTACATATGTTTGGTAAAAAAAAAATCACAAAAAAGCGTATTTTGATTGGTTTGCGCAAAAGTTATCGCGTTTACTAATAAAGGGAAAGATTTTTGTCATTTTTGGTGTTTTTTTTTTAAACGCGTAATGGCGGCGATCTGCATTTTTTTTGCGGTACTGCGACATTGCGGCGGACAGATCGGACCCTTGACTGATATTTTTGACACTTTTGGGGTTACCAATGACATTACTACAGTAATCAGTGCTATATATATGCACTGTTACTGCAAAATGACACTGGCAGGGAAGGGGTTAACTTTATTGGGGAAGGAGGGGTTAAGTGTGTCCCTAGGGGCGTGCTTCTAACTCTGAATGGACATGGCTACTGGTGTAGGAACAGTGATCAACGGTCCTACATAGTAGAACCGTATGATCACTATTCCTGCACAGGGGAGAATGACAGGCGGCTTGTTTACATTAGCCGCCTGCCTTTCTCCCTCTCCACCAACGAACACCGAGTGACCGGCGGACATCGGATCCGCCGGTCACACGCACGGACTTCCTAGGGAACGAGCCGGGTGGGCGTGCTTCTAACTGTGAATGGACATGGCTACTGGTGTAGGAAGAGTGATCAACGGTCCTACATAGTAGAACCGTATGATCACTATTCATACACAGGGGAGAATGACAGGCGGCTTGTTTACATTAGCCGCCTGCCTTTCTCCCTCTCCACCGACGAACGCCGAGTGACCAGCGGACATCGGATCCGCCAGTCCCACGCACGAACTTCCTAGGGAACAAGCCGGGGCGGGCGCGCGCTCGCCCGCTATTGGTTCACAAACTAGTGACAGGCAAGTGACGTACCGGTACGTCACTTTGCCTGGCCGGGGCTGACCGCCGCAGTATATGTACTTGCGGCGGTCGGCAACCGGTTAATACATTCTATGCAGTAAGATAAAAAACCCTCTGTGTGCAGCAGCCCCCCTCAGCCCCCCATAACCTACCTGAGCCCATCTTTATCCAGCGATGTTGCTGGAGTTTTTCAGCTGCCCGGGGACTCTCCACCTCATTGGCTGAGACAGCAGCGTGGTGCGATTGGCTCTTTAGATGTACTTTACATAATTGACAAAAAATTTAAAGCCGATTTCAGCCAACACTTACTAAGCAGTTACAGGAATATTTTTTTTTTGGGGATAAAGTTTTTCACATAAATGATAAGAGCTGACACATGTCAAAGCTAAACCCTCTTACTTTGCTTTGTGCACTAGTGTGCAGTCATGTTGGAACAGGGGCCATCCCAAATCTGTTCCCCCAAAGTTTGGAGCATGAATTTGTCCAAAATTTCTTGGTATGCTGATGTTTTAAGAGTTCCCTTCACTGGAACTAAGCGGCCAAGTCCAACACCTGAAAAACAACCCTACACCATAATCCCTCCTCCGCCAAATTATTTGGACCAGTGCACAAGGGTCCATAAAGACATGAATGAGTGAGTTTGGGGTGGAGGAACTTGACTGGCCTGCAGAGTCCTGACCTCAACCCAATAGAACCCCTTTGGGATAAATTAGAGCGGAGACTGCGAGCCAGGCCTTCTTGTCCAACATCAGTGCCTGACCTCACAAATGCACTTCTGGAAGAATGGTCAAACATTCCCATAGACACACTGCTAAACCTTGTGGACAGCCTTCCGAGAAGAGTTGAAGCTGTTATAGCTGCAAAGGGTGGACCAACTCAATATTGAACCCTACGGACTAAGACTGGGATGCCATTAAAGTTAATGTACATGTAAAGGCAGGCGTCCCAATACTTATGACATTATAGTGAACTTGGTGTGGAGGTATTCAGTTTAAAGCGGAGTTCCGGGCACAAAAACTATATTTTTTTTTTTGTGCCCCTCCGCTAGTTCGACATTACCTGAAAAGGAATTGGATAGTTATTTTTTTTTTTTTGTTTACTTACCTTTTAATTGAAGATCGTAATTACTCACCTCAGAGTACTTCCTCCCTCGGAGTCGCGGCTCACCCCGTCACTTCCTGTCTCGCTATGATTCCTGGGAGCTGAACGTCATCGCTCCCAGGAATCAATGCAACGGCACCGGCCCCGCTCGTCACTTCCGGGCGACGCCGCATTCCCCTGCTAAACAGCTTCTGGGCATGCCCAGAAGCTGTTTAGGAATGCGGCGCCGCACCGGAAGTGACGAGAGGGGCAGGCGCATTCTGGGACAAGAAGACGCGGAAGAAGACACAGAAGAGGACCGCGCCGGCTTCAGCTGCCCACAAGAGAGATGGAAACGCTGTGGAAGAAATTTTATAAGTAAGTATTTCTTCTAAAAGGTAAGTGCGAACCGGGACAGATCAGAGGCTAGCCATTGTGGAATGTGCTAGCCCTGACTGTCCCCGGGGTATGTTCAGTGAAAAATGACTTCTGTGCCCGGAACTCCGCTTTAACGTCATCACAAAGGACTAGGTGGCGCTCTCTGGAGTAAAAGAGATTTACTATAACCTTCACATATGGAAAGGCTTCCTCACAGTAAGAGCTGTGAAAATGTGGAATAGACTCCCTTAAGCTTTAACTAGTAAATTGTTTTATAGAAGAGCTGAATGCATCCCTACATGCACAAAATATAACCAGATGCTAACATTTAAAGCAGAGTTTCCCAGCCAGGGTTCTCCCAGAGGTTGCTAGGGGTTCTTTAGGCAATAACTGGATTTTTTACTTACCGTAAAATCATTTTCTCTTAAGTTCATTGACGGACGCAGTCTCTGATGCATATCAGTTACGTTATACTGCCCCCTACAGGAGTTGGACACTAGGCAGAAAAAAAAGTTCTGGCTATGCCTATGGGCAGTCCCAGGGGGTATACCCTCTCTCTTCCTGCATAGGATGCCAGTTTTGTATCAAAGCAGTGTCAGAGAAATAATACCAACCCAACTCAAAATAGAGGGACGGGTACTGCGTCTGTCAATGAACTTAAGAGAAAATGATATTACGGAAAGTCAAAGATCCAGTTTTCTGTATCGTTCATTGACGGACGCAGTCTCTGATGCATTCAGTCTGAAGGCCCAAAGCAGTGGCATAAAATGAGGGGTGGGAACAACAGAAAAAACAAGTTCCCAAGGCTAAACATAGCAAACCAGGCAACACAGGACTCATCAGAACAACAAGATGAGGCCCACCTGAAACAAACAGTAAACACCCTCAAGGAAGGCCAAAAGCTCCCTAAAGAGCAGCCTGCAAAACTTTGCGGCCAAAAGAGGCATCTGCAGATGCCAGCACATCCACCTTATAAAATTTGGTAAAGGTGTGAACAGATGACCTAGTAGCCACCTTGCAAACCTGAAGTACAGATGCCTAATAGCGAAAAGCCCCGGAAGCACTAAGCGCCCGAGTAGAATGCGCCTTAGCAGGGAAAGGTGGAACCTGACCCTAATTAAATAAGCCTACACAACTGTCTGTCTGATCCATCTGGAAATAGTCGCAGCAGACGCAGGCAGCCCTTTCTTTGGACCATCCGTGAGTACAAAGAGCGAATCTGACTTTCGAAAAGACTCAGTAGTCACCAAGTACTCCCTGATTGCCCGAACTACATCCAGAGAATGCAGCACAAATTCCTTAGGATGTTTTGGCTTAGGACACAAAGAATGTAACACAATGTCCTCATTTAAGTGAAAACTGGAAACCACCTTCGGAAGGAAGGACGGATCCGTACAAAATACCACTTTATCCCTGTGAACCACCAGGTAAGGAGAACGACAGGACAACGCCGCCAGTTCCGACACACTGCACGCAAAAGTGATAGCCACCAAGAAGGCCACCTTCTGGGATAAGGTAAGCAGGGGAATCTCCCGAATACTTTCAAAAGGAGGTTTCTGAAGAACCGACAGCACCAAATGAAGGTCCCAAGGTGGCAACGGAGATCGCACCGGTGGTACCAAGTGTCGCACCCCCTGGATGAAGTTGGGTTGCCAACGGCCTTTGGAAGAAAATTGCCAAAGCCAAAACCTGACTCTTGATAGTACTCAAGGCCAACATTTGATCAACTCCCCGTTCAAGGAAAGCCAAGATCCGAGCCACCAAGTAAGAATGAGGGGGAGCCCCAAGAGACTCACACCACACAATATATGACTTCCACGTACAATGATAAATCTTCCTAGAAGTCGCTTTCCTCGCTTTAAGCAGAGTGGGAATCACTGAAGTAGACAATGCCCTGTCCTTCAGCACTTGGCTTTCAAAGATTGGCCCTTGAGACAGTAAATCCTCCCTGAGAGGAAGTCTCCAAGAAGCATCTGCGACCAGGTCGGCGTACCAAGCTCGGTGAGGCCAGTCCGGAGCCACAAGAATGACTGGAATCCTTTCCACCTCAATCCTGCAAAGAAGTCTCGGCAGCAACTTGAGAGGAGGAAAGGCATACATCAGCTGATATTGACCCCATGGGGCCACCAGCACGTCCGCGGCGTCTGCCAGAGGGTCCCTAGAGCGGGCTACAGACCTCTGTACTTTTCTGCTGCCCTGAGACGCCAACAGATATGCATCTGGAGTGCCCAAACAAAGGCACAACTGCTGGAACACCTCCGGATGGAGGGACCATTCCCCTGCATCCAAGGCCTATCGACTGAGGTAATCCGCCTGCCAATTTTCCACTCCTGGAATGTGAACAGCGGAGAAAGCTGGAACAAAGCATTCCGTCCAAGGCTGCAAGGACACTTCTGGTGCCCCCTAGATGATTGACATAAGCCACGGCCGTGGCATTGTCCGATTGAGTTGCACACTGGGCAACCCTGCAGGTACTCAGTCCAGTGGACTAGGCAAAGCCGGATCGCTCTCAGCTCCAGAACATTGATTGGTAACCTGGATTCCTCCAGGGACCAGACTCCTTGAGCAGATATAGGGAGGAAGGATTTTCCTTGCTTGAGCATCGGGGACCGAAGCCACCAGATTAGGGACTCCTTGGTCACCTGGCTCAGCTGGATCTGAATGTCCAGGGAATTTAGATTCTTGTTCCATTTGAGAAGGACTTCCTTCTGAAGTATCTTCGTGTGGAATTGAGCGAAGGGGACCGCCTCGAAGGATGACACTATCAGTCCCAGAACCCTCATACAGGTCCAAAGGGATGACCATTTGCTGGACAGCAACAGCTGAACCGCAGTCTGGAGTTTTTGGAATTTTTCCGGAGGAAGAAACACCCTGGCTGAGAATGAGTCCAAAGTAAGGCCCAGGTAGTCCCGTCTCATGGAAGGAACCAAGGACGACTTCTGAAGGTTCAGAATCCACCTGAACTCCTCCAGAGTTCTCATGGTGATTTCCAAATTAGTTTCCAGCACTGTAGGAGACTCCGCACGGAGGAGCAGATCGACCAGGTAACCCAGGATCAATATCCTCCGCTGCCGCAACAGCACCAGGATCGGAGCCAACACCTTTGTGAACCCGGGGAGCAGAGGCAAGACCAAAGGGCAATGCCCCAAACTGATAGTGATCCTCTCTCACGGCAAAACATAGAAACCGTTGGTGTCCTTCACAGATTGGGATGTGGTAGGCATCTTTGATGTCTATGCAGGCCAGGAAATGCCCCTGATGTAGGGAGGCCACCACCGTGCAAACCAATTCCATCTTGAATTTTTGAACTCAAATAAAGCAATTTAGTGCTTTCAGGTCCAGGATTGGACGCACCTTACCTTCCTTCCTGGGAACGGTGAACAGGTTTTAATAAAAGCCCTGAAAACAATACACACGGAGCCGGAACTATTACCCCCTGTTGCACCAGGTCCTGAACTGCCCCAGAGAGCGCCAGCAAGCGATCCGGGGACAGCCGCACATTGGAAGGGAAAAACCTTACTGGAGGGACGGAACGAAACTCTATCTTGTAACCGGACCGTATGACCTCCCGAACCCATTTGTCTGGTATCCGGGATAGCCACAGGTCCAGAAACCGGCAAAGACGTCTCCCCACCCCAGATACGGTTGAGGGTGCACCTTCAGGCTGAGGTGGTCTTGTCCACAGGTCAGGAGAAACCAGACTTTTGTTTGCCAGACCAGGGTCGCTTGGAACCACCCGAGGGAGCTTTGAAGGGCTTTGCCCTGACCCTGAGGGATAAAAAAACTTCTTGTGTGCTGAAAAGGAGGGATCCCGTCTGCGACGAGGGTCCTTACCCTTGTTAGCCTGTCCTGTGGAAGAAAGGTACTCTTCCCACCTGTGAGACCCTTAATGATGTCATCCAGGGTAGCTCCAAACAGGCGATCTCCTTGAAAGGGCAGATCAGTCAAGGCCTTCTTTGAAGTCTGATCCGCAGACCAGCACTTTAGCCAAAGTATACGCCAGAGGACCACTGCCGACACAGACCGTCGGTTCAATATGGGAGCAGCATCCAGCGCGGCATCGCAAACAAATTGCAGCCCCTGCACCAGCTGGTCCAACAGCTCCTCAAAGGCAGGAGGGACTTGCCTCCCCTACAGGTGACGGTGTAGAAGCTTAGCCCATTCAGTCAAGGTTTGTGTGACAAGGGCAACCGTAAACACCGGTCTGAGTGCAGGCCCCGCCAGGGAGTACATATTGGGGGCCACAGACTCCGCCTTCCTATCCTCTGGATCCTTAAAGGACTGGGAATCCTCCACTGGAATCACGGTAGCTTTATTCAGCCTGGAGACCGGAGGGTCCACCCTAGGTGGCACAGTCAACTTCTTTATCAGGGACTCCTCAAAAGGGTATTGTCCAGCAATCTGCGTAGGCACCCCAGAGGAACACTTAGTGAGGTCCCATTCTTTTTTGAGCATGGCATCAAAATACATGGGAAAGGGAAAAACCTTTGCTGCTCTGGATGGCTTGTGAGTGCCAAACGCAACCTGCGCCGCAGTCGCAGCTGCATCCTCCATTTTTAGGGTTTCACGCACAGAAACAACCAGTGCATCCACCAGCGCCTTATCTTGCGCGGCAGTGGAGGTAAAAATGTCATCCTCACTATCAGAGGAGAAAGGGCGCGAGGTAGCACACCCGGAAGGAAGACCCGCGTCTGCGGTGGCTGAATCAGACTCAGAATCCGAGACATCAGATGAGGCAGGTGTAGGCAGAGGGCATTTCTTAGCACCTCGCCCTTTAAAGGCCACCTCCACTCGGGACACAAACACTTCCAGGACTGCCGAAATTGCATCTCTAGATAGCTGGGGTCCGGAGGGCCCTGCTGCCTGCCCGAGGGGATTCAGGTGGGGACACAAGATCTTTAGGGTCCAAATTGCACCAGGGAAACCCGTCAGCAAAGGTTGAAAAAAGTGATACAAAAAAAGTTTTTCTTTTCCAAAAAGTGCTACCTCCCTACAGCGCAACAGGAGGCCCAGAACGTCTGCACAGCACGTGTTAGGAGCAGCTCGATCCAAAAGTGAAGGATCTGAGAAACAGCCCAGGGTATAGGGAGGGGCTCCAGCCACAAAAAAATGCCTCCAGGAACTCCCATTCTGATTCCTATTAGAAAAAGCCACCACAAAATGGCTGTGCCGGGTGTACCAAGATGGCCGCCGATCTCCTCAGCACGAGGCTACAAGAATATGGTGGCCCCGCGAGGCCTGCAGAGCAAGTGAGAACCCTCGTGGGGACCCCCCCTCGACTTCAAAACGGGATTGATCAGCAGATGGTCCCTGGAGAAACAGGTAGAGACACCCCCCGCACGATCGTTTGGCACCGGCGATGCACCCCCCGCCCCCACTTTCGCCCCGGAGCGTGGTCCCAGCCCATGGGAGTAGGCCCACTAGCCCCCAGTGTGAGATGGGGGGGGGGCAGGTAGAAGAGGGTGTCCGTGACAGGACAGAGGGGAACCCGGGAATGTGAGGGTCTGACCGTCCCAGGGAGGGGCCCGCGTCCACCCCAAAATCTGCCAGGGGAAGGGGGGAGAACATTTACTCACCATACCGGAACAGTCTCCTGACTAGGCATGTGACGGTATCAGATTTCCATGCTGCGATTAATTGAATAAGGTTTTGCCACGGTATAGGGAATTATCACGGCATTAAAAAAATGCAGTGGCCTTGAAATCCATCCTGCCTTTGCACCATACGACTTACCTGCAGTTCCTGCACTGGCAAGCTTTATGCGTTTTTATATACGTGTGCCCAGCTTTTAAAAACACAGTTTGCGTGTGCAGGAACTGTAGATAAGTCGCAAGGTGCAAAAGCAGGATGGATTTCACGGCCACTGCATTTTTTAAACTTCTGCATGCACCTTTTTCCAGCCGAAAACGCAGGCATAGCAGCCCATTCGAATCAATGGGCTGCTATGCCTGTGCAAATGTGGGTCGCCAACCCGCATACATGTGAACCAGGCCTAAAATAAGTCATCAAGCAGTGTCTGGCCTACCTGGTGATGACTGGTCCTAGTGCTCAGCTCCGATCCAATGGCCTGGTCATTAAGGGGGCAAATCCTTGCGGTTCAGAAATGGTTAAACCTGCAGGAGAACCAGTGTTTTTATTTATAAATTACTTTACTATTGCTTTAGACCTGTTTCACATGTATGCGGGTTGGCGGCCCACATTTGCACAAGCATAGCAGCCGAATGATGTGAATGGGCTGCTATGCCCTTGTTTTCTGCAGAAAAAAGGTGCATGCAGCATTTTAAAAAAATGCAGTGGCCTTGAAATCCATCCTGCTTTTGCACCATGCGACTTACCGGCAGTTCATGCACTGGCAAGCTTTCTGCGTTTGCGTGTGCAGGAACTGCAGGTAAGTCGCATGGTGCAAAAGCAGGATGGATTTCACAGCCACTGCATTTTTTTTAATTCTGCATGCACCTTTTTTCAGCCGAAAATGCAGGCATAGCAGCCCATTCACATCAATGGGCTGATATGCCTGTGCACATAATATATATATATACACACACACACCATAAATATATATATAAATAAATATATATAACATATATATATATATATATATATATATATATATATACTGTATATATATATACAGTATACGGTAATAGTAGTGGGTAGGTACATGCAGAGATTTGCTTGTAGGTCTGTGGCTGAGCCCGGGAGGAAGCATGCGGCTGCAGTATAGAGCAAAAACGCTGCTTCCTGTGTATGGCTCCTCCTGTCACAGGTGGAGCGCATCTGATATCACTCCTGTGAACCGGATCTATACAGGAAGTAGCGGGTCCGTTCTAGTAAAGGAACCCTGACCTGGGAGTCGGGACACCACAGGGAGACTCGGGGGCAGTGTATGGACTATGGAGCGAAAAATACTGTATTTTAAAACTGCCCATGATAACAATACCATTCTTATCGCATTACCGAAAACCGTCACATCTCTAATCCTGACAGGACCCCTCTCCGCCGTAGTGGGGGGCTGTCGGCCAAGTAGGAACGCTGCGACTCGGGCGAGCCAGTCCCTGTCCAGTGTGACTATGTCGCGGCCGACCCAGCACATAGCTAAGGTTTGTGCGCTCGCTGGCCAGCTGGGGTGACCAATGGATCTATACATTCAGCCCGTCATCCAGATCCGGCATAGTTGCTTGTAGATCTCACAGGAAAAAAATCCGGAGAAAAAGCTAAGCTAACTAAAAAACATTATCTAGAAAGAACTTTGCCAGGACCAGAGATCCCAGCAAGGAACTAGGTCCTTACTCCTAACTAGGCAGATTAAAACTGACATCCTATGCAGGAAGAGAGAGGGTATACCCCCTGGGAATGCCCATAGGCGTAGTCAGAACTTTTTTTCGGCCTAATGTCCTACTCCTGTAGGGGGCAGTATAGCCCTACTTATATGCATCAGAGACTGCGTCCGTCAATGAACGATAAAGAAAAGCAATTTCTACCTCTCAGATAAGTTCCCACTGACCCCAATGAACCTTTTAGCTATTTGTAAGGGGTAATTTTTCCCAATGGCCACAAGTATAAGGAACATTCTTCTCATGGACCATCACACTAATGTATCATGAGTTGTAGCTATGGTCATTTTTAGCAGGGGCTCCCTGAGACCGGAAAGTTATTTCAAGGGTTCCTTTGCAATAAAAAGGTTGAGAAAGGTCAATTTATAGGTACTTACAGCAGGGGGGAGTTGATCCAGGGAATAACTAATTGCATTTATTCTCTCCTTCTGCAGCAAATTGGACCATGGTTTTGATGCCTTCATCTGGATCAGTGGAAGGTGTATGATTCTGTATGTGGAGGGGTTTTTTACATATTTTTTTTTGGGGTTGAACTAGATGAACTTGCTTTTTACAACCTGACTATGTAACTTAACCCTTGCAACAGTATATTTTGTCTAACTCCGAGAGTTCTGGTATAAATGTTACATTTAGGTTACAACACTTCAAAAAAAAATGGTAGCTTCTTATGCAAAAGCTCCTTATTAAGTGATCTCACTCTACTTATCGAATTCCTTATTAACATACCTTAACGAAGACTTACCCAGGAAGAGTGAGATATCTCAACAGAAGAAGAGCCAAGGGCTTTCTTTATCTTGGTAATTTTGCAGCATACTGCCCAAGAGATACAAAAAGGAAATATGAGTTTTAGGTGGAATACCCCCCTCTCTAAAATACTTTATTACAGAATGATTCTACTTATGTTGTATATGGAAAAATATCAACAAATTCTGACCCCACCATATCACAGTGGCAGGAAGGATCCTCAACATCTGGCTCAGTGGCCTTAGGACGTGCTAATGATTAAAATGCACAACAGGAAATCTAAAAACATTGTAGAAGATGTGGGAAAAGAGAGGCTTTGCACGTACATCCAAGGCTGTGTTATTATACAAACATTTTTTTTTTCAGAAAATGACTAAATACGGAAAAATACAGGGAAACTAAAGGTTTTCATTTGCTGGACTTCATGACATAGCTTGCAATTAAAACATACCGTATTTTTCGCTCCATAAGATGCACCTGACCATAAGACGCACCTAGGTTTTAGAGGACGAAAACAAGAAAAAAAAATGTTCTGACCCAAATTTAAAAAAAAAAATATATATATATATATATATATAAACACACAGTACTCGGTAATAGTAGTGGGTACTTGCAGAGATTTGCTTGTAGGCACTCTGTGGCTGAGCCCAGGAAGCATGCGGCTGCATGCCGCTGCTTCCTGTGTATGGCTCCTCCTGTCACAGGCAGAGTGCATCTGATATCACTCCGCCTGTGAGCTGTACCTATACAGGAAGTAGCGGCTCCATTCTCGTAAATGACTGCTGAGTCGGGAGGCTGGACACCGCGGGGAGACTCGGGGACACAGCGGGGAAACTCAAGATCAGTGCCCGCAGGCCTCCCGGTAGGGATTTTGTAAGTATTTACTCCATAAGATGCACAGACATTTCCACCACATTTTTTGGGGGGAAAAGGTGCGTCTTATGGAGCGAAAAATACGGTACAGTTTTGCACAATGCAGGACCTCCAGCTTTTAAAGGAGCAATCACTATTAAAAAATATCCCACTGGGTTTTTTTGGGTTCTGGTAAGTTCCACCCCCATGGAATCTTTGTGGGAAGATCCACTCCTGAGGAAGTGCTTATCAGCCTTCTCCATGCTAAGCTCCTTTCTCATGCAAAGATCTTGCTTCAAACTGAAGTGGCCTTACAATATAAACAGCTATGTTTAATTATATCTATCAAATTCAGGTATATTAATTATTAGTCATTATTGAATATGCATGTGCAGATAGGAAACAATTGAAATTTGAGGTTTTTATTTAATTTTGGATGAGTAACATATATATTCCTACCTATTTTCTTCCCTGTCTGTTTTTTATTTCTGCACTTTCAGTCAATATCTACAGGGTTTGTGTCACACCTCTTATGGTGATGAAGAGTCTATGGCCTCTTTCACACGG
Source organism: Pelophylax lessonae (assembly GCF_965119305.1). Lineage (NCBI taxonomy): Eukaryota > Metazoa > Chordata > Amphibia > Anura > Ranidae > Pelophylax > Pelophylax lessonae. The sequence continues at coordinate 161,091,415 of NC_138778.1, read as the reverse complement.
CCGCTGACATCCGATTTTGCATCCGTTCCGTTTTTTAAAAGGAAGAAAAATAGGGTTCTGTTTCGTTCCAAAAAACGGAACAGAACTGAAAGGAAGAAAATCGGATGTTAGCGGATGGTCATCCGCTGACATCCACAATCCCATTGACATGCATTATGTCCGTATATCACCCGCAAACGGATGGGGTGATATACGGACATACGGAGTGCCGTGTGAAAGAGGACTATTTGTCTCAAAATGCATTTTTGTTCATTTACAAAATACCATATTAAAAATAAATTCACAGTGACCAGATGCTTTCTCCTCACATTATGACACGGTCTTATTAATGAACATAATATTTGGCACCTCTGCCACCAGAACTATGTGCAGGCTTTTTCGACACCCCACACAATTGAACCCTCCTGACCTTTCCCGAGCAAGAATTGGGCCTCCTTGGGCCTTGAGATGACCACATAAAAAACTGCGTAGAGACCGGGAGCCTAATTCACTAACAGAATAGAGTAGAACTGTTCACTTCCCAAAAACCTACTCCCAGCTAGAGTTCCCCCCTATTTTTCCACTTTGCAGTTTCTGGTACATTAAAACATTAAAACAACCTGAAAAAGAAATGGATAATTATTTTTTATTGTTTCCCTTACCTGATGTTTTCTGAAAATTAACCTTCCTTCCACTTCCTCCCTCTGCGGCCACGGTCCCCGACGTCTCTTCCTCCTTTGCATTTACTCCTGGGAGATGAGTGTCATCAATCCCAGGAGTCAATGCGCCTGCACCGATGTCCCTCGTTACTTCCGGGGCAGGCGCGTCATTCCCTGCTGAATGCATTAGAACAGCTTCTGGGCATGCGCAAAACCAGCTGCGGGATGCTGCGGGAGGACGCGCCTGCCCCGGCAGAGACGAGGAGTGGCCTTCTGGGACTCCGATGAGGGACGCTCCGGCTTCAGCTGCCCACACCGCAGATGGCAGCGCTGGACAAGAAATTTACAAGGTAAGTATTTCATCCTGCAGGTAAGCTAAACAGGGGACAGTTCAGAGGCTATCGTTGCTTAAATGCACTAGCCCTGTTTGTCCTAGGGGTATTTTTATCTCCAAATATTTTTTGCCCGAAACTCCGCTTTAACACCTCTATTAGGTGAAGCTGCAAGTGCAAAATCTCAACTAGATGCAATAGTGAATTCTAATTAGAGTAAACCAATTTGCGGTTGCGTTTTTCATAAATGGAGATTCCTCTATTCTTAATTAATATTACAGAGCAATGTCAGCTATTATGGTTAGATTTATTTTTTATGTATAGTTATGTATCTTATGTGTTTTAACCTTTAGATTTAATAATAGCAGACTACAGAGCTCTCTAATTATCAACATCCATTCTTTATTCATCCTAAACTTGCAGGTATGTCTAATTGTACTCAGCAAATTGGTGTAGTTATCTATACTCATGCACAAAGACTGCTAGGTCATGAGTTCTAGTCCCAGCCATGCTAATTCATGAGTTCTAGTTCCAACCATGCTAACACCCTGTGTGTTCACCGGTGTGTGATTACAGCACAGTAATACATAGTAATACCTTGGCTACATCACATAAAATTGCATGTAAATAGCCATGTATATTCAGGAAACAGACATGCATATGTGTCGGTTGCAATTAGGCGTTCGCCAAGTTTCAGTATTCACAGCTGTCTAAAATTTACAGAGGTGATGGCACACTTGGGATTTGAACCCATGCTCTCAGTGTTTATAGATAGGAGTGAAAATCACTAAACTGTTGAGCTGAGTACAATTACAATTGTAATATTAAGTAGTCCCATGCTTCAATAGTTAATTACATACATTTTGAAAATATATATAGTGCTCAAATGCATGATCATTGTAAAATTGACACAAATTTGTAATGTAATGTTAATCATGACACGCGCCAGACACGAAAAATAGAAAAAAAAAACGCTTTGCCTCTTCTGAGGCTCCCCGCCATCTGCCAATTTGGAGCTCTGACAGCTCTTTTCAAGGCAAGGGGTGGGCCACCAGTTTCCATCACCCGGTGACCCCGCCTCTTCTGACATGTGACGTCAGACGGAGGCGGTACCACCGGGTGACGTAACCGGGTAGCCCTGCCACTTGCCTAGAAAAGAGCTGTCAAAGCTCCAAATTGGCAGATGGCGGGGAGCCTCAGAAGAGGCAAAGCATTTTTTTTTTAGTTTTTTTTCAGGTCCGGCAGACGTCAGATTGACGATGGATTTACATTGAGGGACACTATTTTGAAAATGTTATTTTGAATAAAGGACTCGTCCAAAACTGTGTTCTGTGTTTATTTACTTTTTTTAGTTTTTGGGTTAATGGGTAGGGGTACGATGTACCCGATACCCATTCACATGGGGGAGGGGGCGGGATCTGCTGGCGGATACTGCTGGCTGTTACTGCTAGCTGGTACAACTGGCGGGTGCTGCTGGCTGGTACTGGTGGGTAATACTGACGGGTACTGCTGGTGGGTATTTCCGGCTGTTACTGCTGCCTGGTACTACTGGCGGATACTGGTGGCTGGTACTGGTGGTGGGTATTGCTGGATGTTATTGCTGGCTGTTACTGCTGGCGGGTACTGTCCCGACCCAACTATTCCTAAGCATGATCAGCGTGACAGGAACAGCGCTGGAGAAAGCAGAGCTAATGCTTCCTGTATAGCGCCGGTGTTCCGTGAGAATTACCTACCCCGTGAAAATTACCTACCCCTCGTCACTTCCGGCCAGAAAGAGCTGAGCTGCGCAGCAGTGCGCATGCTCAGAGCCCCGGATACGTGATGGAAGAACAGAGGAGCATACTAGTGCGCATGCGCACTAGTATGAAACGATCACGGTGTACCGTGAGAAAAACCTACCGACGCGGCGCTTACATAAAACAGCTGTGCGGCAATACGAATCATCTCCGCTCCTGTCCCGGTCACTTCCCTGCTCTCGGCAAGTAAATATAAAAGCGGCTTTCGGCTCCGTGATTTATGTTTTCATACAGCCGCTGCCGCTTTTATATTTACTATCCGAGATCAGGGAAGTGACCGGGACAGGAGCGGAGATGATTCGTATTGCAGCCCAGCTGTTTTAATGTAACCGCCGCATTACATACAGTGCCGAGCACCGGAAGTGACGAGGGGTAGGTAATTCTCACGGGTAGGTAATTCTCACGGAACACCGGCTCCTGTCACAGGCGGAGGTGGAGTACATTTGGTATCACTCTGCCTGTGATAGGACCCGGCGCTATAAAGGAAGCATTGGCTCTGCTTCCTATAGTGCCGGCTCCATTATTTACAGTGAAGCTTGGGGATGGCGGGTCGGGAATCCGCAATCTGGGTTTACCGACCCGCCATCCCAGAGCAGGAGGGAGAGTCTCTAATATTTTCTCGGGGGGAGCAATTGCCCCCACCCCCCCGGATCCGTCCCTGCCCCTGAAAGGGTACTTTAAGCAAAAAGGTAGCAATGGAAACACATACACATATATTTCTTAGCAGGATGCTTCCTTTCCATCTAAACCATAACATTACAGCACAGCCTTAGTGGGGTGTGGGTCAGTCATTATGCATGCTATCTCTACCCCCCCCCCCCCAAACTAAAACCACAATCCCTAACAAATGCAAGCAAAAACAATGGCCTCTTCATTACAGGCAAACCAGCCCACACTAATATACCTCTTTTATAGAGTAAGGCCCCTTTCACACGGGCGATGCGATCCGCCTGTCAGTTTTTCAGGCGGACCTGATTGGATGCTCCATGCATCCCTATGGGTCAGTGGGTGTCAGCGGAGACATGTCCGCTGACACCCGCTGCTATCTGATTCCGATCCTGTCCGTGAAATCCGGACAGATGGAAACCCTATTTTCTATCCGTCTGGAGCAGTGTTTCTCAACTCCGGTCCTCAGGGCACACTAACAGGCCAGATTTTAGGTATTACCTTGGGGAGATGTAGAGTAGAATACTGCAATCACTGAGCAGCAAATTATATCACCTGGGATGTATTTCAGTTTTCTTGCAAACCTGGCCTGTTAGTGTGCCCTGAGGACCGGAGTTGAGAAACACTGATCTGGAGGATCAGATCAGATGAGAACTGATAGGGGGTCCGTTCTCATCCGATCTCCCCATAGAGGACAGCAGGGATCTGACAGCTCTGTCTCTGCACACCGAGCGGAGACGGAGCTGTCATCCGCCTGCTCAACAGGGATCGGCGGATTGGTCCTCCGCTGAGCAGAACGGACTCCATCGGGCGGTGCGCCCGTGTGAAAGGGGCCTTAGGGGGTTGGCGTGCTCCCACCACACCCAGGAAAGGAAACACCCACCAGTGTAATAAATTCAGTCTCTTCATGGCTTAAGTCCTCACACCTGTGGATAAGCAACACACACACTCTTGACAAATGAATATCCGTGCAGTTCAAACAGAAAAAGACAAATTTCCTAGGCTATGGCCATGATCAGTGATAAGAAAAAAAAAACTATTTGGCCTCATACACACTGGACATTATCAAAACGTTAGTAGAAAGCTGTAGTTGTAGAAGGCATTTTTTTAGCTTTTTTCCAGTAGCATTTTGCAGTAATTTTTTTGATTTTATCAAAGTTAGAGCATTTTTCCAGCTCCTAAAACCCCACTAGTTCTGGGATTTTTGTACAGCCAGAAAACGCTCCTGCCAAAAAATGCTGATAACATCCTGTGTGTGCATGGACACATAGGATAACATGCTGGGGAGTTTACTGGCTGCAGAAAAAAACGTCTGACGCCAAAAACAGTAGCTTTAAAAACGTCCAGTGTGCATGAGGCCTTCAAATTGCAAGTTGTTGGGCATGTGGAGGGTACAAAGCAGAAAATGTCAACTTTGTGAGGGCTGCTTCCCTCAAATTGTTGACCAAACACATTCGTCATTCATCATTAGCATACAACATTCACATAGGAGTGCAGGATCACACATATCTGCCCACAAACACACAGTTGTAGATTGGGTGCAAAAGCACAGTCGCTTTCTTTAGAATGTCATTTCTTGGTTTTCCATTATATGAAACCCGTCTGAAATATAATACCTTGTGAAAATGAAACTAGAACAACATAGAAAAATCTAGCTAGGTTGTGGAAGGCTTGGTGATTCAAACCAATGACCTCGGTGCTGCAAGGCGGAAGTGCTAACCATTTTGCCACTGTGCTGCCACATGCATGGAGCCTCCATCTGTGTGGTCTTAAACATCCCTAAGTCCCTGGGGTGCCTAAAGTTAATCAATGCAGATGTACTCTGGAAGTCCTGAGTGCCATTGAGCAACTTGTTTCTGTGATATGCCATCTGGGTCCAAGGCTCGGTATGTCTCATTATTGTCTGGATGCTCCTATAGGCCCATCTCTAATTTTGCGGCTTTTTTTTATTGTTAAAGCGGAGTTCCACCCAGTGAACGTTTTTTTTAATAAAAATACCCCCGGTACAGTCAGGGCTAGTGCATTCCACAATGGCTAGCCTCTGATCTGTCCCGGGTTGCCCTTACCTGAAAGAAGAAATACATACCTTGAAAATGTATTCTCCAGCGCTGCCATCTCAGGTGTGGGCAGCTTGAAGCCAGCGCGATCCTCTTCTGTGTCCTCTTCCGTCTTCTTCGGTCCCACAATGCACTGCACCGGCCCCGCCGTCACTTCCGGTGCCGCAGCGTCATCCCTGCACAGCTTTCTTGCGGCATTTACCTATAGCTGGTGTAATTCCATCAGGAGTTCTGTTTCTTGATTTACTCTGTGATCTTTTTTGAATATTGGTGTGTGAGCGTAGAATAGTGATGTTACCCTGTGAATGTTGGTAACGACATTCTGAATTGTATGAATGATGTTGGTACACATATCGCGTTTTTGTGGTGTTGAAAAGGCTTATCATTTTTAAATACTAAACATCACACCAAATTGTTATTGATTTTAAATTTGCATGAGCAATGGTATTGTGTGTGGTTTGTGAAGACAGCTGTAGGAGTTTGGGTTTAGATATACAAAATGTGAGATGCAGAGCAAGGTGTACATTATCTGCCATTTAATTTCAGATGTCAAACAGCAAAGTATCTGAGCATGCTCAGTGTAGCAAAAGCTATGGCTAAACATCAAAGTGTCTGAGCATGCTCAGTGTAACAAGAAATTTATCCCAAATTACAAAAGTCCCTGGGTATACAAAAATGTACATGGCAGTACCTCCTCTCTCTCTCTCTCTCTCTATATACAGTATACTGTATATTAGGGCTGGGCGATATGGCTGAAAACTGTATCACGATATCAGTGTTTCATATCGGTCGATATCGATAATTATTGATATTTTTTATTACCCATTTAAAATAAGGACCCTAGGGTGAGAATGCAGGGCGGCGGGCATGGTACAGGAGAATGCAGGGTGACTGGCATGGTGCAGGAGAATGCAGGGTACTGGCATGATGCAGGAGAATGCAGGGTACTGGCATGGTGCAGGAGAATGCAGGGCACTGGCATGGTGCAGGAGAATGCAGGGTACTGGCATGGTGCAGGAGAATGCAGGGTACTGGCATGGTGCAGGAGAATGCAGGGCACTGGCATGGTGCAGGAGAATGCAGGGCACTGGCATGCTGCAGGAGAATGCATGGTACTGGCATGGTGCAGGAGAATGCAGGGTACTGGCATGGTGCAGGAGAATGCAGGGTACTGGCATGGTGCAGGAGAATGCAGGGCACTGGCATGCTGCAGGAGAATGCAGGGTACTGGCATGGTGCAGGAGAATGCAGGGTACTGGCATGGTGCAGGAGAATGCAGGGTGACTGGCATGGTGCAGGAGAATGCAGGGTACTGGCATGATGTGTTTCATATCGGTCGATATCGATAATTATTGATATTTTTTATTACCCATTTAAAATAAGGACCCTAGGGTGAGAATACAGGGCGGCGGGCATGGTACAGGAGAATGCAGGGTGACTGGCATGGTGCAGGAGAATGCAGGGTACTGGCATGATGCAGGAGAATGCAGGGTACTGGCATGGTGCAGGAGAATGCAGGGCACTGGCATGCTGCCGGAGAATGCAGGGTACTGGCATGCTGCAGGAGAATGCAGGGTACTGGCATGGTGCAGGAGAATGCAGGGTACTGGCATGGTGCAGGAGAATGCAGGGTACTGGCATGGTACAGGAGAATGCAGGGCACTGGCATGGTGCAGGAGAATGCAGGGTACTGGCATGGTACAAGAGGATCCGGGGTTGTGGGCATACTACAGGAGATGCAGTGCTGTGGGCATGGTACAGGTAGACCATGCCCGCAGCACTGCATCCCTTGTAGTGTGTCCGCAGCCCTGCATAATGGCAGGTAGTGAAGCTGTTTCACTTACCTGTTCCAGAGGCGCCTTCATTTTAAAAATGGTGCCGCCCGGCGCCGCCACATCATTGCGCACGCGCCGCCACCGCTCGTGTAATTTCGGCTATTCCCGGCCTCTCCCAAGCGGCGGCGGCGCGTGCGCGGTGACATGTATGCGACGGGCGGCGCCATTTTTAAAGCTTTAACCCGTCGGAGCGGACTTTTCGTTTTATCGTTCAAAGTCTTTTATTGCTATCGATCACGTGACTATCGCGATACATATCGGTATCGTTTTATCGCCCAGCCCTACTGTATATATATATATATATATATATATATATATATATATATATACACAGTACAGACCAAAAATTTGGACACACCTTCTCATTCAAAGAGTTTTCTTTATTTTCATGACTATGAAAATTGTAGAGTCACACTTCAAGAGGTAGTCACCTGAAATGGTTTTCACTTCACAGGTGTGCCCTGTCAGGTTTAATAAGTGTGATTTCTTGCCTTATAAATGGGGTTGGCACCATCAGTTGTGTTGTGCAGAAGTCAGGTGGATACACAGCTGATAGTCCTACTGAATAGACTGTTAGAATTTGTATTATGGCAAGAAAAAAGCAGCTAAGTACAGGAAAACGAGTGGCCATCATTACTTTAAGAAATGAAGGTCAGTCAGTCCGAAAAATTGGGAAAACTTTGAAAGTGTCCCCAAGTGCAGTCACAAAAACCATCAAGCGCTACAAAGAAACTGGCTCACATGCGGAGCGCCCCAGGAAAGGAAGACCAAGAGTCACCTCTGCTGCGGAGGATAAGTTCATCCGAGTCACCAGCCTCAGAAATCGCAGGTTAACAGCAGCTCAGGTTAGAGACCAGGTCAATGGCACACGGAGTTCTAGCAGCAGACACATCTCTAGAACAACTGTGAATAAGGCCTTCATGGTAGAATATCTGCTAGGAAACCACTGCTAAAGAAAGGCAACAAGCAGAAGAGACTTGTTTGGGCTAAACAACACAAAGAAAGGACATCAGACCAGTGGAAATCTGTGCTTTGGTCTGATGAGTCCAAATTTGAGATCTTTGGTTCCAACCACCGTGTCTTTGTGCGACGCAGAAAAGGTGAACGGTAGGCCTGCGGAATATAATCGCCTAATCGATGCATCGCGACGCGACCCTTCGCGATTCTGCATCGATTCGGGGTGACTGCAAAATCGATTGCTAATGACCTCAGTTCCAGGGGTGGGGCTTGATGAGAGTGGCGGCGGCCGGGCTTGTGGAACATGGAGCTCCTCGCGGGAGAGGAGGAGAGCAGAGCTATCAGTGCTCTGGCCCCGGGAGGGTTCGGGGCGGCCGCGGCCTTCCCAGCCAGGGATGTGACGGTGGAGGATGAGGAGGCCTCGTCCGAGCCGGAGGAGAAGCGGCAGAGCCAAGTGAGGGGGCGGACAGGGGGAGCCGGACTATCCGGCATGGTCACAGCACAATGTCACTGTATACATATCCTCAATATACTGTGATACATCTATATTCCTCTGTATTTACCCTTCACTGTATACATATCTTCTAATTACTCCTCTGTATACTAATCTGTATACATTTTCTCCATATACACTGATCTATAGACATATCCTCTATATACTGATCTGTATATACCCTTCACTGTATACATATCCTCCCATATACCCCCACTTCCTGTATCCACCACCACCATACCTGTCCCCATCCCTGTATACTGTACCCCCCACCATACCTGTCCCCATCCCTGTATACTGTACCCCCACCATACCTGTCCCCATCCCTGTATACTGTAACCCCCACCATACCGGTCCCCATCCCTGTATACTGTATCCCCACCATACCGGTCCCCATCCCTGTATACCGTATCCCCACCATACCAGTCCCCATCCCTGTATACTGTACCCCCACCATACCGGTCCCCATCCCTGTATACTGTACCCCCACCATACCGGTCCCCATCCCTGTATACTGTACCCCCCACCATACCGGCCCCCATCCCTGTATACTGTACCCCCCCCCCATACCTGTCCCTATTCCTGTGTACTGTACCTCCCTGTCTATACTCCATCCCTATTTACTGTACCCCTTACATATCCTTTCTCATCACTGTTGTGTACTGTACAGGGACAGCACAAAGACTCAATGAAAGTACGCTGGATTCCCTTTAAAAGCACACAATACTACTTACAAAAAAATTTCATTATTTTTCATTTCTTGTGCTTTCCTTACAAACGGATAAACAGTAAAATATCAGTACTAGACCAAATGTAACCAATAAAGATGATTTCTAGGAATAATCTTCCCGCTTCCCAGCACATTGTGTACAGGGAAAATTTATCAAGAAAATATTGTGACTGTGTCACTCTAGAGTTAGAACACATAAAAGTGCCAGGTATGACAGTTTTCAGAGTTTTATGGATCCATAATCCCAATTTGAAGGAGCCTCATCAGTCTATCCCTGAGGAGACCCCCATCCAATGCCATGTATATAATATACAGTATATCACATCCCTGATATCCCTGAGGAGACCTCCATACACCAGTGGTGTATGGAGGTCTCCTCAAGGATATCCAGGATGTGATATATGTATGGGGGTCTCCTCAGGGATGTGATATATATATATATACATGGCGGTGTATAGGGGTCTCCTCAGGGATGTGATATATACATGGCGGTGTATGGGGGTCTCCTCAGGGATGTGATATAATACATGGTGGTGTTACACCACCATGTATTATATCACATCCCTGAGGAGACCCCCATACACCGCCATGTATATATCACATCCCTGAGAAGACCCCCATATACCGCCATGTATATATATCACATCCCTGAGAAGACCCCCATATACCACCATGTATATATCACATCCTGGATATCCCTGAGGAGACCTCCATGTATTTATCACATCCCTGAGGAGACCTCCTATATATTTGCAGTGCACTATGCAGGGCTTGCAGGCCATGCTAGGGTCCAGGGAAGTGTCCTTTAAAAGCAAATTAAAATAAAAATGATTCTTTAATTTGTGACTGCTTGATTGTTTTGTTTTTTTTTATAAAGTTTTGAAAACCATTGGGCAGTGGGCTGGGCATTGGGCAGTAATCGTGATGCATCGTGGAATCAAAACGTATCGAATCGTGACCCTAATAATTGTAATCGAATCGAATCGTGAGGTAGGTGAAGATGCGCAGCCCTAGTGAACGGATGGACATGCCTGGTTCCCACCGTGAAGCATGGAGGAGGAGGTGTAATGGTGTGGGGGTGCTTTGCTGGTGACACTGTTGGCATAGGCGTGCGCACGGGGTGTGCCGGGTGTGCCTGGGCACACCCTAATCACCCTGTGTCTGTTAGTGTTGGGCCGGCTTCTCCATCTCTGCCACTGAGGGTAGTGAGATACTTGGTGGAGAGGCGGCTGTGCTGTTGGCTCCAGCAGATAGTGAGGCTTGTCAGAGCCGCTCAGTGTGTATGACACTGTTAGGTAATGTTAATGCTTGCAGGGAGAAAGACGAGCTGTCAAAACTCAGGGGTGATGTCGGGGGTGGGCGGGACCGAACAGCTATCAAACACCAGCCAATAGGATGGGGTCTGGGCGGCCGCTTCGTTTATGTGGCTCCGCCCCTTTCTTAAGCAGCCCAATCATTGGCTGGTGTTTGACAGCTGCTTGATCCCGCCCACCCCCGACATCACCGCTTTTTTTTACAGCTGGGCTTTCTCCCTGAAAGCAGCTACATTACATGACAGTGTCATACACACAGTGGGGTACCAATGTGGGGTGTCAGCCGGCGTTCTCTGAGATCCCACATCGCAGGGTGAAGGCAGCTGCAGTGGCAGCTCCTTCAGTCCGTGCTGCTAGCGGGGGGCGGAGCCGGGATGGGAAGAAGGGGGCGGAGCCTCGCGGGGAGGGGCGGAGCCTCGGCGGGAAGAAGGTGAGTGCGTTCCCATTGCTCAAGTGTGTGTGCTGGATAGGAGGGGGGTGGGGAAGCTGCATATAGAGGGATTCATCTTTCCCTATTCTTTCTGCAGCTGCTGAATAACCGATTCTCCTCCTCTCCCTCCTGCAGGAAGAATAGGGAAAGATCAATTCATCTATATGCAGCTGCCCCATCCCCCTCCTATACAACTTCTTTTGCTAGCCCCCCGGTGCTCGTAATCCCCCCCTCTGCTCTTAGCCCCCCCCAAAGGCACTAGACCCCCCTGTTCTTTAGCACCCCCCATGCTCTTCAGCCCCCCACAGTGCTTTTCATCTCCCTCCCCCCAAGTGCTCCCTGTCCCCCCCAGTGCTCTCCACCCCCTGGTTTTCCTTGCCCGCCCCCTAAGTGCTCCCTGTCCCCCCACCCAGTGCTCTCCACCCCCCTGGTTTTCCCTGCCGCCCCCCAAGTGCTCTCCACCCCCCTGGTTTTCCCTGCCCGCCCCCCAAGTGCTCGCTGTCCCTCCCAGTGCTCTCCACCCCCTGGTTTTCCTTGCCCGCCCCCTAAGTGCTCCCTGTCCCCCCACCCAGTGCTCTCCACCCCCCTGGTTTTCCCTGCCGCCCCCCAAGTGCTCTCCACCCCCCTGGTTTTCCCTGCCGCCCCCCAAGTGCTCTCCACCCCCCTGGTTTTCCCTGCCGCCCCCCAAGTGCTCTCCACCCCCCTGGTTTTCCCTGCCGCCCCCCAAGTGCTCTCCACCCCCCTGGTTTTCCCTGCCCGCCCCCCAAGTGCTCTCCACCCCCCTGGTTTTCCCTGCCCGCCCCCCAAGTGCTCTCCACCCCCCTGGTTTTCCCTGCCCGCCCCCCAAGTGCTCTCCACCCCCCTGGTTTTCCCTGCCGCCCCCCAAGTGCTCTCCACCCCCCCTGGTTTTCCCTGCCCGCCCCCCAAGTGCTCTCCACCCCCCTGGTTTTCCCTGCCCGCCCCCCAAGTGCTCTCCACCC